>NC_143131.1:71256564-71881564 GCF_059928025.1 Delphinapterus leucas
TCTGAAACTAACACAACATTGTAAATCAACTATACTTCAATTTAAAAAATTGTATATAAAAAAAATAAAAATAAAATTAAAAATTGTATATAGTTTGGTGCTTTTCTGATATATGTTCATGAAATAAAATACACAAAATAAAAAAAATTTAGCAGCTTAATATATACATTTTATTTTTAAAAGCTACAAGTTCTAAGATAAAATACTAATTTTTCTTTAAAGAATGCTTTACAATATTGAAAGAATATTATGGCCTTTCTGTGTGGTCCACAGACCAACAAGATTGGCATCCTATGAGACTGTTAGAAATGCAGAATGTTAGAAATGCAGAATCTCAGGCCCTGAAACATAAACTGCATTTTAACAAGATCTCATGTGGTTTATATGCATATTAAGGTTTGAGAAGCACAGTTCTAGATAACATATATAATTTGAAGAATTACACGAAAATGAAACACTACAGCTATGTAAAAATTTACATTTGACATTTAACAATGAACATAGTAAAGGAGTGTGGTATTGATGGAACATCAACATATGAGGAATTTTAAAACCTGCAGTTGTTTTCTAAAATGTGGTATGATTCCTCTTGAAATACTGCAATATATTTGCGGTAATTATTTAAAAGACAGATTTCTAAACACTGTTTGTAGTTTTCAGTATCTGACTTTTCTAATATCATTTCTCATTGGAGAAACACTACATCTCAAAACTAAAAATTATTAAGAACATAAAGCCATTAATGTCTATGACAATGTTTCTGCGTAGTCCCCTTTTCTATAAAAATGAAGATACTGGGACAAGGAAGCATCAAAACTGCCACAAAGAATATCACTACCATGAAAGCAAGAGAAATGACTATTTTATAACAAATTATTATATCTTAACGATGTGGCTCTTAATTTCCATTTTCTTTTACCTTAGATTCAATTATTTGATCTGTGTAATTTATATGAAATAAGTTTGCTGTCATCATTGCAAGAGAAATAATACACTCCTCTCAACCTTCTTTATTGAGGAAAGAGCATTTTGTTTTTGTTTTTTTTTTTACACTCATGTGGAGACACCGTAAGTGTTAACAGTGTGTGGAAAGAGCCAGTTGGTCGTAGTTAGAAAAAGGAAACCCCCTGACAAGGCCAGGGTGATAGTGGAGGGACTCAACCTGTGATCTCTCTCTGGCTGAGATGGTTATAGCCCGGACCTCATTCAATAGCATTAGTGTCATTCACTAATTTACCCTATGATTACTATGTTTTCTTGCTTTGGCACTGTTAATGTAAGTTTCTAAGACAGTCACTTTGTTCCTTTTTGTTGTCTTTCCTCTCTGTGATTGTTCTAACTTATAAAAATCAGTTTTTCTGAAATCAATTGCGTAAAACAACATTCATCCTAACTAATTTCTGACACCACTTAAAGCTCTTTAATATTGTATATGTGCGTGTGTGCATTTTGTTTTTTACTTTTATTTTAGGAACTTGGTTCCTGAGGTACTGGGTCATTTTTATTTCAGGTGCTTTTGAAAATCAGATGCTGGGCATTTTAATGTCAGCCTATGCATTTTTTTAAAAAGTGTGCCTATAGCCTTTCTTAGGCTCACTAAGAAAAATGACTAAAATGAGAAAGGGCTTTTAAAAAACCTTAATAATTGGAGTGCAGATTTATCACATGGGGAACCTGCTTCACAGGAATGCAGTGATGTATGTCCATTGGTCAGTCTCACTCACATGAGGCAAACTCCATTACTTACTGTGAGCAAGAAAAAGGTTACCTGACCCAACTGGAGAGTATTAGCTTTTTTGGTCAGCTATGAAAAAATTGCTTTGCCACTTAGGTCAGCATCATGATGTAAATCTTAATGAAAGTTTCTGAGATGTGAGAGTAACTCAAGCTGTTTGGCCACCTTCTGCCTTTTTCTTGCTTTATTTCCTTCAGTCAGGTTTAGGGAGCACAGATCTCAATGCAGACCCATTTGCAGAGTAATTGTCACTCCACCCAGCCATCTTGGCCCTTTTGGCACCCAAGGCTAAGAATACTGGAGATTCATGCATTAGTTCTCCTTCTTTGTGGAATAAAAGAACAAAAAACTTCATTTCTTTCATTTCACTTGAGATTTTTAAAAAGCTTTCTTTTATTTGGGATCCTATGTCTCTTGTACAATGAAAGATTGAATAAGACTGAATTATAAAAGAATTATAAAAGAAAAGTTATCTGGATTATCCTAATGGATGAGTAAGGGGCACAAGGATCCTAAACAAACTAATTAGATTTTTTCCTGATTCTTATGATTTTTATAGGAATAGCTATTGAATTAGACTCTGCTTTTTATCATAAAGACGAATTACTTTAGAATACAATAACGCACTTAAATAATCTAGGTGAAATTCAAGTAAGCATGGAGAGAATGCAATGTACTTGTCTGGAATCATTTATTCAGTCAACCATATCAACAACTACTTATTGGATGTCTATTCAATTAGTATGAATATGTCAAATCCTTTTCTTGGTACTGAGGACACTGATGAGGAAGACATACAAGGTCCTTACTCTCATGGAAATCATGTGACAGTAGAGGGGGAGAGAAAATAAAAAGAATTTTTGTGGTAAATAGTGGTAAATGCCATGAAAACAATAAAACAGGGTACTATGAAGGGATGACTTATGGGGGGAGAGAATCAAAAATTTAATTGAATGGTCAGAAAAAGCCTCATTGAGGAAGTGACAATTTTGGTTGAAGCATAAATGACATAAAATAACCAGCATTAGGATAGTCTTGGGGTAGAGAATTCCAGACAGAGGGTATAGCAAGTGCAAAGGCTTTGAGGTAAGAATAAACTTGGAGGAAGATGAATTGGACTGGAGCCCAACAGGCAAGAGGGAAAATTCTAGGATAGCCAGGCAGATTATTTAGGGCCTTGTAGGCTCCATGAGAAGGGATTTGATTTTTTTCCAAGAGCAATGGGATGCCAAAGCACAGATTTAAGTAGCGTTGTGACATGGTCCACTTTATATTTTTAAAAGACCATTTTGGATATATTCTTGTGACATGGTCTACTTTATATTTTTAAAAGACCATTTTGGATATATTCTAAGAGTAAAAGAGCATGAAACAGCAAATCAGGAAGTCACTGAGGTTACCTAGATGAGAGATGATAATGGCTCTAACAGTGGAGATGAAGGAGGTGGACTCTTTGGGGATGTATTTTGAATTGACCCAACAGGACATGATGATAGATTGGATGTGAGAGATGAAGAAAAAGAAAGAAAAAATTGTTGGCTTGACCAGTTGCATGGACCTGGCCTCATGCATTGATCTGGGAGAAACTGGAAGGGAAGAGTTTTCTGGAGAAAGCCTAGGATTTGGTTAAATGTGAGAGGTCAACTATATATCAAGTAAAGAAATCAAGCAGGCAAATGGATATACAAATTAAGAGATTGAGAGAGAGTTAATGCCAGAGATACATATTTTGGAATCATCTGCATACTGATTATGCCTGAACTCTTAATTGTGAACTTGTGAATTATTTGTGAATAATTGTGAACTTAATTTATCGGCATCCAATAAAACTTTGAGAAATACATTGATCACTAAGAGTACAGAAGTACATTAAGGGAAGATAGAAATTCAAAAAGGAAAGTGAATGAAATTAAGTAGAATTAAAAAACGATTATAGGAGAAAAATGATAGATATATAAATCACACAAAGGAGATCCAAAAAATGCATACTTGGAGTCCCAGAAAAAGGAAACTAAAACAATAGGATAATACAATTACTTAAAACTATACTTTCTTGAAACAAACAAAACCACTTAAAATTTCAAATTGAAGGGGCAAACTTTTAGCAGATAAAACCTGTCCCAGAATAATCCACACAGGGACATCACTAGAATTACTGGACTTTAAAGATTGTCTAAAAAAACCTTACACTTATCCAAGGAAACAATGTTCAAAGCCCATGATTTTATTTCCAATCAAGTTTATTTCAAGTACAAAGGCTATGGCAAAATAGTTTTGAATATGCAAGCGCTTAGGAAATACTGTCCAAATAAATTGCTTTTGAGGAAAGTACTAGAAGGCAAACTTTGAGTAATGCAAAGATAACTGATAAAACTTGGGCAAAAGGACCAGCAGTTTTGAAACCTTCAGATTTATAAAGACATACTGTTCTAGTGTATGAACATAGGTCAAACTTTTGGTTAAAACTTCTGAGTAGAAGTAGAATATGGGTACTAATAGATGATAATTCTAGTTGTATATGTAAGAGCTCTACTACTATCTTTAAAAATTACTACTATCTAGAAAAGTTTTGCCGATATATTTGAGCACTTCTTGGCTTTAGAATACATTAGATAACCAGAGGACTTAGAATTTGATATATGAATTATATCAAATTTCAGATCAATTGCTTAGGATTATGGATCTTCGTTTTCATTGTATGAGTCATCAACTCGATAGAATATGACTTTCTATTTCTAACAGAAAATAATGTAAATACTTTAGAATGCACTAGGGATGACTGAAAAATATGAAACTTGAAAGAGTTCAATTGATTAGGCAAGTAGACCACTGGTGATTTGACAAATGTATGAACTATTTAAGTTGAAAAACATTTTGGTGTAAATTGCTACATTTATAAAACAATAGTGTATTCTTCTTTACTCCCATTTCTTACTACATGACAAAATAAAAGAAACCACACTTTGAAAAACATTCTAAAATAATACTCAAATATAATTTTAATTAACTTTGAAAAACTTTCTAAAATGATATTGCAAAATAATACTCAGAGCAAGAATGCCTATAGCTATTTAATTAATGCCAAAATTTAAAATGTTTTTAACTCAGAAAAAAACTAAAATCTACTTCATATTTTGAAAACAAATATAATTCTAAGTAACACTTTTGGGCCAGTGTCATGCCAAAATGCTGAAATGTCCAAAGTCATACCAATATGTTTTACAGTAAGACGCTCTTTGAAATGTTAACATAATATTGATATTGTCATAGAATGTTGGATGTATATGTTTCTTCACTTAATGTAACTAAGATTAATATTTTCACTTTTTGTGCACAGAAAGTTTAAAAACAATTCAAGAATCAATCAGTGTCTTACTTTATGAAAGATAAATATGAAGAAGGATTAGGGGAAGGAGCTTGAGCTGGGAATTATTTGTTACTTAACGTGATTGTGAGATTTTGTTTTATTTAATTATTCAACATAATTATTCACACAGACTGTTTCTGCCTGTTCCATACTGGCTGAAGCCATGTGCCTATATTTTATGTCCTTATTGTCTTCCTTTTAGGACACCTCTTACTCTGACCAGTGGGCTTCTAGTTGTGTGGTAAAGAGAAAGAAACTACCACCTATATTTAGCCTTGCTCTTTATAAACTGGGAATAGATTTTTGCCTCCAGTGAATCAAATATTATAAAGATGAAGTTATGAAATTAATATTTCAAAAAGGACAACCAATATAATCTACAGAAAAATGTGAAAGAAGTTTTACTTTATTTGCTCTCTGATATAGCAAGCTATAGATGATGCTGAAACTTCAGCCTCTGGTCAGAGATGAGCAATAAGCATGAACTGGGAATAAGATATGGAAGGTCTGTCACCTGATGAGTCACCCCAGGTCATGTGCAATAAAATACTAAAACCTGAAGGTAGGAATGCACTTCAGATCATGTTTGGTTTTTTTTCTTCTTTTAAAGTCTGAACAAAATCACACTTCATAGGTACTATCAGAGAGCCTCCTGTTCCTGGGTAAAGACTGAAGAATGAATGGTTCAGTTCTCCAAAAGCCACTGGGAAATGTCAGCACCATCTAGTTAATGAATTCCTGATTTGTTTGGCATTTGCACTTTCTTAAGAAATTGCTGATGTGTTTAGACTTCCTCTTCTCCTCAGCGGCAGTGAAATTTGTTGATTATGATGGCCTTATATAACATCATTCAGGCAGAAAGCTAAAAGATTACACATTAAAAAGAAACAGGCCTGTTTATTACCAGGCATTGTGCTCCCTCATATGCATATCTCTGTTCCTCAGTCTTTGGCCAGGTTGCTTTGTCGGAGATGCTTTGTTAAAAGTATTTCCATGGCACACCTCCACTCATGAAAATGTCATTTTCTCTGCCTGGTTGTGATAGGAAGTCTTTTTCACCTATTGAAACCTGTTAAATTTCCTTCAAATATTTTTGTTTAACTCTTAGAAAAACAGTTAGTGGAGGACCATTTAAAAACATGTAGATTTAATGAGGAATTGATGTTTGTACTTAAAAACATTTTTCAAAGGAACTTGCTTCTGTATAGCTGAAAAAAAGCCTGCAATCTTTGCAGATTTCATTCAACCAGGTCAAACACTCCAGACTGTCTATATTCCATATCATTTTCCCTTAACTACTTTTAACCATATGTTTGTTTTAGGAGATATTCCACCAGAAGTAAGAATCCTGTCCACTTTAGATTGGATAAGCATCAGCCTGGTAAGAAGCTGTGAGATTAAAATTACTCAATTAAAAATCTTTGGTATGGCTCTAAAGGAGAAACAGAGCAGGTTTAATATTTTCTATCTAAATATCATTGCCTTGACCAGACTAGTACTGCAGGTTGTATCCTGTATTACATATTTCTTTGAATAGTAAACTAACTTAGTTACTATGCTTCACATTCTTATTTCTTCTAAAGGGACAAAATTCCCTCATTAGGCAGAATCCTGCATTTTGATGGCACGTTTGTACTCCCATGGGGATCTCCTGTGCATGTTTCATATTGTTCCTGTAACAAAGCCTTCTACTCTGGCCCTCACTTGTCCTTGACCCCCACAGCTCTTCCTCTCAGTCCTCTCTTGCTCATGACGTTAGCTAATAACTCTTCCCCACCCTTTTGAAAAAATATGAATTACAAAACCAACACCTGTAAACTTGTAAGAATAATTCTTCCCTATTCAGAGAATCATTTTTGACCAATGAGTTCTCAAGTTAACTTGAACTTTGACAGTTTCTGCTAAAGCTCTAAAAATTTTGGTCTCTTTCTCCAAAACAGACCTCTCCTTCAGAGCCTTCTGATGTCTGGCATTTTTAGCACAAAGGTTTATGTCAGGATTTCTCAGTTTCTGCACTATTAACATTTTGGGCTGGATAATTCTTAGTTGTGGGAGTCTGTCCTGTACATTACAAGACGTTGAATGACATCCCTGTCTTCTACCTGCAAGAAGCCAGTGGCACACCTAATTCCCAAGGTGAGACACCAAAAATGTCTTCAGACCTTGGTATGTGTCCCTTGTGCCATTGCCCACCTCCCCAACCCTCCCAAGTTGAGAACTACTGGCTTATGCTAACAGTTGCTCTGGTTAATTTTCTTCCACTGTCTTTGGTGCTGTGATTTGGATTTGGATCAGGCTTGAGCCTTCTGATGCTCAGCCTGTGCCACTTCCATGAGGATAGAGTGCTGGGGATACCCTGGCATCTCCCTCCTTGGAGTCTGTGACAGGACAGGTGAGTGAGTCATTTTTTCAGCTCCTAGTATTTAGGTGGGGATTCTCCACCAACATAGGAGAAGATGATGGCCAATATCCTTGCTTTTATAGCTTTAACTCTTGGTCAAGATCAGGTTTGCATAATCTAATTCAGGACTTGCAAACCCTTCTAAGGAAAGACAAAAGTCCACTGAAGAATTTAGGACTGTGGGAATCTCTGATATCTATCAACTAGTTCATCTCCTTATGAGACCCAGAAATAATAAAACTTGGTTTGAAAAAGCAGAAAGGATTGATGGTGAAACTGATATAAGATGTATAGGTCAAAATTTGACTACAGATTGATATAAATATAGGATAATATCTCACAACTGCCTTCTATACTTTCTCTTTTGGATGGTCTTAAATCTGAGGTAGCAGATTTAGTCAGAAAACAGGCTAGCAGACTGTCTCTCTTTCTGAATTACAAGAGTTTATGGAGTACTTTGAAAATATTTTGCTTTTGAAAAAAGAAAATTTATAGACCAAATTAATAGCCTTTTAGAGTAAACAATTAGACAACCCAAGGACAAGGACACCACTATGTCTAGTCTTGATAAAGACACCTGCCAATATTACAATGACAAAGGACACTGGAAGAACAATCGTTCTCTGTTGGAGTGAAAGGTAGTATTTAAAGAAAAAAAAAGCTGTCTGACAGACTAATACCTCTCAAAGTAGCTGCTCTGATCTGCCAATTGCCATTAACAAAAAAGAGAAAGATTTCCATAAACCATAAAGATTTCCTAAACCATAAAGATTTCCAAAACCATAATGTTTCCAAAACCACAATGTTTCATTTCTTGTTGATACTAGGACTATACTCTGTTATAAACTTGACCACTTTTTTTTAATCATTTCTCTGAATAGTAAAAATGTTTCACAGTTTTTTGTTTTATCAATTATATCTCAATAAAGTTGTTTTAAAAATGTTTCATTGGTAGTATCTCACATACCCCTCAGACTTTGCCTTTCTCTTAGCCAGTGGTAGATCTGTGCTCAGCATTCTTTAGAATGGCCTTGCATTCAGATTCGCTGTATCTATTTGCATCACTTGGGAAAATCAATAACACACAGACAATTATTTTCCAAGGGTTTACAGAAGCACCTTCTCACTTCTTATAATTACATAATCCAAACCTTAGAGACATCCAGTTCCCTCAGGACTCTTATACACTCCTGAAAACACATATTATATACATGTTCACATTTATATAAAATGTGGATAGCCTCCTGTTAAGTTTGAAAGATTGAAAGTCTTGCAGAATTTATTCTCTCTCTTTGCCGACAATGTTATTATATAAGGTACATAAAGTCTCTAAATATCAACTAAATAAATATCAATTTTATTAGTCTCAAGTCCATTATCTAGGTCATGACATCACATATAATGGAAAGCCTCTTTCACTAAAAAATTAAAAGCTATTTGTGACTTTCCCCAGTCAATTACCAATGTGGAGGATTTCTTAATCTCGTGGGATAAGGTAGGAACCTTATCAATTTACACTGCTCCTATATATGATCTGTTGAAAACTGGCATGCCAGAGCCCTTGACAAAGTCACTAGAAACTTTCTTCTATAACTTAAAAAATTCCCCAATTACCATAAACATTTCTTCTATTTGTATATGAACTTTGGGGATTCTAACTCAATAGCACAACAGATTTTACCCAGTTATTCCACCTATGCAGCTATGAATATTTTCCTACTATTGTCCGCTGTCTAGAAGCCCTTCCTAGTTATAAAGCAACTGCTTGAACAGTAGTAAGGAAATTTTAGGCTTGGGTAATATCTCCACATTTGTCTAGTGAAAGAGATAGATTTGTCTACTCATTTCGCCAGGACAATAATTAAGGGATTCAGTCTTTGCCTGTCACCCTGAAGTTTTACTGCCTCTACCATCTCCAGTACTCAGAATAAATGACATGTTAAAATTCAACCTTGTGAAACTATTCAAGAAACTTCAGTTGCTGTGGCCAGAGGCTTGACCCTTAGTTCTTTGGGCCATTAAGTCCTCTCCAACAGGAACTCACAGACTATCCACATAGGAGCTGGTTGCTGGATGCCCCACTAAGGATTGTACCTCTTATCTTTTACTCTGTTCTTTTTAAGGCTGATATGGCCAAATATCATAGAAGTTTAATGCAGTATACAAAAAGACTCAGGTGTTTTTCCCAAAGATAAGCCAACAGCTACTGCTCTCCAAGAATAATTTCTCCATCTCCCAAGAACCATTTTTGACCTACTCTTCCCCAAAGTAGCTGAACTTCAGCTGACGCTAAAGCTCCATAAGAGCACAGTCCAACAGAATGTTCTGTAACGGTGGAAATGGTTCTGCACTATCCAATATAGTAGCCTTTAGGCACATGTGACTTTCGAGCCTTTGAAATGTGGGCTAGTGCAACTGGGGAACTGAATTTTAAATTTTATTTATTTTAATTAATTTAACCTTAAATTTAAGTAGCATATGTCATTTGTGGCTCTTGCATTCGGCAACACCGCTAAAAATTTGACTCCTTCCTCAAGAAAGAATGCTCCTTTGGAGTCTTTCTTGCCTGACATTTAGATCAAAAGCTTGCCTCTAAAGGAGTCCATTTCCTTTATAAACAGCTTGTTCTTGATTTTCAGTTTTATCCTCTTTCATCTTTCCTTTCCTCATTTCCTCTCTTTCTTCCTTTTAGTCTGTTTTTGCCCCTTTTCCTCCTCTATCTTTGCCTTCCCCAACTGCTCCTTTTCTTTCTTTCTTTTTGCCTTTTACAGCAAAAGCCTCTGTCTGCTCAGCTGGCCAATAGGAGTTATAGTGGCAAATACAGCAGTTCTGTGTAGAGAGGCAGCAGCTAAAATAAGGAGGCTTTTCTTCTTGACCTATAATATTTGATAAGGACCCTCTGCCCCAACCCTAGCTCCATTTCAAGTCAACCTTGATCTTACTTTTATACACCTTGTTTCATATTCATACTATTCACTGGTTTTCCTGGCCTTTTACGACTACACATTTATATAAATTGTATCTCCCTGAAACCAAAATAATGTGGTAGTTTTTTGTTTTGTTTTGTTTTTGTTTTTTGCGGTACGCGGGCCTCTCACTGCTGTGGCCTCTCCCGTTGAGGAGCACAGGCTCCAGACGCGCAGGCTCAGCGGCCATGGCTCACGGGCCTAGACGCTCCGCGGCATGTGGGATCTTCCTGGAACCGGGGCACGAACCCGCGTCCCCTGCATCGGCAGGCGGACTCTCAACCAGTGCGCCACCAGGGAAGCCTCTTTGATTTTAAAATGTATTTGTAGGAAAAAACAGCTAAATTAGCTATTGGGTGTTATGTGCTCTGTCATAAATTCAAAGTTCATTAGTTCCAATTTTTCCAGATTTACAAAATACATTAAAACAGAAAGAATAGTAAGGAGTAAGAAAAACAGAATCACATTCAAAAATTTTAAAAATATAATTTCTAGAACCTGTGATTAAAATGAACTGAGCTTACATGTTTAGTGCCTTTTTCCTACCAGAACTTCATTAAAATAATAGTAAAGAAATAAAAAAGCCATTATAACTGGTTTATTGAATGGGCTAGAACTGGTATAGATACAAGAAAGAAAAATAGTTCTAAATATTTTTAGCCTCTGCTTTCAAGTGGGCAATGTTGAATCTCCCGTTCCACCCTGGAGATGTTCCAGATATATCTGATAGATCTTTCTGTTATTTTCAGATAACAGAAGAGTCTCATTAGTCTAACCCCAACCCAAATTTCTATTTCATATTCATTTCAAGGATTGTATTCCCACTCCTTTCCCATTCCCACTACTAATTGAGGCCTGATCCAGGCTTGGAAACTTGCAACAGGGTAAGGAAACATGTTCTGTATTTTACTGATTCCAATCAGCTCTCCACTTCTCTCCCTTCATTCACTATTCTGACTTTGGCTCTTCCAAGATTAAAATGGGAAAGAGTGATGAGTGATAAAGGAAAATAAAGTGTTTGTTTATTGAGCTAATGCTGCTTATGACTCTGAGCTGCTAGGTTCACTTTCTGGCAGCTATCTAAATGTCTCTCTCTCTCTGAGATACTTACATGTCTTTAGACATACCTTTTCTCCACCTCCGCCCTTCTGGAGCTGAGAGTCTCTCCCTCACAATCCCCTGATGTAAAATGTTCACTCTCTGACCTGTTAGGACTTTTCCTCATCTCTTTCCCTGGCAGAAGACTCCATCTCTTTTTTGATGCTGTGACCTTCCACCACATGTTATCTCTGACAACGCTGAAAGTAACCTTTCAAGTCATCCCTAGCCAAGTTGCTGTCTGTGGTATTTACTTAGCTCATGGGAAAAAACAATGACAACATCAACAACAACATTATTTTTGCCCCACGCAAATCTGAGTGATCACATTGCAATCACTACAGTTTTCTGTCATCACTCAGCTGTTTTCCAGTTGAGATTAAGTCACTGATTTTGTAACTGCAGACTTCATGGAAAACAAGTCAAGTTTTCCAAGAGTTTCCTCACTGTGTACTGCTCTGGTTCTGTGATAGAACAGAGTTAACCATAAAGATAAAAGAATCCAAGTGACATTAGATACTTCATCAGTAATATTGAATGCTAGAAGACTACAATTAACCTTTGAAATTAAAAAAAAAGTAATTTCAAACCTAGAATTGTATCCCTAGAATATTACCCATCAATAGTGAAGAAAGAACAATTTCCGACATTCCAGGACTCAGAAAATTTACCTCCCATGTACAACTTATTAGTAAGTTATTCGAGGATGTAAACCAGGAATACAAGAGAGCAAACCGAAAAAGAGGACATCCCAGGCTTCAGGAAATAGCAGCTCCAACTCAAAAAAGTAGGGAAGGACAAAGTTGTTTGGCAGGTCAGATGACAGCCAATCTAATCTGGAGCAGAATGATTCGTCTCTTCTTAGAGAAAGGTCTTCAAGGTTAAAAATGGATTCAATATAATTATACTATAATAGAAAGTTTGAAAAAACTTGATGATATGCAAAATACAGAACAAACAATCAATATTTATTGTCCCAGGCTGTGAGCTGTCCTCTCACCAAAGGATAGGAACCAGGCACTATTATTCATTGGATCTGAAGTTCCTGTCTTAGTTTCTGACACTCAGAAAGTATGGCCAATATACTTTTAATAACTCAGTCATTATTAATGTTATTCTGTAAGTAGACATCTTCTTGGTTGAATTCTCCCACCACCTTGGACTCCCATTATTATGGTATCTTATAGCTTTGCAATACTAAATACCTGCGCTAATTTACAGCTCTTACACAGGCTTATTATGTTGATACTTAAGTGTAAAAGAACATCTAGGAAAGAACAAAGAATATCTAGGAACTGCATTAAAAGGCAGATTCCCAGAAATTCAGATGATTACGTCTGGGATGGAGTCCAGAGAGCTGAATTACTGACAATCACTCCCGGTGATTCTGATACAAGTGGTCTGTGGCCCCCGTCATTAGAAACTATACTTTTGGATTTTATGATTTCTTCACAGGGAATTCAGAATTAACTCTAGGGTGGATATTGTTTTCATTATTTTCAAATTGGTTTTTTCCACATTTTCCCCCCCTAAATTCATCAACCATTTTCCATCTTAGCAACTTATGTAAAAATAAAACTATAGTTGAATAGATAATAATTTGTTTTAAAGGAGTAGGCAACGTTATCCCTTGGGAAGAAAAAAAATCAAGATTCTTTATCTTTTTATTCTGCCTCAGTTACATGCCATGGTAGTAGCTTAGTTTCACTACATTTTTTCTCTTGAAATTGCTACTTTTCAGCTGTCTAGACTTATGACTTCCTGAGAAGAAATATGAGCTTGAAAGAATAAAAGTAATTTAGATTGCTGTGCTAACATGCTTCTGTAGTGCTAAAGTTGTACTGTTTAAACATTATTTCAAAAACCTATTAGATTATTGGCTTCCCGGCTTGAAATTCTTTCCTGAGTGTTCCTAAGTTTTCCTTTTCTAAATATTTCTACAGAGTATTACATTATGCAGCGTATGTATCTTTGTTCATTCATTTATAGATGCATTTCCTTAAGAAGTGGTGTATTAGTGATCTCCACTATATACGACAAGTTAGAAACTATGCATTATTTTCCTTTCCAAGAAAACGAAATTGATGCACAGAATGATTGTTTTCTAGTAGCTGAAATTGCAGCAGAGGGGTATACTTGCCTTATTAAGATGAAATTTCTGGTTTTATTTGTTCTGGAAAAAAAGTTCTATCCCCAAATAAAGGATTAGTCTAGGGACCTGGTACATCAGTGCTGCCATATTGAATAGAGAAGTGAGTGGGATGAATATTATAGCTCACTATTTATACTGGTTTATTTGTAGGTAGGAAAAAATGAAAAATTGGAGAAAGTAGTAGTTCACATTAAAAGGTAAAACAGGAAGAGGCCACTGTCAATTCAGGCTGTGCTTGTTGATTTCCAAATAACAACCTTGTCTCTGGAGTCATTAAAAGCATTGCTCTCCTGAGAAGACGCTGAGGTTCTCTCTGCCTTTGAAGCTGAATAAACCTGGTGTATCATTTTTATGAGAACTTGGCCTTGAGGATCTTTAAAAAAAAAAAGCTACCAAAGATTATCTATGCTACCTCCTTTAGAAAAGGATGTAGGCACATGCATTTAGTAAAATTTATTCATCATAAAGCCAGTAAATATTTCAATTCTTTAGAGTTAGCACTTCTGCAGAAGATGTCTCAGTGGATACCACTGGTTAACATTTATTTACTTGATTAAAAAATTATTCTATTCCTTCCAGATACAGTATTTTTAAAAATCCAAAAAGAATATATATTCTTAATCTAGAAAATATATGAATATTAAACTGCCTAATAGATGGAAGGAGATAGAGAAATTTAAAGCTTTGTTTTAATATTTCCCAGGGACAAATCAATTCTGTACCACCAATAAGTGTACAATGGGTTTAATATAGAGTTTGCCCCACCAGTGCTCTTCTGGGACAGGCTGAAAATGCCCTTTTCCTGTTGAGGTTGTTTAGGGGTTGGCTGAGGCGGAGGATGTCTGGAGATGTGTTTCCTTTAAGAAGTGTGTATTAGTGATCTCTGCTATATCCACTGTAGACCATAAACTGAATGAAATGGATTCAGTGTTACATTTAGGGAACATTTTGGGAATAGCAAGTGTTCTCACAAACCACAAAGTTCCATTATTATGGGCCAGAACTGAGGCGCACAAAAATTGTTAATTTGACTGTTTAAGACATTTGCTTTTGATAGACTTTCTGGGGTCACATCTTTACCCATCTTGGAAACTCCTTTCCCAAGAACCCTCTAGACTCAAGATGCCATACACCCTCTTTGGCATTTCTGAAGTTTATTTTACAAGTCATTCAACTGATGACAATGTAAATAGTATTGTATAGAGATACTTATTGGCAGTTAAAATTATCATTTTATTAACATTTATTAGGTGCCAATATTGTTTTGGTTGATAATGCAAAGATAATTGATGCAGTTCAAAAATTTGTATTCATTTCCATTTATGTTAACTCTGAGGCGCTTTGATTGATTTTTTCTTCCATTTAAAAAAATGAATCTATTTAAATAAATTATACATTTCTTGGGTGATATTAGGAAGTAGTGAGCTTTTAACATGGGATATAAGGGGAAAAAAACAGCAGTTAACTTCACAGGTGAAAAAGAAAAATGTAATTTAAGAATAGTCAAATTTAGGGCATTAGGGCTCATTTCACCACCTTGTCTCTACTACTGGGGCATAATTTTATCTGTAAAAAATAAGTTTTATTTAGACATAGTGGTGATCTCTAAAGCAGAATGAAAACTTTTGAAAGCTTTTTTTCTTTAGGGCCCTTTCTTAATATAGCTAAGTATTTTAGCTCTCACTAATATGCAACATTTTAAAAAGTTTTGCTAGCTTTGATTGCATATTGTTTATACAATTTAAAGTATATTAAAATAAAAAACTGAAGAAAAATTACAAGCTGAGAATTTTGCAGCTTCTTGCTTTTTTAAAATTATGTTATTACATTGCATTTTATTATATTTTATTGTATTGTATTTTTCTATAACATTATTTCTACTCCACTAAATTTTATATATCCATTTTGATCCCTGTTCAAATGGATTTAGTTCCCATAATTATTGTTTATTCCATTTATGTAACTGCAAGTTGAAATAAATGGAATTAAAAGAATTTTAGGATTTTACTTTTTTCATCATCTAGGATAATTTGAGGGTAAAGAAAAGATGAGGAAATCTTGACCCCAGAATTTCAAATGAATAAAACTTAAAGACACACATTAAAAATATATTAAATATATTAAAAATATAAGTAACCTAGTACTAAATAAAAATTCTAATTTATATTTGTGGCCACACTTGAAAATACTGATTTCTTTAAGAGACAAATTTACAATATTTTTTCTCTGTAATTGTTGTGTTAAAACTTAGGCTGTTTTCTTAAGAATAAGGTATTTTATTTATATCACAAACATCAAAGCTACTTTAAAATATTCAATCTGATGTAACTGAAAATTCATTAAATTTCTTACTCAAGTGATCAAAGATTGGAAGAAATATACTAAATATGTATACACTCACATAGAAAGGCTTGGGAGCTGTAGTATATTGATAATCTATAATACTGCCACTGTTGAAAATGTAAATTACATCTATATTTGAGATTAATATGTAACATACTTGGGATACCAATTCCTATCCTGTTTAGAGAATGCTTTCTAATCTGTTTTTTATTTGTTACATTCCTGATAATACATATTTTTAATTCTCATAAATACAATCTTGTTTTTCAGGTGATATTTATAAGGAAAGTGAAGTCCAGTAAAGCCAAAATATTATACTTGCTGAGGATCCTAAGGTTGATTTGAATCAGCATTAGAATCTACAATTCTCTCTAACTCTTAGACCATTCCTTAGTACCTAAGCCCTCACAGGAACTTGTTGAATAGAAACGTTTTCATCCTATTAACTCATTTGAATAGCTTTAAATGCTCCCAGAGAACTGCTATGACCTTAAGTTTGTTGTTCTGCAGTTTGAATTGATTCATTTTTTTTTCTCAGCTCTCCTTTTTCTTTACTTATTATGTAATGTTTATGATTAACCTGAAAATGATAGTCTCTGTAAAATGTCAAGTGAGGTGGCAAGATTTAAAATATCCAAATATCACCAAAACAAAAAAAGAGAGAGTGAACATTTTCATTTACATGTTCATTTGAAAAGCAGATACACACATATGAGTTGGTATGTAAGGTGTTTAAGTACAAAATAACATGTTACTTCTTCAAGTAAGTTATCAGTTAGATTCATTAAGTAGTTTATTAAAGTGTTTGCATCGTTGGGCAAAACTTTATCAGCATTAGAAAAGACAAAGGCAAGCGACAGACCAGCATAAGAATGTCTTAGAAAGGATCTAACTTAAAATATATACGTGGAGCTGAGCTTTTGAAGTACAATTAAACTCAAAGTTTCATAGATGTCATGTTGTATTCCTAAGATTGTATTTCCCCAAAATATGGACTTTGGGAATATCAGAAAACTTCACACTGATATCAGCATTCAAAAATACATCAACAAGGCTTACCTGGTGGCGCAGTGGTTGAGAGTCCGCCTGCCGATGCAGGCACACGGGTTCGTGCCCCGGTCCGGAAAGATCCCACATGCCGCAGAGCGGCTGGGCCCGTGAGCCACGGCCGCTGAGCCTGCGCGTCCGGAGCCTGTGCTCCGCAACGGAAGAGGCCACAGCAGTGAGAGGCCCGCGTACCGCAAAAAAAACCCCAAAAAACATTGACAATATAAGCTTTAAATATGGTAATTAGATTGGGATAGCTTTTGTCTTGAGTTAACTACGTGAGCTAGTATTATAACAGCTACCCAGAGCGCCAGTGTATTTTTGGGTATGCATTTTGAAGCTAAGCTATAGTAGTCTATTTTTAGAAGATGGTATTACAGATCTCCATATCTGTTCAACCCAACATAATATGCCTGTTCTACACCCACACTGAAAATAATGTGTGGCAGGGCATGAGGATTAAGTATTATTTCCTTTTGATTAGGTCGTTTAGAAAAACTGGTTGATTACAATTCAGTTCAAAAAAGACATATCCATTTGCTGTATCACTTTTTTTTTTTTTTTTTTGCGGTACGCGGGCCTCTCACTGCTGCGGCCTCTCCCGTTGCGGAGCACAGGCTCTGGACGCGCCAGACCGGGGCACAAACCCGTGTCCCCTGCATCGGCAGGCGGACTCTCAACCACTGTGCCACCAGGGAAGCCCCATTTGCTGTATCACTTTTAATTGGACTGTTTGGCTTCCTTTGTATAACTTAAAATAATGCATTTATTTCTGTACAGGTTTGGGCAACTATAATCAATTAATTGGTATTGTACTTCTCTAGTGAAGACCCTTATAGAGAGAAGGCTGTTTGACATGACAATGATGAGCTGTGGGATATGGGAATAGACATTTTACAATATCTACTTATTCAGAAATGCACTGTAAGACTAGCCTGTTGAGGACGAACATTTCCTGTGCGGAACAGTCTCTCAAATCGTATAGAAGTTTTCAGTAGTAGGTTAAGTATAGAAGATAATGAACAGTATAGGAAATATTCAGAACCTAACAGACTTGCAAAACACAGGTAGGTATAAGATAACTTTCAGTCACAACTTTCCTACCTTGAATTCAACTCAGTTGGAATGCAGGCCATTTCTCTAGCTGCTAAACTTAGAGCACATTTTGAATCTTTGTAGAGTGCCTATCCTCACAGGACACCCAGATTCCTCTCTTTTATGCAAGCCAATTTTTAGGTTGTTTATTGTTTATTTTCAGGTGCCTCTCCTACTCTCTCCCACCTTTTCTCACCCACTCTACATGGAATACTGAACTCAATGGTACAGAGGAGACTTTTTACAAATGTGTAGTATGTCCAGTTTTCATATCTCAACCATAGTTCCCACCTAGTTTTCCCCGTTGGAAAGGACAGACCAGAGCAATCACAGGCTGCCCATCTATTACTGCCTGCTGTCTCTGTAGATGATGAGCTGTTCTGGAATCTAGACTTATTCCTCTAAAGCAACTGGTTTGTTTGGCTAAGGAGATCAATTTCCTTATCCACATATGTCAGCTTTGAAACTCTGGCATATTTGCACACTTCATCTGTGTCAAAAACTCAAGCTGGAGTTAAGAGTTTTGTTTAATTGAACTGAGTTATTCTAAGAGTTCAAATATTCTTTGTATGTAAGGAGGAGGGTAGATTGTAATAAAATGTATGTATACTCCCATAGAAACCCTCATGTGCTCTAGTGACTGGATTACGGACTCTAGGGGGCCATTTGAAAATCTAGCACGTGTTTTTTTCTCATGGCAGTGGTAATGGATACTGTGGAAGGAGGTTTAAGGGTGCTGATCTTCTTTTCCCCTCCTCTGAATTTCTGCTCTAATTCTGCCTTTTCCCTGTCTTTGTTAGAAGCAAAAACCACTATTTCCTCTATTGATATATAATGTATGTAGGAAAAGACATCTCTTTATCGCAGATTGCTTTTCAGAAGACAAAACGTCTAGAGGTTAAAAATGTTTATTTTTTTTCTACTTGCTAAATTGCCTTGTAAGTATCCTACATATAGAAAAGAATGCTGATTATAATGAAGATGACTGTATTTGTCACTGAGACCATTTCAGCTCCTAAGAAATCACCTGAAATGATTATGAAGCTAGTTTGTGCTAACCTTGGTTTTATAAGTTATAACATGATAAAACTATATGAAGCAGACTTCTGGAGCTTAAAAATGTTAGCTGTGCCACAAGGAATGGAGCACCATGTTTCATATGTTTATATTTTTTGTTCTTTACAGGCCCTCTGCAGTGCCATTGCTGGCTTCTGGATGCCCCTGCAGAATTTTAATAGTCCCAATTTCAGGCACAATCTGTTTTTTTGTTGAAATGTCAGACCTATTTTAATGGGGGCTAAAACCACGCAGCTAGTCAGGTGCAAAACAGTTTAAAGGAAATATCAGGGAATGTAGGAGAATGGAGATTGCAATGACAGACTTTCATTTATAGCCTCAATTTACATATTCAGATGCCCATATTCTTTTAAAAATAACAATGAAATAAACCCAATAATCAAGTACATGAATGTTGTTCCTTATGTGATTCATTTGCATGTGGATAAGAAGGTATTGGAGGTAGGACATGATCACCTTAGCAGATTAATAACCAAGCCAGCACTATAATAGCATCAAAGAGAAAAAGAGCCCTCCTCAGGAATTATTTCTTTCATAAAGAGAACAACCTTGTCCATTTTGGCCAGGGTACACCTTGGGATGAAAAAATTATGGTTGTGACTGAGTATAGAAAAAATGTCTGCAACATATAGTTGTACACTTGTGATAACAACAGGACAATGTCATTTGCTGTACAAATGCTGGGGGAGATGACATTAGTAAGTCTTAGTACGTTTCAAGTCTTAAATAGGAATATGTAAAGCAGAAATGTTTAGAAATATACAGTTTATGATTATCTTAATTTTCACAATAACATGATATCTAACATTGTTGATAATGAGGTCTCTAATTATGCCCACTTGTTCTTCTCTCTTCACTTGTTTATTTTCCTCTAACCACCAAATTTATATATTTTAGCTGAAATTATCTCTGGAGTTTATATTTTATTCTAGTCAATCCTGTATGTTTATGTTTACTGTCATCAAAAGGCTTTTTAGTTGCCTGTTTATTCAGAGTTTAAAGAAACAGCTCAATTATAAAGACTAGATCACAAAATTTTACCAAATAGGTCATATAAATATGAAATGAGGCAAGAAATTGAAGCACTTTCTAAAACAAAATACAGAATCATAATCCATAAAATTTTGTAAGTGTATTTTATCCCATGGGAAAGCCCAGACTTAATAATATCTTAAAACGTGCCATCCTGTTTTTATCTTCTTTCTTATTGTAATTAAATTACCATAGTAATAATTATAGACATATACCTGCAAAGGAATATTTACAATGTGACTTTTATATTATGAAGTTCTCCCCACATATACTTAATATGCATATGTCAGAGGTGTTTGTGTTTTATTTTAATTTACTTTCATGAATAACTTTAGCATGTTAATGGCATTAAGTGTTATTTTCAGGAATGAAATCCTAACCTTATAACATCAGGGACTGACTTAAAAGGGCTTTGCTTGTGATAGAAACTGATTATGTTGTTAAGGCAGGAATCATCTATCTGTATCTTAACTTTGATAAAATTGGTAACCTATGCATAGGGCTATTTCCTATTAAAAAATAGGTTGGATGAGCCAAATGCAACTACTGTGGATGTTTATAATTAGCGAATTCTATGTTAAAAATGATTGCATATATATATATACACTCTTAATAAACAGTAAGTTCCTTGAGAACATGGATTGTGTCTTACTATATTTAAAATCTTCTTATGCTTTCAGCACACTATTATCACTAGACAAATGTTTACTAACTGAATGAATAAACAGGCAAGAATTTACCTTTATATATATGTGTGTAGTTTTGCTAGAAAAGCATAGACTTATGAGATAGACAATACTGCATACTTGAACACAAGAAAACACCTTCTTGAAACAATTTAAAACCCTTCTATATTCCAGGGAACTTAAATTCTTTTGTGCCAAATTCCTTTTACTATCATATTTGTTTCCGAAATAATGCTACGTCATTGACTCAAATTCTTTCTACTATCACCATTAGATTCTACCTCCTTCATGAACCCTTTCCCATTTACCAAATTCGTTCCTTTGAACTTTCAATTGAATTTTATTTGTACTTTGATTACACACTTTTCAGTTTGTCTTATTATTTTATATATCTTGTATATCTTCACACATATTCATGTGTCTTCTTTATTGTCCTAGACTGATAGTTCCTTGAAAATAGGACCTACATTTCTTTCACCTTAGTACCTTAGTTGCAGTTCACAGCACATACTAACAATTCAGTAAATTAAACGGATAAAAGGCCATCAACAATTTATTAAGTGCCTACTCTGTGTACAAAAGTGGATTAGACTCTGAGGATACAAAGAAACATGAGAGATAGCTCTTATTCTAGGAGTTTATGGTATCTAGGGGAAGTATTCATATACATAAAAATGTAATAAAAGGTATTCATGAGTTCACAGTTTCTCAAATTTTTACTCATACTTTATATTTGAGAGGTTTTTTTTTAACCTTTACTTATCATAGTATAATTTTAAAAGTATTTTTATGGAAATAGTTTTATTTTGGCATTTTGGCATGAACTAAATTCAAATGACAACTTTATCAAAACCAAATGGGTTCTAAGACTTCCTGACATTCAGCTTGAACCTTCTGTCTGGATATTCTACCTCTGTGCTTCTAATTTGTTCCTCTTTAAAAATAAAACAATTGTGTGTGCATGTAACCAAAACCAGATGTAGGATTACAGAGAGTATCAGGATAAATTATATAAGTTGTTTATTATGCCTTTGGATTTATAGAGTAAAGTACTCATAGGAGATTCTGAAGCTCATTGAGTAAGTGGACTATCTTCCCACTTCATTGCAAACATCCCTATCCCAAAGGTGAATATGAGATTTTTTTCCTCCCTTCCTCTTGTCTCCTGTCTTGGTTGCCTGGTGAATAAGCCCTCTCTTTGTCATGAACCTCAGTGTCTCAGCATTTTGGCTTGCTGCATGTTGGGCAAAATGAACTTGGTTCAATGCCAGGGCTGGGCAAGAGTATTGGTGAACACCTTAGCTATGGATTCAGCCTTCTTTTATACACTGAAGGAAGAGCTTATATCTAAAGTGAAGTTTGCTAAAAGAATACTAATAAAGGATAAAATTGAGGACCAGAGAACAAGATGGAGTAGAACGACCTGAGCTCACCTCCTCTCATGTAAACACCAAAATCACAACTAACTGCTGAAAAACCATTGACGAAAAAGGCCTGGAAGCTAAAAAGATAGTCTACTTCCAAAGACAAAAAAAAAGCCATAACAAGACAGTAGGAGAGGTGCATGATGATACAATCAAATCCCATACCACTAGGTGGGTGAACCACAAACTGGAAAATAATTATATCGCAGAGTTTCTCCCACAGAAAATAATTATATCGCAGAGTTTCTCCCACAGAAATGAGAGTTCTGAGCCCCACATCAGGCTGACCAGTCTGGGGTTGTAGCATCAAGAGGAGGAGCCCCCAGACCATTCAGTATGAAGGCCAGCGGGGCTTGATCATAGGAACTCCATAGGACTGGGGGAAACAAATGCCACTCTTGGAGGGCACACATATCTCAGGCATACCAGGACCCAGGAGTAAAAGCAGTGACTTCATAGGAGCCTGGGCCAGACCTACCTGCTGGTCTTAGAGGGTCTCCTGGGGAGCCGGAGGGCAGCTATGGCTCACTTCAGGGACAAGGACACTGGTGGCAGAGGTACTGGGGAGTATTTATTGGCATGAGGTGTCTGGAAGCTGCCATTTTGATGCCAAGACCTGGCCCCACCCAATAGCCTTTAAGCTCTAGTGCTGGGATGCCTCAGGCCAAACAACCAACAGGGCAGGAACACAGCCCTACCCATCATCAGACAGGCTGATTAAAGTCTTCCTGAACCCACAGCCACGTCTAAACACACCCCTTGACACAGCCCTGCCCACCAGAGGGACAAAACCCAGCTCCACCCACCAGTGGGCAGACACCAATCCCTCCCACCAGCCAGCCTTCACAAGCCTCTTAGACCAGCCTCACCCTCACTACAATCTTGCAGCCTGGGGACCACAAACACAGAAAGTAAGACAAAATGAGATAGCAGAGAATATGTTCCAGATTCAGAAACAAGATAAACCCCTGAAGAACAACTAAGTGAAGTGAAGATAGGCAATCTACACGAAAAAGAATTCACAGTAATGACAGTAAAGATGATCCAAGATCTCAGAAAAAGAATGGAGGCACAGACCAAGAAGATCAAGAAATGTTTAACAGGGCTTCCCTGGTGGCGCAGTGGTTGAGAGTCCGCCTGCCGATGCAGGGGACACGGGTTCGTGCCCTGGTCCGGGAAGATCCCACATGCCACGGAGCAGCTGGGCCCGTGAGCCGTGGCTGTTGAGCCTGTGCATCTGGAGCCTGTGCTCCGCAACGAGAGAGGCCACAACTGTGACAGGCCCACATACCGCAAAAAAAAAAAAAAAAAAAGGAAAATATTTAACAAAGAGCTAGAAAATTTAAAGAACACACAGAGTTGAACAATACAATAACTAAAATGAAAAATACACTAGAAGGATTCAATAGCAGAATAAATGAGGCAGAAGAACGGATAAATGATCTGGAAGACAGAATGGTGGAAATCACTGCCATGGAAGAGAATAAAGAAAAAGGAATGAAAGAGAAATGAGGACAGTTTCAGAGACCTCTGGGACAACATTAAATGCACCAACATTCACATCATAGGGGTCCCAGAAGGAGAAGAGAGACAGAAAGGGCCCAAGAAAATATTTGAAGAGATAATAGCTGAAAACTTTCCTCACATGGGAAAGGAAAGAGTCACCCAAGTCCAGGAAGTGCAGAGAGTTCCATACAGTATAACCCCAAGAGGAACATGTTGAGATACATATTAATCGAATTGACAAAAATTAAAGACAAAGAGAAAATATTAAAAGCAACAAGGGAAAAGCAACAAATAACTTACAAGGGAATCCCCATAAGGTTATCAGCCAATTTTTCAGCATAAAGTCTGCAGGCCAGAAAGGAGTGGAATAATATATTTAACGTGAGGAAAGGGAAAAACCTACAACCAAGAAGGCTCTACCCAGCAAGGTTCTTGTTTAAATTTGACAGAGAAATCAAAAGCTTTACAGACAAGCAAAAGCTAAGAGAATTCAGCACCACCAAACCAGCTTTACAACAAATGCTAAAGGAACTTCTCTAGGCAGAAAAGAAAAGGCCACAACTAGAACAAGAAAATTATGAATGGGAAAGCTCACTGGCAAAGGCATGCATACCGTAAAGGTAGGAAATCATCTACACACAAATATGATATCAAAAGCAGCAGTCATGAGAAAAGGGGAGTACAAATGCAGGACACTGGAAACGCACTTGAAATTAAGAAACCAGAAACTTCAAACGATCTTGTATATATAGAGACTGCTATATCAAAACCTCATGGTAACCACAAACCAAAAATCTACAATAGATATACACAAAAAAAGAAAAAGGAATCCAAACACAACACTAAAGACAGTCATCAAATCACAAGAGAAGAGCACAAAAGAGGAAGGGAAGAAAAAAGACCTACAAAAACAAACCCAAAACAATTAAGAAAATGGTAATAGGAACATACATGTTGATAATTACCTTAAATGTGAATGGATTAAACACTCCAACCAAAAGACATAGATTGGCTGAATGGATATAAAAGCCAGACCCATATATATGCTGTCTACAAGAGACCCACTTCAGATCTAGGGACACATACAGATTAATAGTGAGGGGATGGAAAGAGGTATTCCATGCAAATGGAAAATCAGAAGAAAGCTGGAGTAGCAAGACTCATATCAGACAAAATGGATTTTAAAATAAACACTGTTGGGGCTTCCCTGATGGTGCAGTGGTTGAGAGTCCGCCTGCTGATGCAGGGGACACAGGTTCGTGCCCTGGTCCGGGAAGATCCCACATGCCGCAGAGTGGCTGGGCCCGTGAGCCATGGCCACTGGGCCTGCGCGTCTGGAGCCTGTGCTCCACAATGGGAGAGGCCACAAGAGTGAGAGGCCCACGTACCGCAAAAAAAAATTAAAAAAATAAAATAAAATAAACACTGTTACAAGAGACAAAAAAAGACACTACATAATGACCAAGGGATCAATTCAAGAAGAAGACAAAACAATTGTGAATATATATGCACCCAGAATAGAAGCAGCTCAATAGATAAGGCAAATGCTAACAGCCAGAAAAGGAGAAATCAACAGTAACACAGTAATAGTGGGGTACTTTAACAAGCCACTCATACCAATGGACAGATCATCCAGACAGAAAATCAATAAGGAAACACAGGCCTTAAATGACACATTAGACCAAATGGACTTAACTGATATTTATAGAGCATTGCACCCCAAAGCAGCAGAACACACATTCTTTTTAAGTGCATATGGAACACCCTCCAGGATAAATAACATGCTGGGCCATAAAGCATGCCTCGATAAACTTAAGAAAATTGAAATCATATCAATAATCTTTTCTGACCACAATGCTATGAGATTAGAAACCAACTACAAAAAAAAAATCTGTAAAAACACAAACACGTGGAGGCTAAACAATATGCTACTAAATAACCAATGGATCACTGAAGAAATCAAACAGGAAATTAAAAAATACATAAAGACCAATGAAAACAAAAATACGAAGATCCAAAACCTAGGGAACGCAGTAAAAACATTTCTAAGAGGGAAGTTTATAGCAGTACAATCTTACCTCAGGAAACAAGAAAAATCCCAAATAAACAACAAAACTTTACACCTAAAGCAACTAGAGAAAGAAGAACAAACAAAACCCAAAATTAGCAGAAGGAAAGAAATCATAAACATCAGAGCAAAAATAAATTACATAGAAATGAAGAAAACAATAGAAAGGAACAATGAAACTAAAATCTGGTTCATTGAAAAGATAAAGAAAATTGATAAACCTTTAGCCAGACTCATGAAGAAAAAAAGACAGAGGGCTCAAATCAATAAAATTAGAAATGAAAAGGGACAAGTTACAATGGACTCCACAGAGATACAAAGGATCATAAGATACTACTACAAGCAACTATATGCCAATAAAATGGACAACTCAGAAGAAATGGACAAATTCTTTGAAAGGTAAAATCTCCCAAAACTGAGCCAGGAAAAAATAGAAAATATGAACAGACAAATCACAAGCAGTAAAATTCAAATTGTGATTAAAAAAACGTGTAACAAACAAAAGTCAAGAACCAGATGGTTTCACAAGCAATTTCTACCAAACATTTAGGGAAGAGCTAACACAGATCCTTCTCAAAATCTTCCAAAAAACTGCAGAGAAAGGAACACTCCCAAAATCATTCTAGGAGGCCACCATCACCCTGATAACAAAACCAGACAAAGATACCACATAACAGAAAATTACAGACCAATACCACTGATGAACATACATGTAAAAATTCTCAACAAAATAAAAGCAAACCAAATCCAACAATACACTAAAGGGATCATACATCACAGTCAAGTGGGATTTATCTCAGGGATGCAAGGAGTTTTTCAATGTCTGCAAATAAATCAGTGTGACACACCACATTAACAAATTGAAGAATGAAAACGATATGACCATCTCAATAGATGCAGGAAAAGCTTTTGACAATATCAAAACCCATTTATGACAAAAAAAAACTCTCCAGAAAATGGACATAGAGGGAACCTACCTCAACATAATAAAGGCCATATATGACAAACTCACAGATAACACCATACTCAATAGTGAAAAGCTGAAAGCATTTCCCCTAAGATCAGGAACAAGACAAGGATGTCCACTCTCACCACTCTTACCCAACATAGTATTGGAAGTCCTAGACATGGCAATCAGAGAAGAAAAAGAAATAAAAGGAATACAAATTGGAAAAGAAGAAGTAAAACTGTCACTATTGGCAGATGACATGATACTATACATAGAGAAGCCTAAAGATACCACCAGAAAACTACTTGAGCTAATCAATGAATTTAGTAAAGTCAAAGGATACAAAATTAATACACAAAAATCTCTTTCATTCTTATACACTAACAACAAAAGATGAGAAAGAGAAGTTAAGGAAACAATCCCATTTACCACTACAACAAAAGGAATAAATACCTACGAATAAACCTAGCTAAGGAGACAAAAGACCTGTACTCAGAAAACTATAAAACACTGATGAAAGAAATCAAAGATGACACTGACAGATGGAGAGATAGACTGTGTTCTTTGACTGGAAGAATCAATATTGTGAAAATGACTATACTACCCAAAGCAATCTACAGATTCAATGCAATCCCTATCAAATTACCAGTGGCATTTTTCACAGAACTAGAACAAAAAATTTTACAATTTGTATGGACACACAAAAGACCCTGAATAGCCAAAGCAATCTTGAGAAAGAAAAACAGAGCTGGAGGAACCATGCTCCCTGACTTCAGACTATGCTACAAAGCTACAATAATCAAGACAGAATGGTACTGGCACAAAAACAGAAATATAGATCAATGTAACAGGATAGAAAGCCCAGAGATAAACCCATGCACCTATGGTCAATTAATCTATGAAAAGGAGGCAAGAATATACAATGGAGAAAAGACAGTCTCTTCAATAAGTGGTGCGGGGAAAACTGGACAGTTCCATGTAAAAGAATGAAATTGGAACACTCCCTAACACCATACACAAAAATAAACTCAAAGTGGATTAAACACCTAAATGTAAAGCCAGACACTATAAAACTCTTTGAGAAAAACATAGGCAGAACACTCTTTGACATAAATCGTAGCAATATCTTTTTGGATCTACCTCGTATAGTAATGAGAATAAAAACAAAAATAAATAAATGGGACCTAATTAAAATTAAAAGCTTTTGCACAGCAAAGGAAAACATAAACAAGACGATAAGACAACACTCAGAATGGGAGAAAATATTTGCAAACGAAGAAATGGGCAAAGAATTAATCTCCAAAATATACAAACAGCTCATGTAGGTCAGTATCAAAAAAACCCAGACAACCCAATCAAAAAATGGGCAGAAAAGCTAAACAGACATTTCTCCAAAGAAGACATACAGATGGCCAACAAACACATGAAAAGATTCTCAAAGTCACTAATTATTAGAGAAATGAAAATCAAAACTACAATGAGGTATCACCCCACACTGGTCAAAATGACTGTCATCAGAAAATCTACAAACAATAAATGCTAGAGAGGGTGTGGAGAAAAGGGAACCATCTTGCACTGTTGGTGGGAATGTAAATTGATACAACCACTCTGGAGAACAGTATGGAGGTTCCTTAAAAAACTAAAAATAAAACTACCATATGACCCAGGAATCCCACTACTGGGCATATACCCAGAGAAAAGCATAATTCAAAAAGACACATGCACCCCAATGTTCACTGTAACACTATTTACAACAGCCAGGACCTGGAAGTAACCTAAATATCCATAAACAGAGGAATGGATAAAGAAGATGTGGTACATATGTACAATGGAATATTACTCAGCCATAAAAAGGAACGAAATTCTAGAGACGTGGATGTACCTAGAGACTGTCATACAGAGTGAAGTAAGTCAGAAAGAGAAAAACAAATGTTGTATATTAACGCATATATGTGGAACCTAGAAAAATGGTACAGATGATCGTACTTGAAAAGCAGAAAGAGACACAGATGTAGAGAACAAACGTATGGATACCAAGGGAGAAAGGAGGAGTGTGGGATGAATTGGGAGACTGAGATTGACATATATACACTACTGATACTATGTATAAAATAGAAAACTAATGAGAACCTACTCTATAGCACAGGGAACTACTCAAAGCTCTCTGGTGACCTAAATGGGAAGGAAATTCAAAAAAGAGGGGATATATGTATACATACAGCTGATTCACTTTGCTGTACAGTAGAAGCTAACACAACATTGTAAAGCAACTATACTCCAATAAAAGTTTAAAAAAAGAAAGAAGTAAAAGGAATCCAAATTAAAAAGGAAGTAAAACTGTCACTGTTTGCAGACGATATGATACCATACAAAAAAATTCTAAAGATGCTACCTGAAAACTATTAGAGCGCATCAATGAATTTGGTAATGTCACAGGACACAAAATTAATACACAGAAATCTCTTGCATTTTGTATACACTAAAAATGAAAGATCAGGAAGAGATATTAAGGAAACAATTCCACTTACCATCATATCAAAAAGAATAAAATACCTCAGAATAAGCCTAGCTAAGGAGGCAAAAGATCTGTACTCTGAAAACTATAAGACGCTGATGAAAGAAATTGAAGATGATGCAAACAGATGGAAAGATATACCATGTTCCTGGATTAGAAAAATCAATATTGTCAAAATGACTGTACTACCCAAGGTAATCTACAGATTCGATGCAATTCCTATCAAATTACCAATGGCATTTTTTGCAGATCTAGAACAAAAAAATCTTAAAATTTGTATGTAAGCACAAAAGACCCTGAATAGCCACAGCAATCTTGAGAAAGAAAAATGGAGCTGGAGGAATCAGGCTCCATTCTTCAGACTATACTATAAAGGTACAATAATCAAAAGAGCATGGTATTGGCACACAAACAAACACATAGATCATTGGAACAGGATAGAAAGCAGAGAATAAACCCACACACCTATGGTCAATTAATCTAAAACAAAGGAGGCAAGAATATATAATTGAGAAAAGACAGCCTCTTCAATAAGTGATGCTGGGAAAACTGTAAAAGTATGAAACATGTAAACATGTAAAAGTATGAAATTAGAGCACTCCCTAACACCATACACAAAAATAAACTCAAAATGGATTAAAGACCTAAATGTAAGACCAAATAGTATAAAACTCTAAGAGGAAAACATAGGCAGAACACACTTTGACTTAAACTGCAGCAACATCTTTTTGGATCCACCACCTACAGTAATAAAAACAAAACAAACAAATGGGACCTAATCAAACTTACAAGCTTTTGCACAGAAAAGGAAACCGTAAACAAAAAGACAACACACAGAATGGGAGAAAATATTTGCAAACAATGTGACCAACAAAGGATTAATCTCCAAAATATATAAAGAGCTCATGCAGCTCTATATCAAAAAAGAACTCAGTCAAAAAATGGTCAGGAGATCTAAATAGACATTTCTCCAAGGAAGACATAAAGATGGCCAAAAGCACATGAAAAGATGCTCAACATCGCTAATTATTAGAGAAATGCAAATCAAAAGTACAATGAGATATCACTTCACACAGGTCAGAATGGACATCCTCAAAAAGTCCACAAACAATAAATGCTGGTGGGAGAGGGGGAAGATGGCGGAAGAGTAAGACGCGATCACCTTCCTCCCCACAGATACATCAGAAATACATCTACACGTGGCAAAACTCCTACAGAACACCTACTGAACAATGGCATAAAACCTCAGACCTCCCAAAAGGCAATAAACTCCCCACGTACCTGGGTAGAGCAAAAGAAAAAAGAATAAACAGAGACAAAAGAATAGGGACGGGACCTGCACCAGTGGGAGGGAGCCGTGAAGGTGGAAAGGTTTTCACACACTAGAAGCCCCTTCGCGGGCGGAGACTGCGGGTGGCAGAGCGCGGGAGCTTCGATGCCGCGGAGAAGAGCACAGCAACAGGGGTGTGGAGGGCAAAGTGGAGAGATTCTCGCACAGAGGATCGGTGCCGACCAGCACTCACCAGCCCACCCGAGTGGCCTGTCTGCTCACCCGCCGGGCGGGGGGCGGGGCTGGGAGCTGAGGCTCGGGCTTCGGTCGGAGCGCAGGGAGAAGACTGGCAGCGTAAACACGGCCTGCAGGGGGGTAGTGCACCACGGCTAGACGGGAGGGAGTCCAGGAAAAAGTCTGGACCTGCCAAAGAGGCAAGAGACTTTTTCTTCCCTCTTTGCTTCCTGGTGCGCGAGGAGAGGGGATTAAGAGCGCTGCTTAAAGGAGCTCCAGAGACGGGGCGCAAGCCGCGGCGCACAGCGCGGACCCCAGAGACGGTCATGAGACGCTAAGGCTGCTGCTGCCGCCACCAAGAAGCCTGTGTGCAAGCACATGTCACTCTCCACACCTCCCTTCCGGGGAGCCTGTTCAGCCCGCCACTGCCAGGGTCCCGGGATCCAGGGACAACTCCCCCGGGAGAACGCACGGCACGCCTCAGGCTGGTGCAACGTCACGCCGGCCTCTGCCGCCGCAGGCCCGCCCCGCGTCCGTACCCCTCCCTCCCCGCCGGCCTGAGTGAGCCAGAGTCCCCAAAGCAGCTGCTCCTTTAACCCCGTCCTGTCTGAGCGAAGAACAGACGCCCTCCGGCGACCTACACGCAGAGGCGGGGCCAAATCCAAAGCTGAACCGAGGGAGCTGTGCGAACAGAGAAGAGAAAGGGAAATCTCTCCCAGCAGCCTCAGAAGCAGCGGATTAAATCTCCACAATCAACTTGATGTACCCTGCATCTGTGGAATACCTGAATAGACAACGAATCATCCCAAATTGAGGAGGTGGAATTGAGAGCAAGATTATTTTTTCCCCTTTTACTCTTTTTGTGAGTGTATGTGTATGCTTCTGTGTGAGATTTTGTCTGTATAGCTTTGCTTTCACCATTTGTCCTAGGATTCTATCCAACCTTTTTTTTTTTACTTAAAAAAAATATTTTTCTTAATAATTATTTTTTTATTTTAATTATTTTATTTTACCTTACTTTATTTTATTTTATCCTTTCTTTCTTTCTTTCTTTCTTTCTTTCCTTCCTTCCTTTCTTTCTTCCTTCCTTCCTTTCTTTCTTCCTTTCTTCCTTTCTTCCTTTCTTCCTTCCTTCCTTTCTTTCTTTCTTACTTTTTCTCCCTTTTATTCTGAGCCGTGTGGATGAAAGGCTCTTGGTGCTCCAGACAGGAGTCAGTGCTGTGCCTCTGAGGTGGGAGAGCCAAATTCAGGACATTGGTCCACAGGAGACCTCCCAGCTCCACATAATATCAAATGGTGAAAATCTCCCAGAGATCTCCATCTCAACACCAGCACCCAGCTTCACTCAATGACCAGCAAGCTAAAGTGCTGGACACCCTGTGCCAAACTAGCAAGACAGGAACACAACCCCACCCATTAGCAGAGAGGCTGCCTAAAATCATAATAAGTCCACAGAAACCCCAAAACACACCAACAGACGTGGACCTGCCCACCAGAAAGAAAAGATCCAGCCTCATCCACCAGAACACAGGCACTAGTCCCCTCCACCAGGAAGCCTACATAACCCACTGAACCAACTTTAGTCACTGGGGACAGACACCAAAAAAAACGGGGACTACAAACCTGCAGCCTGCAAAAAGGAGACCCCAAACACAGTAAGATAAGCAAAATGAGAAGACAGAAAAACACACAGCAGATGAAGGAGCAAGATAAAAACCCACCAGACCTAACAAATGAAGAGGAAATAGGCAGTCTGCCTGAAAAAGAATTCAGAATAATGATAGTAAAGATGATCCAAAATCTTGGAACTAGTATAGACAAAATGCAAGGAACATTTAACAAGGACCTAGAAGAACTAAAGATGAAACAGGCAACGATGAACAGCACAATAAATGAAATTAAAAATACTCTAGATGGGATCAATAGCAGAATAACTGAGGCAGAAGAACGGATAAGTGACCTAGAAGATAAAATAGTGGAAATAAGTACTGCAGAGCAGAATAAAGAAAAAAGAATGAAAAGAACTGAGGACAGTCTCAGAGACCTCTGGGACAACATTAAATGCACCAACATTCGAATTATAGGGGTTCCAGAAGAAGAAGAGAAAAAGAAAGGGACTGAGAAAAAATTTGAAGAGATTACAGTTGAAAACTTCACTAATATGGGAAAGGAAATAGTTAATCAAGTCCAGGAAGCACAGAGAGTCCCATACAGGATAAACCCAAGGAGAAACACACCAAGACACATATTAATCAAACTGTCAAAAATTAAATACAAAGAAAACATATTAAAAGCAGCAAGGGAAAAACAACAAATAACACACAAGGGAATCCCCATAAGGTTAACAGTTGATCTTTCAGCAGAAACTCTGCAAGCCAGAAGGGACTGGCAGGACATATTTAAAGTGATGAAGGAGAAAAACCTACAACCAAGATTATTCGACCCAGCAAGGATCTCATTCAGATTTGATGGAGAAATTAAAACCTTTACAGACAAGCAGAAGCTGAGAGAGTTCAGCACCAGCAAACCAGCTTTACAACAAATGTTAAAGGATCTTCTCCAGGCAAGAAACACAAGAGAAGGAAAAGACATAATAACAAACCCAAAATGCCCCACTTTCACCAATGGAAAGATCATCCAAAATGAAAATACATAAGGAAACACAAGCTTTAAATGATACATTAAACAAGATGGACTTAATTGATATTTATAGGACATTCCATCCAAAAACAACAGAATACACATTTTTCTCAAGTGCTCATGGAACATTCTCCAGGATAGATCATATCTTGGGTCACAAATCAAGCCTTGGTAAATTTAACAAAATTGAAATCATATCAAGCATCTTTTCCGACCACAACGCTATAAGACTAGATATCAATTACAGGAAAAGATCTGTAAAAAATACAAACACATGCAGGCTTAACAATACACTACTTAATAACGAAGTGATCACTGAAGAAGTCAAAGAGGAAATCAAAAAATACCTAGAAACAAATGACAATGGAGACACGACGACCCAAAACCTATGGGATGCAGCAAAAGCAGTTCTAAGCGGGAAGTTTATAGCAATACAATCCTACCTTAAGAAACAGGAAACATCTTGAATAAAAAACCTAACCTTGCACCTAAAGCAATTAGAGAAAGAAGAACAAAAAAACCCCAAAGTTAGCAGAAGGAAAGATATCATAAAGACCAGATCAGAAATAAATGAAAAAGAAATGAAGGAAATGATAGCAAAGATCAATAAAACTAAAAGCTGGTTCTTTGAGAAGATAAACAAAATTGATAAACCATTAGCCAGGCTCATCAAGTAAAAAGGGAGAAGACTCAAATCAATAAATTAGAAATGAAAAAGGAGAAGTAACAACTGACACTGCAGAAATACAAAAGATCATGAGAGATTACTACAAGCAACTCTATGCCAATAAAATGGACAACCTGCAAGAAATGGACAAATTCTTAGACATGCACAACCTGCCAAGACTGAATCAGGAAGAAATAGAAAATATGAACAGACCAATCACAAGCACTGAAATTGAAGCTGTGATTAAAATTCTTCCAACAAACAAAAGCCCAGGACCAGATGGCTTCACAGGTAAATTCTATCAAACATTTAGAGAAGAGCTAACACCTATCCTTCTCAAACTCTTCCAAAATATAGCAGAGGGAGGAACACTCCCAAACTCATTCTACAAGGCCACCATCACCCTGATACCAAAACCAGACAAGGATGTCACAAAGTAAGAAAACTACAGGCCAATATCACTGATGAACATAGATGCAAAAATCCTCAACAAAATACTAGCAAACAGAATCCAACAACACATTAAAAGGATCATACACCATGATCAAGTGGGGTTTATTCCAGGAATACAAGGATTCTTCAATATACGCAAATCAATCAATGTGATACACCATATTAACAAATTGAAGGAGAAAAACCATATAGTAATCTCAATAGATGCAGAGAAAGCTTTTGACAAAATTCAACACCAATTTATGATAAAAGCTGCCCAGAAAGTAGGCATAGAGGGAACTTTCCTCAACATAATAAAGGCCATATATGACAAACCCACAGCCAACATAGTCCAATGGTGAAAAACTGAAAGCATTTCCACTAAGATCAGGAACAAGACAAGGTTGCCCACTCTCACCACTCTGATTCAACATAGTTTTGGAAGTTTTAGCCACAGCAATCAGAGAAGAAAAGGAAATAAAAGGAATCCAAATCGAAAAGGAGAAGTAAAGCTGTCACTGTTTGCAGATGACATGATACTATACATAGAGAATCCTAAAGATGCTACCAGAAAACTACTAGAGCTGATCAATGAATTTGGTAAAGTAGCAGGATACAAAATTAATGCACAGAAATCTCTGGCATTCCTATACATTAATGATGAAAAATCTGAAAGTGAAATCAAGAAAACACTCCCATTTACCATTGCAACAAAAAGAATAAAATATCTAGGAATAAACCTACCTAGGAGACAAAAGACCTGTATGCAGAAAATTATAAGACACTGATGAAAGAAATTAAAGATGATACAAATAGATGGAGAGATATGCCATGTTCTTGGATTGGAAGAATCAACACTGTGAAAATGACTCTACTACCCAAAGCAATCTACAGATTCAATGTGATCCCTATCAAACTACCACTGGCATTTTTCACAGAACTAGAACAAAATATTTCACAATTTGTATGGAAACACAAAAGACCCCGAATAGCCAAAGCAATCTTGAGAACGAAAAACGGAGCTGGAGGAATCAGGCTCCCTGACTTCAGACTATACTACAAAGCTACAGTAATCAAGACAGTATGCTACTGGCACAAAAACAGAAATATAGATCAATGGAACAGGATACAAAGCCCAGCGATAAACCCACGCACATATGGTCACCTTATCTTTGATAAAGGTGGCAGGAATGTACAGTGGAGAAAGGACAGCCTCTTCAATAATTGGTGCTGGGAAAACTGGACAGGTACATGTAAAAGTATGAGATTAGATCACACGCTAACACCGTACACAAAAATAAGCTCAAAATGGATTAAAGACCTAAATGTAAGGCCAGAAACTATCAAACTCTTAGAGGAAAACATAGGCAGAACGCTCTATGACATAAATCACAGCAAGATCCTTTTTGACCCACCTCCTAGAGAAATGGAAATAAAAACAAAAATAAACAAATGGGACCTAATGAAACTTCAAAGCTTTTGCACAGCACAGGAAACCATAAACAAGACCAGAAGACAACCCTCAGAATGGGAGAAAATATTTGCAAATGAAGCAACTGACAAAGGATTAATCTCCAAAATTTACAAGCAGCTCATGCAGCTCAATAACAAACAACCCAATCCAAAAATGGGCAGAAGACCTAAACAGACATTTCTCCAAAGAAAATATGCAGACTGCCAACAAACACACGAACGAATGCTCAACATCATTAATCATTAGAGAAATGCAAATCAAAACTACAATGAGATATCATCTCACACCAGTCAGAATGGCCATCATCAAAAAATCTAGAAACAATAAATGCTGGAGAGGGTGTGGAGAAAAGGGAAGTTCCTTAAAAAATTACAAATAGAACTACCATATGACTCAACAATCCCACTACTGGGCATATACCCTGAGAAAACCATAATTCAAAAAGAGTCATGTACCAAAATATGCATTGCAGCTCTATTTACAATAGCCAGGAGATGGAAACAACCTAAGTGTCTATCATCGGATGAATGGATAAAGAAGATGTGGCACATATATACAATGGAATATTACTCAGCCATAAAAAGAAACGAAATTGAGCTATCTGTAATGAGGTGGATGGACCTAGATTCTGTCATACAGAGTGAAGTAAGTCAGAAAGAGAAAGACAAATACCGTATGCTAACACATATATATGGAATTTAAGGGGAAAAAATGTCATGAAGAACCTAGGGGTAAGACAGGAATAAAGACACAGACCTACTAGAGAATGGACTTGAGGATATGGGGAGGGGGAAGGGTAAGCTGTGACAGAGTGAGAGAGTGGCATGGACATATATACACTACCAAACATAAAATAGATAGCTAGTGGGAAGCAGCCGCATAGCACAGGGAGATCAGCTCGGTGCTTTGTGACCACCTAGAGGGGTGGGATAGGGAGGGTGGGAGGGAGGGAGATGCAAGAGGGAAGAGATATGGGAACATATGTGTATGTATAACTGATTCACTTTGTTATGAAGCAGAAACTAACACACCATTGTAAAGCAATTATACTCCAATAAAGATGTAAAAAATAAATAAATGCTGGAGACGGTATGGAAGAAAGGGGAGCCTCCTACACTGTTGGTGGGAATGTAATTTGGTACAGCCACTATGAAGAACAGTATGGAGGTTCCTTAAAAAAGTAAAAATAGAGTTGCCATATGATCCAGGGCATATATCCTGGGCATATATCTGGAGAAAAACATAATTCAAAAAGATACATGCACCACAATGTTCACTGCAGCACTATTTACAGTAGCCAAGACATGGAAGCAACCTAAATGCCCATCAACAGATGAATGAATAAAGAAGATGTGGTACATATATATATAATGGAATATTACTCAGCCATAAAAAAAGAATGAAATGATGCCATTTGCAGCAACATGGATGGACTTAGAGATTATCATACTAAGTGAAGTAAGCCAAACAAAGACAAATATCATATGATATCACTTATACAGGGAATCTAAAAAAATGGTACAAATGAACTTATTTACAAAACAGACACAGACTCACAGATTTTGAAAACAAGTTTACTGTTACCAAAGGGGAGAAGTTGAGGAGAGGGATAAATTAGCAGGTTAGGATTAACATATACACAGTACTATATATAAAATAATCATCAAGGGCCTCCTGTATAGCACAAGGAACTCTACTCAGTACTCTGCAATAACTTATATGGGAAAAGAATCTGAAAAAAAAATAGATATACATATACGTATAACTAAATGACTTTGCTGTATACCTGAAACTAACAGAATACTGTAAATCAACTGTACTCCAATATAAAATAAAAAAAAATTTTAATGAAAAAGACAAAATTAGCCACAACAAAAAATCCCTATCCCAAGTTTGCCAAGTACAGGCAGTATATTTGGAGAAGGAAAATGTATACAGTTCTCTTAGCTAATATCTAACTGAGGGCTGTCAAACAAAACTTAAATCTAGCCTGTATGATTTTCTTTTTGAGTCTTACCATTTTTTCCTGTCTTGGTACTAGATAATTAAATATTTTTTAAAGGATGCTAAAGTATCAAGAACACAAAACAGATATGAGCTTAGTAACTACTGTGAAAAGTTCAAAAGCAGAATAAGGAGGGAATCAAAACTTCAAAGCTTGACCCTTCCCCTCTCCAGCAGATCTTGCCCAGAGCACGTAACTATTTCCATTAAAAAGTGCTGCAGTTGGTAGCACTTTCTTTCTTTTTGTCATTATGTAACTGATTTTCAGCTGTATTTAGAATTTTTAAAGAACTATGTTTTAGATGATAGGTGTTTTAAACTACTAGAGTACTGATGTGTGGGTGGCTATTTGTCTCTTATTGCACTCTGCAGCTGAATGCCTGAGCCATCCGCAGCTGAACAGTACAGGAGCTTTCAGAAGCAGACAAGTATGTACACACCCATGCCAGCTAGCAATCAATCTTCCTTCCTCCTTTCTCTCTCTAAGTGTGTGTTTATAGGCACATAAACACACATGCACACACACACACATGCAAATATACATATTATAGAGGAAAAACATTCCTATGTATGCATAAAAAATTTTCTCAACCCCATTATTCATATTTTAATATTTCTGATATGTGGATAGGTCAAGCAACCAATGTATGCATTTAATGTGGTACTGCATCTTGCTTTGTCAAAAATCTGTCATAATTAAAGCTAAATCATCTTGCAATTGATGGCATTTTAGACTCAAGAAAAGATTATGAGTATATATAGTAATTTTCATTTTCTTGCCTGAAAGTTTATTGATTCCAAGGTATCAACTTTGCTTATTTTGTTCTATTCTGTTACTCTTACACATATGTAAACATTCTACCAAGTTTCTAAAAGAATGGAAAACAATGTTCTGCTCCAGTTTACATGAAAGTTTCTTCTTTAAAACATGTGTGAATGATGTTGTAAAGAGATGAAGAAGGTGGCTACTTAGAGCAATATTATTCTGAATTATTTCATAAAGTGATGGTCTTCTAAGTAAAATAAACATCAGTTTACATTTGGGTTTTAAATATTTCAAGCTAAACCAATTAAATTTTGTAAAATTTCATTGCTGTATCTCAGAAGTGCATCTTGATGAATTTAGGCGATGATACAAAAACTGAGAGCAGGACACACAGTAGGCTCACTAATTATCCTTCAATTGGAATGTATTTAAATGTTAAAGTGATTTTTAAATTCCCAGTTCAAAGAAGACATACGATGGCCAACAGGCACATGACAATATGCTCAGCATCAATAATCAGAGAAATGCAAATTAAAACCACCATGAAATACCACCTCACACCTATCAGAATCGCTATCATCAAAAAGAACACAAATAACAAATGTTGGCAATGATGTGAAGAAAAGGGACCCCTCATACACTGTTGGTGGGAAAGTAAATTGGTGCAGCCACTGAGGAAAACTATGGAGGTTTCTCAAAAAACTGTAAATAGAACTACCATATTACCCAGCAATTCCACTCCTGGGTATATATATCTGAAAAAAAATGAAAACACTAATGGGAAAAAATACATGCACTGCAACATTCACAGCAACGTTATTTACAAATGCCAAGATATGGAAGCAACTGAGGTGTCCAACAACAGATGAATGAATAAAAAAGAAGTGTTATATATATACAATAGAATACTACCCAGCCACAAAAATTAATGAAATTTTGCCATTTGCAACAACATGGATGGACTGGGAGGGTATCATGCTAAGTGAAATAAGTCAGACAGAGAGAGACAAATACTGTATAATATCACTTATATGTGGAATCTAAAAAATAAAACTAGTGAATATAACAAAAAAGAAACAATCTCACAGATATAGAGAACAAACTAGTAGTTACCAGCAGAAAAAAAATTCCTAGTTTATATGCTTCCGTACCAAAATAAAAATGTCATTATTTCATTATTGATTCTCTTACCTTGTTTTTAGATATTTAGTGAGAAAGACTCAAGTCAATTCCCATGGTAATAAAAGGCTGATTCCTTTAGGGAGGAATTATTTTAAAATATATAACGATGTCATACTGGATCAGCAAATTTATTTGTTGAAAAATTGGACTATTATTTGAGGTCTGTGTGTGAGAGAGAGAAAAAGAGAGGGCTTTAGAGAGTTACTGTGAGTTCTTAGAGCATTCCACATCAACAGAATCTGAAAAGAGCAAAATATACAATAAATTCCAAGCTGAAGTACATGGATTGAATTAAAATTTTGCAATAGGGGGCGTTGAGCCACATGAAATCAGTATAGAGAGTTTTCAACATACAAGAAAGAAAATTGGTTTAAATATAATATCTCAAAATAGCACAACTTGCAGCAAGTATATAATTTGTGAAGTAATTGGGTAATTAATTGAAAAAAAAAAGTTGAGCGGTGCACGGAGCTTGTCCATCTTTCAAAAAAGGGAGCTCAGATGGCATATGGCAGAATGTAAATGCATCTCTTCTCTGTGGCTTTGAATGTTAATTTTGCAAACTATTCTAGTTCATCCAATTTGTAAAGCTAAATATAAATTGCAGTTTACAGAAGAATTTTTGACTTAATGTCATTTTCTTATCATTCGTTTTTTCAAAATTAATATGAAGCCTTATGGAATATTTCCTAAATTTTTAGGATGTCTTCACGTTATAAAAATTTCTTCTTATCAATGTTTTCCTCCTTCAGTATTTTTCTAGTGTAGATTATACTGTACAAAACATGGTAATAACATTTCAAAATCACTGTGGGTTTTACTTCTAATATACAGGAATACCTTGGTGATGCTGTGGGGTCAGTTCCAGACCACAGCAATACAGTGGACATTGCAAAATATTTTTGGTTTCCCAGTGCATATAAAAGCTATGTTTACACTATCCTGTAGTTATTAAATGTGCAATAGCATTATGTCTTAAAAAGCAACGTACATACCTTAATTTTAAAATACTTTACTGCTAAAAAAAAAAAAAATGGCAACCATCATCTGAGTCCTCAGAAAGTCATAATCCTTTTGCTGGTGGAGGGTCTTGCCTCAGTGTTGATGGTCGCTGACTGATCAGGGTGCTGGTTGCTGAAGGTTGGGGTGGCTGTGGCTATTTCTTAAAATGACAATGAAGGGAGCCTCAAAAATGGACTCTTCCTTTCGTGACTGGCTTCTCTGCAGCATTCTGTTTGATAGCATTTTACCCACAGTAGAAATTCTTCCAAAATTGGAGTCAATTCTCTCAAACACTGCTTTATCAACTAAGTTTATGCAATGTTCTAAATCCTTCATAGCCATTTCAACAGTCTTCACAGCATCTTCATAAGGAGTAGATTTCATCTCAAGAAACCACTTTCTTTGCTCATCCATAAGAAGCAAGTCCTTATCCATCGAAGTTTGATCACGAGATTGCAGCAATTCTGTCATATCTTTGGGCTCCACTTCTAATTCTAGTTCTCTTGCCATTTCCAACACATCTGCAGTTCTTCCTCCACTGAAGTCTTGAACCCCTGAAAGTCATCCATGAGTGGTGGAGTCAGCTTCTTCCAAACTCTTGTTAATGTTGCTATTTTGATTTTTTCTCATGAATTCTTAATGGCATCCAAAATGGTAAATCCTTTCCAGAAGGTTTTCAATTCACTTTGCCCAGATCCATTAGAGGAATCACTGTGTATGGCAGCTATAGCCTTGTGAAATGTATTTCTTAAATAGACTTGAAAGTTGAAATCGGTCCTCAATCCATGGGCTACAGAATGGATGTTGTGTTAGCAGCCATGAAAACAGCATTAATCTCATTGTACATCTCCATCAGAGTTCTTGGATGACCAGAAGCATTGTTAATGAATGGTAACGTTGTGAAAGGAATCTTTTTTTCTGAGCAGTAGGTCTCAACAGTGGGCTTAAAATATTCAGTAAGCCATGATATCATCTAGGTTTTATTTTTCCATTATAGAACACAGGCAGAGTAGATTTAATGTAATCCTAAAGGGCACTAGGATTTTCAGAATGGTAGATGAAAATTGGCTTCAACTTCAATTACCAGCTCCATTAGCCCCTAACAAGACAGTGAGCCTGTCCTTTGAATCTTTTAAACCAGACATCGACTTCTCCTCTTTAGCTATGAAAGTCCTAGATGGCATCTTCTGTTGGGTTGGCCAAAAATTTCGTTTGGGATTTTCTGCAACATCAGGTAAGATGTTACAGAAAAACTCAAACGAACTTTTTGGGTAGCCCAATATATAAGGCTTTTTCAATTACACTGAAAATCTGTTGTAGTGTAGCCACCTTCATTAATGATCTTAGCTAGAACCTCTGGATAACTTGCTGCAGCTTCTACATCAGCACTTGCTGTTTAACCTTTCATTTTGGTGTTATGGAGATGGTGTCTTTCCTTAAACCTCATGAACCAACTTCTGCTAGCTTCAAAGATTTTTTTCTGCAACTTCCTCACCTCTCTCAGTCTTCACAGAATTGAGGGAGAGGTAGGGTCTTTCTCTGGATTAGGCTTTGGCTTAAAGGAATGCTGTGGCTGGTTTGATTTTCTATCCAGACCATTAAAACTTTCTCCACATCAGCAGTAAGATTGTTTCACTTTCTTATTATATGTTCGCTGGAGCATCACTTTCTGTTTCATTTGCATTCACAACCTGGCTAAGTGTTTGATGTGAGAGGCCTAGCTTTCGGCCAGTCTCAGCTTTTGACGTGTCTTCCTCACTAAGCTTAATCATTTCTAGCTTTTGCTTAAAGTGTGAGATGTGCAACCCTTCCTTTCACTTAAACACTTAGAGGCCATTATTAGGCCTCTAATAGGATTATTAATTGGCCTAATTTCAATATTTTTGTATCTCAGGGAATAGGGAGGACCAGAGGAGTGGGAGAGAGAGGGGGCAATGGTCCATCCATGAAGTAGTCATAACACACAAAACATTTATCAATTAAGCTTGCCGTTTTATATGGCAGCAGTTCATGGAGCCCCAAAATAATTACAATAGCAGCATCAAACATCACTGATCACAGATCACCATAACAAATATAATAATGAAAAAGTTTGAAATATGGCAAAAAGTACCAAAATGTGACACAGAGACACAAAGTGAGCAAATGCTGTTGGAAAAATGGCACTGATAGACTTGTTCAATTCAGGGTTGCCATATACCTTCAATTTGTGAAAAACCCAATTTATCTGTGAATCACAACAGAGCAAAGTGCAATAAAATGAGGTATGCCTATACCTTTATTGTCTCAATATTTATTATTTTCTTGCCCACACACTCCAAACCACAATTTCACAGGATTTCTCTCCAAACATTCTAATCTCTTTGGTGTTTCTTGAAACATGCCTCCCTCTGACCTCAGCTGAGTTAATTCCTCCCTCCTTTGAGCTCTCTTTGCATTTGGCCCCGCTGTGTTAGGGACCTTTGTTTATGAAGCTTTCTCCTCCTCTAGATTCTATGCTACTCAAAGGAGAAATATGAGTAATTCATTTCTCTCTTCAGTATGGAGCACAGTGCATGAAATATACTCAATAATGCTAATTAATGTAGAAAATTTTTGCAGAAAAATTACAGTTGTCCTCTAACAGTAAGGGACATTAAAAATGCACTGAAATACTAAGAATGATACATAATAAGTAAAAGGTCAATAAAATTATTTCTTTGCCTTGCTAGGCAGGTTATTTTTCTTCTTTCTATAAAATTTTAAACTTATATTACTCCATTACTAAGTGATTTACAAGTATAAATCTTCTTCCTATAAAGTACAGGAGCTAGGAGGCAGGGTTCTAGCCAGGATTCTGAGTTTACCCAGAGTGACCTTGGGAAAATTACTTAAATTGACTTTTCTTTTTTGTAAGATAGAGAGAATAGAAATATCTGTCTCATGGGTTGGTTGTGAGGATCATGTGATATGTAAAGCCCCTAAGAAAGTGATATAATTCAATAACATTAGCTCTTCTTATCATCACTGCTTTTGCACCTTCTTAGAAATTTGCATTCTTTACCATGTTGAATCCTCAGCTCTGCTTTGCATTAAAAAAAAATTTAAACAATTAAATGACCTGCCTTTAGTAGTTGAGATGCCATCTATCCAATTTCTGTATTTTTAGCACAAGTTAATGTAGAGAAATCTTTTGAACTTCATCTAAGATTTCTCCCTGATAAATCCAACTGGTAGTTCCAGTGAAAACACAATTCAACTGGCTTAATCTGGAAGCACGAGTTCCCTTTGAAGAAACTCACATTTTTGTTCTTGCTGTCAAAATCAAATATATCAAGTTTAAGCATTCTATTTTTTTTCCTTTTCAGGCACTACTTTACTACATTTCCCATGTTTAGCAGACAAAGACAGTATGGTATATATGCCAGTATCACTTCTGTAAATTGATGCTGCTTTCTGTTGCACACATTAGCACTAGCAGTAAAAAGTTTAGGTCAGAAATTATCATATATATTATATATTATATAAAAATACAATTTCATCTCTTGATCAGTCATGAGCCCAAAGACAGCAGAGCTTGTACTTTCCCACTTATGCCATCATGAATTCTGTGCTCCTGACACCGATGAAGAACAGGCACCATTGAAGGGGCTACATTTTTGGTCCAGAGACGTATATAGAATAAAGAGGTGACATTTTCACCAAGTTCATTTTAATTCTCACTGTATTTTCTATAGTTTAGTGTTATTTTCCATTTCCTTCTTCAAATCACCCCTGAAACCCTTTGGGGCCTACATCATTGTGTTTGGACTGAGAACAGTATTATGTCAAATTTGGGGCCCTTCACCCAGGCTCATCAAGAAGAAAAGAGAATACCCAAATAAACAGAATAAGAAATGAAAAAGGAGACATAACAGCCAATACCACAGAAATAAATTTAAAAAAACCCCATAAGGTAATGCTGTGGACAATTATATGCCAACAAATTTGACAACCTAGAAGAAATGGACAAGTTTCTAGAAACATACAGCCCACCAAAATTGAATAATAAGGAATAATTTGAACAGCCTGATCACTAGAGGTGAAATAGATCTGTAATTTAAAAACTCCCTACAGACAAAAGTCCAGGACCAGATGGCTTCACAGGAGAATTCTACCAAACATACAAAGAAGAACTTATACTGATCCTTCTCAAACTCTTCCAAAAAACTGAACAGGAGGGAACACTCCCAAAGACATTCTATGAAGCCACCATCACCCTGATACCAAAACCAGAAAAAGACACCACTAAAAAAGAAAATTACAGGCCAATATCTTTGATGAGTATAGATGCAAAAATTCTTAACAAAATATTAGCAAACTGAATCCAACAACACATAAAAAAGATCATACACCACAACCAAATGGGATTCACCCCAAGCTCACAGGTTGGTTCGACATACGCAAAACAATCAATGTGATACATCACATAAACAAAAAAAAGAAGACAAAAACCACATGATCATCTCAATAGATACTGAAAAAGTATTTGACAAAATTCAACATCCATTCATTATAAAAATTCTTACCGAAGTGGGTATAGAGGGAACATATCTCAACATAATAAAAGCTATTTATGACAAACCTACAGCCAACATAATACTCAATGATAAAAAGCTGAAAGCCTTCCCACTAAAATCTGGAACAAGAAAAGGATGCCCACTCTCACCACATCTATTCAACATAGTATTGAAAGTCTCAGACACAGCAATCAGACAAGAAAAAGCAATCAGACAATAAAACTCCTAGAAGAGATCATAAGCAAAACATTCTCTGACATAAATTGTACCAACGTTTTCTTAGGTCAGTCTCCCAAGGCAATAGAAATAAAAGCAAATATAAACAAATGGGACCTAATCAAACTTACAAGCTTTTTACTTTAAAGGAAACCATAAAAAAATTAAAAGACAACCTATGAAATGGGAAAAAATATTTGCAAATGATGCAACTGACAACGGTTTAATTTCCAGAATATACAAACAGCTCATACAACTCAACATCAAAAAAACAAACAACATAGTTGAAAAATAGGCAGAAGACCTAACTAGACATTTCTCCAAAGGAAAAATACAAATGGCCAATAGGCATATGAAAAGACGCTCAATATCATTAATTATTAGAGAAATGTAAATCAAAACTACAGTGAGGTACCACTTCACACCAGCCAGAATGGCCATCACTAAAAACTCTACAAATAAATGCTGGAGAGGATGTGGAGAAAAGGAAACCCTCCTACACTGTTGGTGAGAATGTAAGTTGGTACAGCCACTATGGAAAACTTTATGGAGGTTCCTCAGAAAACTAAAAATAGAATTACCTTATGACCCAGAAATCCCACTCCTGGACATATATCCAGACAAAACTCTAATACAAAAAGATACATTTACCCCTATGTTCACAGTAGCACTCTTCACAATAGCCAAGACATGGAAAAAATCTAAATGTCCATTGACAGATGAATGGATCAAGATGTGGTACATGTATACAATGCAATACTACTCAGCCATAAAAAAAGAATGAAATAATGCCATTTGCAGCAGCACAGAAGCAACTAGAAATTATCATACTAAGTGAAGTAAATCAGAAAGAGAAAGACAAATACCATATGATATTACATATATGTGGAATCTAAAATATGACAAATGAAGCTATCTATGAAACAGAAACAGACTCAGGGACATAGAGAACAGACTTGTGGTTGCCAAGGGGGAGGGGGTTGTAGGAGGGAAATGGAGTGGGAGGTTGGGGTTAGCAGATGTAAGCTGTTATATATGGAATGGATAAACAACAAGGTCCTACCATATAGCACAGGGAATTATACTCAGTATCCTATGGTAAACCATAGTGAAAAAGAATATAAAAAGGAATGTATATATATGTATAACTGAATCACTTTGCTGTACAGCAGAAATTAACACAATATTGTAAATCAACTATACTTCAATAAAAAAAAGGGGACCCTTAGCAATAAAAAAGGACAATACTCACAGGGATCATGACTGGGGTGGCATGCATTGGGAACCTAGGTGACACAGTGTTCCAAGGGAGGAGGGAGAATGAGGTTGAAAATATCTATTCCCTCTGAGAAAAGAATTGTCTCACTACAACATGTATTTTGTTAGACTATTAAAACAAGTGTTGCAGACTTTGAACCAGAGGACCACATCACTGTAACATTGTTAAAATGGTTATTTAGGGAACAACGAAAGACCATCACAGTTATCTGCCCAGGCAGACAGTTGATATTTGAAATCATGCTTTCTTTTATTTTTTAAAGAACACCATTTACACAAAAAGAGTTACCCACTATAAACAGTACTCAGTAAATATAAGTTAGGTGCCTTTGGATTCTGAATTAATGTCTTCAACTCTTCTGCTTTGGTTGACCTTTGAAGCCTGAAAGAGTTTAGCTTCCAAACATACTGATCTTTTGGCCAAATAACACGTTTTAACTGTTAGAAGATTCTAATTTTAATCAGAATTAATTGGTAATTAAACTATTTGTTATAATTTAGTTTTAATAAGTATAGACAAATTTTTAAATTTACATGAAAGCATACCATTGAAGCAGAATTGAGTGGAATAATGGAAAAGCAAAGAATAGTAAAGAGTACTACAACCAGAACAGTAAAAAAAAAAAAAAAAAAAAATGAGAGAAGATATTATAAATTTTGACAGTTATTACTTGTGTTATTAAAGCAAAATGAAAAAGTATTGTTTATTTGTATACAGAAAATGTTAAATATAATAAAATTGGCAATATTAAGTGGCATTTCTTTCAAAATACAATGAATTTGTTAGAAATTTCCTCATAATAGTCAAAAAAGAAATTGGTAAAATTTGTCATCTGAAATCAGAATGAAATGTCCCCAGAATATTTTAAAAATAATTTTTAATAGGACCTAAGTTTGTAACTTTGGCCAGCTACAAATTAGCTGAGACTCCTGAACACTAAAGAAAACAATTTTTAAATAGAGAGCTGAAGAAATGTCCTTAATTGTGGCTAAAAAATTTAAACTCATTACATAACTATTTTAAGATGTTATATCTATCTAGGAATAATTTCAGCTAGATATAAAAAAATAGTTTCTATCACAGTGGACAGTGTTCCAGCTATGGTAGGTCAAAAATCCACATTTATTGGAACTTTAAAACAAGAGACCCCCCCCAAAAAACAAGAGATTATTTCTCTTATTGTTTTATTTCTCTGTATAATACATATTGAAAATATTCATGCTTAGATTTCTGAACACAGTCTATGAAAAGTGTCATGGATAGGATTGTTACAATTGGTCAGTTATATGTGTGTAGGTGCTATGATAGCACCTGTTTATGGAACTGTTGAAAAAAACAGACAAGGAAATCTAGTGATCCTGTGTTCTTTGTCAGTGCCCATTGTGTGTTTTGGAGGAGTTTTAGAGAAATCAACTGTTTTGAAAAGATTTGCTGATAACTCAAAGTAAAGATTTTCCTGGAAATGTGAGGTTCCAAGCTTATCTATGATCTAATTAGGCAGGCACAAATAGCTGAAATGGAAAGTTTTTATAATATAAACCAATAATAATGATTTACACATTTGAAAAAAACATCAATAAATATGAAGAATATTTTAATTGTAATGTATAGTATTATAAAATTGGATGCAAAAATTACCAAAAAAGTTCTATAAGAAAAAGTTCTATGGAACTTTTTTGTGGATACTGATATACTTAGAGTTGTTTTTCATTTGCAAGACCCCTTAGAATTTTATTCAAATACTTAGTTGACATAAGAGATGATGAATTAACTTGAACAATACAGTTTTACAACTAATGTGTTTTTGTATCAAAGATTAATAAATCAATTCTTCTAAAAAAGAACGAGTTTTGTCATGTGGATACAAATGTTAGAGTAAATGATTTCTTTTGGTACTCAAGTTAGTCACTCGAAAATTTTAAGCATCTTTGCAACAACTTTGGTATGTGAAGACAGTATTCCCACTTTATATTTTATGAACTGTAAGTCAAGTGTTTCCAATGAAAATTTGGAATTGAGATATGCTATGTGAAATATACAATGGATTTTTAAGACAGTATGAAAAATAGAATATAAAATATCTCATAAATATTTTGTGTTTATTACACATAGAAATGATTATTTTGTATCTATCGAATCACATAAAATATATTGCTAAAATTAGTATTATATTTCTTTTTACTTTTAAAATGTGGCTATAAAAAAATTTAAAATTATGTAGTTTGCATTACATTTGTATTAGATTTTTCTTGAATTCTATAATTTCTCCCTAATAATATTTTACAAACATTTTCTATTTCCCTTGTCCTTTTCCTATTGTGTATGATTAGTAATAAGCACTCTAAATATTTACAAAACTTATCTGGTATTTGTATAACACACTCTGAGCCCTTTTGTTAAATCATTATTTACTCAGATATGAGGATAGTAAGTATGGAAATTATATTTTATTCCTAATCTAGAAATTTTCTTACTCATTTGAACACTTCTGAGAGTTAAATGTTAAAATATTAATAATAGATTAATCAACATTTATCTTTTCCTTCTGGTAAATGTCATACAGAGAGCTAGGTCTTGGATAGTAACATATCCTGTCCTTCCTTTACTTTTGAATTATTTGTTCTTTAAATCTGAGACTGAAATCAGAACCTGACAAGACAGCTTAAAGTGAGAATAAAATTATATAAAGTTAAATATTTTCCAATTGTAAGTGGGTTAAAATCATCAGAAGAAAAGTATTTTAAATAAGACTTGCCTGCAAAGTAGGCAAGGATATGTTGGCACATCTGTGAGATGGTTGGTGTCATGCTTCAGTGCTGATGTATGGTAAAATCCTCTCCACTCAGTCATAGAAGAGGTGAATTAGAAATTAGATAAACATAACTACAGAATCACTAGACACAGGCAACATACTGTCCTCAAAGAGTCCTAGAAGTAGCTCAAATCACAGCCTCTGGGTAAATGACACAGAGAGATACTTGAAATTACATGTTGGGACCACAATCTCTGAAACTAATTTAATTACGCTCAGGACCACTAAGATCTGGTCTGGAATGGGATATTAAAGTTGACTTTGAAATGTGAATAATGCTGATTTGTCACAGACTCAGCTCAAAGTGTATTAATGTTTTACACTGTGATACAGATGTGATAGTCCCTCCAGTGGATATTTTTACCTCTAATTTCAGAGTTCTGACTCTCAAAACAAAAACAAACCAGGACAGAAGGATAAAGGAAGGAAAGATGGGAGAGAGGGAGGAAGGGAAGGAGGGAGAAAGAAAGGAAGGGGAAAAAAAAGAAAAAAATCAGCAATAGCAAAAAAAAGCCCAAAACGTTAGAAGCAATTCCTGTATCCCTTGTATAGAATGTTCTGCAGTCCCATATTTCATCCTTTTTTGAAGTGGATGGAGTAGAAACTAAATACGTTTCAATTTAACTGAGTGGTTAAATAAGGAGTTTCCAATCTCTATTTCTTTTCTTCATTCTCTTGTGAACTTGGGCATCCTCAGCATCACAGTTACTTTCCCTTATTCTGGCAGGTCCGCGTTTAAAAGAGTCAGTAGAATGGAAGGCTTAAGTTGGATTCAACTGTCAATCAAAACTCGTAAATTCTTATGCACATGTCCAGGTGCACAACGCACGTACACACACACACAACACGCCACAGAATTCCCCCGTGACGAGTGTGTTTGAACCTTAGAATAATGCAGCTTATCCATCATTAGAGCAGCTGGCAGTACAGATACAGCACCAATGTTTTAGAGGAAGTCCCGTAATGCACTTGATTACACTGTTTGTATATGAGGTGACTGACAACAATACTGTCATGTGCCAAACAGAACAAGAGAAGGTCAAGGGGAATTACAATTTTGCCAGCAATACCTTTTATGTTAGTAGGGGACATGATCAAACCAATAGTTTATAAAAAGAGACCCCTGAAGTATTATAAACTACTTATGTGATTCACTCACAATACATGGTCTAGGCAAAGGGGAGAAACGTGGTCCAGTTTTTTTGATGCATAGAAAGACTTTCATTGATGTAAATGGAGTATAGATGTAGATACTCATGTGACACACAGAAGTTTATCAAAGATGTTTTATATAAACTGTAACTACATGGAAGAAATGAAATATATAAAATTATAAAATGAATACTGCTAGCTCTACTTTATACTTTCTATGTGTCATCATTAGTGTAAAATCCTTGGGGAATGTGTGTGAGTCGCCCTATTTCTTATCCTCTAAAAGGGGTTAAAATGATTCAAGAGGATTGTTGTTGTCTTTTTATTTACCCCTTTCAACACTTTCACTTTAGTATTCATTATGGCTCTACCCTCTGACCAACTGAACTTTCCACTTAAAGGTAGCAAAGCCATCTGAGGAAATAAAGACCGTCAGACCAAGCCTGCATGTGGTAAGAAGGCAGTCTCATTAAGATGGAATAAATACCAGCACCACTATAATTATTCTATGCTATTGGCCATAATATACTGCAGCCCTTCATCAAATATGTCAAATAGCATTTGCTGGAGACAAACTGAGAGATCACGGAAACACTATCTCTTTCAGTGCACCTTAGTTCATAATGATTTCTGAACATCTAAATAGCCTGCACCTAGCCCTATCCTTTGTTATAGTGACAGAGTTTCTTGGTATATAATGTGTGTGTGCACACACATTATATACACCTTAATCATAGCTCTCATACAACCATGGTGTCACCATGATCTTTTTCTACTCAAATTTGTCTTATGCAAGTTGGCCTAACATATGCAATACCAGTATGTATTTATTTTTCCTCCTTCAAAACGCATAATCTTAGGTCGTTTGATACTAAGCTCTCAACTAGTCTCAAAAGAACTAAAGTCTTTTTTCTACAAAGCCCCCTTACTAGCATTATTAAATTAAAAACCCAGGACAGTTAATTTTACTCCTCTGTCTCTTTAAGTAGAATTTAAACAGTTAAGCAAATAATTTATTTGTTTCTAACAGACTGCTTCAGGGGTCTGCTAAAAATTCATGATTTTAATTCACTATTTGGCGAAGTAGTCTATATCACATAGTGTTTTCTACATTTAATATTTAATCTGCCAATTTACGTTAATGGTAGTGCCAAATGAAAATAATGTACCATGTTACAACTTGCACAATTGTATGTATATGGAAATGTCATGTATTTTTCATGAAACTTATCATTTTTTTTGGTAAGTGTGAGCATGTTGCAGAGAAGTATAGATGAAGTTTGTACATGCATAACTGGAGAAAAACTAGATTTAAAAAATAAAGTATTAAGGCAATGTTATCTTAAAGTTCAATGTGTTTCCCTTCTAATTATAATTCTATTCTGTAACTCTACAGATCTCATTCCATTTGAATAAGAATATTCACTACTTACCTATTTTAGCCAAAGTAATTTGAGTATAAATATCACACAATGATTTATGTGTTAAGTGCTTTGAAATTGTCTGAGAGAGATTGCATACGTCTAAGCTATAAAATAACACATTGTTCATAATTTCATAACACAGATGTTCTTTAAGATCCATTTAAACAAATACCCAAATGTTATAAAATAAGTAAAAAACTTTCCATTTTATCTAAAATTTAGCTGATATAACATAGTATGGACTTTAAGAGATACTTGCAGTATCACACACTTAGAAAGTTGTAAATATGATGGATTCTGAATTTTCCCCAAAGTCTGTAAAGACACAACTAAGTTTCCTCAGATTCTTCATACTGGCACAAATTTACAGAGTAACCTTCTGGTCATTTAGGTGTTGCTTTGGTTTTAATCATTATGGGGCTGACATTAGTAACTACATGAAAATATGTTCTCTAAAAGTAGAATATAGAGGCTCATAAAATTTCAGCATGCACACAGTTGAGCCATGTCATTCATACTAACAAGATACATAATCAAATTTCTATCATTATAGATGTAATTCTACTGAAATCTTTTATCATGACATAAGCTTTTCTTTATGTAAATTCCTTAGGATTCATAAATTGGTATTTTTATGTTTTACCAGGAACTAAATAAAATATTTAATCTAATTATAATATTCTTCAGAAGAGAAGATAATACTTGGAACCAGATCAGGAAAATCAACCTTTTTTTCCCCCAGGAAATTAGAAATAAGGCTATTTATTTGTGAGTTGACATACATAAGTAACATGTAGCTCATATTAAGAGCCTGATTGAGAAAGATGTTTAAAATCAGTGATGCTTCCCATTCTAAAGCTTAATGTCTATAAGAATTGTTTTTTTATAAATATAATACTAGAATTCCACCTTAAAATGTTGTCTGAATGACTAAGTCTTTCAAAATATGTTTAGTTATTTTAAGCAAAAGTCTAAAGCATAAAGACATGTGTCTCCAGCATTGTAAATCATTCTCTACCAGTTATTTATGGCCATAGTAATGCTGTGTAACAAACACCTATCATGACTGTTGCTGCTCAAATATCTATCATGACTGTTGCTGCTCAAATATCTATAGGTTTGAAGGCTTGGCTCATCCATGATGGCCACAGATGGGACAACTGAGATGACTCATCTGTTTCTCAGGTCTCATTCTCCAACAGACTAGCCCAGTTAAGGTCTCTTGGCAAAGGGAGAAAAGCCATTGCTTGTGTCACACTTGCTAACATCCAATTGGCCAAAGAAAGTCATATGGCTAAACTCAGTATCAAGAAGTGGTATAAGGAGCTTCAAATTTATGTGACAGAGGGTATGAATTAGAGAATGGTAAAGAGTTTGACCAATAATGCAATACCTCCCCCACACACTCTACTTCTTATTTCATTTTACTTGAGAAATAACTATTATTAATAGCTACCAAGAGAAGAAGAAAACCTACGAAAAACATTTCAACAATACAGAGAAAATAAAATTTTTGCAGTAATAGCACAATTTTGGGTGCTCTTACACTTCAGTAAGACTTTGCATACTGTATTTATAACAGATGAGATTAAATTACATATTGTATACTGTACATATGGTATTCTGTATGTCAATTTGTATTTTTCTGAAAATGGTGTAACAATATATTCAGCTTCATTTATTCACTTATTAGACAATTTATAAGCACCTACTCTACTATAGACACTGTTCTAGGTGCCAATGAGCAAATCAGATAAATATTTCCAATCTTTTGGAACAAATATTCTTGTGGGGGAGATAAACAATAAATGAGATAAATAAGCAAAAATTTTTTTTTTTTTTTTTTTTTTGCGGTACGCGGGCCTCTCACTGTTGTGGCCTCTCCCGTTGTGGAGCACAGGCTCCGGACGCACAGGCTCAGCAGCCATGGCTCACGGGCCTAGCCACTTCACGGCATGTGGGGTCCTCCCGGACCAGGGCACGAACCCGTGTGCCCTGCATCGGCAGGTGGACTCTCAACCACTGCGCCACTAGGGAAGCCCAATAAGCAAAATTTATTGTATATTAGATAATGAGCCATAAAGAGAAAAACCAAGAAAATGAGATTGAAAGATTTTTGTAAGAAAAAAATTGCAATTTTAGATGGGGAAGCTGCATTAAGAAGGTTACACTGGAATAAACACCTGAAAAAAAATGAGAAAGTATGCCATGTGAATGACTGAAGAAAGAAAAATTTAAATAAAGAGAACATTAAATGCAAAGGCTTTGATGGAAGCATGTCTGAAATGTTTCAGGAAAGCACAGAGGCAACTATGACTATAGTGGAGTGAGAAAGAGAAAAATGGAAGGAATTGGGGTTAGAGAGGCACTAGGGCCAGATAAGGTAGAATTACAGTTGTTGCAATGCCTTTTGTTTTTACACTGAATGAGATGGAAAAGTTTGGAAATTTTTGAGTAAAAGTTTCATGATCTAAGTTAGCTTTTAACAGGTCCCTCTGACTGCTGTGTTGAGAATAGATTGAATAATGGCAAGAGCAAAAGCAATGGACTAGTTAGGAAATTACTGCAATTAACCAGGTGACAAGTAATAGTTGTTTGAACAAGACTGTTAGAAGCGGTGATGAGTAGTGGACAAATAATAAATGTATTTTGAAGTTAGAGCCAACAGGACAGTCTAGTCAATGACTGGGTGGGCATGAGGAAAAGATAGGTGTCAAAATTACCCCAAGGTTTTCCATTTGAGCAACTGAAATTGCTCAATTGAGCAGTTTCCACTTACTGAGATAGGAAAAACTGTGGAATAGTCAGGTTTGTGGTAGTGGTGGTATCAGGAACTAAGTTTTGGACATGTTAAGTTTGAAACGACTGTTAAATCCAAATCAGAGATGTCAAGGAGGCCACCAAATGTTATGTGTATGGCAAAGAGAGGTGAGAGCATGAATGGAGATATTTATTTAGGAATCATACTTGTACATACAGTACTTAAAACCACAAAGCTGGATGGGGTAACCAAAGTAGGTCAGTGAGACAGAGGGAAGAAAAAGTACAAAGAGTATCTATCTACATGAAGAAACTGTAAAGGAAGGAAAGTGTGTGATATATGTTCTTGGACAATAAGAGCTAGGAAATGATGACTGCACTTAGCAATAGGAATGCTGTTGATGGCTTTGGTGGAGCAGTGGGGGTGAAAGGTTGTTTGGAGTGGTTTATAAGGAAAATGGAAAATGAAAAGAGACATTACTACTGATCCTACAGTCTTTAAAAAAATAAGAAGAAGATATTTTGCTAACCTTGTCCATTTTAAAATTTAGATAAAATGAATAAGTTTCTAGAAAAAATACAACATACTAAACCTGACAGGAGAAAGAAAATCTGAAAAGATCAATACACAGTAAGAAAAATACACATTAAAGAAATTGAATTTGTACTTTAGAACTTTTCATAACAAAAATTCTAGGCCTAGATGGCTTTACTTGTGAATTCTCAATACTTGTGAATTCTCAAAAGATTAAAAAATATATAACACCAATCTTATCCAAATAAAATAGAACAGAATAAAATAGAAAAGAATGGTACACTTCTCAACTTATTTTATGACAGCAGACAAGTACAATACTAGAAAGAAACATTACAGGCCAATCTTTCATAAATCTAAATGCAAAAGCTTTCCTGCCTCACACACCAAATCTAGCAAATAGAATGCAGTGATTTTAAAAAGCATAATAAATCATAATTTACTGATTTATTCTTGTGATATAAAGTTGACTTCACATTCTGAAATCAATCTATCTCAGAAATCAACCAAGTTAATAGAAAAAAACCTAAAAGTACATAATTCTACAGATAAAGATATGTAATCAATAAAGTAAAATTTCATATCCATTCATGAAAAAAACTTAATAAACTAGGTATAGAAGGGAACTTCCATGATAAGAGAAACTTATTTATAAGGAACATATAACAAATACCATACTTCACGGAGAAATACTGAAAGCCTTCCACCTGAAAATGTGGCCAAGACAAGTATATTTACCCATCATTGTATCCGTTCAACTAATGTCAGAGGCCCACGCCAATGCAATTCTAAAGAAATTATAATTTTCAGAATTGGAAAGGAAAAAATAAAACTCTCATAATTTACAGGCTGGTATGGCTGAGTATGTAAAAAATTCAAAAGGATGCATAAACTATTATACTTAGTAATGAATTTAGTAAGGTTGCTAAATGCAAGATCAATATACAAAAATAATTTTATTTCAATATAAGCAATAAATAAATAGAAAATAAATTTAAATAAATAATACCACTTATAATGGCATAAAAAATACCTAAGAAAAAATATAAATGAAAATGTGTAAGACCTCTTTAGTAAAAACTACAAAATATTATTGAGAGAAACTAAGAAGACCTGAATAAATGAATTGTTCAAGTTTGTAGATTGGAAAACTCAATATGGTAAAGGTGTCAAATTTCCCCAAACTGATCTATGATTTCAATACAATTGTGATGCAAATCTTAGGGCTTTTTTGTTGTTGTTGTTTGTTTTGTTTTTTCTGGGATTTGACAAGCTATTCTAAAATATATATGGTAGGAGACTGGATAAAGATGGCGAAGTAGGAAGATCCTGAGCTCACCTCCTCCCACAGACACATCAAACTAAACTACAACTACACATACTACAACAATCTCTAAGAATAACCTGAAGACTAGCAGAACAGATTTTCTACAGCTAAGGATATAAAGAAAAGGTCACATCAAGATGTGTAGGAGGGGCAGGGATACAGTATAGTTAGAACTCACACTTCCAGTGTGGCAACCATCAAGTGGAAAGGATATCACAACTGTGGAGCTCCCCCCTGAGGAGCAAGGGGTCTGAGGCCCACAATGGGCCCCCAGTCCAGGTGGCCCTGGGCAGCACTGGCAAGCCTCCTAAGCAGCTCCTGCTCCAGCCCTGCCTCACCAGTATACCCTAGCAGTTGCTGTAGAAAGCAGCTGTAGAAAGCTGGCCAGGCAGCCCTGCCCACCAGGGCATCCACAGCAATCTTGACCAAGCCACGCAGCCAGCCAAGAGCTGGGGGCCAGCCCCATCCACGAGTGCATCTGTAGCAATCATGGCCCAACCACAAGATGGTACATGCAATCCACACAGGGGATATCCCTGGATCACCTGGCTATGGTGACCAAGAGGGATTGTGCCACTGGGCCTACAGTGTTCCTTCTACATAAGGCCACTCTTTTGAGACTGCGAGACTTTGCTGATATACTTAATACATGGAAACACAGATGGTTAGGCAAAATCAGGAGAAAAAGGAATACCTTCAAAATGAAAGATAAAACCTCAGAAAAAGAACTAAATAAATTGGAGATAAGCAATTTACCAGTTAAAGAAATCAAATAATCATAAAGATGCTCACCAAACTCAAGAGAAGAATGGATGAACTCAGTGAGAACTTCAACAAAGGGATAGAAAATATGAAAAAGAACCAATCAATCTGGAGAATACAATTACTGAAATGAGAAATGCACCAGAGGGAATCAAAAGTAGATTAGAGGATACAGAACAGAGCAGTAATCTGGGAGACAGGATAGTGGAAATCACTCAACTGGAACAGCAAGAAGAAAAAAGAATAAAGAAAAATGAAGATACTTCAAGGTACCTCTAGGATAACATCAAGGAAACTAACTTTCATGTTGTAGCGAGAAACCTCTCTTCTCCATCTCCCAGATGGAGAATAGAAAAAGAAAGGGACAGAAAAACTATTTGAAGAAATAATGGCTGAAAACTTCCCTAACCTGGTGACAGAAACAGACGTCCAAGTTCAAACAAGATGAGCCCAAAGAGACCCACACCAAGACTCAATATAACTAAAATGTCAAAAGTTAAAGATAAATAAAGAATATAAAAATCAGAGAGAGTAAAAAAACCAGTTATATATAGGGGAACCCATATAAGACTATTAGCTAATTTTTCAGCAAAGGTTACAGGCTAGAAGGGACTGTCATGATATATTCAAAGTACTGAAAGGGAAAAAAAAGAAACAACCAAGAATACTCTACCCAGAAAGTTTGTAATTCAGAATTGAAGGACAGATAGAGTTTCCCAGACAAGCAAAAACTAAGAGTTAAATACTACTAAACTGACCTTACAAGAAATATTAAAGGAACTTCTTTAAGTGGAAAAGGAAAGCCCATAGATAGATACAAGAAAATTATGAAAGAAAAAGAAACTCAATAGTAAAGGCAAACATAGTAAAAATAATGGATCAACCACTTACAAAACTAGTATGAAGGTTAAAAGAAAAAGTAGTAAAATCATCTATATCTAATTAAATAATTAGTTAAGTTATACACAACATAAAAGATGTAAAAGTATGTCAAAAGCAAAATGTGGGTGGGGGCAGTAAAAATGTAGTACTTTCAAAATTTGCTTAAACTTGGGATACTATCAACTCAAAATAGACAGCTATATAAATAATTTTTTATATATATACCTCATGGTAACCATAAATCAAAAATCTATAATAGATACACACACAAAAAAGAGAAAGGAATTCATATATAACACTGAAGAGAGTTATCAAATCACAAGGGAAGCAAACAAGAGAAAAAGAAAATAACCCAAAAAGAACTACAAAATCAACCCCCAAACAACAAATGAAATGGCAATAACTATATACCTATCAATTACTTTAAACTTAAATGGATTAAATGTTTCAATCAAAAGATGTAGGGTGGCTGAATGGGTAAAAAAAAAAACCAAAAGCATATATATGCCACCTATAAGAAACTCACTTTAGCTCTAAAGACATACACAGACTGAAAGTAAAGGGATGGAAGAATATATTCCAAGCAAATGAAAACAAAAAGAAAGCTGGGGTAGCAATACTTATCAGACAAAATAGACTTTAAAGTAAAGACTATAACAAGAGACAAAAAAAGACATTATATAATGATAAAGGGATCAATTAAAAAACAAGATATAACAATTGTAAATAAGTATGCACCCAACATAGAAGCACCTAAATATATAAAGCAAATATTAACAAACATAAAAACAGAAACTGACAATAATGCAATAATAGTAGGGGAATTTAACACCCCACTTCCATTAATGGAGAGATCATACAGTCAGAAAATCAATAAGGAAACATAGGCCTTGAATGACACATTAGATCAGAGGAACTTAATAGATATATAAAGAACATTCCACCCAAGCCCAGCAGAATAAAAATTCTTTTCAGGTGCACATGGAATATTCTCCAGAATAGATCACATATTAGGCCACAAAACAAGTTTCAATAAATTTAACAAGTTTGAAATCATATCAAGCATCTTATCTGACAACAATGGTATGAAACAAGAAATTATTTACAAGGAGAAAACTGGAAAAAACACAAACTAAACAACATGCTACTAAACAACCAATGGGTTGATAAAAAAAACTCAGAGAGAAAATGAAAAAATACCTTGAGACAAATGAAAATGGAAACACAGAGTCCCAAAATCTATGGGACACAGCAAAAGCAGTTCTAAGAGGGAAGTTTATAGTGATACAGACCTACCTCAGGAAACAAGAAAAATTTCATATAAAAAATTTAATCTTAAAGAATCTAGCAAAAGAAGAACAAACATAGCCTGAAGTACATAGAAGGAAATTAGAGTGGAAATAAACAGCAAATTAAAAAAAAATCAATAAAACTAGGAGGTATTTCTTTGAAAAGATAAACAAAATTGATAAACCTTTAGCAAGACTCATCAAGAAAAAGAGGGCCCAAATAAAAAAATCAGAAAGGAAAGAAGTTACAGCTGAAACCACAGAAATAGGAAGGATCGTAAGAGATTACTATGAACAGTTACATGCCAACAAATTGGACAAGCTAGAAGAAATTGATATATTTCTAAAACAAACAATATTCCAAGACTGAGTCAGGAAGAAATAGAAAAGCTGAACAGACTGATCACTAGTAATGAAATTGAATCAGTAATCAAAAAATTCCCAATAAACAAAAGTCCAGGACAACATGGCGTTGAAACTTACAGATAGGGAGGGCCAACTGTACTCTTAAAACTAAAAGACACTGATGAAAGAAATTGAAGACAACAGAAATAAATGGAAAGATATACCATGCTCATGGATTGGGTGAATTAATACTGTAAAAATGTCCATACTACCCAGGACTTCCCTGGTAGCACAGTGGATAAGACACCACACTCCCAATGCAGAGGGCCTGAGTTCAATCCCTGGTCAGGAAACTAGATCCCACATGCATGCCACAACTAAGAGTTCACATGTCACAACTAGGAGCCCACAGGCTGCAACTAAGGAGCCCACCTGCTGCAAATAAGGAGCTGGTGAGCCACAACTAAGGAGTCCTGGAGCCACAACTAAGAAGCCCACCTGCCGCAACTAAGACCCAGTGCAACCAAATAAATAAAAAAATATTAATAATTTTTAAATGTTTAAAAAAATTTTAAATGTCCATACTATCTAAAACAATTTACAGATTCAATACAATCCCTATCAAAATACCAATGGCAGGTTTCCTAAAACTGGAACGAATAATCCTAAAATTTGTATGGAATCACAAAAGACCCTAAACATCCAAAGCAATCTTAAGAATAACAAAGTTGGAGGCATCACACTCTCTGATTACAAAGATGTAGTAATCAATACTGTATGGTACTGGCACAAAAACAGTCTCTCCCTCTCTCTCTCTCTCTCTCTCTCTCTCTCTCTCTCTCTATCTATCTATGTATAGATAGAAAAAGAGAGAGAGAATATAATAAAGACAAACATAAACCCACACTTCTATGGTCAATTAATTTATGACAAAAAAGCCAAGGCTATAAGTGGGGAAAAGACAGTCTCTTCAATAAAAGGTATTTGGAAAACTGGACAGTTAAATGCAAAAGAATCAAACTGGACCATTTTCTTATACCACATAAAAAATAAACTCAAAATGGATCAAAGATTTAAGTGTAAGGCCTGAAACCATAACACTCCTAGAAGAAAACATAGGAAGTATGCTCTTTGACACTGATCTTGACTATATATATATATATATAGTGAAAAGGCAACCTACTAAATGGGAAAAACTATTTGCAAAAGGTATATCCAATAAGGGGTTAATAGACAAAATATATAAGGAACTCATACAACTCAATATAAGAATCCAATTTAAAAATGGGCAGAGGACCTAAATAGACATTTTCCCCAGGAAAATGTACAGATGGCCAACAGGTCGATGAAAAGATGCTGATCATCATTAATCATCAGGGAAATAGAACACAAAACCATAAGATATCCCCTCATACCTGTCACAATAGCTATTATCAAAAAGACAACAAATAACAACTGTTGGTGAGGATGTGGAGACAAGGGAACCCTCGTACACTGTTGATAGGAGTGTAACTTGGTAAAATCACTATAGGAAACAGTATGGAAATTTCTCAAAAAATAAAAAATGGAATTACCATATGATCTGCAATTTGCTTCTGGGTATTTCTCTGAAGAAAACGAAAAACTTATTTGAAAAGATGTATGCACTCCTATGTTCATTGCAGCATTATTTACAATAGTCAAGATATGGAAGCAACCTAAGTGTCCATCAATAGATGAATGGATAAAGAAGATGTGAGTAATGGAATATTACTCAGCCATATAAAATGAAATCTTGGCATTTGGGACAACATGGATAGACATAGAGAGGGTATTATGCTAAGCAAAATAAGTCAGACAGAGAAAGACAAATACTATATGATTTCACTTATATGTGGAATCTAAAATACAAAACAATGGAACAAACATGACAAAACAGAAATAGACTCATAGATACAGAGGACAAACTGTTGGTCACCAGAGGGAGGAGACTGGGGGTTGGGCAAAATAGGTGAAGGGGATTAAGAGGCACAAATTTCCAGTTAAAAAATAAGTCACAGGTATATAATATATAGCCTAGGGAATACAGTCAACAGTACTGCAATAACTTTGCATGGTTACAGATGGTTATTAGACTTTTTATGGTGATCAAATTGTAATATATCAATATATAAATGTCAAATAACTATACTGTACACCTGAAACTAATGTGTCAACTATACTTCAATAGACTTCAATAAAATATATATATATATATGGTAATCATAAAGGCCAGTAATAACCTAGACAATCTGAAGAAAAAAATTGTTTGATGATTTACTCTGCAAATATAAAAATTTATTATAAAGTTGCAGTAATTAATACACTGTGTTACTGACACAAGGATATACAAATAATCCAATGAAAAGAATCAAGTTTTAAGAAACAGATTCATGATATCCTATGACATGTTTTATTTTTTGTTTTTTGAGAAGGTGGCTCTGCAGAGCAGTAGGTAAAGCATGGTCTTTTTGACAAATGATGGTATGAGTTAATTGGAAATTCATGTAGAGAAAAATGAAGCTTGACCTCACTTGATTTAATCCCAGGTAAATTATAGACCTAAATGTGAAAGACAACATCATAAAGATTACAGATGAAAACACAGAGACATATCTTCGTAAAGAGATAAGTAAAGATTGAGATAGGTAAAGATTTCTTAAATGAGAAATGAAAAGTGCTAACCATAAAGTAAAATGCCTGGTAGTTTTTACTATATTAAAATTAAGAACATCTATTAATCAAAAGACATTCTTAAGGAAGTGAAAATGTAATCCCTGGAGTGGGAGAATACATTCACCACATATACAGTCATAGCAGAGGTAGAGCATTTGACTGCACATATAATAGTCAAAGGGCTTGTGTCTTGAAGATGTAAAATTTTTTCTAAAAAGATATCTCAAAGATGGTGGAGTAAGAGGACATGGAGTTCCCATCTCCTCACAACTAGGGCACCTACCAGACGCTGCTGGGGGACCTCAACACCCAAGGGGATGGGAGGAACCCCTGAGTGACCAGGATCTTGGTTCATGGGCCAGGGGTCAGGCCTGAGCTCCTGTGCTGGGAGCACTGGGTCTGAACATATGGACTAACAGAGAACCTCAGGCCCCAGGGAATATTAATTGGAGTGAGTTCTCCTAGAGGTCCTGTCTCTGCACCAAGACCTGGCTCTACCCAAAGTCCTGCAAACTCCAGTGCTGGAAGCCTCAGGCCAAACAATCAGTAAGACAGGAACACAGTCCCACCCATAAAAAAAAAAAAAAAAATGAGATGACAAAAATTATGTTACAGACAAAGGACCAAGGTAAAAATCTACAAGACCAAATAAATGAAGAGGAAGTAGGCGACCTAACTGAAAAAGAATTCAGAGTAATGATAGTAAAGATGATCCAAAATCCCAGAAACAGAATGGAGGCACAGATTGAGAATATACAAGAAATGTTTAACAAAGAGCTAGAAGAACTAAAGAATAAACAGAAATGAACAACTCAATAACTGAAGTGAAATATACACCAGAAGGAAAACGATAGCAGAATAACTGAGGGAGAAGAATGAATAAGTAAGCTGGAAGATAGAATGGTGGAAATAACTGCCAAGGAGCAGAATAAAAAAAAAAGAAACAAAGAATTGAAGGCAGTCTCAGAGACCTCTGGGACAACACTAAACACACCAACATTGGAATTATAGGGGTCCCAGAAGAAGAAGAGAAAAAGAAAGGGTCTGAAAAAATATTCAAAAAGATTATAGTCGAAAAATTCCCTAACATGGGAAAGGACATAGTCACCAAGGTCCAGGAAATGCAGATAGTCCCATACAGGATAAACCCTAGGAGAAACACACCAAGACACATATTAATCAAACTAACAAAAATTAAATTCAAAGAAAAAAGTATTAAAAGCAGCAAGGGAAAAGCAAAAAATAACATACAAGGGAATCCCCATAAGGTTATCAGCTGATTTTTCAGCAGAAACTCTGCAGGCCAGACAGCAGAAACTCTGCAGGCCAGAAGGGAGTGGCAGGATATATTTAAAGTGATGAAAGGGAAGAACCTACAACCAAGATTACTCTACCCAGCAAGGATCTCATTCAGATTTGATGGAGAAATCAAAAGCTTTACAGACAAGCAAAAGTTAAGAGAATTCAGCACCGCCAGACCAACTTTACAACAAATGCTAAAAGAACATCTCTAGGCAGGAAACACAAAAGAAGAAAAAGAACCACAAAAACAAATGCAAAACAATAAAGAAAATGGTAATAGGAACATACATATTGATAACTACCTTAAATATAAATGGGTTAAATGCCCCAACAAAAAGACATAGACAAGCTAAATAGATAAAAAAAACAAGGCCTGCATATCTGTCTACAAGAGATCCACTTCAGACCTAGGGGCACATACAGACTGAAAGTGAGGGGATGGAAAAAGATATTCCATGCAAATGGAAATCAAAAGAAAGGTGGAGTAGCAATATTCATATCAGATAAAATAGACTTTAAAATAAAGACTGTTATAAGAGATAAGAAGGAAACTACATAATGATCAAGGGATCAATCCAAGAAGAAGACTTAACAATTATAGGTACTTATGCACCCAACTTAGGAGCACCTCAATACGTAAGGCAAATGCTAACCACCATAAAAGGGGAAATCAACAGTAATGCAATAATAGTAGGGGACTTTAACACCCCACTTACACTAATGGACAGATCATCCAGACAGAACATAAATAAGGAAACACAGGCTTTAAATGACACAAAGACCAGATAGATTTAGTTGATATTTATAGGACATTCCACCCCAAAGTGGAAGAATACACTTTCTTCTCAAGTGCACATGGAACATTCTCCAGGATAGATCACATCTTGGGTCACAAATCAAGCCTCAGAAAATTTAAGAAAGTTGAAATCATATCAAGCATCTTTTTGATCACAATGCTATGAGATTAGAAATCAATTACAGGGAATAAAAAACTGTAAAAAACACAAAAACATGGAGGCTAAACAGTGGGCTGCTAAGTAACCAAGAGATCACTGAAGAAATCAAAGGAGAAATTTTAAAATACATAGAAACAAATAACAATGAAAACACAACGACCCAAAACCTATGGGACACAGCAAAAGCAGTTCTAAGAGGGAAGTTTATAGCAATTCAATCTCACCTCAAGAAACAAAAAAAATCTCAAACAATCTAACCTTACACCTAAAGTAACTAGAGAAAGAAGAACACACAAAGCCCAAAGTCGGTAGAAGGAAATAAATCATAAAGATCAGAGCAGAAATAAATGAAATAGAAATGAAGAAAACAACAGCAAAGATCAATAAAACTAAAAGTTGGTTCTTTGAGAAGATAAACAAAATTGATAAACCTTTGGCCAGACTCATCAAGAAGAAAAGGGAGAGGATGCAAATCAATAAAATTAGAAATGGAAAAGGAGAAATTAGAACTGACACCACAGAAATACAAAGGATCATAAGAGACTACTACAAGCAACTCTATGCCAATAAAATGGACAACCTGGAAGAAATGGACAAATTCTTAGAAAGGTACAGCTTTCCAAGACTGAACCAGGAAGAATTAGAAAATATAAACAGACCAATCACAAGTAATGAAATTGAAACTGTAATTAAAAACCTTCCAGGAAATAAAAGTCCAGGACCAGATGGCTTCACAGGCAAATTCTATCAAACATTTAGAAAAGAGTTAACACCTATCCTTCTCAAACTCTTCCAAAAAATTGCAGAGGGAGGAACATTCCCAAACTCGTTCTAGGAGGCCATCATCACCCTGATACCAAAACCAGACAAAGATATCACACACAAAAAATTACAGACCAATATCATTGATGAACATAGACACAAAAATCCTTAACAAAATACTAGCAAACAGAATCCAACAACACATTAAAAGGATCAATACACCACAGTCAAGTGGGATTTATCCCAGGGATGCAAGGGTTCTTCAATATATGCAAATCAATCAATGTGATATACCATATTAACAAATTAAAGAATAAAAACCATGTCATCTCAATAGATGCAGGAAAAGCTTCTGACAATATTCAACACCGATTTATGGTAAAAACTCTCCAAAAAATGGGCATAGAGGGAACTTACCTCAACATAATAAAGGCCATATATGACAAACCTACAGTAAACATCATTCTCAATGGTGAAAAACTGAAAGCATTTCCACTAAGATCAGGAACAAGACAAGGATGTCCACTCTCACCACTCTTATTCAACAGAGTTTTAGAAGTCCAGCAATGGCAATCAGAGAAGAAAAAGAAATAAAGGGAATCCAAGTTGGAAAAGAAGAAGTAAAACTGTCACTGTTTGCAGATGACATAATACTATAAATAGAAAATCCTGAAGATGCCACCAGAAAACTACTAGAGCTAATCAATGAATTTGGTAAAGCTGCAGGATACAGAATTAATACACAGAAGTCTCTTGCATTCTTATACACTAACAATGAAAGATCAAAAAAAGAAATTAAGGAAACAATCCCATTTACCATTGCAACCAAAAGAATAAAATACCTAGGAATAATCCTCCCTAGGGAGGTAAAAGACCTGTACTCAGAAAACTATAAAACACTGATGAAAGAAATCAAAGATGACACAAACAGATGGAGAGATATACCATGTACTTGGATTGGAAGAATCAATATTGTGGAAATGACTATACTACTCAAAGCAATTGACAGATTCAATGCAATCCCTATCAAATTACCAACGGCATTCTTCACAGAATTAGAACAAAAATTTTACAATTTGTATGGAAACACAAAAGACCCCAAATAGGGTTTCCCTGGTGGCGCAGTGGTTGAGAATCTGCCTGCCGATGCAGGGGACACGGGTTCGAGCCCTGGTCTGGGAAGATCCCACATGCCACGGAGCAACTAGGCCTGCGAGCCACAACTACTGAGCCTGCACATCTGGAGCCTGTGCTCCGCAACAAGAGAGGCCACGATAGTGAGAGGCCCGTGCACCGCGATGAAGAGTGGCCCCCGCTTGCCACAACTGGAGAAAGCCCTTGCACAGAAACGAAGACCCAACACAGCAAAAAATAAATAAATAAATAATTCAAAATGAATATCTGGTTATTAAAAAAAAAAAAGACCCCAAATAGCCAAAGCAATCTTGAGAAAGAAAAATGGAGCTGGAGGAATCAGGCTCCCTGACTTCAGCCTATACTACAAAAGCTACAGTAATCAAGACAGTATGATACTGGCACAAAAACAGAAATATAGATCAATGGTACCGGATAGAAAGTCCAGAGATAAACCCACGCACCTATGGTCACCTAATCTATGACAAAGGAGGCAAGAATATACAATGAAGAAAAGACAGCTTCTTCAATAAGCGGTGCTGGGAAAACTGGACAGTTCCATGTAAAAGAATGAAATTAGAATACTACTTAACACCATACACAAAAATAAATTCAAAATGGATTAAAGACCTTAATGTAAGATTGGACACTATAAAATTCTTAGAGGAAAGCATAGGCAGAACACTCTTTGAGATAAAATGCAGCAAGATCTTTTTTGACCCACCTCCTAGAGTAATGAAAATAAAAAAAATAAATAAATTCGACCTAATGAAACAAAAGCTTTTGCACAGCAAAGGAAACCATAATCAAGACGAAAAGACAACCTTCAGAGTGGGAGAAAATGTTTGCAAATGAAGCAATGGACAAAGGATTAATCTCCAAGATATATAAACAGCTCATACAGCCCAATATAAAAAAAAAAAAAACCCCAATCGAAAAATGGGCAGCAGACCTATATAGACATCTCTCCGAAGAAGACATACAGATGGCCAAGAGGCACATGAAAAGATGCTCAACATCACTAATCATTAGAGAAATGCAAATCAAAACTGCAACGAGGTATCACCTCACACCAGTTAGAATGGGCATCATCAGAAAATCTACAAACAACAAATACTGGAGAGGGTGTGGAGAAAAGGGAACCCTCTTGCACTGTTGGTGGGAATGTAAACTGATACAGCCACTGTGGAGAACAGTATGCAGGTTCCTTAAAAAACTAAAAATAGAACTACCATATGACCCAGCAATCCCACTACTGGGCATATACCCTGAGAAAACCATAATTCAAAAGGACATATGTATCCCAATGTTCACTGCAGCACTATTTACAATAGCCAGGACATTGAAGCAACCTAAATGTCCAATGACAGATGAATGGATAAAGAAGATGTTGTACATATATACAATGGAATATTACTCAGCCATAAAACGGAACAAAATTGGGTCAGTTGTCGAAACATGGATGGACCTAAAGACTGTCATACAGAGTGAAGTCAAAAAGAGAAAAACAAATATCGTATATTAACGCATACACATGGAATCTAGAAAAATGGTATAGATGAACCTATTTCCAGGGCAGGAATAAAGACGCAGACATAGAAAACGAACATGTAGACACAGAGGGCGAAGGGGATGGTGGGACAAATTGGGAGATTAGGATTGACATATATACCCTACCATGTGTAAAATAAATACCTAGTGGGAATCTGCTATACAGCACAGGAAGCTCAGCTCTGTGCTCTGTGATGACCTAGATGGGTGGGATGGGGATGCGTGGGAGGGAGGTCCGAGAGGGAGGGGATATAGGCATACATATAGCTGATTCACTTCATTGTACAGCAGAAACTAACACAACATTGTAAAGCAATTATACTCCAATTTAAAAAACGATATTTCAAGAGAAAAATAGAGCAATAGAGGATATCTAGGAGACAGATAGACATATGCAAAAATGCTCAACATCATTAATAATCAGAAAAATGCAAGTAAACTACAATTTTTGCACACTCCATACCTAGGAGTATGGCTAGGCTTAAAGGAAAAAGACTGAGTTACTAAGTATATGAAGCAATAGGAACTCTCATACCCTGTTGGTGAAGTGCAAATTGCTTTTAACACACTGGACAATCTTTTAGAATTATCTTTTGAAGTTGAACCTACTATGTGATCTAGCAATTTCATTCCTAGGTACATACAAGTGTATGTACATATGCACCAAAAAAGGTGTATATCAATGTTCATGGCAATGTTATTCATAATACCCAAGAGTTGGAAACAACCAGAATGCCCATCAACAGAAGACTGGATAAATAGTGTGTATTTGTTCAATGGACCACTATAAAGCAACAAAAATGAAGGAGTTACACCTACACTCACATGAAAAAAAAAATCTCACAAACATAGTATGGGGCAAAAGAAACCAAAAATGAAATAACATACACTCTAAGATTTTATCTGTAAAAAGTTCAATAAATATGCAATACTAAACTACAGTGTTTAGGGGCACATGTAAGTTAGAAGAGGTATGAGGATATTTCTGGGTTGTTGGCAATGTTCTATTTCTTGATCTTCTTGACAGTAACATGAATGCTCTGTGTTAATTCGCTGAGATGTACATTCTTGTTTTCTATATTTTGGATGTGTGTTATATATTCCTACAGGATACATTTTCAAAGTAGAGGTTATGTTTTCTGGAATCAGGAAATTTTGGTTGTTTGTGACACTGGAAGTAATCTTGTGATCATTTGTGTTCCAGTCAGAATGATACACTAGGACTAGATGCTGGTAAACTTTGGGAATGAATGTTCTTCAGAAGGAGGAACATATTATTTTCCCCTTGTTTAACTTTACCTAAGTACAGTAGAAAGATGTTTCAGCCTCCCACCTCCTCCCATAAAAGCAGGCTATAATGTCAAGACATGCAATATATTTTGAATCTATGCAAGATCTTCTTTCCTGCTGTGCTTAATTTCTGAATCCAATGCTGTCACAAAAACAGATGCAATGTGATGCCCAGTGGAAAGAGCAAGTACTGATTTTCATCAGCACTCCATGGCCTGTACTTTAAATTGGCCTTGCATATACTGCTCAGGCAGATGAACCACACTTTTTTTTTTTTTTTTCGGTACGCGGGCCTCTCACTGTTGTGGCCTCTCCCGTTGCGGAGCACAGGCTCCGGACGCGCAGGCTCAGCGGCCATGGCTCACGGGCCCAGCCGCTCCGCGGCATGTGGGATCTTCCTGGTCCAGTGCACGAACCCGTGTTCCTTGCATCGGCAGGCGGACTCTCAACCACTGCGCCACCAGGGAAGCCCGAACCACACATTTTTAAAAGACTTTAAGATGGAATAATAGAAAACAAAGTTCCTTTTAAAATTAAAAGTAGGGGAAGAGGGAAGAGATATGGGAACATATGTATATGTATAACTGATTCACTTTGTTATAAAGCAGAAACTAACACACCATTGTAAAGCAATTATACCCCGAAAAAGATGTTAAAAAAAAAATTAAAAAAATAAAATTAGGGGTATTTTTTCTTTCACGTGGAACCAAAATGATCAAAGTAAGAGGAGGTGAGTTTTTTTATTTTCAGTACTCAACTCTATTTTGTGCTAGAAAGATTTATTGATATTATTGAAAACAATATTTATTAAACCTCGTCATGCCAAAAGCTCATAATATGTCTGTTATCCATTTTGCGTCTGATTTCAAACTAACTTGACAATTGGATCCAAAATTTAATGGAAAATGCCAAACCTTAAAAAACATTTCTAATAATTATAAATGAGTGAAAATGAGGGCTCCCTATATCTAAAATGCTAATTTGTTTAAGTGACAAGATAAATATCCTTTCTCTTTTCATCAATTATGCGATCATCTCAGCTGTGAATCCAGACCTATCTCTACAACAAGTAAGCAGTTTGCAGAAGGAATTATTAAGTAGACAGGCCTTAGTCAATCAGTCATTTTTGAATACAGGAATTCGTCCTGCCTTACAAAACCTGCCATTAAAGTACTGGGTGACTGTTTAGGTAATGGGAGAGGTTACCAGACAACAGCTTCATATTCCTGTCTGTAGAGAGGTTCCTGTCTATAGATATTTGATGCTACTGATGGGAAACATTTATACTATGACTTGAATATACTTGTGCTGTATATTAACAAGACCTCCATGCAAGGATTCTCCAATATACGCAAATCAATCAGTGTGATAAACCATATTAACAAATTGAAGGAGAAAAACCTTATGATCATCTCAATAGATGCAGAGAAAGCTTTTGACAAAATTCAACACCCATTTATTATAAAAACTCTGCAGAAAGTAGGCACAGAGGGAACTTTCCTCAACATAATAAAGGCCATATATGACAACCCCACAGCCAACATAGTCCTCAATGGTGAAAAACTGAAAGCATTTCCACTAAGATCAGGAACAAGACAAGGTTGCCCACTCTCACCACTCTGATTCAACATAGGTTTGGAAGTTTTAGCCACAGCAATCAGAGAAGAGAAGGAAATAAAAGGAATCCAAATCAGAAAAGAAGAAGTAAAGCTGTCACTGTTTGCAGATGACATGATACTCTACATAGAGAATCCTAAAGATGCTACCAGAAAACTACTAGAGCTAATCAATGAATTTGGTAAAGTAGCAGGATACAAAATTAATGCACAGAAATCTCTGGCATTCCTATAAAACAAGACCTCCAGTTCACCAGTTTGGGGGGTAGAAAATAAATTCATATCTGTGGATTATTCAAATTAAATATTTCAAATCCCATTTTCTAAGCATATCTTTCTTTCCTGTTATGGTTCCCTTGCTCTAATTCCTTTTTGATAATTGCAAAGACTCAAGACTAACATCATCCCCAGCCTCATTCCTGTTACAACGAGCTGAGAACTTAGATTTCTTCACTGGCAACCGCTGACTCTTCCCATGAAGAGTCAGTGTTAAAACACTGTGATTCTCTTTGCTGTACACAAAAAAAACACAACACTGTAAATCAACTATACTTCAATTAAAAAAAACAACAACCCGACAATGTGATTCTGCCAATTCTCTCCTATTGTGTGATTAGCAGGGAGTGAGGAAGGGTGGGTGGGGAGCGGGGAGAGCCACTCTTCCAGAGCCTCCTCTTCAACTCCTACTAAAAAGTCCCAGGTCAATTGGTATTTACTTTGCAACTAACCCTAAAGAGGTTTTTCATTTCAGGCGTACATTCTTTGAAATCTGTCCCTCCTTCCTCTCATCCTCTACACCTTTTTTCCCTCAGAGTACTACCACCTCCTTTTGCTTTCCTTCTCTTACAAAAGCCTACCCCAATTTTCAGTTCCCAAGATGAATAACACTCTCTGGGGGAAAATCTACTATTTTTATAGTTCAGGAAGGTTTTTTTGAGACTTCTTTGAACTTTGGATTACATAGAAATGTGCTATTCAATTTTTAAGTAATTTCTTTAGGAATTCTTTTGGATTATGTCTACCTGCAACAAATTCTTAGTTTTTCTTCATCTGAGACTGTCTTAATTTCACCTTCATTCCTGAATGATATTTTCAATGGATATAGAATTCTGGATTTTCAGTTCTCTTTCAGAAATTTAAAATGTTGCTCTGTTTCTTTCCAGCCTCCATGGATTATGATACGACATCCATTAAATTTAATAATGTCATTTTTCATGTCTGCTTTCAAGATTATTTTTCATTAGTTTTCAGCAGCTTGCTAATAATGTATATTAGAATAGATTTCTTTGGCTAAATCATCTTTGGTATCTGATGAGCATTTTGAAACTCTAAGTTTACATATTTTACCAAATTTGTAAAGTTTTCAGCCATTATATTTTCTAAGATTTTGTTCTGCACACGCTTTTGCTTTACGTCTGGAAATATAATTAAATGAATATTAGACCTCTTTTAAAAATTGTAACACGGATCCCTGAACCTCTACATTTTTTGATGTTCTTCACTTTGTCATTCAGATTGGATAATTTCTATTGATCTACATCAAGTTCATTGATCTTTCCCCTTTTGTCTTCATTATGCTATTGAGCCAATCCAGTGAAATTTTTACGTTGGTTATTTTCTTTTTGCTTCTAAAATTTTCATTTTTAATATTACTTTTTCTTTGTTGAAACTTTTTATCCTTCCTTATGTTTCAAAAGTGTTTACCCTTACTTTCAGGAACGTGGTTTTAATAACTGCTTTAAAGTTTTTGATATGTCCAATATCTGTGTCATCGTGGCAAAGTTACTCTAGTGTCTTTTTCCTTGTGAGATATTGAATGTTTTTGTTTCTTTGTATACCAAGTAATTCTGTACTATACCCCTGCCCTCGTGTTAAGAGACTCTGAGTCTTGTTTAAATCCTATAAAGAATGTTGGTTTTGAATATCTGTTTGCTTTAGAAGGCAACTGACCTAGTCAGATACAGTCCACAAGTTCCTTCCCACTTTTATGTTGTGACTTCAATATCAGTTCAGTTTTCAAAGGCTTTGCAGTGCCATTCCCACAGGGGTCAGTCTAGGACCCGGGCCATGTCAAAACTGCAGTTCAGTTCTCAAAGCTTTTGCTATGCTATTAAGGGTACTATTCATGCATTTGCAGGTCAGCAGTGAGCCCAGGGGTTCATGCAAAACTTTATGGGATTGCTTCTTTGAGCTTCCTCCTTTCTACAATCTCGCCAACACTTTGCAGTTCCCAGAAGCCCTCGCTTCCTGGTTCTTTGGCTAAAACTCTGAGGTTTTGGTTCTCTGGTCCCACCATGCACTTCCCATCACTGTGTATGCCTCCAGGGCAAAGGGGTAAAGAGAATAGAGAGAAAAAAGCAATGGGGATTCCCCCTATGCTCCTGCATCCACAGGACCTATGATCAGAAATATTTTCTTTCTCTGCTAGTTTTAGGTATCTGCCCAGCTGCCATCATTGTTTCTACTACTGCCCCTGTGGGATTGCGTGGGGGCAATCTCTTGGCTAGGACAGGAGAAAACAGAAATAAATAATCACAGAAATAAATAAACATGAAATTTTCCTCACTCTCTTTGACACATAGGGGTCCATTTTCCCAGTCCTCATAACAGAAATAGAGAGCTTCTCTTGGAGCTCTTTCTGTACCTGATGTGATGTATTGGGTTTCAGGCTGCATTTGCATTTGCATTCAGGCCAGGAAATACAAAGGGAAAAAATCTTATCACTGTACTAGCAGTGGGTTACACTTTTAGTGGTTCCACCATTTATTTTTCAGTCCTCAGTCACCTCACACATTCTGTCCAGGGACTGTAGCTGCATTCATTTGGAGAGACAGGGTAGAGTATGCATATTCTACCTTGACCAGAACAGAAATGCCATTTAAAAAAAAAAAAAAATTCAAAATTCTTTCAGTAGTGTTAAGTATATTCACATTGTTGTGCTACAGATCTCCAGAACATTTTTGTCTTGCAAAACTTTAAGTGTATACCCACTGAATAACAGCTCCCCAAGTCCCCTTTCCTCCAGTCTCTGGAAACCACCATTCTACTTTGTATTTCTATGTTTGACTACTTTAGACACCTCATGTAAGTAGAATCACACTATTTGTCTTTTTGTGACCTGTTTATTTCACTTAACATATTGTCTTCAAGGTTCATCCATGTTGTAGCATGTGACAGGACAGTCTTCTTTTTAGGGCTGAATAATATTCCATTGTATATATATATACACATTTTCTTTATACATTCATCCACTGGTAGAAAATGTATTTTTTTACCTCTTGGCTTTTGTGAATAATGCTGTTATAAACATGGTGTACAAATAACTTTGAGACACCTCTGCTTTCAGTTGTCTTGGATAGATATAGCCACAGGTGGGATTACTGGCTTATATGGTAATTCTATTTTTAATTTTTTGAGGAGCCTCAATACAGTTATCTATAGCAGCCATACCATTTTACATTTCCACTAACACTACACCAGGGTTCCAAGTTCTCTACATCCTCACCAACACTTGTTTATTTCTGTTATTGTTTTCTTATAGTGACCATCATAATGGGTGTATGGTAGTATTTCATCGTGGTTTTGATTTGCTTTTCTCTCTAATGGTTTGTGATACTGAGGATCTTTTTATATGTTTGTTAGCCATTTGTATACCATCTTTGGAGAAATGTTTATTCAAGCCCTTCAGTTGAGTTATTTATTTTTTGTTGTTGTTGAGTTGTAGGAGTTCTTTACATATTCTGGATATCTACTCCTTATCAGATATATGATTTATAAATATTTTTTTCCATTTTGTGGACAGAACCTCCATTTTCTTTTAGCTTCCAGTGTTACTATTGAGAGGTCTGCCTTCCTGATCTTTGGAAAACATCTACCCCAGCCTGCTTTGGGGGAAAGCTTATATGATCTTCTCTTTTCCCCCAGTGGTCCAAAATTTCTTGACAGTATACTTCGGCATTTGTGTGTTTTGCTCCATTTTTATGGATCTTTTCCATTCTGAAACTCCCCTCCCTCCAGTTCTGGGAAATATACTTGACTTGGTTCTATGATGATTTCTTCCTTTCCATTTTTGGTTTCCATATTTTCTTTTATTCTAACATCACCTGGATTTATTTTTGAGAACCTGTCTTCTATCAGTGAAGTTTACATTTATTGTGATTTGAACTTATTTCTATTATATTATTTTGTTTTTTATTTCCTATGTTGTATTGCTGCATTTGCTTCTTTTGCCTCTGCTCTTTTTAGACTACTCTTGGATTGTTAGAACTTTATTTTCTTTTATTTTTTTTATTGGGTTGAAATTTGCACATATTCTTTACCTTCCATAGTGATTTAGCCTTAAGGCCCTATCTACTATGTTTAGCCTTAAGGCCCTATCTACTATGTCACTGCAGTTGTTAGAATCCCAACCCTATCCCCTTTGACCTACATTTCATATCCAGCAATCCGTGGGCTGCCTAATGTTTGCTGCTATCTTTTGAGTTGGGTCTATTTGTGTCAAAAAAACATTTGTAGTGGGTCTATTTGTTTATTTATTATATTTATCCAGCATTTCTGTGTTTGTAACAGGAAGGGTTACATTGCAGAGTTCAGTCTATCATGTTGCTTTACAGAGTAGTCTACCCTTAACAATTGTCATCAAATATAAATATATATGTACATATGTATGTATGTGAATGTATCAATTGAGTGATGAAGTAAAATAAGGACGTGATTTTCTACGATTCCACATAATATAGCTTTTGCTAGCATTAACTTGATAAAGAGCGCTACGTTATTTTGTATGAACCAAAGACAATCCTTCTGACAACTTTCAAAGCCTTTGTAGTTTTAGAAAGGATGCCCTATAACTATCTCAGCCAAGTTTGAAAGATAATGAATACTGCGAACAGCAGTGTACTACAATCCCCAACACGAAAAACTTGCAGTTGTTTTAGGGAATGAAATTTGGAAGTACGTATCAGACCTTCTGAACTTTGAACGAAGTTTAAAAGCCTGGCAGCACTTTTTTTTTTTCTAAACAGTGTGCTAGTTGACTTAGAAAACAACTTCTCTATTTGAACCATGGCTTGTATCCCTCTATGTTAGCCATAGCAAATGTTCATCATTATTTTAAAAGCTGGAGAGTAGGAGGGAGAGTAAAATATCTGCCTCCAGCATTGTTTTTCTCCAAAAATAAAAATAAAAGAGAAAAGACACATAAAACAATATTACGCTGCATTCTCCACTTTGTCGTTCAATGTCTTACAATTGCCTAATTGTTCATCAGCTTCACAGAAGAAATGCCTTTTATTTTCTCCAGGCACTTAGAGATGACTAAGTGTCACTTAGTCAATTGGCAGAACAAAGAAGTCAATTATGGATCACATTTTCTCTGTTTCGTTATTCTTGAAAATAATTCACTTTATTGGTGTAGTGTTCTGGAAAGGTGAGGGATTGACAGGTCTGGAGTACAGAAATATCAACCCATAGATTCAGGTTGCACACATGCATTTCTGTTTAAAACTAGAGGTGAAAAGGTAACCATTTCTCAGTCTCTTCATATTGAAAACTACTCTAAAAATTAAAATACTAAAAACTCCTGACTTCCTCCAAGTATATTTCACCTCAACTTAAAGTCACATGCTCACATTTTCCTTTCCTCACCAGTCCTATTGATTAAGCTAGTCCTCAATCATCTCTCTGATATATGTACAGTGATTTAGCATTACAACATAAAAAGCTTAAAGTATAATTTTTTGTAGTTTCCCTCTAGCTAAAAAGTAATATTACTCTTGTGGAAATTTGGAAAATATATACACGTAAAGAAGAAAATAAAAATTACCAGTAACTTCATAACACAGAGAAAACCACTGTTAACATTTTTGAATAATCTTGCCATAATTTTCTGTATTTATATTAATAATCTATAATCATATGAATGTTATTTTATAACTTCGTTTTTATATTTTTGAGCACTTTTAAGAGATCAAATGTTCCTGCTAAAATGATTTTTAATTGCTAAATTATTGTCCATAAATGGACATACCCTAATTTGTTAAACCATTCCTTTCATATTGGACAGCCAAAATATTTACACTATGTGCTATCATAAATAACACTGAAAAGAATACCATTGAATGGGTGTCTCTATTTTCTTAGAGTAACTTACTTGTAGCAGACTTACTACAGTAAAAATTACTGATGTTAAGGCTTACACAGTATGTGGCCAAATCACCTTCCTCAAATTTATTAATTTACTGTCCTAAAAGTAGAGTCAGTTTCATTTTATATTCATAAAAAATTTTTGAATGATGAAAATAATAGTTTAACAATCAATTGACCATGGACGGCCTTAAGGCGTAGAGTCAAGCTATTGGATTTTTCTATTAGTTGTATAGAAAATTAAATTCACTATTGAAGAATGTGTGTTCCTTTGTTGTTTGTATTTTTTCAGTACAATGTTAGAAAAAAATTTTAATTTTATACTTTTAACTATCGTTTAATCTTGTATACTAGTAAATCTCTGAAATAACTCATTGTTATTCTGACCACTTTAATGTAAATTTGTTACTCAGAAGTATAAAACATATTCATGTAGCAACATGTTTCCTTACCTTAAGAAAGGTGTCTAATTATAGAATATCTCATTATGCTTTTGTTTTAAAAAAAAACCAACATGCACTTTTCCTTTTAAAATTGAACTGAAAACTTTTGAGAGACTGGTAAAAGTTGGAGAAAAGTCTGGAGAAAACATGCACAGATGTTTGTTATTTTCTTTAAATCACTTTTTTTCCCAGAAAGTGTTCATTTTACCAGAATTTACTAAATATGGGAATAAAACTGCTGCAGAGTACAATCTATATCCACAAATGGAATTATCGAGTTATATTCAATCTATTCTGTATTTTTTAACAGCGAGTGCATTTTCTATATGCAGAGCGAGCACTGAAGAGCACCACAGCCACAAACTGCGATTAGAAAAGCTGCTTGTTTAGCAGTTTCAAAGAGAACCAACATGACAATCAAACATGGAAAGAGCAGATGGAAAATTTATTTTAGGACATGCAGCAATAATAGAGAAATTAGGGAGCAATTAAAACATGAAAAAAATCAACTTAGCTGAGAAAGTGAATCTAAAGATAGTTCAATTCCCAATTACGCTTTTTTTTAAACCAAAGTTTGAATTAGAAAGAGTGAAATCTGAATGTTCTTTTAAGAAATAAAGTACAGCTTAGAGTGACATGTGGGGATTGTTTAAAACAGTCTTAAAAACCAGAGCAATTATTCAATACTATCATTTATTTTTAGAGGATAAATTATTGGTACCTATATTTGACTGTCTGGTAGAGGGCAACAGTATCAGAAACTCACTGTAGACAGCCTTGTACGTTTTTTAATTAACTACTTCTCAAAACTAAAATTTTTGTTTTAAGTTGGTTGCATGAGAGTAAAGGTTTCACGTATGAGTTTCTCAGACATTTTGTACCTAACACATCAGGAGAAATTAAGGTGACCTTTGAAAATAAAGCTTTCTCTAAATCAATACGACTGGATTTAGATGGAATATGCCAAGGCACAAGAATACCTTCATAGTAATAGTTGCAGCTCTAAATGAAAATGAATTGTAGTATTCAGTAGAGGTAATTCCAGACACTTACTCAGAAATCTTATACTGCTAGCACTTGAGCTTAACGCTGAGGGCAGCCGTAATACTGTGAGGCGAAGAGGCCAGCCGTGATACTGTGAGGCGTAGAGGCAAGTGGAAGTGAAATAGTTTGCCCGTGCTAATAAAATAGGGTCACAAGTTGGATTCCCTGGAAGCCAATCTTAAGCCAAGGATTCATGTGCTAGTGATTTATTAAGTGCTCGCATGTGAAACCAATAAAGGAGTGGCGAAAACAACTCAAGGAAGAGGTTGAAACTAACCAGGTGCTATTTCAGGCAAAGGCCCTTGGAGGGTGGCTTCAGCCTAATCCAGAGGGAATTTTCAAGTGTTATTATAGCTTAGTTTATGCCAACACATAAATGCACCTCCAGGAAAGACGTGGCTTCATTAAATTAAGCTGCCACCAAAAGACTATTGGTCTCCTCAAGGCTTGATAACACGCTGAGCAATTAATATCAGATTCCACATCTGACAAGTCAGATATTCAGCCTCAGTATTGGGCCTAAGCATGGTCTCCAATCTAACAGCACAGGCTACTCAATTTGCAGGCCTAAAGTGGGAAAAGCTGTGGTTGGAGCAGAGTTCTTTTCCGAGCGGGGAGCTCAGGGACAGTTGGTCACTGGAGGAAGGGTGAAACGTAAGAAGCAAGCACATATATTTCTAACATTCATTCTATCTTTTGGAAGAGTAATGAACAGGGAGCAATACACATCATTATCTGGACACTTCTCAGTCTATAGAATTCTTGAGGAATAAACTCAGAAGATGCTTTGTGTGGTGGGGGGCATGGTAATGAAACACAACTGGGGAATGCTCTTCATGGGCCATAGGAATATAATTATCAGAACGTAAGATGATTGGGGGAGAATTGGTAGATTCTTCTTGAAAAACTTCCATGTTGTATTTTTTTTTAATTGAAATATAGTTGACATACAATATTATGTTAGTTTCAGGGGTACTACATAGTGATTTGACATTTGAATACATTATGAAATGATCACTATATCAAGTCTAGTAACCATCTGTTTCCATATAAAGTTATTACAATATTATTGACCATATTTTTTATGCTGTATATTACATCCCCATGGCCTATTTATTTTATAACTGCAGGTTTGTACCTCTTAATCTCCTTCACCTATTTCACCCACCCCTCAACCCCCTCCCCTCTGGCAACCACCCATTTGTTCTCTGTATCTATGAATCTGTTTTGTTTTATTTTGTTTGTTCATTTGTTTTGTCTTTTAGATACCAAATATAAATGAAATCATAAGGCATTTGTCTTTCTCTGTCAGACTTATTTCAATTAGCATAACACCCTCTAAATTCATCCATGTTGTTGCAAATGGCTAGATTTCTTTTTTTTAATGGTTGAGTAATATTCCGTTGTATACTTATACCACTTCTTTATCCATTCATCTATTGATAGGTACTTAGGTTGCTTCCATATCTTGGCTTTTGTAAATAACGCTGAAATGAACACAGGGGTGCATATAGCTTTTCTTTTTCTTTTCTGGTACGTGGGGCTCTCACTGTTGTGGTCTCTCCCGTTGCGGAGCACAGGCTCCGGACGCGCAGGCTCAGCGGCCATGGCTCACGGGCCCAGCCGCTCCGCGGGCATGTGGGATCTTCCCACGAACCCGTGTCCCCTGCATCGACAGGCGGACTCTCAACCACTGCGCCACCAGGGAAGCCCGCATATAGCTTTTTGAATTAGTGTTTTGGTTTTCTTCTGTTAAATACCCAGAAATAAAATGGCCGGATCACATGACAGTTCTATTTTTAGTTTTTTGCAGAACCTCCATACTGTTTTCCATAGTGGCTACACCAATTTACAATCCCACTAACTGCATGAAGGTTCCTTTTTCTCTGCGTGCTCACCAGCACTTGTTACTTATTGTCTTTTGATGATAGTCATTCTGACAAGTGTGAGGTGATATTTCTTTGTGGTTTTGATTTGCATTTCTCTGATGATTAATGATATTGAGCATGTTTTCATGTGTCTATCTGTATGTCTTCCTCAGAAAAATGTCTACTCAGGTCTTCTGTCCATTTTCCAATTGGGTTGTTTTTTTGATGTCAAGTTGTATGAATTCTTTACATATTTTGGATGTTAACGCTTTATCAGATATATCATTTGTAAATATCATCTCCTATTCCGTAGGCTGCATTTTTGTTTTGTTTTGTTTCCTTCACTGTGCAAAAACTTTTTAACTTGATGTAGTCCCATTTGTTTATTTTGAAGTTAGCTAAATGAGTAAGTACCTGAATGAATGAGGCCTCCAAACCACATGATTATGTGGTTTGGAGGCTTGTTCTGGTTCATTGCGAAATCTGAATTTGTTTTCATGCCTATAGATGAGGATAGAATATATCCACATTGGATCTCTTCGAAGGCTGGTTTGCTGGAGGCAAAAAGAAGTAATCCTGGTCCTAATGCAATGGTCTTCAAAATAAAAATAGAGCTAAATCTAGGAAATAATATTTTTGTTTTTTATTATTTTAAGTAAAACATGGTTTGTATTTGTTGAAAAAAATTAAACAAAACAGGTACATAATGTTCTGTTGAAAATCCTCTCCCAGTTCCCCACCTTCACCCTCAGGTGCAATCACTATTATTTGGTATGTACCTCTTTGTGACCTTTCATTAAAGCATCCTGTATAACTCTTTATTTAAAAAACCCTGGGGGGGAAACTATTCTTGATTCTATCACTTTAAAATAGTGTATGAGTAAAGTGCAAGTTTACCCCTCTGTCCTTTTTGCTGTCTTCAGATTTAACTTCTAGAAATAATCACTGTTTTAAACTTTGTATTTATTCTTCCCTATTTTCCAAGTTTATACATATAAATATGCTAATATATATTTATGTAGATATAGTTTTAGGCAAAGATAATATGCTATGCTTATTACTCAGTGCATTGCTTTTTTCAGTTAAGAACATGATATGCCCAATTTACAAATTAATATTTATAAAAACATGTCATAATCTTTTAAATTCTTATATAATAACCATTTTATATGACACATCATAATTTATTCAGCCATTCAGTTTTATTGGACATTACATTATTTCTAGGTTTTTGTTTTAGAAATAATACTGAAATAAATATCTTTCTACTGCTATTATACCATTACTTTTGTGGGATAGATTCCCAGAAAAGGGATTTCTGCATCATAGTGCATACATCTTTTTATTTATTACATATCACCATTAGAGCAGTTTGTAAAAGTAAAGTCTCCAAAACACGTGTTTTAAAAAATCAGTTCTACTGTAACAGATATGTAACTTATTGGGATGGAATATTGTGTATTTTATAAAATAATCTAGAATAAGACCTTAAAGATGAATGAGATCTTTGGATTGTTTTAGTGATTTTTTTCATAAACTCCCCAAGCTATATGTTTATACAATATGATAAAGCCATGACATGACATTCATGACCCAGTCTCAGATAAAAGAATTCCACAACCAAAAAGAAAATGTTTAATAATCTACTTATTTGTCTATCTTTATACACCATTTAGGGATACCTGTCCCCAAGTGGCACTAATTGAAACTCTCCTTTTCTCTCCCCATTTTTTTTTCCCCACACATCCAAGATGCTTCCATGTTCAGCCTTAATAATTATCAAAAACTCCTACCCTAGTTCTAGTTTGCATGTCTTCTGCTCTCTACCTTTTCCTTTTCGTCTTGAGGTTTCTTTTCAAATGAAAGTGTGTGCAAAAGATAATTCCCGTCAAAAAACAAGGGAAGAAAAGTAACTGAGTAGGAAAGCTGGAATTCTCTTTAAAAGGGGGAGGGGGTGGGGCTTCCCTGGTGGCGCAGTGGTTGAGAGTCTGCCTGCTGATGCAAGGGACACGGGTTCGTGCCCCGGTCCAGGAGGATCCCACATGCCGCGGAGCGGCTGGGCCCGTGAGCCATGGCCGCTGAGCCTGCGCGTCCGGAGCCTGTGCTCCGCAATGGGAGAGGCTACAACAGTGAGAGGCCCACGTACCGCAAAAAAAAAACCAAAAAAAAAAACGGGGGGGGGGTGGACAGATAGACTTTCCTGTCTATTTCTGTTTATTAGTCATCAATTCCATAAAGGATTTGAGGTTATCTTGTAACATATATGCAATATAATGAAAAATCTAGATAGAAGAAATGAGGCCAAATATAAAAGTGAAACCTATATTGCATACCATAGATTTCAATGGGGTAATTATATTTGAGCCTAGGACTTGGCTTTGACTTGGGAGGCAATCAGAGGAGAGGAATGGACTTCTGGGTTCTGCTGAGGATGTAGAAAGCTGGAAAGTGTACCCCTCTGAGCCTCACAACAACAAACAAATTCAGATAATATATAAAATCACAACTTGTTTTGAACTCCATGGAATTTAAGCTGAGGGTAACTAACTAACCTAAAATCTAAGGAAAGACAGGAACTTCCAAGGAGAGACAGGACAAGCACACTTATTTACCTTGACATCATACAATCTGGCAAGAAAAATTCAACCAAAAATTTTAACCAGTTGGTGGAGGCCAAATGTGGGCTAATAGGAGGACATGGAACATGTAGGGGACACAGACACTGGGAGGATTAATGCCCACTCACCAGCTCTTCTTCATAGACCTCACCAGGTGTATACAACCAGAACTGGAGCAAACTTTTATAATTAATAATTAATGTTTTATGTAAGTTGTTTCTAAGGACAGAAAAAGAATCCATTTTATGAAATGAATACAACCTGAATGTCAAAGCAGAATTGTAGCAGTATAGGAGAAGAAATTATGTGGAAATTTCACTTAAAAAAATGTAAAACCCCTTAATTAAAATGCTAACTTAATTCTACAGACTATTTTTAAAAGAAGACAACCATGATTGATTAAGATCCATCTCAGGATAGAGTGGGTGAAGAATGGGATTAGGGATTGGGATGAGGGAACAAAAAGTAAAACAAAACAAGATAAATGAAATAAAATCAGCATCATAAATTGATGATGATAGGAAACTTCACATTTATTCTATATACCTAAATTTTAATTAAAAAGAAAGTAAACTAGAGCAAGGAGAAGGTATGGAAAATCACATGAAATATTCTTATTTTGGAGATGGTCAGATGTCACCCTGGGGAGAGCAAATATATTTTTTTCCCTGCTTGTCTGCACTCTCCTCCCACCAGCAGGCAGTGTCATTTGGTTGGTCCCATCTCTGTGAACAAAGACTGATAATGCGTTTCATGATGTCACTACCTAGCAAGAACCCCTTGGCTTTGAGATTCTGTAAACTCTGAGAAAATGAGACCCACATGGTCAGAATTTTGCACAAGTAATATAGAACAATAAAAATTAGAAAGTAAAAAAAAATCGTATCACTTAGAAACATAATAAATATTAGGCAAATATCATTCTAGACATCTCTCTATTCTCATCTGTGGATAGAAGGATAGAGGTATGTAGAGATACCTAGAAATAATTTCATAAATAAGAACATACCATGCATGTTATTTTCAAGTGAAGAATTAAATTAGCTTTATTTGAATTTAACAAAAGAAAATGAGGTGAAACTGAAATAATTGCTAACTTCACATAAATATTTCTTCCCTACAAGATATGACGGTTCCTAAAATATACCTATAATGTTGAGAAGGAGAATGACTATACATTCATTAGGAATTAAAATATTAACTACATTAAAATATTCTAGATATTAATTAACTCTCTAATATTAAATATAGATAAATTAATAATTTGGAACTTGTTTCCACCAGAAATTTAAAAATATGTCCAGAAATTCTTTGAAATTTTTTCTGATAAGAGGTGTAGTTAACTCACCCTACTCTCCCTTTAACAGAGGAAGAAGCAACATCTGAGATTAGGACATGAAGGGCATTGTGGCATTGTGGCTTCTGTCTTGCTCTCTCTCTCGGACCACGCATTCTCGGAGAAGCCAGATGTTATGTCATGAGGATATTCAAGCAGCCCTAGGGTGACAGTGAGGAACTGGGGCCTCCTAAGAATGGTAGCAAGGAACTGAGTCCTTTTGTTACAGTCTTTGAGTGATTCTCCAGCAGACCCTCCAGGCCCAGTCAAATGCCAGCCAACATTCTGACTCATGAGAAATGCTGAGTCAGTACCACCCAGCTAAAATAACCCCAGATTCCTGATCCACAGAACATGTGACATGATAAATGTTTGATCTTCTAAGCTGAAAGTTTTGGAGTGATTTGTTATACAGCACTAGATTGTGAATACAGCCTTTTTTTTCCCTGAATTGTAAAATTTTGATTCACTTTTTAATGCTGGATTTTGTTTGCTCATTTTTCTTTTCCAGAAGAATTAAGTGTTTGTCTCTGCCTTTAAATCAGATGATAATTTAGCTCAGCAGAAAATCCTTGGATCAGACTTCCTTTCCCTTACAACTTTGTAGAGGTTGACACTCCATCTCCTAGCATTGAATAAACATACTAGTTCCTCCACCACAGTTTTCCCATTTATGCCTTGACTGTTTTAATCTGGTCGTCAGGTTTTTTTAAACCTAAAATTTATTTAAAAAATTTTTTAGATTTCCAGAAAAGTTGTGAAGATCATACAGAGACTTCCCGTATACCCTGTATTCCTTTGTAATTAACATCTCATGTTAACATTGAGTCGGAGAACTTAACATATTTGCAAAATGAGAAGAGCAATTTTGATTAGAAATTAAATGTGGGGTTATCGTATATAGGTAATTTTTGAAGCTGTCATCATGGAAGAGATTACCTAGGAAGTGAGTTGTACAAAGAAAGAGCCTAGGGCAAAACCTTAAGAAAACCCAATACTTAACGGTTAGATAGAAAGGAGTGAGGCTACAAAGTAAATATAGAGAAACTCATGGTCAGAAATACAGGGGAAAACCAGGAAAGTGCAGTGTTACAGAAGCTAATGTGAGAATATTTCATGAAAGGCATAGTCAAGGTTATCAAATGTTACAGAAAAATCAAGAAAAATAAGTGTCCCTTAAGGTATCTGACATGGAATTCCCTCTTTAAATAGGAAAACAGAAAACTCACCAACAATGAACATATTCAATATTTCAAAAGGGTAATATTCTGGGGAGTTTTAACAAAGATAAATATCTTTTGAAATGTCTAATTTTAATGTCCAATGAAATTTAAGGCAAAACTGCATTCATCAAAAGGAGTCTATTCTTAGATGATGTCAGGTTCTGCACTTGCAATTAGAGTATACATGCCCTAAGCTATGTGTTTTGGGGACATTGCAAAATGCAGAAGTCTCCTAATCATAGCTGATTAGACCAAGGGTGAATCTTTGATATTACATGACCCAGTCAGAGTCCTTTCCCAAACCTAAATTAGGACTGGGAATGAGAGAGTGAGAGTCAACTTCTCCACGAGATTATAATAATAACAAACGGATTCAAACACCTTTTTGCCCCTAATGAGGTTTGTATAGGCCAGAAAGCCATCTGCTCTGAAAGGGGCAGCTTGTATTTTTTGGGTTTTGTTTTCTTTTTAATATTGAAGTATAGTTGATTTACAATGTCGTGTTAGTTTCAGGTGTACAGCACAGTGATTTAGTTTCATATATATATATGAAATATATTTTTTCTTTTTCAGATTCTTTTCCCTTATAGGTTGTTACAAAATATTGCATATAGTTCCCTGTGCTATACAGTAGGTCCTTGTTGGCTATCTATTTTATATATGGTAGTGTGTATATGTTAATCCCAAACTCCTAATTTATTCCTCCCCCCTTCCCCTTTGGTAAACATAAGTTTGTGGGCCTATTTCTGTTTTGTAAATCAGTTCACTGTGTCTTTTTTTTTTTTTACATTCCACATATAAGTGGTATCATATGATATCTGTCTTTGTCTGGCTTACTTCACTTAGTGTGATAATCTCTAGATCCATCCATGTTGCTGCAAATGGCATCATTTAATTCTTTTTTATGGCTAAGTAATATTCCCTTGTATATATGTACCACATCTTCTTTATCCATTCATCTGTCGATGGACATTTAAGTTGCTTCCATGTCTTGGCTATTGTAAACAGTGCTGCAATGAACACTGGGGTGCATGTATCTTCTTGAATTATAGTTTTCTCCAGATATGTGCCCAGGAGTGGAATTGCAGGATCATATGGTAACTCTATTTTTAGTTTTTTGAGGAACCTCCATACTGTTCTCCATAGTGGCTGTACCAATTTACATTCCCACCGACAGTGTAGAAGGGGTTTTTTTTTCCCCCACACCCTCTCCAGCATTTATTACTTGTAGACTTTTTGATGATGGCCATTCTGACTGGAGTGAGGTGATACCTCATTGTAGTTTTGATTTGCATTTCTCTAATAATTAGTGATGTTGAGCATGTTTTCATGTGCCTGTTTGCCATCTGTATGTCTTCTATGGAGAAATATCTATTTAGATCTTCTGCCCATTTTTTTGATTGGGTTGTTTGTTTTTATGTTATTGAGCTGTTTGTATATTTTGGAAACTAATCCCCTGTTGGTCGCATCATTTGCAAATATTTTCTCCCATTCTGTGGGTTGCCTTTTTGTTTTGTTTATGGTTTCCTTTTGCTGTGCAAAACTTCTGAGTCTGATTAGGTCCTATTTGTTTATTTTTGTTTTTATTTCCATTACTCTAGGGGCAACTTGTTCTGATCTATCTCTCATTTCTTTAATTCTCTCCCTGTGTACGCCTTAACTGCCATTGTGCTTTGAGGGAGTTCTTACGTATCTGTGTGCACTTTAGCCATAGAATTTCCAGGGTTTTTTAATAGGCTATATCACCATTCACAATTTCCAGTTCTTAGTTTACATTTGGAGATTATGCTTTTAATTCCAAGAGCATAATAAGCATGGTTTTTTTTATATATAATCTGTGTCTGGTAATTTCATTGACTAGTGTGCCTGTGGATCTATTTCATTGTCTATAGTGTTAATTGCTTATGTTGTCTTTTCTTCTCACCTTTGGTTGTGTGATAGATGTTCTATTTGAAAAATAATTTGTAGAAATAATTTGAAACCTAAAATGAAGTTATCTTCCTTTAGAGAGAATTTCCTTTTGGTTTTGGGGGCACAAGCAAAACAGATGACCTTCAGTCAGTTTCAAAGTGTGAAGTTTTCTGTGCAACCCAGATGACTGAGAGCTCATTGCACCTGCTTGCAAAGGTTGTAGTACTTTCTATTTGTCCATGTTACTAAGGTGTGGCCCACAGGGGTTGTTCACCAGGGCCACCTGCCTTGCTAAGCCTTGGACATAGCTTTTGTTGCTCTAGATCAAAGTGGTTATCAAAGGTACTGCTCAGCTTCTTAAGTCTGCAAATATCTCCTGCACAAAAGGAGCTCAAAAGACCCAGTGCTCTTGGGTTTCTGTATTCTCGTGGACATTGACATGGTTACTTCTCACTAACATTTTGAACTCGAATATTTTTCTGGTTGGCTCTCATGTTTTGTGGAATCTGAACTTAAACAATTTGTGGGTCCCTCTTTAAGAAAAATTGTACAAAATTAGATGTAAGGCCTTAAGAGGAAATATTGAGTGAGGGGCCCTGAAACTTAAGGTAGGGAAGGTACCGTAATGTATCTTTAATGACATGAACCCTACTCAACGTGGTGTTAAGAGTCACATCATGAAGAACAGCAGAGCTAACACAGCAGAACACCCCTCCCTGTCCACATGCATCTGCTCTTTGAGTGGAGTGGCAGGCAGAATCAACCACATTATTTATATAGTTATTTATATCTCATTCCCACTCTTTTTCTCCCATATAAGGAAGCATATTTGAATCTAAAGAAGTAAAATTTTCATGTGATGCAACTCCATTATTATCTGCAATTTTTCTTTTGAAGGCTTCTTTAAGAGTTATTTCAAAGTGCATATTCTAATTCCAGGTGAATATAAATTTTTAGTTACTTTTTATTGTTAATTATAAACTTTATTACATTGTTGCCAGTATTATAATCTGTGTGGTTTATACTTTTTGGAATTATTGAGATTATGTTGAGGTCAAATGGTTAACATTTTAATGTTTTGTGTACATTCTAAAAGAACGCATATTTTCTATTATTGGTAGGAAGTTCGGTACAAATCAATTAGATTAAATCTGTTAAATGTGCCCTTAAAATTCTCTATAGCCTTACCTATTTTGTGCCTATATTATTTATTGATAGCTGAAAGAAATGCCTAATGGCTGTATACTCATCAATGCTCAATATGGTTGGTTTTTTTCAATTCTGATAGCATGCAAAAAAACGGTATCTGGTGGACCAGAAATTGTGAATAGTCTGTGAAAAATGAAAGAGAATATGACCTAATCGGAAAAAATTTTAAGTCTGAAACACAGGAAGAGAGGTACACTTCTTGCCATGATTAGCAACAGAGATTGGATTTATATCTCCACTGAAAACAATTATAAAACTGGATTTGATGCCTAAAAGAACAATTATAAAACTGGATTCGATGCCTAAAAGAACTGTTTAAGACATTGGAGAACAGGCAGGTAAGAATCATTAAGGGAAACATAGGGCTGAACTCTATGATTGCTTGGCTTTCTGCAGGGAGGCACATGGGATACTGTGAAACATGGAAGGCAAAATGATGCTCTTACTGAATTGACAGCATGGAGATTGGAGTTCAAAGAAGCTGAGGCACCTGAGAGTTGCAGGCCAGAGTTATGGAGAAGAGGAGATATGAAGAAAAAGAGCTTCAAATTTCTGCATAGGAGTTTTCTTGAGTCTTTGCTGAACACTAAGATAGACAAGCATTGGGCAAAGAGGGACCAGGGTTTTAAGCTGAACACTTTCCAGAGCTCACAGAGAGGAGAGTTTTGGATGTTCACTCAGGGAATTCAACAGAAGCTCCATGTAGAATTAAACTATCCCTAGAGTCAAGGCTACTCTAAGCCCACCCAAACAAATTTTGAAAATGCCAAGGAAGTCATAAATAAAATCTAAAGCCTAGTAAGGTAACAGAACCCAAGGTCAATGTACAAAAATCATTTTTATTTGTATACAGGTAACAAATCAACTATTATAAATTTAAAAAGCATTTAAACTAGTATTAAAAGCATGAATTGTTTAGAGCTAAATTTAACGTAATGTATTCAGGTGCCGACCTGGATACTGGGACCTACAAAGATTGTTGTGAGAAATTAAAGAAGATTTAAATAAATGGAAAAAGATATCATGTTCATTCAGCAGAATACTCAATATTGTGAAGGTGTCAGTTCTTCCTAAATTCATTTGTAGATTTAATGTAATCCTAATCAAAATCCAAGCAAGGCTTTTTATAGAAAATGAAAACATTTTTCTAAATTAGATTAGAATGGTTACAATGGAAAAGACATACAATATCAAATGAAGGATGTGGAGCAACTGGAATGCACATTGTTGGTGGGAATACAAAGTAATACACTTACTGTATTAGTCTTCTACTGCTGTGTAACAAATTACCACAAACAGTGGCTTAAAACAACACACATTTATTATCTCACACTCTCTTTAGGCCAGAAATCTGGGCACAGTTTAGGGAGGGGAGTCTTCTGCTTAGAGTCCTTTAATGAAACCTTTAAGTCAAGTAATTAAATATTTGAGAAAGATAAAAGAATAGACAGGAAACCTGTAAGTTATTGCAATGAAGATGGGGAGATCATGATGCAAACAGATACAGTGGACTGCAACAGCCTTGAAGTGGGATAATAACCTCAAGACAGTGGTTGTTTGTTATTCTGAAAATGTTCTTATCAAAATACCAGTCTGTGCTCTGAAATATGTAAGTTCAAAAGTTACCTTAGTAAATGAGACTCTGGGTTGCAACAATAGTACATATACATAGGGTAATCAAGCCATCAATTAGAGGTTCCCCATTCCCTCACTCAAATGAAATCTGTACCATGTTTGTAAATGATTTTTCCAATGAATTTACTCTAGTATTACCTCCTTGCATTGCTTTTAAAGTTTAAATTAGGTACCACTAGAACCAATATTGTTTTGGCAGATACTTGCTTGTATAGAATGATTTGAAAGATTCATTTGAACCAAATTGTCTCTGCCACTGGCCTTTTTATTATCTATTAAACTGTTTCAAATGAATTTATCAAATTAACTTCAATGAACCAGACATCAGTCAGAGCCCATAAAAAGAAACAGTAAAAAGAATTTTGAGATGTAGAGAACAAACAGAGAAAGGCATATCGCCCAGGAGAGCTTAAAGTAGTGGGCCTGTCTATAATCATGATGCAGGGTCCACGCAACCCAAGCAGAGGGGAGGGGAAGAAAAAGGAAGAAACGCTGGCCTACTTTTCAGCTTGGGATAGAGAGGGCCTAGCTGTCTATGCACAAGCTTCTCATCTTAGTGTATAACAAAACCATAATGTTCAAAAAGCAGTTAAGCTTTCTTGACTTGATTTAAAATATTTTTTTTACCCGTGGGAATAGAGCATTTTTTAGAAAAAAATAAAATCTATGTAATCGTATGACTAAAGAATGGTATGTATCTAACTATAGGTGTAATTGCTTACACTTGTGAGCAATGCTTGCTAAGGATAAGGTAAATTTCAACCAAAACCTACGGGTTATTAGTTATTGTTAGTGAGACTGTAGAGTGGATAGATTGTTTCTCCATTACAAATAGAAAGAAAAATCGCCGTCTTATGATTGGACTAGAAGATCACAAGTTTTCTTGCCAAAGGGTTCATATAGACCCATGTAATCACCTTGGCTATGCGCTGGGGCCCTGGAGGAGAAGATGAAGGCGTTCTCAAGAGTGTCTGAGAACTTTTTTTCTTCTTTTTCCACCAAATTAGAGAAGCAGAGTATCAAGTACAAATTATGAATGGAAAACTATGAGGACTGAGATCCCCGGTGAAACCACAGATAGGCCCTAGAAAATTGAGGTATTTGAAAATTGAAGCAAGGAGTAAAGAGAAAAGAACCCAGGGATTCTGCCTTTGAAGTTATTACTAAAAAGGATATAGTTAACAGTAATGTACCTACTGTAGGGTATGTGTGTGTGTGTGTGTAAGTTTGCTATAGGAAAATTATCTGTAAAATATTAGTATCGATGGTTATTTTACTTTTCTATTCAAGATGTTTTTGTTGATGTTGTTATAAAAAGGATAGCATGATTATGTCTGATAGAAGCAGGAGTGTCAAAATGTACCTGTGGAAGCAGCCTACCTAGTGTCAATTACGCTTTGTGCAGATTACTTTTTATTCTCAATCATTTCTTGAACAGTAGATTTATAAACATACACCTATCAAATAAAAATATAAAAATCAGACAGTACAGTAGATTGAAAACAGTCTCAAAATTCAGTGCCTACCCCAGATTTCATAAGTCCAACTCAAATGCCTCATGTTACAATTTCAGACGCCTCCAAGGATAGCCTAAAAGAGCAAGCATCCCGGTGAGAATGGAGGGCAGGTGGAGAACTTGGGACCCGCTTAGAGGGAGCAAGCCTACCTGGCCCCAGGGGTTTGTTACTTTGTGGCAATGCCAGCCCAGAGTAAAGCTCCTTCTGATTTTCCAAGAAAACCAGAAAATTCCATTTTTTCAAAATGTAAATCCTTGTAATTTTAAAACTTGGCAACTGATTTTAATTTAAAAACATGTATAGACCAAGAATTTTACAAATTCATTTTTTCGGGGGTGGGAGAACCCAGCCCCTGGTCAAATTTTATATCTGGGCCAATGGACTACCAATTGATTTACTGACTTTTAGTTGCTTCTGTATATTCTTTCACATTCTTTGGATTAATTATATAAAGTCCAGTGAGTCAGCTTCAAAAGAGAGACTTGGCTGCTAACATAAATGGCAAATGAGCTGAACTTTTTCTGTTTAGGAAACCTTTATAAGAACTTATAAATAGCCCTTTAGCATTTCATTGTGATCACAGAGTAGACAATTGAAAGAATTATGAAACTTGAAATTATGAGTCCATCATTTAAATCAGTTAACTCAGTCTCAAAAGTTTGGGGTTATTTCATGTGGAATAGACTATTTTGGTTTTCTACAGAAAACTAGTTCACTGAATAAGCTACTCTTGCCCTGCATAGAGACAGGATAAGGGGTCTGAGGTGACCATGGCCTAGGGCAGTTTGGATTTGGTTTATAAATATTTTAAAGATGTCAGAAATACCCTAGAGTTGTATAAGGGCCAGAGATTAAGAGATAAAATCCAAGAAAAGGAAAGAAAAATCCCACTAATGATATCAGGAATCAGAGAAAGAATGACATTAATGATACCCACTTATGTTTTGCTCCGGCAGTTCATTTGTGTGTGTGTGTGTGTGTGTGTGTGTAATGTGTTTTTTTTGAAAATAGAAATATTTTTCTGAAGGAAGCGTTAGCTTTCTTGTAATCAAAGCATAGCCAATGCAGCTTGAATAAACAATAACTGGTCTTGGTAAAAAATGTGTTTGAATTTTAATTTGAAAGTTGAAAAATTTTGACGTTTAAAAAATTTGAATTTACTAACATGAAAATACATTGTTATGTTGTTGATTGGTTTTGTAATTTTAGCATTTCTTCTAGGGCTTTGATTACGGGTACTTATATTGAAAACAAAATCAAACAATAATAATAACTATTATTGTTATTATTAGCTATTGGAGTATATATTATCAGAAAAGTGTTTCTATTGGTATTAAACTACTTGAAGAAATGCTCTTTAGAGAAAGAGTGGGGGAACAGATCATTGACTACATCCACTGATTTTTTTCAAAAGAATAATTTTTATGGAGAAGGGGAAGCTTCAAAAAAGGCAACTGTTGCTGAGTGACCTAAATATTGTTTCTTAGAAGTTTTTAATTTAAGATTATTTAATTAGAAACTTTAAGAAATTACTAGTCCACCTTCTAAATAATATGTTCTTAAATCAATAGAAGAGAAAGAATTGCATGATTACTAGGCAGGTGGACTACTAGTTATCCATTAAGTTTTATTCTGTATTTTGGAACAGATATGTATGAATATTATAAGTAATAAATCAAATGAAAGAAATAACCATTAAACAATATTGAAAATTCACAGCTTCCAAAATTTTTCCAACCTTACTCTAAATATATGTCAATCACACTGTGTTTTTCAAGTCAATTCTAAAATTTAAGAAAAGGGAATCTTAAGGAGACATCAATGAGAATCAATACATACATATAATATCAGTTATAGAAAATATATGTGGATTTATAAGTGTACATTTATGAGTGTTACTCTCATGGGAAGCCAATGAGCAACTTTAAAAGAAAGGAAATTATTTGAAACCATGAAAGATGTAATTAGGCCACCATAGGTGCCACAAAGAAATCTGTTTCTTTTTAAATGCTTTCCAGGACAACTGTGTCCAGGCATTAGATCTGGTCTCTTCCCCCACACACTGGCTTTCTTGAGGTCTAATTAATATACAAAAAAACTGCTCATATTTCATGGATACAATTTGATGAGTTTAGACATATGCATACATCCGAGATCAAGGTAATAAACATTGGATCTAGTTGTTATAACATTTATGATAAGTGTAGCCAGCTTTGTATAGATGCTTAAGGTGCTTTAAATATTTTTATTTTTTAAAAGTATTTGAAAGGTCATTATCTTGTGTGGGGGGAGACCAGAGTGATTTTGGAGTGAGGATGTCAGAATTATTAGGGAAATACTGGAAATGATAAATACTCTTCAGTCAGTGGTAACTGCCATGAAGAACACTGTTCTCTTAGTTTTGAAGTTTGGAAAGTATGTTCCAGAAAACAAAGAGAAAAACCAAAGCAAACAAAAAAGCCTATCAGATGCATTCCAGCATTTTTAACCATCTCCATTTCTTACTCATTAAAAAAGTAAAAGATAGAGAATATCCTTGACAATGTAAACATTTTATGCCAGACATGCATTATATTATTTAAATATTATGAATCCTGTCAATGCCTGTAATTGGTTCTCACATACATACGTGAGGATTCACATTTTTTCATGATTAGGACACAACATATTAGCACACGTTTCAGAGAATGTTATTGCATTGGCGTTCCAAAAGTGAAAATCCTTGGATTTTAAAACTGCATGTGCCAGCATCTTCTTGGCCAAAAGATTCACAGTGCCTATTCTAATATAAAATAATTTCCATTTCAAATGAAGCAGATATACATCAGTATTAAGAAAGCAAAGAGCTCAACCTAATGCTGGAGGTCTTCTAGTGACACTTCACTCCCTCGTAAGATTTTTCCACAAAAGGATCACTACATGAAAGACTTAACAAAGGGCCACACGTGGCCCTGGGTCTGGATTTTAGTATAGTGGGTTATATTCTAATTATAATTGTTTCTTCTTTACTATTCTATGCTTAAGGGGTCTGTCTGCTCTTATAAATGACTACACGATAAATAAAGCTAACAAACACAAGTGACGGTATCTTTTGGCGTTAAGATAATTATAGATCATTACATGATAGGAACAGTCAATAGTCCTAAAGTAATATGATTAAATAAAGAACTTTAAAACTGTAATTCACCTAGGCTTTTTAATATTTTACTATTTCTCCTTTGTTGCTTCAAAGCTATGAATTTCAAGATTTATTTGTCACTACTCTCTATATTTTCTGCTATACACAGTATTTGTAGGCTATGGCAACCAATCCCCTTGGGCTTTCTTTTGCTTTAATTTGCATAAAGACAGGCATCATATGAATATTCAGTGAGTGGCTTTGCATTAAGTAAGTGCCCTTAATCAGCTTTTCAGTTCAGTTTTATTGGTTGCACGCACAGTCTGTTATTTCATCCAGAAAATCTGAAGGCCCTACAAACTAACCAGGTAAGGTTGTAATTCCTTGATGCATTTAATGAAAGAATATTATCATTTGATTACATAGGTTCTGAAGAATGCTAAAAGCATGGTGGGGTTTTTTTTTCCCTGTGTTTTTTTCTTCCCGTGGTGGTCAGGTGGGTGCATGATTCTCTGATTTGCATAAACATCAGCTCTATGAATAATTCATCAGGGTTATTTTAAACACTAGGTTTCTACTTTGGATGGCACTAGGGTACTGCCATTTGATTGGCTGAATGCAGTTTTCATCACCAACAGAATTCCTATAACATGAAAGTACCTAAAGGAGCTGAATTGAATATACAGTATTTGTTTTATGAAAAATGCCTGTTATCTTTTCAAAGCAAATTGTGCTGTTTTCCCCCTCCCTAACATTAGGGCTTCTAGCTTTTCATGATACATACATTACAAGTTCAAATGTGGCTACCGTTTGTAGACTTGACCGGTGTCTGTGATTTCTGGAGAATGGGATAGCAGCTGTATTCTTCTGAACATGCATAAACATGAGCGACATGTAAATAAGAAACTGTCACATGCATATGGAGCCCTGGACAGCTCCATTGCTAGGATCCATTTATTTTCCTTTAACAGAATCCTCTTTTTGAATAGATAACTTTGAGACTGTTTCATCTATTTTAAAATGCCATGGACAATTATGGTACTATATATGGATATAATAAGCATATATGATCTGACAAATTATTTCTTGCTGAAAACGCAATTTATGGTTCCTCTCAGCCCACCTACAGGTTTTTAAATTTGGTACTTCTTTGCAATACACTAGTGACAAGGGAAGTGTTAATCAAGAATGACCAGGTAATTAATTTAGATATTAGGGTGTAACTCACTCCCATAATTTACTAAAAATAAATTGTCCCTTTCTTTATGCTTGTGGAGATGAGGAATATGGAGGTTCACGCCATTCTTTGTTAGTTACTTGAACATTAACCATTTGCATTTCTGGTCTGTGTCCTCATTGACAAGATTCTCATTGTAAACATCTGTGATCCTGAAACATTACAGGCATATGGGATTGGAGAATGGTGTAAATTGAATTTAGTCTTTGGCACATTCCGTTTTTGTTTTCCTTCTCCATAGAGGAATGTATCACAAATAAGATGCTGAACAATTAGTGTTAGGGAAGGTACAGTGAATGATATGTGTAATCAGTTAGTCTGTGTAATCAACTATAAAATACTCCATGTTCACTGTTATTTCCTGTACATTGAATGGGTAAAAATACCAAAGGCATCTTTAATAATGAATAAAGAAAGCTGAAAATTTCTCAATATTTAACAGGTTTTCCGTATAAATTTTTTAAAGTTCACTCTAAATCATCACACTGTAACATTCTTCACTGACTTTTTGTAATTAATATTCAAATATGAGTTTCATACGATACTGCAACTGAAGAAAAATAAAATTCTTTTCATTTTCTTTCTTAGCTATCTATACATGTAATGATAGTGTTGGGTTAGTTCCCATTTTTCGTTATTTGACTTTGTGTAGTTAGGTGAGGGTCTATTTCTATTTCCTTTTCTTTCTTTTTCTTTTCTTTCTCTTCATATTCTTTTTTGCTATATCTTTGGAATCAATAGAATAAAGAAATACCTCTGAGACAATATTCCTTCACTCAGAACCAACGTTCATAAGCACATTTGACATATTTATTTTATCTGTTGAAAAAATACTTCATAATAAAAAATGGAATAAGGAATTCAGAATAAAAATTTTTTTAAATGAGATGAAATTGTAAATTTCTATTGGAATTTCATGTACTCACATCAGCTACTGTGTTTTACATGCAATTATAAATAGTGATTTAAATCTCACATCTGTAGTGTTCTTTGTTTAGTTAAATCTTGCAGGATTCAGTATGGATGCTGTTTATTTAATTATCAGCCATTAAGTGTTTATAGCTGTAATAGGCACCAAGCAATCTTTACCATACTATACAAAGACTGTAGGTTTGGAAATATTTAACCAAAGGCTCTCATTCAAGTGATGCTCAATCTATTGAATACTTTTCATATGAAATCAGCTAAACTTACATTTCTTCAACATCTATTCTTTTCATTTGTTTCAAAATAATCCAAATAATTTTCTGAACAAGAATGAATAGGTATAATTTCAGAAGGGATTCCTATCCTTCTTAAGATCCATGACAGCATGTTTATAATTCTATTTAGATGTGTATAATTTTGAAAATGAAAAATTCTCATCTAACTTTTTGATGGAGATATTGTGAAATATCCAATTTATTGTGATAAACTGAGTTCCTTTATGCTTTTGCCATTTATATTATTTTTAGCAATCACTGAAGCTCTTTTAAAGAAAACATTTTAAATGAATTTGGAAACAGCAAAGCTAGTGAATGACTACAGAATTTACCTTCCATTTCAGTGAGAGATTCTTCCTAGAAGGATAGGAGTCATCTCGTATTGCATAAACCTTGTTTAAAAAAAACAAAGCATTTGTTTATATTTTAGAACAAACTCATGACACAAAGTGAATTAAAATTATAATGAATTATATTGCTAAGGAGAAAAAATTTATATCTTGCAAGTATAGTCTTATTTCATGTAGTGCTTTTATATGTTTAGACATTTAAAAAGAAAAGCAGTGAGGCATAATATATGTTTATACTGTCATTTAAAAGATGTTTTTCTTCAACATGTGATCATCTTGTATTTGGTAGATAAAAATAAATATGCAGATACTATTATCTGTAATATTTTCATTTTCATTTAATCTGATTACACTGTCAAAAAATTGTTGGTGAGGGATTTAAGCAATTAAAGCTGTGTATATATCCTTGCTAAATCCACTGGTAGTTAAGGAAAATTGCAACAATCAAGTGCTTTGGTCTAAGTAGAATAAAACCTAAATTGATCTACAGAAGGTGAAGCCTTAAACGTTTGTCTGTACAAAAGTTTTGGAACTGAATGTCACTTTAAGGCAAGAGGTATCAACTACCTTGTATGGATTCCCCTAACAAATTCATGCATCTTTATGAAAGAGTGAATCTTCTCAATGAAGCTAGGATATCCCTTAAGAATTCTAATCTAATTGATGGTGCAAGTGTATGACATGATTACCCATATACAAATCCCTCTATCCAGTGTCACTCATTTCCCAGGAACCCAGTCATTCAAATTTGCAAATATACTTGAAATTTTCTTTGCTTTTGCCTGAATGGATACTGTTTAAATCTACATAGATTGTCTTGTTTAATAACATGTGAGAGTTAGCCATTAATTTTCTTAGGATAGAGGAGGATGAAGAGGAGGAGGAGAGGAGATGGTGCAGTGGCTTACTTCTGAGCTCTCTTGTTCTCTTGAACACTCTTGTTGGAGTTCCTCTCTGCTACCCCGATTGCTCAACTCCATTAGTTAGAATTTGTACACTCAATAATTTAATGGGGTGAGGTTTCATGAAGTTATTGGGTAACTTGAATTTGCACAGTCACTCTTAAAATATGATCCTTATCACATTTAGGTTGCCAGCCAGTATCAACAAAGATGCTATAGGCTTAGGTAATATGTATTTTTATTAAATTTTTAGTTCAGACCTGGTTTAAAATTTCCCAAGTATCATAAACCCAGCGGCATCCTGATTAAGTGATGAGGAGAGCAAAAAATAACATTTGTAATTAAAATTCTATTTTAAAGGTTAATTATTTTGGAGGGAAATAAAACATTTTCAGTCTTCTATTGCATTCTTTATGGAAGAGATACATGATATATTGAGAATCTACTTGGTATGAGTACTTAAAATAGAAAGATCCTTTAGGAGAAATTTTTAATAAGGGAGGCTCTTTTCAGATTACCATGTGGTCTCTATTTGTTAGCATAGTGCATTAAATTTATAGATTTTTTATGGTGAATCTTGAATAAATCACTCTGGATTCAAATAGTTAGTATTGTATATAGTGTTTTTGTATTTCTAATTAAAAGGGAAGCTGGTTAAAAGTTGGGTGTTATAATTTTTTTGTTAAGTTTTAGTATCAAAATTATATTAGTCTTATAAAATGTGTTGGGCAGCTTTCTTCTTTTTTTTTTTTTTCCTCTGACACAGGTTGTATATGAATTACTATCTATCTCTTTGAGTTTTGTATAAATTGCCTGTAAATCTACCTGGGCCAGGCATCTTTGGGGGAATTATTTTCTTCTTGATTCAATTTTCTAAGTGGTAGTAATCAGTTGGGTTATTTCTTCCTTACTGAATGCATTTTGATCATTTATATTTTTCTAGGAAATCGTTCTTTTCATCTAAGTTTTCAACTTCACTAACACAAACTTATTCATTGTATTTTCTTATGATTTATAAAATATCTACTGTATATGTAGTCTGTCCCCCTTTTCATTTTGTATTTTATTTATTTGCGATTTTCTGTTTTTCCTTTGGTCATTCTTGTAAGAGTTTTGTCTATTATCAGTACTTTCAAAACAGCAGTTTTGGGTTTTTCATGTTATGTATCTTGTCTCCTTGTTCTTTGTTCTTAATTTCTGTTCTTTAAAGCTTTGTGACCTCTAGTTCCTTACAGATTATCTCTAAGATTTGTTCCTGCTCCAAAATTCTACGGTTCTGTAAAAAGTTATTCTATGTTTAGAAGCCAGTGGAACTCTTACATAAGCATAAAATGAAGTGAGATGATAGATATTATTTGTTGAACTTATTCTTTTATGTAGAAACCCTTTGTCTTGAGTAATCACAACTAGACCATTCCACATGCTATGAGTAGACTTTAGCCTTTGAGGAAGTCTACTTGGAAATACTCTTATCTTGCTACTCCTGATGATCATGTGATATTTTTAGTGATTTTTAAAGTCTATCACTTAACTTTAATAGAGAGAACTCAAATAATCTGCAGAGTAATGTCTGGAATATGTTGTGCTTAGGATTAAATAGGATTGCATTAATTGCTTAGAAAATGTTCATGAAAAGTTCACAGTACAACACATGATCACTTTAGACTCATATAGAAGGTCACTAAATCTAGTTGGGAATCTTTGACGATTCTCCATTTTGTGAGTTGACCACTCAAATAAAATTATCTCAGAATCAGGCAAAGTTAATGAAAAAGTGCATCAGTATTCTAGTCTGCTTGCTTTGAAAGTATTTTCTTAGTAAAATCAAATTCATGCCTTTGGTATTTTAACATTAAATCAAGTTAAACTCTCAATTAATAGACACACATAAAAAAAAATCACAGACTGAATTCTTACCTGTATGAAGAGTTGGTTTTTGTTTGTTTGCTTGTTTGTTTAGTCCCCTGTATGTACATTGTCCTAGGATGAATTGCTAATGCAGAGCGGCATTCATTCTTCTTCTTTTAGCCTGGAACATGATAAATCATATGGACTATACAAATGTTGTGATTGAAGCTATTGGACACATTTGAGATTTTGTACAAATATACTTAAATAAAATCCAAAAAGAAAATAAGAACTTTTTGAAAAAAATATTTTAGCAAAATGATCGAGTGTCTTGTGGAATATAGTAACTCTGACTGACAGCTATATCATTAGAATTTTGTCATCAATTATAGCCTCCTTACAGCTTTTTTGATTCGTAGAATACTGATTTGACCTACTTTATTTAATAAAGGCTCTGATTCATTTATCTGCTTTAAATGTAATAAAAATTTGAGAAGAAAATAATTCTTTAAATGTTAATGCTATACATAAGTGATCCAACATGTAGAAAATAATTTTCTTTTAAATACAAGTCCTACAGTAATGAAAAACATATTAGTCATGATTATTTTTATTCCAATGTGATCAATTTCACATTTGCTTTTTAACATGATTTCAAGAATAATTTTCTACTTATTTCAAGGTCTGTAAATTGTTTAGTTCCATATCTAGTTCCCAGATACTTGTATCAAAATATGTCTGAGCTTGCACCTATATTTTCACATGAAATGAGACCATTAAACCTAACTTCAAATACCCAACTCAGTGACTCTTTTTCTCTGAGAATATCCAAATTCCTTTGCCACCAATTTTAAAGTCTTCTGGTCACAGTGAGAAGAATTTTGCCTACCAACAGACTATCTTAATAAGTCATATAAAGTACCCTGGAGAGAATTGGATTTCACATAGAATAAAGTCTCAATAGTGGTTGTTTCTTGATACATCTGAGACAGTAAGGGGTATTTAAAAAGTAGTAATATCAAGATTTTGAGGGTTTTTACTTATAATTAACTTACAGTGCTTTTGTGCAACCTTATAGGATTTTTACCTGATGGCAGATTTGTATGACATAATGGAACAAGATGGGAATAGACTCAAATCTCATAACAAATCTTGCAATTATATAAACACTCACTGGAAAAACTTATTCTTTTACATGTACAATGCAATATTATATTACCAGTACTTATATTTTATAAATCAAACATTGAATGTCTTCTATCTTCCTAGTCTTTCTATGAGAAATAAATGATAAATAACTTTCTCTAAGTACTGAGACTTATATGAAGCAGTCTGTTAAGGGGCAGCTACAAAAAAAAGAAGTGTTGCTTGGAAATACTTCTCTTTTTATGTCAAAATTTGTAGCTTTTTTCTCTTTATATTTTCAGAAAAAGAGAAGAATCTTGTCTCAAGTATTCATCTACTTCTGCTTATTCTCCCCCTGATATGCTAATCCTTGATTATTGTACCATGATAATTTTCATTGAGACTGATTGTAATATTCCAAACAATAGATGCAAGCATGAAAAGGAAAATATGGAGTAATAGCAGGTGATGATTTTTTTAAATCAAAAATTTATTTTTATGTAAATGCCTAGGGGAGGAAGAGAGAGGGGCGAGGGAGAGAGAAAAGAGTATTGCAATTCCACATGTAAAAGAATAAAGTTATCTTACAAAAATTAACTAAAATGAATTAAAAACCCAAAACGTAAGACCCCAAACTATGAAACTCCTAGAAGAAAACATAGAGTAAAAGCTTCATGACATTCAAAGTGGGAATGATTTCTTGGCTATGACACCAAAAGCACAGGCAGCAAAGCAACAGCAGACAAATAGCAATATGTCAAACTTCTGTGTATCAAAGGGCACAATACAGACTGAAAAAGCAACCTATGGAATGGGAGAAAATATTTGCAAATTATATATCTGATAAGAAGTTAATGTAGAGAATATATAAATCCCTACAGCTAACAATTTAAAAAAAACCCTGATTAAAAAATGGACAAAGGACTTGAATAGACATTTCTCCGAAGATGATACGCAAATGATCAACCAACATATGAAGATATTCTTAACATCACTAATCACTGGATAAATGCAAATCAAAACCACAGTAAGATACCATCTCACACTCATTAGGATGGCTAATATCAAAAAAACCAAAAAAACAGAAAATAACAAGTATGGGTGGGGATGTGGAGAAATTGGTAGCCTGTGCATTGTTGGTGGAATTGTAAAATGGTGCAACCAGTATGGAAAACAGTATGGTGGTTCCTCAAGCAATTAAAATTAGAAGTACCACATGACCCAGCAATTCTTATCTATCTAAAAGAACTGAAAGCAGGGTCTTGAAGAATTATTTGGTTTTTTAAAGAATTTTTTGGACATCTGTATTTATAACAGCATTTTTCACAATCACCAAGTGATGGAATCAATCCAAATATCCATCAGTGGATGAATATATATATAATGGAATGTTATTTCAGCCTTAAAAAGGAAAGATATCCTGTCACATGCTTCAACATGGATGAACCTTGAGGACATCATGCTAAGTGAAATAAACTAGTCACAGAAAAGGCAAATACTGTATGATTCCACTTATATGAGGCAAACAGAAAGCAAAATGGTAGTTAGCGGCTGGGGGAGGGAGAAATTAGAGAGTTTTTGTTCAATGGGTATAGAATCTCAGTTTCAAGATGACACTGTTCCAGAGGTCTGTTGTACAACAGTGTGAATATACTTGATACTGCTGAATTAAAACTGGTTAAGATGGTCAGTTTTATGTTATGTGTTTTTAACCATAATTTTATGTTATGTGCTTTTTTTAACCACAATTACAAATTTAAAAAAGTGTTAACTCAACATGCATTGGACAATATAGAAGATTTTGCCAAACTTTTCACTATTAAGAAGAATTGATTTGAAATGAATTAAAAATACATATCTTTCCAAATTTTTGAAAGAAAGTAGTATAATTTCAAAATATTTTTTATAGTGGAAGTCAGCAACATACACAAAGTTAGAGTTTGAAAAATCTGGGTAATTGTTCTAGTCTTCTGAACAAATAGGTAATTGGGCAAACCAGAAAATATTGACTTTATCCTAAGATATTATCTACTTACATTTGGTTCTGAGAGATTCAGAGCACATTAATCTCTGGTTTTATAGCCCGATTAGAATTTTTAACATTTTTTGCCTCTGATATTTTTAATTATCTAGCTATCCATCTATCCACCCATCCATTCACCTCTCCATGCATCCATCTATATATACATAATTTTCCTCCTTCCATTTTTCCTTCAACCCTACAATACCTGTAGGTTCTTACCATGACCATATGTTCCTAAATATTTTGTCTAAGAATTTAAAGAATGTTGAAAGGAGATTTATCAAGACTTTTTAGGAATTCTTGATGAAGCTGTGGACATATTTTGTGCTTTTTTACCTGTCTATAAAATCCCCCTAAATTTTAAGCAACAGCTAATGTGACTCATACTTTTCTTAGTCTAAATGACAAAAGGTAGCTGCATTGTGATTCACAATGGATGATCCTCTCCCTTACTAATAATGACTATTGTATTTGCTGTTCTTCACACTAGTTGCTGTGTCAGGACAACTGCATATTTTGCACAGTGCTCTCTAGCAAATGTTTTGAAATTTACCCTCCAGAGATCATCTGCTATAAATGGGCTTCAGTGCAGTTAATGAATATTTTATTACCCTCATTCCTTTTTTTGGTCTAGAATGAAAAACATGGGTTAAGTGTGAAGTGTCAAATTAACAGAAATGTTTCATTGAACCATTCATTCTCTGAAACATTTTTCTTAAATATATGTGTGTATTTCATATAATCAATTTACTAATGCAAATGTATACCACGGAAAACATGAGTGACTCAATATGAAATGTTTAATAGTTTCTAAGCATAATTTCTGGCACTATAAACACATCACTTTTGATTGACTTAAAATAAGACAGTCATTGACTGGTTGAATGAATCTGATAGATCATATATTCTCTAGAAAATCAAACACCTTGAGAAAATCTTCTGCAGTGAAATTATTCACCACATACTATTTTTCTGTTGTCACTATTTGATCATCTTTTGCCTTGTGGCCATGTAAAATAGTACTGAATTTCTCAGATCGTTCATTATTTGCCTATCAGAGAATTTCTGTGTGGTATGGGTCAAATTTGGAGCTTTAGTCTTCCAAATTCCTCCTTTGGGGAATAACTCAGAAAATGACTCTGTTACTATTAGTTAAATGATGTCATGTAACATCATATCTTTGCATTTCAGGAACTGCATATATGTTTTCTATGGTTTTAAAAACAGATGAGCCAAAATATCATGTGAGATTTGATGAGTACATATTGCTCTGGCAACAGGGTGCAATTAAAGAACATTTAGTGAAAAGCTACTATGTGTCTGATACAGTGTTAAACATTTCAGTGTGTCATCTCATTATGTCCTCACCATCACACTGTAATATAAAAGCTAATATTACCTACGTTTTATAGTTGAGGAAATTCAAGTTCAGAAAGGCAAAGCAATTTTTCCTAGGCCAACTTATAAGTTGAGGTTTGGGTTAGTCTAATGCAAAAGCCTATATGTTTTCTATTTTATCATGTGGATCCCAGGTTAATACTGATAGCCCTTCATAATATGAATACAGTTATTTTTAATTAGATTTTTTTTAAATTCACTTTTTGAAATAAAAGTAGAAAGGGGAAAAGAAACTTATGACTTCTTATTATGTAATAAACATAAGGCAAGATACTTTTAAATACTTTATACTGAATCCTTAAAATAAAAATTAGGTTATTTCTATAGCAAATATGATAGGTATTGTTGAATTTTGAATTCTCGACTTCATCTCTAATTAATATAGTCCACATTTTTCTCAACTAAGGTGGATAATTGATTTTTTAACCTCGTGTAAACATTATAGATAATGTATGTTTTTCTTTTAGATCAACGATTGAGCCAGTTTTTTCTTGCTAGATTTATTCATGCATCTAGCAAAGAGTCTGTGAGTGCATTCAATATGACAGGCACCCTTCTAGGTGCTTGAGTTGGATGGTGAAATAAAAATATCTGCCCCTATGGAAATTACATTTTACTGAATTTGATCTCTGGAACTAACTCATACACTACATTGAAATATATTAGTTGTAGAAAATATGCCTCTATAACTTTCATCTGCCATTTGTTGGATTCAAGAGTCAGGATCATCAAAACATCAAACTACAGGTGAATCTTAATCTACCAGTTGGTAAAACAATTCCTTCTGTGTGTGTGTGTGCGTGTGTGTGTGTGTTTATGTTGTATCTCAAGAAAATTGAATAGAAGGAAGTGCTGAGATGTTCAGTTGAAACAGACTTTCCTTCAGTCAACAAGTAACGTCAATAGCAAATTCAGAGATGGAGTAGGTGGTTATGTTACTGAGCCTCTTTTAATTTGTTTCTGTCAGTCTTATGTTCCTTTGCTTTCTTTTTTTTAAAATTATTTTATTTTATTTTATTTTTGGCTGCGTTGGGTCTTTGTTGCTGCGCACGGGCTTTCTCTAGTTGTGGCGAGCGGGGGCTACTCTTCGTTGTGGTGCGCAGGCTTCTCATTGCGGTGGCTTCTCTTGTTGCGGAGCACGGACTCTAGGCACGCGGGCTTCAGAAGTTGTGGCACGCGGGCTCAGTAGTTGTGGCGCACGGGCTTAGTTGCTCCGCGACATGTGGGATCTTCCCGGACCAGGGCTCGAACCCGTGTCCACTGCATTGGCAGGCGGATTCTTAACCACTGTGCCACCAGGGAAGCCCTCCTTTGCTTTCTTATCCCTACCTCTGTGAGAAGGCCTAAGACACCTGCATTACATGGTTCTCATTACCTCTCACTTTATATTTGCTATTTCTATTTCCATTCTTAGTGATTTTCTTCTCTGTTTCTCCATTATTTTCTTGCATCTGAATTCATGTCATGAAAAGATCCAGAGTCACTGTATGCAAAAGGAGTCTAGTTCCTGTGGTTAAAATGCTATCACATAACACTGTGATGTTTCCATATATATATTAAGCAATTACAAATTTTATTTAGGTCTTAAAATTTATCATTACATGTATAAACCAGTTGTCTTCATTCTCTGATTACTTAAACAATTAAAGTGACAGACAGGAATAGAAAATAAGGGGCAATTCCCTACAAAGTGCAAATATTATACCAATCCCAGTCAAAAGCAGACAGCTCAGAAACAAAAAGAGGGAAAAGATAATTTTCAAGAAAGCTATTTGTACTTTTTCTTTAACCTAAACACAGATGAGCATGAAAATAAGGAAATTACTGTTAGGTAGAAAATAGACTGTTTTAACCTTTGCTGTGCATGGGTAACTGACATACACGGGAACCTTTGATCCCAAGACTTTTGGGTACAAGAGGCAGGGTTCTTCTCTTCTTGCCAAGGGCACTGCATCAAAGAGAAGGCCTTTTAAAAATTTCCTTAGTAGTAGACTTACTTATAAAATTGGAAAGCTTAGTCCAAAATTCCAGTATTTCTTTGTATCTATGCATTAGAAAATAGAAATAGAAATACCTTGCTATATAGAATTATAATCGATGAATACACTGAACTTTTAAAGTTAAAATTTGAACAACATGCTATTAGCCTATCAAATTTCACATGGGTAAGCAAACAGTTGACATGAATTGGATTGGATCAGCCTGTTAATGTCCCTGTTAAGGGACACAAATGATGATTATGGAATGACACAGAGCCAGATGATTAAGGAGAAAATGGCCCACACTAGAACAATGGCAAAGACGTTCTCCCTACCTACACCCTCATTACAGACCAATATTACACCAGACATTCATTTTTATATTAATTTATTGGGATTGCATAATATATTAATATCTAGGCACTATGATAGGTGTCAGGGATATAGCAGTGAACAAAAAACATATAATCTCTTCCCCACAGAACTCACAGTTTAGTTATTTACGTATACTTGTGGAAGTTCGGTAATATTTGTATAATGGTAGAGATTCTTTCCTGCCTACCGCATATCCATTCCCCTTTTTTCATTACTATAGGACTCATATTATTGGGGTTGCCAATTGGCACCGACAAAACTATATTTCCCACCTTCCCTTTCAAATAGAGATGTGCAATAAAAGGGAAACCAAAAGTCAATGAATGCGACTTCCAGAAAAATTTTTTAACTGAGAGATGTATCCCTCTGCATTTGCTCTTTTCTCCTTCCTGGTGTCCAGAACATGGATATAATGGCTTGAGCTGAAAAAGCCATCTTGAGACCACGAGCCAACTTGAAGATAGAAACAATATTCTAAAAATGTAGAGCAGGGGACTTCCCTGGTGGTCCAGTGGTAAAGAATCCACTCTCCAACTCAGGGGAAGCAGGTTCGATCCCTGGTCGGGGAACTAGGTTCCCACGTGCCCAGGGGCAGCTAAACCTATGCGCCACAACTACTGAGCTCACGCGCCTCAACTAGAGAGCCTGTGTTCTGCAAACTACAGAGTCCACATGCCCTGGAGTCTGCGTGCCACAAGTAGAGAGAGAAAAACCCAAACGCCACCACTAGAGAGAAGCCTGCACTCTGCAACAAAATATCCCCCATGCCTCAACGAAGACCCTGCATGCCGCAACTAAGACCCAACACAGTCAAAAAAATAATAAATAAATAATAATTTTTTTTTTTAATGTAGAGCAGAAAAATCAAAGGAGCCTTGATCTCTGGTGAAATCTCAGAGTGATCATAGAAGTTCAGGAAAGCCTGCCTCTGAATTTTTTCTACATAAAACATAAAGTCATATATTCATCTTATTGAAGCTATTGTTATATGAGGTTTTTTTATATGTGTTTTTCTCCAATTTTGACAGATATCCACAGATATAGAGAAAAGACAAATTCTAATACAAATGTGAATTTATTCACGTATTGAAATGTTATTTCGGATGTGGACTTGGTTATTTTCAATCAAATCTTCCACATACTCCAGGTTTATAAAGCTCTCTGTTGAAAGACTGTTTTGAGATGGTTTAAGGAAAGATGCCTAACCAGAGAAACTGGTTGACCGTTCTAAGCAGTTTTTGGTATTCAAGAGGGATGAACCAGGCAAGAGTCCCTTACCCCATGAACTTCAAAATAAGCTACTCCTGTGTTATGGTTTCTTCTGCATTTGCTTTGATTTTGATTTCACCATTTTCTAAATTCTTGTAACATTTCCTCTATATCACAAAATTCATTGTTTAATTAAATACCTTTAATAATTTCTCTATTTATGACTATCTTCTCTCTTTAGTACAATTACTCTTCTACAAGAGTAGAAGACAAAATGCTGCCTCATCATGTTATTTTAGCCACCATTGTCAGATTAGGACAGGATACTCAACTATTAATTAGGTGTTTGTGTGATCCAGGGATCCTTGTTTAGTGAATAAAACATGATATAGTGATTTTATTGGCATACTTAAAGTTTCTTTGTTTTAGAAAAAGGTTTTTATGAGTACATCTTATAAGATAAATATGTTTTCTAGTGGCACATACAAGTTTCATCTTTTGTTGCAATTTACAAGAGCATTTTTAGAAACTGTCTTTAGAGGTGATCTCAGTGACAAATTTAATACTACTACTTAACATTTTGCTCTTTTATTCTTTCATTAGTGGATTTTTCTTGAGCACCTTCTACATAGCAGGCACAAATCTAAGCTAGAGGGGAAAAGTGTGGTGGGTGGGATGGGAATTAGTAAGGCAAAGACTGCACCACAAGGAGCTATTCTATTTGGGAAAGCAGACTATAAACAAGTGTGCAAATGCATAATATAATTCTAGATAATGAGAATGGAAAGTTCTAGAAAGAAATTAAAGCAGGATGGAAGGAGAGAGACTGATGGGGATGAGGATGCTTTTTGATGTGGAAGCAACAAAGCCAGCAACAAAAGGATCTGGAAAAATAGATTCCAGAGCCTGAGTTGGAAATGAGCTGGGTTTGTTCCAGAAAGAGCTAGGAGGCCAGTACAGCTGGAGGACTGTTGAGTGAGGTAAAGTGGTAGGGGAGGAGTGCTTAGCAGGAGGCAGAGAACAGATCACTCAGGACCTGGGAGGTGAAAAAGAGTTTGTATTGTATCCCATGGGTAATGGTAAATAACTGGAAAGTTTTAATCAGGGCAATGCTTATCAGATTTACACATTAAATTGCTGTTCTGGCTATAGGTGAAAGAATAGAGTATTGGAGAACCTGAGTGGAAATTGGGAGACCAGGTAACAGATGACAGAGGTAATCTAGGTGAGAAATCATGCAGACTGGACTAGGGGAGTAAGAGTGAGGTGTCAAAAGGGGGCAAATTCAGAAAATAATCAGCAGGTAGAACTGACAGGACTTGCTGATATAGGAGGTATGGTGTGTAGTGTTTTGTTCAGACTTGGCAAACAGGGCAGACGATATTCACACAGACTACATTAACACATTGAGGTACTAAATAAAGTGTTCTTATTTCATCCTGAGAAAAGATAGCTTTCCTTAAAAGAGTTGACTTGGCAGAGGATAAAGGGAGTCACAGAACCCTTTATAAAGAATTCTTATTGATGGCTAATAATTCTTATAAGTCACTAATCAAGAGGTGGAGGGAGAAAACAAAGAATGACAGTTTTTATCATAATTTGGTGAACAGTGTAAATTATCTGGATTCTAAATCACAAATATTGAATGTTTCTGTTTTTATTTTGCCTCAGACTTTCACTTTGTCCCCTTGGCGACTGGCAGTTTTAATTTTAGCAAGAAAAACAAAAACTTTGACAACTTAAAAATTTATGAAACCAGATTGGTTAAGTTGAAAGGACTCAGAGTAGGATGCTAGTTATACTTATTTTTTAGTTATTGGGTACCATCAGGAATGTAGACATTCAGAGAAAGAAGAGCATATCAGAAAATTGACAGCTTTGTGGATGGCTTAAAAGGCAGGAGTGAGATATATTAAAAAAGAAAATACCAGAGAAAATGAGTGAAGCTTCCCAAATGTAGAGAATTCAGTGATTAAGTGTGTTGTCAATAGATTCTGACAGTAGGCATGCAATAAGAGTTTAGGTATTTCACACACAGGCACTATTGCACCAGACAGATAAACACACATCACTAATTTTCCCATTGGGTTTGATGGGTTTATCCCAGTCTTCTTCTATAGTCAACAAGACTAGTATTTAATGGTATTTATTATTGATTCCACTAGGAAGATCTATTTGGAATATGGTTGATTTGTGATCACAGTGGGAGGTGAATCAGTTAGAGATAGATAAATAGATAGATAGATAGATAGATGATAGGCACTGAAACAATTGTGGCTAGACTTTTGTAGCCAAAAGAAGGGTAAAAATACTTACCAGACCAATATGTAAAATTCCTGGGTTTTTTTTTTTTACATGATAGCTTTTACTTAGGGATTCTGTGCAATTTTAGAAATTAAAGACTAAAGAGGAACTAATGAGATTATTTGGAAGCACTCAAATTTTAACACTCAACTCTCACTAAAAATCTCAGTGTAGGAAACTTCTAAAAATGAAGCATGATCAAATAGCATCAGCAATAATAGCTTTGGCCAAGACAAAGCCTGATCTTTCTAACTTAAGCTAGGCTATCAGGTTCACTGAGGTGAAAAAGGTAACTTATAGTTGGAACTAGTGGTTAGCAATTAGGGACTGTGCATTATAATAATTTTACTTAGCATTCAGATAACTCTACAATGTGGTTGTTACTACCTCCATTTCATAAGATAAAGAAACAGAGGTTCAGGAAGGTAAATATTATCTAGGACTTGAAAACTGAAGTAAGTGGTGGGACTATGATTCAAACTCATATTCTTTTCATATTTACACCTCCTCTCAGTAAGTCTCTTCTTTAGAAGTAGGGAACCTTCCATTACTTTGAAAGAAATGGTTAGGAGGTAAATTTCAGCTCCATATAAAGAAGTAAGATCATAGGAGTCTATGATTATAATCATGATGAAATAAATTAGGAATTGAATTTCATCATTCAATTCAACTTATAAAAAGGGAGTTAGGTAGGTATATATCATTGCTAACAGCACTCAGAGAAGATGAGGAAAGATGGCTGTAACCCCTTCACCACTGCGTAGAGATACCTGAATAATCACTGTTCATCTTCAGTTGCTTTGTAAGGGCTGAAACACTTGGATTGTGAATACCATCCACAGGGCTCTACTCGTGAGTTGATCTATGTGTTTTTCAGATCAACCAGTAAGAGTAAAATACACCAGATATTTTATGACTCTTACTTACTATAAGTTTTGAAATTAGATCTTACGTCTACTTTATATCTTGACAGAGCACACTCTGTCCTTTGATAGAAACGAAACCAAAATTTTTGGTCTCACTGGTCTGGCTAGTGACTAGATTATTTTGAGTCCGATACAAATACATTTAAGAGACAAAAAAATGCTACCCTAACCTAACCACAATGTCCTTATCACATAGATACTTCTTACTCAGCTGATGCATTAGAACCACACCAGTTATATTCCTGTTTTCTGAGAAGTTGTACTTTCTCTAATTTGTTTCCTTTTGGACCTTCACCTATAGTTCTGATGGACTTATTTGTAACTTCTATATTCATAACTAAATAGTAGGTATCACTATAATAATGTCTATTTAAAATTTGTGGTGATCATTTTTATTCTGGCTACAAATTATGACAAGGAAAATTAACAGAAGGCTGACAGATTTCTCAAGATGCCTTTGAAATATAGATATTTGCCTCTGTCCTCTAATCTCTTAAAGCTGAATTGTGCTTTATATTTTTATTATCAATAAATATTATCTGATGTGAATACTAAGATTCTTGCTTTTACATGAGATACAGACTGCATTTACTACAAGTGTTGGCAAGTGTGCGGAGCAGCTGGAACTCTCTTACACTACTGGTTGGAATATAAAATGGTTCACCCACTCTGGAAAATAGTTTGGTAGTTTCTTAAAATTTTAAATACATATCTATAAAATGATTCATTCATTCCATACTAAGCATTTACTCAAGAAAAACAAATATAGCTGTTCATCAAAGATATATATGCAAATTTTCACAGCAGTTTCATTTGTAATAGCCCCAAACTGGAAACAACACAAATGTCCATCCACAGGTGAACAGATAAACAAATGTGATATACCCATACAGTAGAATACTATTCAGCGATTAAAAGGAACAAATTATTGATTTATGCTACAATGTGGATGAATCTCAAAACTATTATGCTTATCAAAAGGAGTATATATTGTATGATTCCATTTATATAAAAGTTGCGGAGCACAGGCTCTGGACGCACAGGCTCAGCGGCCATGACTCACGGGCCCAGCCGCTCCGCGGCATGTGGGATCTTCCCGGACCGGGACACGAACCCGTGTCTCCTGCATCGGCAGGTGGACTCTCAACCACTGTGCAACCAGGGAAACCCCTATAAAATTCTTTAAAAATTGCAAACAAATCTCTAGTGACAGAAAGCGGATCAATGATTGGAGAATAAGGTAGGAGTGGATCGGGCATGGGGAAATGAGAGATTACTGAGGAGCAGGGGAAATTCTGAGGAGTGATAGATATGTTTACTGCCTTGGTTTTGGTGATATTCTCATGGGTAAATACGAATTTCAAAACAAATTCTACACTTCAAGTATGTGCAGTTTATTATATGTCAATTATATCTTAATAAAATTATTTTAAAACTATAGTATATAAAGGAGTTGCATGCTTTTGAAGAAAAATGTTTATATTTAAGACTAGGTTGTAATGATATTTAAGAAATTTGCTTAACACTTTGTTAATACATTCAGATGGGAAGACAAACCGCTTTTTAAAAAATGACGCAAAATGCCAAAAAGCAGTCAGTGAATATGTGTCACCCTGATAACACCTCTTGTCTATCCCAATAACAAATTTTTAATTATAGAATTATAGAATTCATATGAATATTTCAAGGAGCTGATCTTAGAGACACACAAACTTAAAAAAAAGAACCTCATATGTATACCTTTACCTCTATTCACATTGGATATCAACTTTGGTCTATGTTTAGCTTCTTTTCTGTTCCATCTCTATCAAAAACAAAATGGACTTTCACAATGAAAACTAACCTCTTTTATAACAAAATCTGAATCTACTACCATCTTTCATTGTCGTTTACAATAAAATGTTACCTAAGCCCCAATAATGCATCATGTAGCGAGAATAATAGTCACTTTGGATAGTACTCAACTCCAGGAATAATGCAATTGTACTCTGGAAAATATCTTCATTTAATGCTCCTCAACCATGCTGTGCTTCAGAATGAACAAATTTTTTTATTCAGTACTAATATACCCTTCTTCCAGTAGCAGTCTCAGTACTACCATATATCTTTCTTTTTACTTTAATGATGAAAAAAACCCTCTTTTGTTTGTATTACTAATATTCTTTGTCATCTAAATATTGCACGATGTCATCCAAGTTCAGTTCTAATCAGAAAAAGTAACACTTGCTGTTAGAATATATTGTGGAAGGAGCCATAGTATATAGGCTAGTAGTTAGCTGTAGCTCCCCTTTGTACTGTAAGAACCTCCTTTGTTCCCGACATTTACTATTTTCAGACAGAGAATCAGTAGAGAGTCTTAAGTCTTCTAATACTTTGATATCCCACTGAGGAGCTGTGTGATACAGGTGAGATTAAATATCCAAATCCTGACTGTGAGAAAGTTTCTTTCCTCCAGGCATTAAAAAAGATCAACTGATAACTACATATGAACTCTGGCTACCCCAAGGAAACTTGACATTGAGTAACTTACTCGGGAGAGATGGAATATAGCCTAAAGGTTGAAAGCAGTAACTTAAGGGCAGGGCTAGTTTCATAGGCATAAGACCTGCGTAGTCACACAGCACCCTGGTCCTAGAAGGGCCCTTCATTTGGTTTAATGTTCTGTTGTCACCTTATGATGCTCACTAACTTTTGAACAAGGGGTCCCACACTTTCATTTTGCGCTGGGCCTCACAAATTAGGTAGCCAGTCCTACTTAGGGATCAGACAATTTATAAATTGTGTGACCTTCTAAGAACCTGTTTCCTCATCCATAAAATGGAGATAATTGTTGTACCTACCTCCCAAGATTGTTCTTAGGAATACATATATGAGAAAGTATTTACTGTAGGAGAAAGAATTTAGCTTAATATCTGGCATATAATAAATACTAAAAAATATTGACTGCTTTCTTAGTGAATAACATTAAATGATCTGGTTCATTACTATCTGCTGTTTTAAAATGTCTATAAAATAGAAAATTTTACTTTGATGATGTGGATTACATTGTACAATGTATATCGGTGTGTTAACTTTTAACATACACATGTATATAATATAATTTTAAATGGAGTACGTACATCAGTGACTTATATGCCATTCCTGTGGAATTCCTCAGGAGAATTAAGGCTAACACTCCGCATTTCACTGCATCCCATACTCCAGCATAACTGATGATCAAGAAGATCTTAATGTTCCCCTCAGCTTGACTACACTTTAGGCAAGTGTTTGCAATTATAAATTCTTTCTCTGCCTCTTTGTGATATAAATATTCTCCTAGACTCCTGCCAATTTTACAGCCCAGGAATGTCTTCCTCAAGGATCTGGGAGCCGTCCTTTTTAGTAAGTATCAAGGGACATAGTGCCTCTGTCTCCCAATCTTGGTAGGAAGGTAGAAGCCTAACTTGCATAAGCAACAATTAACAAATACAGAAGGCCCAATCACATTGACCAACCTTCCGCCTAACATCCTTCAGTACTTTTTTTACTAGCTTACTCCAGCACTTAAAAATCCTCCACTCTGTTTGAGTGGAGTTGAGTTCAGTCTCTCCCCCCATTGCAAAAGTCTTAAATAAAGTCTTCCTTGCTGGTTTAACTCTGTCTTCTTTGACATTGAGAACACCCCAAGGGTAGGCTTTATGAGATACCATTTGAAGGTGTAGCCAGGGAAACAAGCTATATGGATTCAGATTCTGGCCACACCATTTATCCGCTAGGTATACTTGGGCAAGTATCTTAATCCCTCTGAGTCTCTGTTTCCTGATTTATATATTAGAAAATTTAATAAAGTTATACCTTATAGAGTTGTAAGAAATAAATGAGATATCTATTTATAATTCCTACTCAAGTTAAGCTTGACTAAATAAAGATTAACTATAAACAAATATCTCAGTAAATGCTAGCTATTAATATTAGTCACAGCATTAAAAAGACATTATTTGAGCTCAGCTGATAAATCAAGCCCTTCATTATCTTTCTGTGAATATTGAAAAAGTTTCTGATTTCCCTCTCAAATCTATAGTCTTGCCCAAACCTTTAATTTGCAACACAGAACCTTTCTAAAATTCAGCTTCTATCATTTTTCCCATTCTTATTACCTCTCAATGCTTTCTCAGTACTTTGAGGATAAAGTTCAAATTCCACAGTATGACATCCAAATGGCACTCAGATCTAGCCCTGGCCATCTCTGCAGTCTAATTTCTTATCACCCTCCCCCTCATGTTGCTCTCACTGCACCCTGCCCCTCATCATTCAGGTCCTCTGCAGGGTCCTGGCAGCATTGCTCTATCTACTCCATGGCTCACATTACTCTTTTTGCTGGAAAATCCTTCCCTTTCTTATCTCCCACACATGGAGACTCACTTAAGTGTCAAGTCTCCTGTGAAACCTTTATGTTTGTTCATTTTTGTACTGACTTCATTTATATTTTAATTCCTAAATAACCTAAGCTTATTGTCTAATATTCACAAAATTCAAAGAGTGTGGGGGATCACTTATTTAACACTTCCCCCCTTTTTCATATCCCTTCTGAAAGCTTATCATTTTTGAGTTTGGTTTTCTTCTTCTTTTCATTGCATTTATAAACATTCATACACAAAACACACTTTATACACACAAAAGTATAATCATACTGTACATACAATTCTGAAACTTGCCCCTTTTTTAAAAACTATATTTCATTGAGTGATATCATTTATTCCCACAAAGACCCTATGGAATAGGAGGCAATATTATCTCCTATTTTCTAGCTGAGAAAACAGGTTCAGAGAAGTTAACTCTGTTGCTTAAGTTCCCATGGATAGAAAGAGGCAATATGGATACAAAATAAAAGGCAGAGATGGATGTCTGACTCCAAAGTGCTTTATCTCAACAAGGATGTTATATTAGTATGTGGATAGGCTCGATAAACAAGAACCCGGCTGGTGATGGATTAGGAGAATTAGGAGTGGGTGGAGGGGCCAAAAGTGTTGATAAGAATAATCAGGAGGCTCAGCAGGAATAGGGTAGTGAGAGAGCTGGGAGAATGGAAGGTGGTCATCAGACAAAGGCTAGCATTTGACTTCTCACCAGTGGAGGAGTTTGGGGTCTGAGTAGACCTAAAGAGAAGTGCTGCTATGGGTAACAGAAGCACAAGCAACTTTGAGATCCTAAACCTCCCTTCTCAGAGAAAGTGGTAGGGGCAAGGATGCTGAGTTGTTTCCTAAAGCTGACACCTGGGTTTATTGGACTATGTGTGTTTCTTTGCTTAGGAAATTGGGAGGAGTGGTAAGGGAGGGTATGGCTTTGTTCTCAGGGTGACCAGCTGTCCTGATTTGTCTTTTTCCCATGGCTTGGGACTTTCAGTGCTCACAGGAAAGTACCAAGCAAACCAAGCAAACCAGGATGAACTGGTCACCTTGCTCGAAAATAACCTTTTGGAGCAATTCTTCCCATATTTCTACCTCTGTCTCTTAGTTCTATTTTAATCCCACTCAGCCTTGGAAGCCCAGCCCAAATGTTACATTTTCCTTGAACTCTAGCACCATCCCCAATTCAGAATTGTAATCGCTTTCCTCAACTTGGTTTTTACTTGATATTTAGAATTTGTGTTATTTTGTCTTGAATCACATTTTTTTTTGATGACGTGTCTCTCCTGTATTAGAATTTTTTTGATTGGTGTGAGAAACAGATGCAATTTTATTTTTTACATATAAAATTATCCCAATTTTTATTATTAAGTAATAAGCCCCATTATTATTTAATAATAATTATCAAGCAGTTATCCCAACATCATATATTGAATAACCCATCTTTTCACACTGACGTAATCTGCTACCCCTCTCACATGGTGAGTTTCCCTGTGTATGGTTCTGTTTCTAGGCTCTCTCTGAGAATTTAAATTCCTTGGGGAGAAACCATTATCCTAGTCATTTTGAGTCATCACCACTACCATTACCAATGCCAAACTCTATACCTCCCACTTGGTAGGTGCTCAATACATATTTACTGAACTTAATTAAAACAAGCCTATTGTTGTTATAAGCCGTTTTTGACTTTTACTGCTTTAGACCCAATGAGAGGATTCATGGCAAGTCTATATTTGCTAGATCTGAAAGGACATATCATTTAGATATGTTTGCATTACAAAGCCACAAAAACCTGTTCAATATTTTCATAACTGTTTACTTGAACTGAATTTCAAATATGACATTAGATTAGGTTCTAGAACTGAAAAATACTTTACCATTTCAATTTGAAGCAATCGGAATATTCATTTGAAAACTAATATGACGATTAGAAAATGGTTTTCAAAATTTTGGAAAACATGGAGGTGTTGCTTATGAAACAAAGTATTAAAAAATATTGATATCCTCATGAAAATGAAGCCATCTGGTAACAAAGGAATGGGTTGTTGGACAAAACCAGATACAAGATTATTGTCAAGTTTCAAGCTTTTGTTTTGGATGGTAGGCTCATAAGTGTTTATCATACTATTTAAAATAACTAGTTAAATAATAACTTAAATATAAAACACGCATAGACTAACAATAAGAGCACATTATGAACTACAGGTTATGATTAATCCAATTCTGTGTAAGTGAAGTACAATAAGAAAAAAAATCGTTGTCAATAATGTAGGTAAATGGAAGTATATATTGTCTATGCTGGCCACATTAAATGTCAGCTCACTTTAACACATATGGATTGAACATGTATTGTGGAAAGTAATTATTTTGAGGGCATTGGAAGATCTTAATTTTTATTAAAGGAATTACTATCTGAGAAATAGAACCAGTAACATAAATTACTTAATTAAAAAGACTGCTCCCTGTGCTTTTTATCATGCACCTCATTAATTACAAAATTTCAAAAATATAAGCTTGATGTAGAAATATTTATTTATTTATATTCATATATATCTTTCACTAACATTGGTTATTTCGAGCAAAAATATACATTTAGGGAAAGGTTAGCTGTTAATGATAATGGAGGTAAATCTTTACTTCCGTACTCATCTTTTGAGTGTCTATTTTTAGCCCCTTCTTGCTTCATCTGATTCTATCATCTTTGAATTACCTTATAATATGGCTGACAAAGAACTCCTACTTGAAGTAGTAGAAATTTCAGCTCTGCCATTTTCCTGTGTAAAAATTATAAGTACTTTTTGTTCAATCAGTAATTTCCTCACCATTTTGCAAGGGATATTTTAACTAATATAAAATAATATACTCTGGAAATCCACTTAACCAGTTGCTTGAAAGCAATCAGCTGGAGGTGAATAAAGGCAAGATGGCACCTCCAGGCCTCTACATGATGGAACACCATTATACACACCTGGTACAAGTATTTTTGCAACATTTCTGAAGAACTTACTTCAAAGTTCATGACAATAGCAATGACATAGATTCTCAGAAGTCAGACTTCTGAGAATTTATGTCAAGGAAACTATCAGTAAACAGACCAAGATTTACAAATGTTAAGTCTTCTCATAGCATTATTTCTAATATTGAAAATTGTAAGCTAATTAAAATTTTCAACAACTGAAAAATGTTTTGGCAATTTATATTCATCCACATCTAGAATAATAGGCAGCCATTAACATGTTATTTCTAAAATATTTAATAGCAATGAGAAATGCTTATAATAGTAAGTAAAAACAGCAGGATACAAAATAGTACATACAATTTGAAAATATAAATGTAGGGAAAATTGTAAGGTAGTACATTTTATTCTTTCCTTTTTTCTGTCCTTTAAATTGCAAATTATCCACCATAAGCATGTATTACATTTATAATAATAAAATCCTCTTATAAAGTTATTTTAAAAATTAACCCTTATAATCCTGCCACCCAGAGAGAACCATTATCAAAATTTTTATCTCTTCTCTACCAGTATTCTTTCTATGCATATTAATATAGTTAAGATCACACTACATATATAATTTAAGTACCCTGCTTTTCAAAGTTAACGTGAAAGAACAAGCACAAAATTAGTATATAATTGTACTTAAGAGGTCTTTGAGTCAAATAGATCTGGGCTTAAGTCTGATTTTGCCACAGACCAGCTGCATCAGATAGAATTGTGTTTGGCTGCACTTAATTAAAATTTAACTTCTGTGGCGTAATCAAACAGGGTTGGTTAAGGGTCTTAGGCAAACGTGGGTTGGTGCAGTCCTCAAGAACTTCATCAAGGTCCAGGCTTCTCCTTGTCTCTTATACTGCCATTCTTAGCCTGTGGTTTTCAGCAGTGGTTACAAGATGACTGCTACACACACAGGCTTCATATGCTCATTTGAGAGAAGAAGAAGAGGGAAGATGCAGGCCAAAAGGCTAAAACACTCATTCCAGTTGAGACTTCCTTTAGAATAGCCACCTCTGTTTAAATTGCATTGGCCATAATTAGGCACATGGCCACCTCAGTTGTGTTAGTCTGTTGGTTGAATATTTTTAGCTGAGCATATTTCAACCCCAAACAAAATTGGAGTTCTGTTACTAAGGAAGAAAAGAGAATGGATTTTAGATGCGCAACCAGTAGAGACTAAACCAACGCTGTATAATCCTCAGCAAAGCACTTAGCCTAGCTGAGATTCAGATTTTTCACACTTGAAAGGGGATCAAGAAAGTATCTCATGAAGTAGTTGCCAGGACCTAAGGCATGTAAAATGATTGGCACAATGTCTAGCATTTACCAGCATTCAAGAAATTTCAGCTATTACTTATTAAAACTCATAAACATAATAGTCTATCATATGGATATACCTCAATTTCATTGACAATGCTAATTTATTTTGGTTATTGTATAAATCTTTTATAATTAATAGCAACTACACTTATATTTAAATTAATGTTGCTGTGACTAATTTGTGCATAATTTTTCCTTCAGTTTGTATGACATTCTTAGAAAATTCAGAGAAATTAAATTAATGGATCGAAGAGTTTGAACAATTTTAAAACCCTTCATTCATCTTGATGGTTTGCTCTCCAAAATATCTTTTACACAGTTAATTTCCACAACAGTTCTCATATCTTCACTCTAGCTTTACCTCGTTGAGGATAGTCATTAATTGCTAATTTGATAGATGATTTGGCAAAGACTACTACCTTCTCATCGAAGCTCATATTCTCCTCATCTTTCTGGCCATACAGCTTATCTATATTTGCCAATCTCCCATGCCAGATAGGTGTGTTCACCTGACCAAGTTCTAGTCAGTAGAACATGATGTACACCATTTCCAGGCTTGGCCCATAAAAGTCTCTGACATGTGTCTCTCCATGTCTATCTCCTCTTCTGGCTGCCTGAGATGGGAACAATGATGGAAACTTTGGAAGCCATACACTGAACGTGGCAAGCCTCCTTCAGCTGGTCCCTGGATCACTCCCTGAGACTGCCTTCAGCTGATGCTTGCTCCCACTCCTCTGGCTTTCCATGTAGGGACATGACATGAGCAAGAAAGAAACGTCAATGGCAACAGTCATTCACATGAGGCCTGTGGATCTCTACAGGGTCCATAAATAAAATTTGGGGGTTTGTGAACTTGGAATGAGAACAAAATATTGTCTTAACTGCAATTTTGCATTTTCTTCTATTATAAGTGTAGGCAACAAAGTAGTAGTATCAGTAGTACCTGTGACAGGCATTTTTGTATCATGCTACAATTGTAGCAGGTATCTGAAATTTAGTTCATACTCATCAAGACCCTGAAATTACAGTAGTAATTAAACCTGCTGCTATATTTTGTTATTTAATGTTTTAATAAAGAAGCACTTTTATTATCATATCACAAGTTATTTTAATATATTATAGCTGCATTTCAATATAATTGGTTTCTTTTGAAATCTTTTAAATTTTATTTTATGTATATAAAAACAATATTCTGAGAAAAGGTCCTAGGCTTCACCAGACTGCTAACATGGCCCTAGTACAGAAAGGTTAAGAATGCTTGTTTATATTATGTTTGAGCCGTTTTATATTTTGGGGTCTTTTTGTTATACCTTTTAGCATTAGCCTAACTTATACAAGTAATGAATGGGCAATAAAGATGTTTAAAAAAAAAAAAAGTAATGAATGGAGGTGTTGGGGTTTGGGTGTTGTAAAGTTAAATTTGAGGTCACTGTGTTTTTATATGTATTTAATACATAAATCCTATGAGATTGCCATATTTGTTGCAAATGTTTTTACCAGTTCTTATTTACTTTTTAATTTTATGATGTTTGATGTACTGAAATGTGTTTATGTGGTCATTTCTATCAGCCTATTTTTATGTGGTTTTTATATTGCTTTCTCATTTAAAAAATCCTTCCCCAGCCAAAAATTAGTTACAAGGTGCTAACATTTCTCACCCAAGAGGGTGTGCCATTCACATTCTTGTTCACATGAATTTAACCCCTGGGCTGTGCAGCATACAGCTTGGACAACCATACTCAGCAACCTCAATTTGTTAAGTACTGCATACTTTATTTGCATTTAATTCTTTAAGTCATTTGGAATATATTTCATTCTCTGTCGTGAGATAGATTAAAAAGAAGAATGATTTTTCTAACACCAATTTTTGAATAATTTAACTCTTCCCCCTCTATTTCCTTTGGAACATCAGAAGTCCTTTAATAGAATCGGGTTTATTTTTGAACTGTTCCATGCTAATCTTGTACCAGTACCATATTTTTTAAATTATTGTTAATTTTCAACTATTGTTTAATAGCTGGTTGGGCAAGTTTCCCTTTATTATTCATAATTTTAAAGTTTTTTGATATCCTGAAAAAATCTTCTTCCAGAAAAATTGCAGAATGTACTCTCAGCAGAACGAAACTTTGACAGTTGAAGGAAAAATTGTTTTGCCATACAAAGAACGATTCCAAGGTTTCATTGTATATGTGGCCCCAAAGAAAATATTGTACTTATATTTTATCCACAAATTTATGAGTGATCTCACTTCAATTTTTCCACTTACACTTAACGGTGTGGTGAGAAGAGCTCTGGAATAAGAGTCAGAAATCCTCAACTTGAAACTGTATTGAACTCTTTCCAGGTGTCTAAGCTGAGACAGGCTGCTTACAGTCTTAGAGTCTTAGTTTCCTTATGTGTAAAATGTGAGTATAATTTCTATTCTATCTATTACCCTGGGCTACTGTGAAGAGTGAGTTAATATATTTGAATTCTCTTTAAACACTGCAAAGTATTATAGGCAACAAATTAATATTTAATTAAAGTTACTGTTTTACTGGAGTTGGAGATGTATTTACTGTTGTCGACATTTGTATCACCACGTTCTCTAGAGCAGAATTTGATAAGAGACGACTACTATGTCTTGGATATTAACCAAGAAGATTTAGTTTTAGTGGAGAAGCCAAAAGGATCTCATCATAAGTTAGTCCCATGACATGGACTGAGGATGGTATTAGACATAGGTTACAATTTACGTACCTTTCAGTGTTTGAATAGGGTAATTGGGGGAGGGGAGGTTTTAATACCCTGACCTGACATGATCCCAAGTTAAAATTGGGGGATGGAAGCTGAGAGTAGTTGTACTAATAAAATGAGAGCCTAGGTTTAGTTGTATAAAAGAGAGACCTTTTGGAATAGGGGTCAAGATTCCAAATGGTTCAGAGCTGTCAAATTTATACAGGTCAAAGTCCACTTTTGCACGGAGTGTGAGTGCAAGGTGGAGCACATTGGTGATTCACGAACGTTTATTGTAGAGCTGCACTTTATTTCCTTTCAGAACAAACGCATTTCTTGGAGACACTGTATAGCACATTTTGTCTTCCAAAATTATATGTACAATTTGTGATTGATATGTTCCTGCGCTAAAATTACTGTTATGTGTGTACAGTCTTCACTGCTGTTGGGGCGAGAATTACCATAAACATCAACGGGACGAGAGCATTTCCCTATGAAATGATACCCAGTACTGTAAATATGTATACCAAAAATGAAGTGCATTCTTTAAACAGACTCCATGTGCAGTCCTCTATTCCTCTTTTTAAAGTAGGAAATGTTTTTCAAATTATGAGGGAAAATGTTGAGGGAAGTAGCATTTTATAGGCTCCTACTATGTGCCATTCACACATGAGGAGTACATTATAATCACAGCAGTAAATGTTTCCACACGAAATAGCTTTGCAAGTTGATTTCTAAGTTTACCACCGTTAACTTTATAAAGCAGAGGCAGTTTTCCATAGTATGTGAACCCTACAGTCAGGTAAACTGGGTCTGGAAACCAGTGCTGGCTCCTGCATAAAAATTACTTGACCTCTCTGAGTTTAAGCTTGATTTTTCACTCCTTTAAAACAGGGATACCACTACTGCTACTACAACTACTGCTGCTGCTGCTACTACTACTACTACTACTACGAGTGATGATATTAGTATATAATGGCAATAATATGTTATTATTAGGTAATAATAATGATAGTTGTCTGATTAAGATAATACAGTTAAAGAGTTTATTCAGTGTCTAAACTTAGTAAGCGATAAATAACTGTTGACAAGTATTATAAAGACTAGAAATTTTTACTGGTGAAAACAAAATTTTCATATTAAATTGTGTTTTCACAAATATTTTAATTTACATTTTACTAGAATTTATGTAGTTCCTGCTATAATTTAGAAAGTTTTCATTGAGCCCGATGACTAGTTCAATCTCTTTAATGTGCATAGCACCTCAAGTAGATAGCACTCCAGCCCTGCTTCATGTTAAGTTTCTTGATTGCTAGCAAAATGCCGTTGGCTCAGTGAAATTGGCTAATTCAACTTCTGGCTTCCAGAGACAAAAATAATTTTTTTGCAGCCTGACAGATTTGACATAAAGGGATCTATTTTAAAATTCATACATGCATATATACCACATAAAGTGACCAGCTAGAAAGTTTTGGTATAAAAATAAACAAATTATAGTTCCTTAATTTCTCAGAACATAATCATTGTTAGAGGAAAGACTAAAATTTCCTTAGATTATGTTTCAGTGGCTTTCAGCCTACCTGGAGAAAGACTAATATCCTTAGAATGGCCTACAAAGTACTAAACAATCTGCCGCCCCCAACTCCCTGACCCCGACACTCGCACTTTTCCTGCTAAGACCTTGATTCTTCCTGCCATCCCCCAGTTCTAGTGACACTGACACTTTCACCTAGACAGGCAGGCTCCCATCTGCTTTTTCCTGTGCTTGGAATGCTCCTCCCAAGATATTCTGATGGTTCCCTTGCTCATCTCTTTTGGAAATTGACTCAAATGTGACCTTTGCAGCAAGCCCTACCCTGACTCTCCTCATAGCAACTCCCCTTCTCCAGTGCTCTCTGTCTCCTTGCCCTGATTCATTTTCCCTATAACACTTATCAACCACCTTACATACTTTTAATTTTACTTTATTTTCTTTATTATTTTTTGTTGTTCACCATTACAACAAAATATAAGTTGTATGACAACAGAGATTTCAATTTGGTTCACAGATCTATCTCCAGTGCCTAGAATAGTTCCTGGTACATGGTAGTAACATCAAATCCTGATTGAATGAATACATTCTTTCTTCCAAAGTAAAAGTTTTAATTGGTGACTTCCAATACGGGAAAAAAAAGACATACACCTTGATGAGACGCTAACTATTAAACATTTAGATGTCTACTTTCAGTCTAAGAACAAGGAAAAACTCCAGGAGTTCAATTTATTTAAAAGAACATCCACACATAATGCTATACAACTGGAAGGAATGAAAAAATATGGGGAATTCAATGCCAGATAGGGTAGCCGAGACTGGGGCACTGAAGGGAATCTCCAAATGCAATGGGGACAACTCACTAATTCACTATGTGAGAAGCTATTGGAAAAAGTACATAACTGAGAACCTCTGCACCAAAATAAAATAGTGTTAAAATGAAGAATAAGACATTTTAAACTGTAAATAAAACATGTACCGATGCTATGTTCCTCTCGGGGTTTACACTGAATTATTCGGGATGAATTTCAAAATGAAATTTTGTAGCCCTAGACTCTTGTTTCAGTGGACTATTTCTAGTTGTATATCCAAAAAAATTGCCACCATTACAGTTTTACAAATACACTAGCAATATTTTTTTTAATTTTGTCTTAAGTCTGCCCAACTTTTCTAAACTCTGCTCCAAGGTCACACTGCACCCTTTAATTGTGACCAGATTGACAAGGCCAAGCCCTTTTCTCACTTTGAGAATGCCACCAAGACATCATATTTCAACCCCAATAATTGATGCAAACAGCACTGGGGGTGGAGGAAAGGTGAAATGGAATCCACTCGGTTGTTGTGAAGGATGCAACACGTCTTATTCATCTAATAAAAGACTAAATATGAGGCAGTGTCTGCACCTCTCAGCTGGGCTGTAATGAGCACGTGAAAATTTCTTCCACGAAACAAGGGAGATGACTTATCCTTATAAAACATTGTGAAAAGGATGATGTTAAAATGTTCTACAAATTTTACATGTTTCCTTTATGAATTTTTGGATTATGGAGCCTTTTTCATCTCATGTGAAGAGCAAGTGAGTAGCTGTCTGGAGGTAGGTAGTTTGTGATAACATCTCTAAGAGAAGCAAAGCTGTTTGCTTCTAATGCAGAACTGTGATGACAGAGACTTACATTTTATTGTTTTTGTTATTTCTTTAACGTTGATTATCTTTTTCATGGAGACAATTACTAAAAACATCTAGCTGCTCAGTCTAAGTTTCATCACTTAGATTCTTATGATTGCTAAGAATGTTTTTCAGAAATGTTTAAATCATTAGTTACAATAAACATTGGCTTTGTAACCATATCTAAGAACTACAACTCCAGTATTTCCAAATGTTTTTTTAATAACACATATTGTCTAAAGGTGTACTTAATCAGATCTGAACCATTTGTCTCACATTCATGCCTCTCTTCTACCTCACTCCATGAGAGCAGAAAAGGGATTCATTTCTTTTATTTAAAATTCCTTCCTCTTCCAAGCCATTGCTTCTATTAAATTATCCTCATAATGTGAGACTAACAGTTTTTGGTTGAATGAAAGTCAAAAAACATGACTTTAAAAATTTAAATGTTAATATATACCACAAATTTTGCCTCATTTAAAGAAAACACACACAAAAAGATACCTCTGGATACTCTGACCAATCTACTTCAACTCTCCTATCTGCCCTTCCTTTTTGTGAACATGATTGAAAACAAGTACTGGAAATCAAGAGAAAAACCAAAGAATGAGAGCCAGTAGGCTCTCCCCTGCTATCTCTGCTCTATGAGCAGGCAGATCAGGGTTTATTCATGTCTTGTTTTTCTCCTTTATTTTAAGATATCCTTGCTTGTAAGGATATTCTAGGAATACACAGATAATCTTATTTGAAGCTTTCTACTTTTCAATTAGACACCAGAAATCAGTGTCACATATTTACTGTCGTATGTCTCCAGGTTTATAGTGTCCAGAAAGCTCATTGCTGCCTTGTTTGTCACTTTCTTACGCCCATATATTACTTTCAACTTTTCAAAGTGCTTTCACAAAAAAAAGTGAAAAGTAACTGTTTCCCTATAAGTGTTACACTGCCATATGTATCCAGCTTAGGCATTAAGGAAGTTAAAGTAAAAAATAGTGCAAAATAATTTTTAAGTGTTCAAAATCTATTTACCAGTATCAGGTAAATGTGACATAATTACTGGATCATTTTTCAATCTTCAATATATGCAATGTGTTGACACAATACTTCATAATCTGCTATTTAATTTTACTTGAAATCTTTCCAACATCTTTGTTATCTGGGTTAAGCAAGGATCTGAAATAGAATGATTGAGCTCCCTTTATAGATCACTACTGATGACAACACTTTGGCAACAGTCCTAACTTTTAAGAGGTTTAACTTTTACAAGAGCAAGTAGCATGAGTGTTTTATTTAAGCATCTCTCCTTTTTCCTATAATCTAAAAAAGATTATTTAAACCAATGAAATACCTGAAAGATAACAAAAATAGTAATGATAATATTTTATTAAGCATTCCCTATTTTTCGACCCCTTTTCAAGGCACCTAACACACTTTATGTCATTTCACTCTCATAACAACCCTGTGGGAGGGTTCTACTGTTACGTAGAACCTGTTTTATAGATGAGGTAACTGAGGTATAGTATCTTTCTTATGCATAAGGAGGACCAACTCACCCAAGGTCAAATGGCAAAACATGGCACTTATTTTGACTAAAAAGCCTGTTTAATGGATGGAAATTTCATCTTTGCAAACTCTGAACTTCTTCAGATATTTCAAGTAGTGAGATGTCTAAAATAACACATGAGCAATTTCGGATTGTCCTATCTGTACCATAGATTTGGAGCACTGTTTCATGAAATCAGAACCTAGTGTATCATCTTAGACACATTTTCTTGATTTCTTAGAACCTCAGTTTTCTTGTCTGCCATATTCTCAATATTAATATTGATTTGTGAGAATTAAAATAAACTAATAAACATGTAAGAACCTAATAGCACCAGGTTTATTTTAGGTTTTTAATAAATATTGGTTTAATTTTCTCCTTGTAGGTCCAATACCCAAATTATATGATTTGTACTTTGATTCTCACACTGCACTGAAAATTCAGATCTAACTTATTACAACTTTTTAAGACTCCTTGCTCTTAAATTTGTCGTGTTTAAATACCTCATTTTATTTTATTTATTTATTTATTTACTTACTTATTTACTTATTTATTTATTTATTTTTGGCTGCATTGTGTCTTCGTTGCTGCCTGCGGGCTTTCTCTAGTTGTGGTGAGTGGGGGTTACTGTTTGTTGCGGTGTGCGGGCTTCTCATTGCGGTGGCTTCTCTTGTTGCGGAACACCGGCTCTAGGTGCGTGGTCTTCAGTAGTTGTGGCTCGTGGGCTCTAGAGCACAGGCTCAGTAGTTGTGGTGCACAGGCTTAGTTGCTCCATGGCATTTGGGATCTTCCCAGACCAGGGCTTGAACCCGAGTCCCCTGCATTGGCAGGCGGATTCTTAACCACTGTGCCACCAGGGAAGCTCCTAAATACCCATTTTATAATTGAACTCCTTTTTATAATTTAGGTTCATATTTCTATCTTCTATTCCAAATCTCTCTTTAATATTACAGTTCTCGTCAAATTCACTAGGAGTTGAAATTTCTAACAACTAACTTAGAAGAAAAAGGACTTTCATTCCTATTGAATGTCCTTCCTACTCATATATAGCAGAGGTCATTGTTACACTGAAAGTCTATAGTTGTATTTCAGATGTTAGTGAAACTGTGATCTACTTTAACCTGTTATTAAAACTTGGTCTTTTTCCTATAAATACGAAGCTCAGCCACCTAGAACATGAGTATCACTGTCCACGAGCGTGTCATGGAGGCGTCTCAGCCACACAAAGGGAAACAAAACTTCTCATCAAATATTTAAATTCTAAAAGAAAATGTATATCTAGATTTAAATGATTTTCCATATTCAGGGATTTCTTCTGTTTCTGTGTAATATGATTATTCTTACCAATTGTTTAGCAATAAGTTATGTCTTTATTTAAAGCTCTAAAATCATGATTTTACTTGGTACATAATCCTCTACCTACTGAAGAATATTACAGGTAGAACATAGTAGTAAATTCCCATAAATAACTGCCTTGCTTATCTTAGAGGTGTTTGAAATATTTTCTAAAGCCCTGTCTGCAAAGTCAACATGAACTGAGGGGAACCGTCAGAATAATTCATGGCATAATATGTCAGTATATTTATATATTTCAAGGCCATGGATAAGAAAGGCAAATTATTATCAATAATTACTATAATAGCTATTTCTAATCCTTTGGACATATATAGTATGCATCTTCATGTAAATAAATTTAATGTTAGCTCCATGTAATCTAATACTATGTTTGGCTTAAAACAATTAGATATTCAACATATTTTTTAAGGTCCTGCCTGGTCTCAGTCACTGTATACTTTCTCCTCTTCTCCCAGTGTGACCATTAAGTCTCAACCTTACTCTCTCCGCATCACATCCAAGGACCATGACTTGTTTTCATCAGAAATAATGACTTCCTATGGTAGTAATTTTCAGTGTGGTGGGAGGAAAGAGGAAAATCAAAACCAAAACGTTGTTGATCCAAGGAAAAATTAGAAGGTTATGACTAGTTTGGAAATTTCTACTGATACGTAACATGATCTGATGCCTTCTTTCCCCCATATTGTCCAGGCTAAATTCTGACCAGAGATAAGGAAGTGTTGAAAGTAATCTGGCCCAATACTCTGACACTCACAAAGCTACCCTGGAAGCAGTTTAAAAAGCACGACCTTTGAACACACGTGGCTTCTACCTTGGTTCCGAGTCCCTCTCTCCACCTTGGGCTCTGGCCCAGTTCCCTGGGCACTTTCCTCTCAGGCCTTCATTTCCCACCCCAAGCCTCTGCCAGGTTCTTGCTTGCCTCCTCCCTAGGACTGTATTGTTTATATGTGCTTGCAGCACAAGATAGCATCTTAAAGCTGAAAAAGCATTGAGAAGTCATTGAATTTAATATCCTCCTTTGTGGAAACCAAGAATCAAAACAAATTTTCCAACTGAATTACTAAAGGACTGCCATGAGTATGGCTCATCATTCAATATTTTTTTTCCTTCTCACTGTGACCAAGAGTGGTGTGCTTTCTACAGATTAAGATATTCCTTACCCAGACTTAACCTGCCATGTGTTTCCTCCCTTCTCAAGTACCCTTTGTCCTGGGTGTCACATAGGGTCTTGTCCCACCAGCACACAACACAGGTCTGTACAAGGAATGAGTGACGGTCTTCATTCAGACCTCCTTGCTGTAGAATAACTTCTCATTCTTTCTCAGTTCAGAGAAACTGGGGGGTGTCTGGCATCCATTAAGCAGACAGAAAAATACCACTTATCCTGGAGAAATAGAGTCAAGATACTGGTTTTGAAACCTTCTCCATCTCTAGCTTTTCTATCACTTGGCCTGTTCCTTATGAATCTGCTGCTACTACCACAAACAATGTTCTTTTGAAGTGGTCCTGGTGTGAAAGTCTGGAGCTTGAAATGTTTTCTCCAATGGAAACGATGTGAGATGTAGTCGAAATAGTGCTATTATTACCATTGTTTAAATCTATTATGGTCTAAATAGGCTCCTTTTATTTTTTACTCTTTTCCAAAGAACATAATTAGCAGATACACAAAATTTCAGTGGAAAAATATGTTTTAAGAGCCAAACAACTAATTTCAAAATTAACTCAGACTTTAACTCACATAATCGATTAAAAAGTTCACAGGTACCAGGATTTAACAGTTTAAAGCAGTCTGTAGTTCTTGTGATGTTTGTGGATGGTGTTTCAATACCACCGAATTTCTATCCTTGATATTCTCTTGCTCGGCATTGACAATCAAGGCTTTACATATCTCAAGATGTGTAAGAGGTAACAATTCGTTCTTAAATACCGGTTAAATCTCTTTTTTTCCCTAGCTGCGTGAAAAAAAAAAATTAAATAAATAAAAAGATGCTACATAATGTAAAGCAGAAGACAGAGTTAAAAGGTCAAGGTTCTGAACAAAATTGACCGGGGACTGGCTGTTTGACCTCAGGTTGGTTATTTCAGCTTGCCGTGAGTCATATTCCACATCTATCAAATATTCTCAGTCCTTGTTTGTAAAATACAGAAAAGTCCTTGAGAAAATGCACTGTGTGCTATGATGCAGAGTACATTTACCATCGAGAAGAGCGTGTTAAAGGGCTCATCGTACATTTTTTGTGAACATAAAATCAACCCATGTTCCTGGAAATGCATAGACTGTCAGGATTGCAGAAAAAGAAGGTGTTTAATATAGCAAAGGGTTTTACTAACCAAATGTTTGGTTCTGTAGTCAGATATTCATGAAGAGGGGCTGAGAATCCTTTGTCTAATGAATCTGTGAAATTCATTTTCCTATAGCCCAAGAAATTGCTGTCTCAGAAGGAGTGAAAAAGGAGACTAGATCCTATATGGGCATACTCTTATTTAATAAAACCTAGGGAAAGCTAATTGTTCCTGGTTGAGGTCAGGAGGAGTATGACATGCGAAAATATGAATTTGCTTTACAAACTTGCCCAGTATTTGAACATACAATGAATGACCCGTCCAGGGGTCTAATTTTGCACAGGGCCACAAAGATTGGCAACTGTTTATAAGAGTGGGCAAAATGAACCCAGCAGCATAATCATCAGGCAATTCAGATGCAGATTGCAGGCATGGAGAAAAAGTGCGGGAACTTGCAGTTAAGACGGGTAAAATTGCTCGCTTTAGTCATCAAGACCAAGTGTTAAATATGTGTTTGCTTTGTTAGGGATGAATTAGGCTGAACAACAATTGTCTGTGGTTGTGGTAACTGAGAAGAAAATGGCTGTGTGTTGTGAGTGCCTGGCAAGTACTCTCGCCTTATGAGAGCCTGAAAAAAAACGTCCTTATTCCTATTTCCATTGGCCAAGAATGGGATCATTTCTAGGACATGAAAAAGTGTATATAAATTATACAAGCACAGCAATGCACCTTATGCCACAATGTGATGCAAATTGCAGTTACTAAGCATTAGTATTGTTGAACGTAGGGAATATGAAAAGGGTGTGTTGAAAGTGAGATGTCAAAACTATGTAATTAATAATACTTTGACTTAGAGGCATGGAAAGGAAGTGTCTCCAATGTGGAAAGAGCATAAGTTCTGACAGGTCAGATCAGCATGTCCGTATTAACAAACTACTCTAGGCTTAGCATTGTGCTCCATATTGTGAGGGTTAATTCAAGGGAGTAGAATCAGCAAGGAAAGTCCATTTCTCATGAAAAACAACAAGAACAACAGAGGCATGTTCAAGTACTATACTGTAAGGCCAAGATTATAAATCCTATAGGAATTGAGAGAAGAAATAATTCAAAATAAAAATGACGTGAAAATTTATGATGGTTCATAAACAATCATATGTGACCAGTTGGGAAACAGTACAGTGTGACAGAAAATTAACTACGTAATTTTAGAAAAGTTGCTCATTTTCTTTGAACTTCAGCTTCATTATTTGCCTGTTGAGAACCACTCTAGTAAGAATAAACAAGACTCACTGATAATATATTCTATTCAGAATTTCAAACTACACTTTCCGGACCAGGTTATAAACCATCATTTCACTCTTATGCCTTAACTTTCTGTCCTCTAAATTAAAAATTATTAGATCAGAAGGTTCCAGATTTGAAGTTCTATAATATGTCAAAATTGATTGAAGTCAGTGGGGCTAAAAGCAAAGCATAACTATTTCTTGTATTAACAACAAAAAAATGGATAAGGCAGTGCATATGGAGATGTAGTAATTGTGCAATTGCTGATGGGGTTATCCTTTAGAATGCAAATTGGAAATACCTATTATGTTCATATCCTTTGACCTAATAATTCCATTTCTAGTTATCTAAGGTATATTTGTAGTATAGAAAATCTATTAGTACAACTGTGCTCACTACAGCCTTGATCAATAGGGCATAGATTTAGATGCAACTAAATAAGAAATAGAGAACTGATTAAGGAAATTGATGGACTATCATGAGACTACTGAAACTACTACTACTGATAGCTATAAAGACTACTGTGAAGGCAACCCAAATGCCCATCCAAGTGAGATTAGATGGAAAAGTGTGGTATATTCAGTGTTTTATTATACAGAGACATAATGAATGATATAGAGTGATTGATAGACAATATTATGATGAAGTCTTAGTTATAAGATTATTAAATTTAAAAAGTAGATTCCAAAAGGTTACATGCAGGTTACTAAACTTTTTATAAAGTCAGAAATAAAATATATATTGTAAATGCAATTTACAAGTTATATATGTAGATAAGAAATGCATACATTTACAATATATGTAATATAATATATATATTTCAAATATATGCAGTAAGGGAATGATAAAAATGGAATTTTGAATGATTGCTACCTTCAGTGGGAAAAAGGCAGAGGGAGGAATGGGGACATAGTGATTGATGTAGGTTATTGTCAAGCTCATAGCTTTTGGGGGGATGGTGGTGAATTTGTGAGGGACTTTAGAGTATTACAAATAAGCACATACTTGAATCACTAATGAGAATGTTGTCATGAACTAAGGATTATGATTATTGCAATTATGTATACCAAAGGGCCAAAAGGGGGGAAAAGATTAAGATACATTTTTTTAAATACAAAATGATTTGTAAAGATTTGTTAATAAAAAGACTAGAAGACAATAAGCACAAATAATGGCTGTGTTACTGTGATGGCCGTGTGATTTTTTTCTTTTCTTTTTCAAATTTTTAAAAGCATATTATTTTAATGAGAACGAATATTTTTAACTAATTTTAAAAATGTTTGCAGAAAACCATGGGTCTGTAGGTCAATGAACTTTTGTAAACATGAGGAAGACAAATGAAATATCATAAAATTGATTAGCATTTCAGCAGGTTCTTGACTAATCCCCATTGCTGGAGGATTGGAGAGTAGTAACTATGAACCTTGCATTGACAACTAAGAAAAAGGAATGTGACTATTTGCAAGAACTTATGCCAGATCCAATTAGTAATGAAAAGTTACATTAACTACTAGAAATATCTCTATCTGGCATTGACCCAGAGAGTGCAACTGTTGGGTGTCAAACATGACTGATATGCCCTCCTGTTCAGTTATTTCTGCAGAGGTTGTATATAGAGGAATTTTAGATTAACATACATAACATGGACTTTGAGTCCTTTAGCTGAATGTTGATGTGCAGGAAACCAATAGGAACAGGGCATGATTCATAATACAAGCAAATTGATTGGGCATTTTGACAATGATGTTCAGAGAGCATGACACTGCTGCATGGTCAGATGTTAATGCACTAGGAGGCGCATTCAGAATGAGAAAAATATTACACCAAATTATGCTTTTATAAAAGATTTAGCTGTAAACCTTTTTTCTACAGATTTTAGACCATTTTCACCTCTTTTAACTTTTAAGATACAGGCCATATCACTTTTAAAAATATAATTTTCATTATGTTTGAAGAATACTAGATGAATTAGATGAGTGGCACACTTTGCAGCACTGTATCATATATATTTTCCTCTAATTTAGTGTTTTCTTTCTAGTACACCATCTGTAATACATATAAATCAGTTGATTTTTTATTCCAGTTTTATTTGACCAGTAATTGAAAAAAAATCTTGGGTAAGAAGTAGCGTTCAGAAAATAATCTGTTTGAGGAATTTAAATAATCCTTTTCTTTTCTCTTTTGTGCTATTTCTTATGGCAAAATAAAAATAAAGGTTGGAAAATATTTTGTGAAGTAATTATTTATAATTTCATATCAATCATATTTTACAATCAAAAGTGTTTTGCTTTTCTCTTCTTCCTAGTTATTTAAAGGCTATGGCCTTCAATGACAGGTTTGGAAGGCTATGTGATAAAATAGAGCCTCAGGTTTGAAAAAAAAAAAAAAATAGCTGAGTTTGAATCCTCATGCTGCCACCTTGGAAAAGACATGTAAATTCTCTGAACCTTATTTTCCTAACATGTGGGAAGGAATAAGATGAAATCACCCAACACAGCTCGTAAGGTCCTTTGGAAACTAACTAAATAAATGCCTACTCAAATGAGCAAAACTCTTATTGTTTTTAATAATAAAAGAACTTGAAACTCCCCTCCCAGAGCAAGGTGAACCAGGCTATAACAAGAGCACATAGGATTTTTTGTAAGGAATTCAGGAAAAGTCTCTCCTTGGAGCTCAGGTACCCAGTGTGGGACAATGCCAACGCCTCCATGTTTTCTTCCAATTCTTCTGTTTCTTCCAGACAGAGTTGAATTGGAAGACTAAGAGTTCCTATGTAAGCACCTATATAGATGGGCTGCTGTGGAGATTGTGGACATGAGGCTTCATTGTGTCAGAAAGTAGAAAGAAACACAAGTGTGCTCTTATAAACACAGCACCTAGTCTAAGGCTCCTTGTGTTGCTATGTATCATCATATTTCAAGATATGTATTTTTTTGCCTTTTTAAATTATTTAAATTATTCATGTTAATGTAGAAATAATAGAAACAAATAATAAAATCAAGAAGAAAAAATTACTCATAATCCTACCACCATTAGCACTATTAGCCATATTTCGACTATTAGCATTACCACTATTAGCATATAACCACTAGTAGCATTTTGGAGAATATTTTTTCTAGCTTATTTTCAATGTGTATAGATGAAATATATGTATCTTTAAAGTGGGACCATTGTGTATATATATGTTTTGAAAACTACCTTTAACATTTAGCAGTATATCATCAACATATTGATCAATATAGATTAACACCATCTTTTGTGATGATTGGGTAGAATTACATTTTATGGATATACAAGTCATTCAAGTAATAACCTACAGCTGTACATTTAAATTATTTTCACTTTTCCCCTATAATAGATAATATTGTGATATATAGCTCCACATTTTTATCTTTATGAATCCATCTGATTATTGAAAAAAATTCTTGCAAGTGAAATTTCTGAATTAAGTACATTACTTCCAATTACACTTTAGAAAGTCTCTACTAATTTTACTCCTGCCAGCATCTATGAGAGCTATTGAGCACGGGGCATTTTCCTTCTTTGACTCTTTGACAGTCTGATAGTTGATGAGAGGGGAGAGGCTATCTAGGCTTTTGTTCATGGTTATGATTACTAGTAAGGTGAAATATTTTTATCACATATTATCAATCATTTATATTTCTGACTTTTGTACCTTGCCTGTTCATATCCTTTGTTCACTTTCTTACCTGGTTATATATTCTTTTTGTTACCAATTTGTAAGATTCCTATGTATTAGAGACGTTTCTGTCACACATGATTATATTTTTCCTTGACTGTAATTTGCTTTTTCACTTGGATTGTGGTATTTTCCCCATACAAATGTCTTAGAATATTTATTTAATTAGATCTTTTAATTTTTTGCCTGGAATCCTGATTGAAAGGGCTTTCTTCACCTATACATATGAACCATATTTTCCACTAGTAGTTTTAAATTTCATTGTTGTACTTATACTTAATTCATTTGGAGAATTAATTTTACCTTAAGGTGTGAATTAGGGCTCTAAATTTATTCTTGTCAAGTGGTTAACTGGTTTCCACAATACTTTTTATCAAATTGTACATCTTTTCCTCACTGATTTCAAATGCCATTTTTATTATACACTAAATTCTTCTTTGTTGTTTTGTTTGTATCTGAACTTTGTGTTCTGTTTCATTGATCTCTCTATTTTGGCACAAACTTCATGGTTTTAAATTTTGAAGCTTTATAATGTTTGCTTAAAAGTTCATGAGTTATGTCCCTCTATAAGTATTCTTCTGTTTCAAATCTTTCTTGACTCATTATACCATGCTTAGTTTTCCAGTTAAATTTTAAGATCATTTTGTTGAGTTCTATAGAAAAATAGTAAGGATTTTGACAGTAGTTTTCTTAAATATATAGGTCACCTTAGGGACAGCTGATTTTTTAGAAAAGTTCTCCCATTCAAAACATGGTAGTTGTCTCTACATAAGCATGTTGTTCCTAATATCTCAAGAAAATTTTGTTTACCACCTGAACAATTCTCGTGAGATTTATTCCGGTTTGTAAGAGGTTTTTGTTTTATACACATATTTATTTATTTTTTCAATACACATTTATAAACACATTATGTTCCAGGCTCTGGGCTAAGTCTGATGCTTAAGAGAGACCAACAGCTAGAGCAACACTACCCCAAAAAAAAAATACAATGTGAGGCACATCTCTAACTTTAAAAATTCTAGTAGCTACACTAAAAAAACAAAAGAAACATGCAGTCAATTTCAGTAATATAATTTATTTACCCAGCATATCAAAAATAACGATTTCAATGTGTACCCAATATAAAAATTATCGAGATAATTTATGTTCTCTTTTTAAATCTATGTCTTCAAAACTCAATATGTATTTTATACTTACAGCACATCTTAATTGGGACTAGCCACATTTCAAGTGTTCAAAAGCCACACATAGCTGGTGGCTACCCTACTGAACAGTGCTAGATAATTTGATGTCTTCAGAATTTGGATCGTAATTGAAGCTCTCCTACTGTTGGAGTTGGTCCAAGTAGAGTGATTGGTGGATATAAAAAGAGAGCTTGCAGCAAAATACAAAGAAAGAACTGAGAGTTAAAAAATACCAAAGAGGGCTTCCCTGGTGGTGCAGTGGTTGAGAGTCCGCCTGCCGATGCAGGGGACGCGGGTTTGTGCCCCGGTCTGGGAGGATCCCACATGCCGCAGAGCGAGCGGCTGGGCCCATGAGCCATGTCCGCTGAGCCTGCGCGTCCGGAGCCTGTGCTCTGCAACGGGAGAGGCCACAACAGTGAGAGGCCCGCGTACCGCAAAAAAAAAAACAAAGAGAAGCTTGTGAAAAGGACTAAAAGAGAATGGCCTAAGAAGTAGGACAAAAGCGAGATCTGCTACTTGAGAGATGAAAAAAGGGAGGATTTCAAGGAGAAGGACTATAGTTTCTAAGTTAGAGAACTTTGCTAGCTTATCAAGTTGCATCTTCCATGTGTAGTTGGATAACTCAAAAGCTCAATGGCGTGAGAAGTAATGACCAACAATTGTTTTAAACTGAGCATATAACAAATTCAGATAGTCTGAGAATTTTAACTGTTGAAGAACTTTTAACTAATTTCAAATATTGAGCTTTTACATACAGGCAATTTCTTATCTAAGCATAAAACTATTTCATTCTGTAATAGAATCAAGTCATTTTTACCCTTTATTTTTCTCACATTCCACATATATTATAAATCTTGTAGTTGACAACTTCAAAAATCTCTTCTCACAAGTCATGTCCTGCTATCCTGGTATAAGCCACCATCAGTGATTGCTTAGGATGATACAAGGCTCTTGAACTGGGCTCCCGGATTTCACCCAAACTTCTGTATTTCACTTTAAGTCAGAGTGAGCCTTTTACAAAATAAGTCAGTTCCTATCATTCCTCTGCTGAAAACTCTTGGATAGCTTTCTATTTCTCTTAGAATAAAGGGGAAAGTACATGAAGATTTCCTGCAAGTCTCTCCATGATCAGACCAACTGCCTCACTGATGGCATCCCCTGAAGCAACTCCCCCATCCTCCCACCAGCCATCCTAACAATCCTTGAAATTTGCAAGATGGTTCCCACTGTTGAGTTTCCTCCTCCACTTTACCTGAGTCTCTGCCCAAATATCACTTTACCAAAAAGATCTTTTCTAGCCTAATAAAAGCCTTCGTTCTATATATCTTTATCCCTGTTTAATTTTTCTTTATTATACTTCTTACCAGTTCACTTCTACTCTATTGTATTCTGTTGAATTGTATCCTATTCTATAGTTTCTCTCCTGCTAGACTATAAGTCTCACGAGGGCTTAGGCTTTTCTTTGTTCACTGCTGAATCCTCAGAGCCAAGAACAGCGCTGGCACTCAGTTGGTGTGCAATATGTCTAACTAACTAACTGAATGAATGAATAAACATTTGTCTGGATATTAAAAAAAATCACCCCAGGTCTTCTAAATCATTGCTGGCATTAAAAGCAATGTTTCCAATTTTGAAGTCTTTTAGAAAAGGCTTTTTCTCCCCCAAGAGAAGATTCAATTTCACGCTTTGAAACTTTAAATGAAAGGAATTTGAGTTATGAAGACAGAATTTTGGAATATTACAATTTTAAGAGATTTTGACTGATACAACTTTATTGTGATAATTGAGAATAAAAATATTTCTCAGAAGGTCATATAGCATAGAAATTAAAAGATTAACACTCTGGAGACTTTAGCAAGATTTTCTAGTCTTGAGAGATCCACTACTTTCTAGCTGCATAATTTTAGGTACCCCTCTAGTCTTTGGTTTTCTCATCTGTAAAATAAGATAAATAATTGTACCTATTTATAAAACTTGTGAGGATTAAATGACTTAGATTATATGAAGGGCTTAAAGCAGTGCTTCAAACATAGTGTCTCATAAGAATTTACTATTATTTATTTGATAATAGTATTATTACTTAACAAGGGCATAGGTGGTCTTATTGATGAATTTTTTGTTTGTTTTCTATTTGTTCGTTGTTTATTTTTCTCTGCATTGATTCTAAGGGAGAATCTCTCTCATAGGAGCAATCCAGAATAAGAGAATTGAGGCAATTTCTAGTTGTTTGCATAAACTCCCTATTTTTTCACTTGTGGAATTCAGACAAACTTTTTGGGCCCTCACATTTTGCAAATGAATGCTTTACTTCTCCATTTCACTTTACATGCATAGGCAAAGTTAAAGGGAGAGTCAGGTGAACTGGCAAGGGATGGCTGTATAGAATGAAATTCTAAAAGAGAGTTTCTTATACCCAGAGAAAGGCTATTTAGAGGAAGAAGGAGCTCCATCACTGAGACTGAGTTGGGACAGTCCAAATGCACAAACCACAGGTTTTAAAAACTGACTTTAAAAAAGCCCTTCAATATTTGTCCTCCTCAGGTGAAACTGATTCAAACTATTCATCCACACTTTTTATCCTAGAACATAACTCCAATGATCATGTTTTTAGCCTTCCAAAATACTTGGAAATTTTATATATTACATTTGGTAAATTTATTGGAATGATGCTATTAACAGTCATAATTGATATTGAGATGGGTTTTGTTTGTGCCATCTATATTTATATGTATTTATCATCCTATTTGACTGTAAGCTTTATAAAATTAGCTCTTTCACATCCTTAGTAATTCCCCAAAGATCCAAGGACATTGCTCAGGAAACAAGACTATCGGCAGAGATGTAACAATCACACAGAATTATTAAGGATGCTATGTTCTCTCTTTCAAATATTATTGCTTTTGAAAAATATAATCTGTTATTTAAAAGTAAATTTTAACAAGGGACAGATTATTGTGCCACATGTAAAACATTTGACATGATTTCTTGAACACAGTGAACACAACTCAAAGTTGATTTCTCTTCTCCCGCCTTGACCGGAGGCATGTTTATTAGCTGTTCCCTGCCTGAATGCCTCAACCTAAAACCCAGGAACAATCAAGACTTGATACTGAATTAACTGAGCAAAATATTCACTTTAAGGATAGAAAATACAAAAGAATTATAGGAAATTATTTTCCCTCAACTCTGGCCCAGGGTTTAAAATCTTGTCAGAGAGCAAGTCCTACCAATGGGAAATGGCATCTAATGAAATGCGGAAACAGCAGCACTGATAGAGGAGAGAGATCAGAGAAGGGAGTCATCCCTTTATCTTCTTAGTCAGGGAGAAAGTGGGGCACCAGCTGAACCCTACAAGGTATGCAGACTTTGAGGAGCCAGAGGGGAGAAAAGATATGTGAAGAATCTGGCTTTGGAAACTTCATTTTTTAAAGTTTTGTTCAGAGCACATTTATGCTTGAACTATTAGATTGAAAAGGGATCCTCCCCACATTTATAACCTTTGCTACTCCCTAACCTACTCAAAGGTGATTGGAGTCTTTATAAACAAAGTTCAGAAGATCAGTCTGAGACAAAAATGTCATGAATTTGTAAAAAAATTGTTCCAATTTTTTTTAATACTGAAGGACTTGTTTTGCAGGGAGAGAAGTATTAAGGAGGGGAGAAGTAAAATATATCCTCAACATTTATCATAATAGGATCTAGTGGGAATTCCCTGGCAGTCCAGTAGTTAGGACTTGGGAGCTTTCACCGCGGGGGCCCAGGTTCAATCCCTGGCTGGGGAACCAAGATCCCGCAAGCTGCGTGGCTCTGTCAAAAAAAAAAAAAAAAAAAAAAAAAAGAATCTAGTGAATCTAGTGTCTTCCATTTTGTCACTTACATCCCAGGGATACACATTATGTACTACATTTGATCTGCCCGTTTTTCCTTCTTTCTTTTTTGTAAAAAAAATTAACATAAAAAAGTCCTTAGTTAAAATCACCATATCAACGCAACTTATAATTTAAATGAACTATATAAAAAGCAGTTGTTTTTATTATTTGCAAAATGTGTGATTTTTCTGAAAAAGAAACTACTACCACCATCACCACAAAATTATTTACAGGACATAATCTAGTGGGAAGCAGTAGATTAAAGGAGACCAGGGATGGGAAAAAGTAATTGTTTTAGATTCCCGGCTTTCTTTTATTTTAATATGTGTCATCCAGTAAAAATCCTGCACCTTAACTTTAAAAGAAAGGTATTGATCCAGGATTTGGAGGGGGTTGGGGGAAAAGAATGAGGAAGATACAGGGATTGGGAGAAATTTATAGCTACAGCTGATGCTGAGTGAAAATTTACAGTACATACCTAGCATGTTTTGTGCTTCCTTTCTTCCAGAGAGGAAATGGCACTTTAGATTCCCTGGGATGCTGGAACCACATGCAAAAAAGGATGGGCAAATTTGTCGTTCAGAATTTATGAAGGATATTTTTTCTTCTCACCGACTAAAAAGAACAAATCAAACACTAGGTTTCCAATTCTGAAAATTAGTAGACTCTGGAGAGCCAATTAAACATTATTCCCCTATCTCGACTCTGTTTTAACATCCTTCTTTATTGCACACTGTTTCTTTCGCTCATGAGGCAGGTAGATGGTGTTATCAGGCTAATTTGGGGACAGTTATCATTATAATAAAATTTTTGCAATTATGTGGTAGACCAGGTGGCAAGACAGCATGGCTTTGCATTGCCAAGGTGCAAAACAAATTCAGTGTTCAATCAACCTGAGAGAGAAAGGACAATTCTCATTTGCATAAACTTGTAGCCACGGAAACGAGATGCACAGAGGTATAAGGGGAAAGAGACCTATTTTACATGATGTGCATAGAATATTTGACAGTTTAGATTGGAGGCGTCATTGATGTGGGTTGGAATGGTACGGTTGGTTGCCATGGATATGGTTTTCCCTACTGGCAGTGCAGAGATTGGCAGGGATGGATGCTGGAAAAAAAAAAAAAAAAAAAAAGCCCAAACCACTGCAACACTCTGGCAGCCTCATTCTTTTCTTTTGTGAAAAGCTATGTATCCTTTCTGCACTAATGACAGCTCATCAAGTATGCAGTGTAATCTAGAAACACTGATATTTCTGTAATAAATCATTCATGTATAATATATATGTATTTATACATTCTATGCACATATATATGTGGCGATCTACATGTATATATTTGGAATAACATGTATGCCGATTAATAATAGATTAAATTCATGAGGAAAATATTTATCTTTTTGCTACTCTTTTTCTATTTAGCATTAATTTGGGAAATCTTTAGATATGAGGATTTATTAAATAAAGTAGACAAAGTATAAATATACTGAATTATCATGTAACTTAGGAAAAGAGAATCGCAGTTTGTTTCTGCAGATAAGGCAAACAATAAGAGCAAGGAGGAGTGGCTCATTCTGACGGCCTAGTCTCTGATTATTTGACCCCTGAAGCCACCACTCTGCTGTAATATGACTGCACAACTGGTGTTTGTCCATGAGAAACAAGGCAGTTTCTATTTTCTTTACAATCTTGGTACAACATTTAGCACAGTATAAACCCAAATAGGCTATTTATGCTGTTTCTTAAAGCAGCCAAAGGCACTTACTTTTTATTTCTAAAGGCTCACCCATTCATTCTCTTGTTCCCACACAGTCCAGGTTTTATTAAAAGGATTGCAAGATGTCTTTTGTCTTTAAGAATTCATTCACTAACATATCTGTTAGTAGGGTCTAAATGGGCAAAGCACCCAGGCACCTGACCCTGGAGGGTGAGAGCTAAGGACCTTTGTCCACTAACACAGTTTTGCCCTCGGCCACGCTCCGGAGATTATAACGCTGATAGACGTATTCTTATCTTATGACCTTGTGGGTCTCCTCTCTGCTCCTACCAGACTGTGGAGGCCTGTTGAGTGGCATAGCATTTTCTAAATTGTCTGTCCACCCAGACACTAGAAACTGAGGCAAGAGTTGGAAACAGGACTTGTTGTTCAGTCAAAACATCACAATCACTTTTGAAACATGACCACGTCGTTTGCCCATAATAATTGACTTTGCTGTCCATATGGCCAAAATCTCATGGATAATTACAAGTCAACTGATCTGTATTTGGATTAAGATTTAAGATAATATGTAACTGGAAGAACAATTAAAATGTTCTTCTCACACCTTATAAGAAAGGTCTTTTAAACAGGCAAAATGAAGAAAGTCTATATTAATACTACATAATTTTCCCTATATTTAAGGGAATTATTTTAGGTGAAAATATACTATTTGTTGATAAAGCATCTGAAAGGTACTGGTTATTTTTTGCTATTTCATTTTTTACATGAAACATATGAGCGGGTCAATTCCTGTAAGAATGCTCACTCCATACCCCCCATCATTGTTCTCAGCTTTCCCTGGAAACCACTCAACAATTGCCAAAATCCTTTCTGTGATAAACTAGTCAGCAACCCCTTTCTCAAGGTGAAAATCAGCTGTAATCATATTGTATTTTTTTCATTACCCTTATTTCTTAGTTTAATTTTATCTGTGCTTATTAGAGTGATGAGCTCTTATTTATTCCCTCAATTCATTTGTTTCCAGTTGTGCATGTGGACATTAATAAATATTTGGTGTAAAAACAAATGAAAGTAATTGCTTTAATCTCTGTATTTCATTGTTTCCTAAGTTTTTAAAAATTAAATAGGATCTCTAAATTCTATCTGGATGATACATTTACTAGATAAAAATGAGGTTCAGAATGATTAAAAAGTGAATGAGTACAAATTTTAATACAGTAAATTAACATAATGCACAAGATCAATTTGGCTACATAAACATTTCATTGCCTATAAATGTTCCTGTCCAGGTCCTCCTCTTGCCTTCACTTATTATCTTATATATTTTGCTTTCTTTATTTTCTATAGCACTGTATTGCTCTCTATTTTTGTTTCCCCCTCCTTGCTTCCTGTTTGTGTACTACCCCTCCATTTGTAATCGATATAAAAGATACTGTATTAAAGAAAAGTTAAGTAATGCTAGGGCATGTTCAGCACTGCCCAAATCTCTTGAAGACACTTACAGGATTTTAGAATGTTCCTTTATCTCATATAAAATATTTAGGTGCTACAGCACTGAGCCCCTCACACATAATTGTAGAGGTGAATATGGAGAGCTGGTATCATGCATGGAAATAAAAGTTTTAAAAACCCTGTTTCTATTTCAAAGACACAAAATTGCTTGCTCATCATTAAAAAATCAATTCTTAGTCCAACCAGAATAAAGAAATATGAATGTGGTTATTTTATGAGCGAAGACCTGATTATTTCATGCTGTGAGTGTGATTCTTCAATGGGTCAGAAGGGGAGCTCTGGAGAGGTCTACTTTTCTTGGGCAAGTGTACACTTGCCTCAGTCTCACTCATAAACCAGGAGACAGTCACATGCACTAGGCCTTAAATGTGTTCATTTCAAATCAGGCAGGAGGCCTGACTCACATACTAAATTTTCAGGATTAGCATTACTAAATCTTTATCATTGTATAAATAGATTGATTCATTTTCAGACTCTGGTAACTGGTTCAATAGTATATCGTTTCAAGGATTTTGTTAAATATCTTATTCTCTCACTTTTATGTTGTCAAGACATACAACTTTACTTGTTTCAGTCCTTTCCATAAAAGAAAAATGTAAATTTTACATTTTACATCATGGGTTCATGTTTTCCCCCTGAATATAGACATTTTCCTTGTTTCTCAGAATCATTCAAAATATAAGTAGTATTTCTTCCTCGAAAGGAGAATAAGACAGCAAACTGATTATTTGTTGTGATCAGTCTTATTAAAACAGATACAGAAAACCAGAATTTATTTCCTAGATCTGTCATTAGGTGATTAAAAAGGGGTGGGTTTCGGGCTTCCCTGGTGGCGCAGTGGTTGAGAGTCCGCCTGCCGATGCAGGGGACACGGGTTCGTGCCCCGGTCCGGGAAGATCCCACATGCCGCGGAGCGGGCTCGCTGAGCCTGTGCGTCCGGAGCCTGTGCTCTGCAATGGGAGAGGCCACAACAGTGAGAGGCCCGCGTACCGCAAAAAAAAAAAAAAAAAAAAAAAGGGGTGGGTTTCTTTTTCTTGTCTGACTTTCCTAATTTGTAAAATGACACCCTCTGATCTTTATAAGCACATTTGACACAGTAAAGCAAGTAAGTCAGAACTTCCAAATTCTTTGTGATGAGAAGCAGTGATTGACTTTCCTTATGTGTTTGACTACAGCTTCAGGTGGGACGTGTACTCAGCTGGCCATGATGGAGCTAGTTTCTGACGCAGGTAATGACAAGACATGTTGATGGCCAGGAGGTCTGAGTCAAAAGCTGACTTAGGTCGGATGTTAGTCAATATAAGGCGCTGAGAGCTGGTGACACATTATGATCAATCTCCTGAGAACACCTAATTGTTGATGTCTTAGAAGTTCTTGTAGAAAGCATTGCCTATGCTGATATGTCACTTATACCTTATCTTCTTCACCTCTAAATAAAAGTAAAGATCCTTTTGTCTTCTATTGAAATCCACCCCCTTTCCTGGGATGGCATGAGCATCGGCATGATAAAGTGTAGGAAGCACATTTGTTATGTGAAAGGTACTAAAATTCCTGATGTAGCGTATATCTCGTTATGATGGCATTCCTTTCATTCTGCTGAGATTATCCAGATATTAAATTTTCACCCATAAACTTGTCTATCTGTCACCTACACTTAACATGACCCTACAATCCTGCCATCAAGAGTTAATAGGAGCAACAACAACAGAAAAACTTTAGATCTCGGAATTACTGGATTGTGTTTCTTTAAATCTGGCAAAGATAAAGCAGTTTCAGTCAAAGCTAACCTCAAATTTTTATTTTTCTGGTCTTCAAAATACCACATGTCATTTTCTCACTGTACCACTGTTCCATGTCACCTGTGATGACACCAAACTATGTGCCAATATGAACTTACCCTTATCCAGTCAGCTCAATAGGATGATGCCCTTCACCATTCATATTAAATCTGAACCCTGTGTCACGGCTCCTAAGCTGCTGCTCATCAGTTTTTTCATGTTGTCATGGAGCCATGCTGCGGCTTTTTCTAATGTCCTTATCTCTATCATTAATTTTACCTTCTGATGTAGTAGTACTGAATGATACGACTTACAACTTAATAAAATGAGTTTTTAAAACATTAGATAAACTAGTAAATAAATTTTTATAAGAGTCAGCAGTCTAGAGTTCTGAAGGTAGACTTAATTTTCCTCCTTTGCCTGATTCCATCTCAGGTGAACTGAATGGCATAAAGCAATACAGTAAACAATGCAGTCATACATAATACATAGCAGTTGAATTCAATTGTAGTGGTTCTCCTAATGGTGTCCAGATGAGGACAGGGTGGGAGTGGATGCGTTGAGAGGTGTTTTGAGGCATCTCCTTGACTTTGAAATCTCACTTTCTTACTTTTTTTAACCTTTATGCTTGAGAATAAAATTTCTCTCTGTAAGCGCAGATCCTTTGGGGGAGGGTGATTGTTTTTCACTGCTTGGCATGCCAACATTTTTAAAAAGGTACTCAGTTGAAGGATAGACTAACATTATAAAGAATATTAATAAGTTATTGGGTCCAGTTTTCTGCCTTTAGGCAGGTAATTAGCCAAACTCCCTAATATAGATATTTAAAACAATCAAAGATATTTATCTTCTAAGTGGACAAAAAAGCATTTTGCCCTCCCTAGTCACTGAGATGCCAATTTATGGGACTAAGACAGTTCCAAATATTACCCAAATGTGTGTCTGCTAGGGTAATCTGAACTCTATAACTGGGTGGCGGTAAATTCCAGGGTACTAAATAGAATTTAGGCTATAATAAAACATCATACTTTTGAATAGGTATGGGCATGATTGATTGTATTAATCAATTCATGAAACTCAAATACAAGCTCTCCATATCATCCCAAAGAACTTGGGTGGATATTTGTAGGATCCACTGCCAAGGAATCAAAAGAAAATGACTATCAAGAGGATTTTTCTGTGGCCTGAAATGGTGGGACTAGAAATATCTTATCTCTGCCATTCCTTCTCACCACCTCATCCCCCAAGGGATGGAGCCCTAAGTGAAATTTCTAAGCTTTAAGAAGTGCTTTTCCTTTCTTCAGTTTGAAGTGTCTGTGTAAGAGACTAAATTCAAGTAGGAGCTCACAGTGTAGGTGAAAATGGAGAAAAGTAACAAATGAACTTCACAGTAAACAAGGGTAGGTTACCGTTATTCTTTTGGTGACAAATAATGGCAGCTGTACTTGTAAGAATGAAGTGTCAGCAAGACCAAACACGGGCGTTTGTAAACATCCCTGAAGGATGTTGACCTCAATTCCCTGTGCCGCAGCCCCCATGAATAAAGTTTTGGGTAACTTCTCGACTTACAACTCCAATATTATTCTGCAGTGTCAAACTCAAACAATTGTTGGACCTCATTAAGGAACACATTGGTGACGAAAAACATAACAAAACAGGTTTAAATTAAGGATGCATCTGCACTGGAATTTTCCTGGCATGTCTGCTTTTTTCAAATGAAGAAAGAATAGCTGGCGTATATAACACAGGGGAAGTTTGTGTTAAAGATTTAAGTCTAGAAAAATATCCAGATCTCAGTAGCACTTTGATCCCAGTATACAAGAAATATTTATATTTATCAGCTCAGAAAGACAAAGGGTAATTAGATGTAGGATCAAAGTTTACAAAATCACGAGAAAGTTCTACTTAAAGTAAACAGATTATCTCATCAGATCTTGAAATACAAGAACAACTGAATACCCATGGAAAATTTTAATTGTCTCATAGGTCACTGTACCAGGAAGTATTTTATTACCTAGCATATCCAACACAGTGCTAAATTCTGTGGTGGATATGAAAGTATAATTCATGATGCATACTGCCCAAGTGGTTACAATCTAGTCGGGAGGTAAAACAATAGTGAAAAATACAAAAGAGTTGATAAGTATGTGCTAAATTGTGTAGTACAGACCACAAATGTGCTGCTTTATTGTTTTTACTGGGAGTGGTGTAATACGGTCTTCAAAAGAATGAAAATCCAAACAGGATTAGAAATTAGATTAAATTAGCGTGTCCCAAAGTATGTAACTCAAGACACTAATCATAGAGAATACTCTTTAACATGCAGCTTTGGAGGTCAAAAACATTGTGTATTATAACCTCCGCTTTCGGGTATTAACAATGTATCTTAGCATACTGAAGGCTCTAAGAAGCTAGGCAGAAAAGTAATCCTTATAATTTTGTTTAATCCAGTGTTTTCCAAATTTAATTAACCATAGGACCCTTAATGTCTCTTAGCATTTGTATTCCTCCAACACACTTTAGAAAATGCTGGATTTGGTAAATCCATAAATCACAGAACTGTAAAGTAGTAGTACCTGCAAATAAGAAAGCCAGAAATATGTCTGTTTTTGTAAAGACAAATTTCAGCATGGCAATCAGGATCTTGGTTGACATAAAATTTGGCTGATGGACTATGGTCCATCTAACATGACTGTCTGTGGCATTTATCATGCTCTTAGGAATTCAGTCTTAAATATCCAGGCTAATATTTTTTGTTGTATTTTTCTACGAAATCACATCAAAGGCATACACGGAAGAAGAAATTATTATAAAAATAGAGCCATTGATTTCACTAAGGAAACCTCAGCGGCACATCCTTAACTGATCCACGCATGAGTTAACACAGGTGTAGCTGCTGATGGGTTTGTCCTTGACAATGACTTTAGTTTTGATTGTAAGAAGCATTGATTGAAAATTACTAGGGTAAAATGAGGCACTGACGTGACAAAGAGCATTGGGCTAGGCCCCTCTATGACCTTTTCAGGGTAAATGACATTATTTAAAGATTTATTTTTGGAAAACCAACAAACACAAACACCTTAAGCTTTTTTATTTCACTTTCTCCACCTCCAGTATAAAATATTTCATAAAAGTTGTAATGATGCCATCAATATTTTAACTGAAATAATTGACCTACATCATTTTATATCAAACCCAACCAATTGCTGGGTCCAAGTATTGGTACTCTGTAGATACTGTAATTCTAAAGCCTCTTATGTCATTAGGTTACTTGGACCCACATTGACAGAAAGGGGGTTTAAAGGTAAGTTGCTCATGTAGAACGGCATTTATAAAGATTTTTATTATTACTATTCCATGATATCCTCCACTGCAGACCCTTGACTCAGAGCAGTGCTTCCCAAACTTTCATGTGCAAAAGTACAACCTCGTTAATACGCATATTCTGATTCAGGTGGTTTGGGATCTGCCCCAAATTCTGCATTTCTAATAAGCTCCCAGGGGACGCTGGCCCCTGAACCACTCTTTCAGTAGCACAATCATTGAGAAAGCGTAGGAGAAAGGCTTGCTCCTCCCCTGTCTTGGGAGCTTATTGGGTTTTAATTCCCCATGGCATCTGGTACAGGGATACTGTGTACCAAAGCATTTGTTTCAAAGAGTGTCCTTCTCTCTATGTCTTGCCCCTAATCTCTAAAAATTCGAGTCATTGTTACATCCAGAAAAGTGTTTGTTTTAATGGGTACTTTAGTTCTTCAAATAAGTTATTGATAACTCATTTGTCTTCACTTTTTTGAAAAAAAGCAATAAGTTTTTTGTAGAAAATCTCCCATCACTCAGTCCGCTTTTAAAAGTGAGCCTGGACAGATACACTGCCCTTGCCTGGCAGTATTGCCTAAAGCCAACAGAGCCTTGCACAGACACATCTGAGAGAGGGTTTGTGGCTGGTTAGGCTTTAAATCACCGAGTGTGCACAGGACACTCCTGGGATTGGTCAGAATATGGCAGGGGCAGTCTTCAGGGAATGACCACTTCATTTTACTCCTAATGAGGCGGCAATGCCAAGCTGCTGTGGATTTTATCCAAGGTATTGTGTAGGCACTTTTTAATGAAGTCTCAGGCATATTTTGCATGCTTTTACCCAGCAGCCTAACCGTGCTTCAAAGTTTCAGTCTTTTGATTGATCTTGCTGATCCTGTTTGGGGGTGAGGGGATGGGGGAAAGTGTCTGTAGCTGCTTGGAGACAGATCCCACAAGAAAGCGATCAACTTCAGAACTGAATAAAAATCTAATTTGTGCATGCTGACTTTTTTGGTAGTGTTAAATTTTTTTCTTCTATGTGTACACTTCCCTGGCCATCATTTCCCCTTCGTCAGACCACTCATTAACTATAGCCCACAGCAGTTAATTTCCTGCCTTTCCCTCCCACTACTTCACTTTATTTGTTTAGCTGACAGGCTTCTGAAGCAAGCCGGCTAAAGCCTGCAAGAATTCCTGGCTTTTTTCCTCCTTCATTCTTGTTATTATTAGGAATATGGACAAGGTGCTAGTATGTGTATTCCATCTGAAAATTGTGCCGCAGATTCTATCTCTTGGGAAAGGACCAGATTACTTCATAATCGTCACAGACCCAATTCTGTAACTATTCGTAGACAAAATTCTTGCTAGTGCCAAGGGGAGTTTTACCCTCATTTAAGGTTACAAGATCAAGTGGTAAAGGTATTTATAGCCACCACACTCTCCCCAGGAAAATAAGTTAAACTAGATGTGGGGAAAAAATTACTAAATGTACTTTAGAGGCTTTTCTTTTCACTAAGAAAAATCCTAAGATAAATCAATGAAAATTCTTACAAAGAAAAATAGAAAATTAAAATTGCTGACTAGTGTTTCAGCTAACAGTTATCTTCTTTCTCACTTTTCATAATAAAATGTACATTTTACTTGGAGGACACAATGACATATAAAAATCAGCGGCTCTCCTTTCTTAGACAAACATGGAGTGCACATTCTGGTCATTTGTCCTTCATAATATTCATAGAAAAGCTAAAAAAGTTACCAGACCCTTTGAAGGTCAATTACATTCAAACAATACTGTCTTTCCAAACAATGTGCTGACCTTGACCTTGTAGCACCCAGCTTACTCCGTGGTTGTAACTATTTGTCTTCCCATCCCCTCTTCTTGGTCTTTCCTCCCCACACTTCATCTTCAAGAAAAAGTGATTGTGGAATAGAGGATGAATCGGAGAACTCCAAGCCAGAACTTTTGCTCTATTCCTGTTTTACAACTATTCCCCTGGTGGAAAATGCTTGACCTTCCTGGTCTTAATTACTTCATTTATAAATGAGTGGGGGTGGATTAGCTATTCTCAGGTTTCTTCTGGATCAAATATCCCGTGATGAGTACAGGTTATAAACTTTACATCAGTATTTAACTTTATCTACATAATGGGGAAGCTGAAAAGTGAAAAGCCAATCAGTATACTGTACTTTCCATTTCCTATACAACTCTATAGACCTGTTTGTAAAAAAAATTTTTTTTTAATTAAATAGATCTGCAGCAAGAAGGAGAAACTTTGAACTAGAGACAGACTTTCATTAGATTGCTGGCTCTGTAAGGTGACTTTGGGCAAGTCACTTAATCTCAAAATAGAAATGTATAATTGACTCAGTAAAATTGGGATATTAAAATATATCTTACTGTCCCTGCCAGACACATAACAGCCCAACAAATGGTAGCTGTTCTGACTATACATTATGCTCTATATGGATGTGGGAGGTGGTGAAAAGAGTATAGGTTTAGGCATTAGAATGTGGATTCTAGATCCAGTTCTTCCACAGGTAGCCAAATCATGGTTTTCTCATTTATTAAAGGAAGTGTTTAATAAAAGGATCTTTGGCTTTCCTTCCAGCCTTAATTTTGCACAATTTTAATATGTGTGAAGACTGCATTGAGGCTTTTGTCATTCAAAATACATTTATTCTTTTCTACGAAGTTTTAAATAATCCTGATTATTTTTAATAATTTATTAGAACAGTTCTTGTTCATCTCTGAATTTGCTAGTAAGTATTCAACTTTATTTTTTATTTTCTGGTGTCTGCATTAGTGGTACTTAGAACTAATGTAGATTTTTTTCAAGGACAAACAACTGGATCCACATTTGAAAACTAGGTCTTTGAATTTTATAACTAAAGACATTTAAAATATTTAACTATAAGAATTTTCTTTTTAATATTCAAATCAACTTCTTAGTAATTTGACTTATGAAAATCAGAAAGGAAAGAATATAAAAGGACCTCAACAGAGTAATAATTATTTAAACACACAAACATTTCCCTTGGGTTGGTAGTATATGTTTCTTTCCTATTCCAAATGAATCTATAATAAAATATGCTAAAAACATAACTGCTACTTTTTCCTATGTTGAAAATGAGTTGCAATTTATGTTTTCAAGTTCATACTATTTTACACTCGTAGGTATCCATTGGGGTCAGATCTTCATTTGGTGTTTGGATAGCTTCTGTAAAATGAGAACCTGATTGACAATGTACAAGCCACTGATCAGTAAGTCCCCTGGTTTGAACAAAACAAATCTCTTTAACAAGTTATCTCTTATACTGTATTGTAACCCCTAAATACTGACAGTCAACCAGAAATATCTTTACTACTATAGCTGGATTTTATAGGCACAAATTTGCCTTGGCTTAAAAAAGTATTTGGAAGGTTGCAGTTAATTTTGTATTTGAAAGCACCAAACTATCAATGACAGATAAAGGTCCAAGTCTATTTGCTAGGACAAATTTCTCTCCCCAAAATGACCCTGTAAAATTCAAATCCATTTTAGAGGAAAAAAATGCTGCTAAAATGTCAATGAATTTTTCAAATGGATATGGATAAGAATGTTGTTTGTGTATCACCTGATCATAAAGATGTAAAATGTGAAATGAAATATACTGTGTCATGAAACTATATACATATTCTTAAAGACATCTTGAACCATCATTAAATCATATTACTGTTGATTTTCATTTAAATAAGGGTTGCAAACTGAAATGCCTTCCGGGCCTAAGCAAGTATCATAAATGTAGGAAGGAATCAGAAACTAAACAATTGAGAAGGGTTGGGACTGCAATTTACAGGACAACATATGCCTCATCTAAAACCATTCAAATTACATTAAAAACAAAATGAAAACTGTGATAACCAAATTAAATGCATCTGGGGGTGGAATTCTTCAAAACCACTGAGAGAGTCAAATTCATGCAAAAGCCTTGCAGGTGAATTCCTGCTTTAAACACTGGATATTGAGGAATTGAGGATGGACTAGGATTAAGTGGAAAATTAATTAAACTCGGGCATTCAGAAGTCACAGAAAAGTGTATTTTATAATCCAAAGAACAGCATCAAGACACCTCCTCAGTTTTCCAGAAAGGAAAAAGGAATTGGAACACTGATAGAAATGTTCTTCTGAGCCTCAGCTCTAATAATAAAAATCCCATAATCAGAGCTGAAAACCAGGGAACCAATGACATCTGGGCCAGGGTTATCAATTTCAAGGCCTTTCAACTTCTCTGTAGTACAGACATCAATGTAAAACAGAAAAGAAGAACCCATGAAGGTTGTGGAAAAGAAAGAAAGAGAGGAAGGAGGAGGAGAAGAAAGACCAGAATTTTTTCTCTGGCACATGAGTTTATGAGATTTGACTGAGACAAATACACCAGATCAAATTTAGTCAGCATTCTGTGCGTTGAGACAGTGGAAGCATGTGGTCAAAATTTTCTCCTGTCTGAATGGCCACATCCAATTTATCAGTTTATTTTAACTTCAAACCAATCGAATTATTTTCCTGCACATCTGCTGGATCGCTAATCGTTCCTAAAATGACTGACAAAGAGTTGTCTCCACAGCCTCTCAGCCTGACCCCTGTGGGGATGGCTTGACTGGATTGGGCCTCTGTATATTGGCATTTTACAAGCATGGGTCTCAAATGTGAAGTATCTTATCTGCTATTTCCATATTTCCTGGGTTTTGTGTGGCTACATTTTAGGTGTGTGCAGTACTAAAGAACGTTAGTCAACACAGGTTGAAGCAGTCAAGAGATGTGGTTTTCAGATCCTGGCTCTGCCTCTTCCTAGCTGTGCGGCCTTAGGGACCTTACCTAACCTCCCCGAGGTCTCAATGTCTTCATCTGTAAAATGGCCTTGAGCATAGATTTCCCTCAGGGTGATGGAAAGCCTAGCTGCACTAACGAATGTGTGTAAAACAGCTGTGACCCCCTTGAAGCGAGCGCTCAGTAAACATGTTCCTTTCCATACTCAACAAGAACCAGTAATTACAGCAAATCAACTTCAAGACTTTCAAAACAACCTCACTGATTACTAGGATCAATTCAACTGCTCTCTCTACTTAGAAATTAAACCCTTCAACAAAGAAAGTTTAGATCTATGCCTGAGTGGAATTTGAGAATTCAATAGCCAGCCAGGATCAAGGGCAACAGCTCTTAAAAACATGAAGACCATAAGGGCCTATGTGTCTTGGTAGTTAGGTTACAGAAGCTTCTTAAAGAGAAGTAATGCTTTCTGCAAGGAAGACAAAGGTAAGGTTCTGACCAGAGCTCAGAGAAACAAGAAACTTCCAGTGAAAGAACTGCTTTTCAGCTGGGATTGCCAACTAGCTATATGACTGCTTCTGGTCACCAGCGATAAAGCTGTGCCTAAAATATGCCTACTGCATTCAAAAGCAATCAGCAAGAGACTTATTATTTCAATTTCATGGTCAGAAATACCAAAGGACCCTTGCTCCCCCAGTCAAGTGAGTAAGTGCTGGCAAATTACCAAAATCTAAATGTAATAAAATTGTATTAGTCACCTTCCGAGGTGTCATCTCAGAGTGATGCTGAGATCAAAACCCTGATTTGAGCATGTCAAACCAATTGCAGGATGCCAGGTGGCTTGTGAGTTGAAGAGAAGCTGTTGACATGAGGGTCTGTGTAGCTCTGTTGGTAAAGAAAAAGCATTTTGCCTCTTAGGAGTCAAGACCCAGGCACACCCTTCTTGTCCAAATACATTGTCTGCCAGACCCTGTGCTATATTTTATGTTTGTACATAATTGCCAGCACACAGCAGTCAGGGCTCAATAAATGTTTTAGGCTATTGCCCTATACTGTGGTCAAGCAAAATCTTTAAGAACAATGTCCTCATAACCAGGATGAAGAGCAAAAACAATGAACTTCAGGGTCAGAAAAAAAAATGTCTCTGTCTTCAGCTTTCTAATCTGAAAAATGGAAGTAATGATAACTGCTCAGCCAAGAACAAAAGGGTAGCTTTAAGGGTATAATTTTGTAACACATGATAGCATGCCACACACTGTAAATCACTACACACTATACAAATACAACATTTAGTTAACAAATATTGATTATGCACATACTATGTGGCAGGCACATTTCCATGTTCCTGGGACAAATCAGAGAAAAAAAAGAACTAAATATGTGTTCTTATGGAACGCATAATCTAGCCAGGGAAACAGAAAACAAGCAATAGACAGATGTTTAAAAAATAATATGTGTCACCATCGGTCAAAAGGAATAAGTATAATGGAAAGAGAAAAAGAAAAAATGGAGGTAAAGAGGCTTAGGAGTGTGGGGCTGGGGAGGTGGGTTTGCAAAAGAAACTAGGAATGTCAGGCTCGGCAGGGTTAGTCTCTTTGTGAAGGTGACACTTGAGCAAAGACTGGAAGGTGCTGAGGGAGTTGGAATTGCAGACATTTGTGGGAGAGCTCTGCAGGTCAGACAAATAGCCCCAAGGTAGGAGTACATAACTGTGTGGTAAGTGGGGGGAAGAGTGGTCATAGGTGGAGAGATACCATGGTCCAGATCCTATAAGGCCCTACAGGCCTTTGTAAGGACTTTAGCTTTTACTCTGAGTGGGAGAGGAAGCCATTGCAGCGTTCAAATAGAGGAGTGGTATGCTCTGATGTTATTTTGGAGGATCATTTTTTTTTTCTGCAGTATTAAAAGTAAACTGTGGAGGGGGGCAAGAGTACAAGATCCCTACTACACCTCCAGTTGGAGGTGTTGAGTAGGAAGTTAACTATGTGAATCTAGAGATCAGAAGAGAAATCCAGAGGTATAAATTGAGATGCTATCAACATATAGATGGTAATTAAATCCATGAGACTAGACAAAATCACCAAGAACATGAAATAGGGTAATGAAGAGACCTAAGGACTGAGCCATGGGAAACTCTGATGTGCAGTTTGTTGGAGATGCTAGGTGGAACCAGCAGAGGAGACTGAGAAGGAATAGCTAGAGACACAGAAGGAAAATCAGGAGAATGTGGTGTACTGGAAGCCAAGTGAAGAAAAGTTTCAAAGAAGAAGAACCAACTCTGTCAAATGCTAACTGTAAGTCAAGTAAGGTGAGAACTACAACTGACCATTGGATTTAGCAATATGGTTCTAAGCAAGAGAGAATGGTTTGAAGGACATGCCTCTAACCTTCAGTTCCAGATGTATGAGGACTGTGGAAGAAAAACTGACAACAACAACAAAAATCCACCCACTACGTAGGAGATATTGTAAGGAAAGCAGCTTTCTCGGGGAAAATCCAGGTTTCCATTAGAGTATAAAAGGTGAAGGGAGTGTTCGGAGAAGATGAGATTCAGGGGATTTTGTTGACTACAGACCGTGAATTCCAGAGGGCACAGTGGAAGGATTTCATGAATTAGAATTGGTGGGAGAGGGTCGGAGGCTGTGCAGAGCCTTGTGAGACTTAAAGTGACAGATAGGAGGGGTGACTGGTTTACTGGGCTTCTTTTGATGAGTGACCTAGACAGGGATAATGGTTATAATGTGATTAGCCCTAGTAGATTCAAGCAGAGCATGGTGGCAAAACAGTAAGTGTGAGGAGATCAGGAGGCGTGGATGTCTTGACCTCCCTCTAGACCCCTATTGGCAGAGGCTAAGAGGTCTTGGGAAGCTGTGGATAGTCTAAGTCCAGAGCCATGAACTCAGCCTTGACACTTATGGATGGAGGTGAGACTTCTAAGGAAGCTGGATTTTGCTGTAACTCACAATCCCTTCCTTTACCCCTGAGGAGAGTCAGAAGGCTAAGAGGAGGCACAGGCATTGTCCTCATTTGAGGGTTCCCTTTATACCTCTCTTAAGAGGGGAAAGGAATTACCACAAATATTCGGACTCTCTTTTGTCCCTTCTTGATGGAACTGAGGACTTCTGGGGAAGCCAAGTATGATTTCTACCACTATGGTGGTGATCTAAGACCTTAGAGGAAGTGTGGCTTCAGGAAGATGTAATTAGTTGAAGCCATATCACTAAATAAATAGGATAAGAAGGTGTGGGCTGGGAGAAGATAATGGACATTCACTGAGTGCCTATTATGTGCCAAGTTACCATACATTCATGTTACATTTCATGTAATCTTATGTTATGGTTATGGTTAAATAAGATTATTTAACCATATGTTATGGTTAAATAAGATTAGCCACCTCATTTATAAACAAATGACATGCTTGTGCCACTAACTCTGGGATTTGTGATCTGGTATGATTCTATTGTGAAGATTTTTGGGGATCAACTTCCACATATATTTCCTTTTTTTTCAGTGATATACACTATGTATAGATAGTATGTCTAATTCCAAATATTTTATGGAGCTGCTATATGTTTTTATTAATTATTCAAAAGTAGCTAGTATACAGGCTGATTTTTGGTATGTTTGCTCATTGATTGAATACTTCATTAATTCAGTCTCTTTTTTCATTCAACAAATATGGGTGTTTGCTTGTATAAAGCACCATAAAGTCCTTCCATCACACTTTCCATGAGCTGTCCAACTTGGTTCACTGAATCTTATTTTATTTTCATCTTTAATGTAAATTTTTTTATGTGTCAATTCTAAATGCCACAAATTCCTTGAATATTGTAGAGTTAGCGAAAAGAGACCCCTTTGGATATTTTAAACTATTGGGTCTGTAATGTATTTATTTGAAACATTGAATAGAGGTTTATATGTTAACAATTTAATTCTGTAAATGGGTTTATCCATGCTACCAATTCACTAAAAACTCCAGTGCAATGATTAAGAGCTCTTGTTAGGCAGATTTAGGATCTTGGCTTCACATATACTAGCTGTGTAAATTTGTGCAAAGTTATGAAACTCTCTAAGTTTTAGTGTCTTCATTTATTAAATGTTAATAACAATAATGCATACTTCACAATATTCCTGTAAGGATTAAAAGAGGTAATGGATGAAAACCTCTAACACAGCATCTGGAATATATTAGAGGTTCACTAAAAGCTATCTATTATTATTATTATTAATTCAAAACACTGTGAAAATATAAAAGTGAATGAGACCTGATCCCTAACACCAAAGAGCTGAAAACTAGATATGTACAAATAATCACTATAGCAGGCAATGTAAATGCCATAAAAAAAGGTCTAAATCAAGTACAGGAGAGGGCTAAATCACTTCTTGCCTGGATAATCGGGCAAGATTTTGGTTGAGGTTGATCATTAGTTCACAGTTCTTGAATCAAACATCGGCCACAGGTTGAGGGAAAATTAAAGTGAATCTAGGAATTTGAAGGATGATGCTAAACTAACATCCAGCAGCCATCAAAACAGTCTAAGGAAGAATTGTAGTTTCCAGGGGCAAAGCCAGAATCCAATGCTAACTTATGAAGACAGGTAGTTTTAAGAACTGAATGGAATGAATTTTGGAATCACAGTTACGAGCAAAGCCAGATCAAGAGCATGCAGAAGCAAATAAAGCATCAAAATTTGCTGTGGACTTAAAGGCTTGGATGCCAGAACTTATTTTTAGCACTAAATCTCCTTGCCTCGTTTTCTTTTTACAAGAGCGAGAGCACACCTTCACAGCCACATCGTCCCTCGTCTCTAATAACATCATCAGCCATTGGCCAGGCAGAGTTGGGGAAAAGAGATGTCTATAGTGAGGAAGGCTTCCAAGTGAGGGCAGGGGCACAAGCAGTGGTGCAGAGGTGGGAAGGCCTGATGGGAGAATGTTCATTCCATCGTGCTTTGTAGAATTTTGGAATACACTCGAGAAAGAAAATCCTCTATGTAAAGCAATGACTATTTGGGGCAGAGTGAGATTTTTAAAACTAATTCGCAGTTTGACTTTGCCTTACTTTTTGATTCAGAGTTGCACTCTGTAAAGTCTGTTCTGTGCCATTCTCTCAGCCTCCCTGCCCATTAGATGCTGTTATTTTTGTCTTGGGCTCATTAAACAAAGTACTGGCAGGGTATGGGCTCTGGCTTCCCTTGAAAGTGACTTCATCTATTGTAATCATGTTGTGTGATAATGCAACAGTAAGCTCTCTGTCAGAGCCCTGAGTCCTAAAATAGAGCGGCAGGACCTCACTTACTTAGCCTGAGCACGTCACCATTGTATTGTGGTTCTGACAGCGCTGGCAAGGAAACCCAGAGGTGGGGCTCAATCCGTTTGTTCTCATCTCAAAGAATTTATAATATAGTAATAGTAGCTAGAAGCACTCCCAAAGGAAGCAGATGCTCAGATAGAACCTAGACTTTATTTCAAAGATGCCGGGCACAAAGACTAGCTGATTAGAAAGCAAGAGAAAACTCACTTAAGCTTGGAGGCTGGATTGCCTCCTGGTTTATTAGAGCACAGGCCCTGGAGTCAGACCAACTTGGAATAGAATTTTAAGTGTCCCACCAGGGACTTCAGGTAAGTTAGCCATCCCCTCAAAACCTCACTTCCTCATCTGTAAAATGGGGAATTGCTAACACCTACCTCAAAGGGTTATTGCTGAAAAGATAAATGATATGATGTAGCTCATACTTCGCATACAGTAAATACTCAACAGACTGTTGCTAGTATTCACCAATAGACCCAAGAATCCTATCCTGCAAAAAGAATCAATACTCTATCTGTTTGATGAGGCTGGAGTTTTATACCTCTAGTTCAAAGGAGGTAACAGTTAGTAAGGTTCGGTGTCCCAGAAAGAGGTTTCCCAAAGGCTGGAGGGCCCACCAAAGCTCTCTGTGCCCATTCTGTGATGATCTCCACCCTCTTCTTTATCTTTCATGTCCGCATAGCCCGGTAGTGCTTTTCCACTGGCATAAAGGGCCAACAATCCTGGCACTTTGAGTTTTAAGGTCACCAGGGGTATTGGGTCCCAACCTCCTCAGATCACAACAAGAACAGATCTGGCCATCTACAACAAAGTTCATGACACCACACCCTCTAAGGGACACTCATGTCCAGGGAAATCAAGCACTGCAGTAAAAAGAACAGTGAATTTAAAGAAAAAAAAGGCCCTAGAAGAGCATATAGAATAGTTTAAATGATCAGAATTGCCTGGGTACTTATTTAAGAAGCAGATTCCTGGACTTCCACTTCAGGCTGCTGAATCAGAGCCTCTGGGGACATGGATTCCCAGAACCTATGTTTTAGATAAGCCTCCCCAAGTGATTCTGGTTTAGGTGGCCCTCATTCTCCACTTAAAGGATCACTGGTTTGAATAAAGCTGAAATGTACTGGGGAAATCTGAGAAATTCCTACTTACAAAGAAGCCCAAATGGCTGAAGTCATTAAGGAAAAAATTCAAATGAAAAAGAATTCAGCCTATTTCAGCTAAAGTAATGTAGGTTAGGGAAAAGGGTTTTTTAGTAAGCCGACATTGAATTTTATTATTATTTAGAATGGTGAAAGACAATCGATTTGGCTGCAATATATTTTTGGACTCTCCTGCAAAAGAGAGTCATTGACGTTTAGATATGTCAATTTTATTCATAAGGAGCAATAATATAAGGCAGTTTATTTTTCTAGGCCACTCATGTTTTAAGACATCCAATATTTATCAGCTCTTTACAGTGCAAGTAGTAAAAAGCAAATTAAAACAAATAAGAAATGAGAGCTGAGTGGTAAGTCAATCTTTTTTTTCCATGATTAAAATAAAAATTCTAGCAGGACCTAAGATTTCTGTACGCTTTAGCCTAGGGAATTTGCATCTTCCGGTTCTTTTGCCCTGTTTGATTCACCTCTGTTGCCAGCACGGCATTATTTATTTAATTTTTTCAGGACTGCCATGTGTTTATTACGAGGATTTCCTTTTAATTGCTTGAATACAATCCTCTGCTTCAGCCAGAGCAAAAGACAGTAGATAACAGTATTCATTATCAGCATTTGTGGGTGAAATTTGGACACTGATTTGGATAGGGCAATGGGAGCAATGTGATTTTTCCTTAAAAACAATGACATTTCTGTGATTTTTTTTTTTTTTTTTTTTTTTTTACTTACTTTACTGGGGTTGAGGATTTTTTTTTTTACGTGTAATGATAAAATATTGTGATAGATGGCAGTTTTTCTCTCTTAATTGCACTAAAAGCAAAACACTTATTCCTAAGGAATGGTTGTGCCTTATACAAATACAAATCTTTTTCTTTTCAATATAGAGTAAACCACTCTCCACTTAAAGGATCAGCCCGCGTACAATCACAGTCCCTGGTAGTCTGCCAAACACAATAGGGCATTAATTAACATGTGCTGGGGGATTCATCAACATGCACAGTGGTAGCGAGCAATTGGAACCTTTTTTTCCCCCTCCCCTTTCCTCTCTACGTTGGCAGAATTCATGAAAGATCTACTCTAGTATGTAAATCAGTTCTTGCTAAACGCCTAGTAATGGAGTTCCTTTATTTTTCAAAGCTGTTGTCAGAGCTACTCACATATCCTAGAAAGACACTTAACTCTTTCTCATGTTTAAATTCCAACTACAGTGGACAAAAATAACATATTTGTTTACTTGTCATGAAGACTGCACTGTAAATAAATCATCTGATAAATTACTCTCCCAAAAAGAACAGAATGAGATTCATTTCCCTTAATGTGGTACCGGTGGGGATGGCAAGATGACTCTCCCGTTACCCCAGGGTGACAGTTCGCTGGCCTGCTAACTTCCGTGGATGCTGAGAGATGCACACAAGTTATCCTGTATCTAGCATCTACCACCTGGCATGAGCAGGTGAAAAAAATGAGTAAATTTGATTTTAATTAGTTCTCTGGTGGGTCTTTGGTCTCAGTCTTACCTTGTTAAGCCTTTGCTAACTCCCTTTTGTATGCTCTTTGGGACCAAAGGCATGGATTAATCACTCAGACCTCTATGAACCCAATTTTGGGCAACAGAAAACCTGTCCTCTTGAAGTGAAAGTAGAATCAGGGAAATGGAAAAGTGTGTCCATATTTCCCACTTCTGAAAAAATATGTATACACGTTTCAATTTAGTTTGAGATTTAGACTGTAAAATCTGTGACTAGTTCTTTTTTTTTAATGAAATAATATATGTAAAGTGCTTTGCAAAGTACCTAAAGTAAATGCCTAGGAAATTATTCTTGGAAGTGGTGGCAGAGGTGTTGTTATTATCATTTATTGTCTTTTATAGTCCAGAAATCGCTAGTGTTATAAAAAGCACAATGCAATTTTTCTGTTTTAATCATTTTCAATATATATCAACAAAACACCTAGTTTGGGCATGTAGAGGAGACACGGAATTTGAAGATTGGGCTTGATCCTCTCAGCCATTCCATAAATGTGTGCCCTTTGTGTGATATGAGCTAGAGAGCAGCAGTTTAGTGATTCCGATGTCTTAGGAGTTGTGCAGACCTGTTTTCTATCCCAGTTCTACTACTGTGTGACCTTGAGCAAATTCTTTAGCTCCAGAGGGGTGCAGTTTTTGCTTTTGTGAAATGGGAATAGCTGTAAGGATTCAATGAGACCATGTGTGGCAAACACTTGGCAGCATCCGGGCACACAGAAAGGACTCTCAGTAACTGGTAGAGACATACTCTTCATATACCAAAAACCTCCCTTCTGCCGTGCGGAAAGACACAGGAAGTGTGCTTTGATCCTGCTCAGGGTGAGACTGGCTCCTTTTCCTCTGGAAAAGAGCAGGGGCTCCTGGTCTACCCGCTCTCAGGCTGAGAAAGCAATCCGAATGGTAAGCATCTATGTTGCTGTTGCTTCTCCTTGATTTTCCCCCCCAGATTTACACTGTATCATTAGTAGTCAATGAGAGTCAGATAATTAAAACTGCTTTTGTGAAAAAAAAAAAAAGCAAAACCAATCATTTTAATAAATAGGAAGTTCTGAAATATTAAAATCTAAAACAAGTGAAAAATTATCTCTATAAATACACATTTTTCTCTTACTAGAGATTTCTAGGTAAATATTTCTATTTTATGAGCCTTTATGCTATCCTGGATTCCAGCATGATTTTTTTTTTAATTTCTCTTTGAAATGCTGGAATACTGGGGGCAATGTTCATGCTGTATAGTTCCTTGAAGTGTGAAGAATTAGTTGTAATATCCTATAAATTGTTTTTCATTGAGAACATTTTGGGGGCAATTAGTACAAATGTGTTGATATGTTTCCTTGGATCCATTTTGCCCTACAGCCCTATTTATATCATATTTGATTTGTGAGATATTAAATAATTTATATGTCCGGTTTACTCTTACACATAACAAGAAATTAAAGGGTAATTTTACTATATTGAATTTTACAGACTAAAAAATACAATTGAACTTGGATTTTATGTGGAAAATAGGTCATAAGCATGGGAGTGTCTACACTCTGCACTTCCTTCTACTATGGGGGAGTCAAGTTAATTGCACAGGAAGAAACTTTCAGAGGAAGACAGTTATTTTTACCTGAAAAAACAGAGTGTCTATTGCACTTCATATTTGTTGCTTCATTTTAAAGAAATAGATAACTGCTCAATTCCTTATTGGGACAGGGCAGACATACATAGGGTATACTTCATTTTAAAGGATATGGAAATTTGGGCATGTGTTCTTTTTAATTGAGAGCATATAAGAAGTCTGTCTACATGGCTCTTCTGAAATTGCAATTTCAGCGTTAATTGAAGAGACATTTGTAAGAGCAACCACAGAAGCTGTTCTTCTTTTCTGGGTTGGGGAAAGCCTCAGAAAAGCACCCCTCCTGTGTGTAATTGAGTCTCGAGGGATTTGGGCTAAAGTGAGATAGGAGTGGAGTGGAAGAGTGCCAGGGCAACAGAACTTGGACTTTTTCCTCTGACTGCTGCTGTCCCTTTATGAAGAGATGGTTACGGTCATTTAAAGTAACCATAATTCCCTGGTCTCACCATGTTTGCTGAGAGCACTTATTTATTATAAATGCTAACATGGGGTTTTCTATGTGCTACGCACCCCTCAGATCACCTTGTAAGCAATAACCCATTTAATCTTCATAACAACCCTATGACTCATGTACCTTTATTATCATCCCCAGTTTACAGGTGAGTGAACTGAGGCATTGAACAAGTAAGAAACTGGCTTAAGGTCTCCCAGCTAGGAAGCAGTTGAGCTGGGATTGCAGTCCCAGACAGATTGGCTCCAATTTCCATGCCTTTAATCAACAGGCCATCCTGCTTCTCCAGCAAGCTGCTTTAATCTTTTTTTTATTTTTCAATGAAAAATGGAATCGAACGGAGGGAGACGATGGGCGTCAGAGGAAGGGAACCTACAGCAGCCTGTCACCCATTGAAGGCCACCAGCGTGCGTATCTGGTGTCCATTCAGGCGCAAAACTGAGGCTAGGACTGATTGCAGCAAACTCTTACTAATTCAACAAGCAACAAACCAGAATTCAACAACCTTAATTAATTGACTTGTGGTTACATTCTTGCAGATTATTCAGTATTTTGTAAAGAATGCATAACATCTAATCAGTTAAGGACTACGAGTGACTTTGAATTACATATTATTTTGAATAAATCAGCATTGGCTTAACAAACCTTTATAAGTTATTAACGGCTATATCTTTGTTGGTATAAAAAAACATGATTGATATCAGTTTATTTTAAAATGGCTGTAATTTGAAGCAATTGCCAAGATCTCCCATGGATTTTGTTAAAGATCCTGGAAGAGTAAATTATTAAGCCGCCAAGCCTTTGTGCTACCATCTTTACTCCTCACTGGATTAGCCAGCGTCAGTTTTACAGACTGGAAAGAAATGAGAGAGAGGAAAAGAAGAGGATCGTTTTAAGAGAATTTTCCCCATGTTTTTTAAGAACACTTGTTCTGAAAATATTCTCCACAGCTAATATACAATACCATGGCATAGACCCAATAATCTTCCACGCATATGTAGCTGTGTGTGTGTGTGTGTGTGGTATGAGTGTGTAAAAGGTAATCTTGCCAACTACCAATGACATACACACAGAAACGCCATATTCAGAACTAAGACCTCATGATCCGAAATGATTTAACTTTCTTAGATATCTAACTTTTGTGTTCTCAGCAAAGACCACTAAAGTAAGGTTAGGACTACAAAACTCAGGAGAGCTGGAGTCCCATATGCCGTTTTCACAGGCTTGCCACCTGGTAAGGACCTCTTCCTGCCCCTTCCCCTCTTCCCCCACCTCAATCACACAAGCGTCCGTGTGTACACACAGCCACACATTCACATACTGATGCTGCATTTATAAACCACAGTCTGTCGGAGAATGAAGAACGGGCGTCAGTTAACTGAGTATTTTTGTCTACCCTGACATGTAACAATTTGTCTCATTTTTCTCCCTGCCATCAGAGAGGCCAAAACCATCAGCAATTAAACTGACTCTTTTTCTTTTTTTAATCAAATTACCTACTGTTCCCTACTAAAGCTACCTGCTTTGGCAATGACCGAAGGCTGTCCATGACCCATTCGGAGGCTTCTCTTTCCTTGCACCCTCCTTTCCAGGGTACCCTCACTGCCTTCCCTGCATTCCCTCTTGCAACTATTGTTTTGGAGTGGGGCTCTCAGCCTCCTCTCTGTGGAACTGAAGTTCACATTTCTTATTAACCCATTGCCTCTCCGACACATTTTGGTGGAAGACCTCTTTCTAATTCCTATTAAGTATAAATTACTGTATAGCTCACAGGGGACACAAACTAATTTGCAAAATTCTGCAATCCTCAGTGGCCTTTCCTGTCAATAGGGTCGATGAGCCTTTGTGCTTGGTGAGGGAGGGAGGGAGGGAGGGGGGATGATATAGTAAGACAGCGTGAGGTGCTGTCCTTCCTCTTCATGTATTTAATATTTACCTTATTGATACTGCAATGGACATAGTCCTGAGACTTCTAAGAGACCCAGTGCAGCACTTCCCATGCAGAGGGAGCTCAGTACCGACGCCAAATACAAAGCACCATGGTTACTTTCAGACATATAGTGATGCCGTGCTGGAAAACTGAGTTTGAGGGCTATATTCAGATCAGAGGCAGGTGACAAATGTTGGCACAGATGATTTATTTCTCCAAAGGAATTTACCTTGACACATGTGAGTTGGGAGAAGGAATGGGAGAAGCAGTTTCTGGATTTTGTTTTGTTTTTGTTTCTTACCAATAAATATTTTTGAAGGTGTCTGTAGCAATCATCTTTGACACTTTTTAGTGACTCATTTGGTGGTCCCATTCAAAGTTTTAAAATACTTCTGTATAAATCTGATGATAAATGCTTTATTGTCATTCCTTGATTAAATGAACAATATTAAAGAAAGTAGAAGAAACTCTTTGGAGTCTTGTCTCCCATTGACATTCAAGGGCTTTTCATGTGTAAGATCTGTCAAGGTTAATGAAAGTTACCCCTGCAATTCCTTAGGAACTGGTGGGAGAACAGATCATTTAATTTCTCTTCAGATGGCATCATCTGACGCTATCCCCGCACGGAGTACCTGATCTGTTGGAGAAGTGAAGGACGCAAGTCGCATGAACTGGAAGCTGACATACACAGTGGGTCACGTAAAACTGAAATTAACTTTTCCATTTCTATTTATTATCTGCCTAATTAACGTTATGTGACCAAACTACCAGAATGGAATATTATTTAAATCTTTTCACCCCATTGGAACATTTACTCTGCCCTCACAAAGCAGAGTGAATTGAGAGGCAAAACCCGAAGATACTTGCTTGGCCCAAAATAAGTAACAAAATAACATTTCTTTTTGGAAATCGCAAGATTTTAAAATTTCAAATGGAAAAGCCAAGCTATGTGTTCCTGGCTTTATTTTATTTAAAGTCATATTTCACGGGGCTCTCCTGGTGGCACAGTGCTTAAGCATTGCCTGCCAGTGCAGGGGACACAGGTTCGAGCCCTGGTCCGGGAAGATCCCACATGCTGCAGAGCAACTAAGCCCGTGTGCCACAACTACTAAGCCTGAGTTCTAGAGCCCGTGAGCCACAACTACTGAAGCCCGTGCACCTAGAGCCCATGCTCCGCAACAAGAGAAGCCACTGCAGTGAGAAGCCCGCGCACCGCAACGAAGAGTAGCCCCCCGCTCACCGCAACTAGAGAAAGCCTGCACGCACAGCAACAAAGACCCAATGCAGCCAAAAATAAATGAATAAATAAAATAAAGTAATATTTCACCATGTCTGATAGTCATCCCTGAACATTTGTGCTTAGTTATCATGAATGAAAACTGTTCTCTCAGTGCACAAACACTGGATTGAAGGGATCATTAATTTCATCTCAAAGGTGACCAAAATAATCATTGTCAGCGATCCTACTTGACTCTTCAACAGAAAACATGACTCACAGACTATGCCTACAAAGTATGCATAAAAATGCATTAAGACCTTTGCACCAAGTTCATCAGAACCCAAAATTGGTGGACAGCATTAGAAACTGCTTTTGCCAAGATCAGAAGCCTATCAGCCAAGTCAGAGGAGATGGTTTCTGAGCGTATCTGAGCTCTCACGATGGCCTGTGAGGCCCCACTTGATGTGGCCTGCCACCCCACCCCTGCCCAGTTATCTACTCCTCCCAGCCTCTCTGGCTTCCTGCAGTCACCCTGGATCCTTCCTGTTCCTCCACACGCCAAACACACTTGTGATGTCAGGGCCTCTGTACTTGCTGTTTCCTCTGCCTAGAAAGCTTTTCCCCCTGTATCTTCATGGTTTATTCCATCAGTGACTTCACGTTTTTGCTTAAAGTCATCAAAGATGTCTCCCCCATCATCATTTGCAAAAGAGCACCCCATCATCACCCTCTGTCCCCCTTCAACTGCTTTATTTTTCTTCCCGTCACTTATCACCATCTGATGTGTTTTATATACATATATATACATATACATATACACACACACACACACTTTTAAAAAATGTCTCCTTCCATATTCCCCACCACCAAAATGTGAGATCTACAAGGGTTCTTTTTGTTCACTGCACTTTCCTCAGCCCCCAGAATATTGCTTGGCCCATAGGAGACCCTCAATAAGGATTAGCTGAAAGAATGAATGAAGGGTTTCTCCTTTGACCCATTCTTAACATCAACCATATCATTCTCCAGAAACGGTACTTGAGGGAGGCAGCATAGTTAATGGCAAGAACTTGACTTTGTGGATTGAGACCTGAGCTTAAATCACAATTTTATAATTTATAAACTATGAAAACTGGAGCAAGATAGATAATAACTCTGAGTTTAACTTTCCTCATCTGTAACATTGTTATGGTAATATCTTACTGAGACATTTAAAAAATGTAAATCAGTGTCTACTACACAGTCACTTTTAATATATATGTACTTAAAAATATTGAAACTTCATAATCTAGTAGGCATGAATTCTCTTGTATAACTTGTGGAGTTTAAGAATTGTCACTTTTAAAATTCTTTTGCTAAAGCAGATAAAACTGCTTCAAGTCCCTTCTTCATTGGATAGAGGGAAAGTCAACATTAGTGACAATTTGGGAATCTCCTACAACTTGGGTCATGTAAGAATTCCAGGGTCTTACTCACTCCAGACTGTTTGATGAAGTACCTTCTGGCCTTCAGCCCACACTAGCCCCCTGATAGGTTCATCGCCTGAGACAGCAAGGTCCCTTGAAGACACGTAGCTCCACTGCTCCAAATTGGAGACAGAGGAGCTAGTGTCCACCCTCTCCAGGTACTGCCATAACTGCTTCCATCTGAGGTCTAGACGCCTCTTTGTGATGCTTCATGAGGCCAAATCTCTGTTCCGGTCACTTGCAGAACCAGCAAGACCCTAGCCCCTTCCTTGCCTTATCTCTCGAAGAACTCTTCAAGCCTCTCTCAATTCTTCAAGTAGCTCACGTTGGACACTCCTAATCCTTGGGGGTCTCTTCCTATTGGCAAGTACAGACCCATCATGAATAAGAGGCTGAGCTTTTTTAAACCAAAGTCCTGGGTGAGATTGTCATTAGATTCTTGGATATTTCACAACTCTTAGTCACAGGAAGACAAAAAGACTTGGCGATTTTCTTAAGGTGTGTGAAGGTGAAATATGTATATCAGTAAGAATAGAACACAAATGATCCCATTAATTATCCTGCTAAAATTGAATCCAGTCAGGATTCTTGAAAGTGCGGATGATACACTAGGATCTCCTTCATCCCAATCATGTTAAACATCCCATAAAAGAAATTTTACCTCAACTGAGAATTCTTACATGTTTGAGTATCAGGTCCTTCCCAGGCTTCACCGGCCAAAGGGTCAAATCAAGGAATAGGAGACAGAACACCAACAGCAAAACAAGATTTATGGTTGTGATGCCTCACTGGAATAATTTCAGGAACTCTTCCCTAAGTTACTTCTCTCACAGGTTTTACTTTTAATTACTTTCTTTCAGTGCTGCTTTGGCTTTTTTAGTCAGCTTTTGTTTTCAAGTTCCGGGTACAGAGGTATGTTCTCCCATATTATCTTCTGTGAGGCTATAGAGTGAAGCTATTGAAATGAAGCTGGACGAACGGTATTGCTACTTCTGATTATCTCTGAATGTATCTCTGATTCAGAGATAATCATTTATGTAAGCAGCCCACTATTCATGATGTTGTGATTGTCTAAGGGACAGAGGGAGGACTATACTATAATCCAGGAAGGGGTGGGAAGTGGGAATCTTACAAAATAATTTGGAGAAAACATCTACCAGTCCTCAGAAGACTATTCATGGCAGGAATAAAATGTGTTGATAATACATCTAGCAAGAGGATATGATGTGGATGAAATAACTCTTCTGGGATAAGAGTGTGAGAGATTCCAGGGGCTTGGGTTTTCCGAGGAATAGAAAAAATCATGAAATTCTTAAGGAAAATGACTAGGTACGGGCATCCTCATCAGATGTTTATCTGGAGATCTGAGTAGAAATAGGAATTTCTAGTTGAACTGTATTTCTTTGAAGGCAAAATAAGTTCAGAACTACACATGGATGTCCAAATTTAAGGATGTTACATTGAGGCAAGTAAAATACATTTCATGACACTGGAACATATGAGTCATCCAGCCTTTTTGCAGTGTCTGTCAATATATTACCTTCACAGTGATCACATTTACTTTCCCTTTCTAGATTGTAACCTTTAGTTGTAGCAATTTTAAGTATAAGAAGAACTAAGATTTTGTACACTAAGTTCAACATCTCAAGCCAGGAGAGAATATCTAAATTAATGCCTCTCAGATTTTTAGAAAATGGTTTCCTAGTTTTGAAATTGCAAAAGACTAATGCCACATTTCAAAGCTTATATACGAAAATATTTCTATTCTTAATTATAAATGAAAGAACAGCATTTTTTTAATCCAGTTTCCTTAAGAGCATTGCCTTTCCACTGTTCCATTGTCTGCCCACTCCAAATATTGAGTACAAATGTGGAGCCACTAATTTAACTATTTCAGTATCATTTTGTTTGCTTCAGCTGTCATAAAGGCTAAATATTTAGCAAGCGATTGGATAAAAAGCCACAGGACACTAAAATGAATAGAATGTGTTTGATCTGTCATTCACCTATGTACACTACAAATAATTGATCTGTTAGGCCGTCAGAAGAGTGCTAGCCCACCTTCCAGTTCTATTCGTCTCGTGCACAATAACCTGGTTTGCCTGAAAACCAAACTGAGCTGAAATTCTTGCTGCCATTTCATCTCTCCCATTTCAATGGTCTCATTTTTTTCAAAATAGAATTTTATTTTTCAGAGCTAAGAGTAAAATAAAATTTAGAAAGAGATCATTTATATCTGTCTTTACTAATCAGAGCTTGAATTTGTAAAGTGTAGGTACCTTTTCCATTAGCTATAAAAGTCCTAGGAAGAGAATTGGATGGAGGTGGGTGGGGCTTACTGAGCATTGCATTTGAATAATATGATGACATTGTATGTGATCTAATCAATGTATTTTACTTCTTATAACTTTTCCAAAAGTCAAAATTTAGAAATAAAATTGTCCAAAACTTAGAAATAAACTTGAAAGTTTATTTCTTAAAAGCCAGAGAAATATCTTTTCATCCAGTTTTGTTACAGAATACAAACAAGGTATCCTTGTTCTGCTTTCAAAGGAATTTAAAATTGTTTCCGATTCCATATAACTCAGAAGTAATTCTGAGTATTTTTATAAAATAACAATATGCAATTTCTACTAGACTTAGAGTCACAAAATCACCAGTTACTTTGGAGTTTCTTAATGATTTAGTTTGGTTCCCAAATAGACACGAATACTTGTGTGTGACATAGATTATCTGTGACTTCTATATTCCTCTGATTTAGTTCCAACAGAAGAGGGAGAAAAAAGAGAATTCAAGTTCAAGAAAAATCTTTAGCAGTATAGGCAAAAACAGATAAATTGTACATAAGAAACAATATTTTATGAGCTTTACAAATCACAATTCTGATAGACACGGTTTTGCTCAAAAACTCCCAATTCCCTATAGTATCACAACCAAACTCCTTAGCAAAGTCATCAAGCATCAACAGAATTGTTCACTCTTGACTTCCATCACTCCACCTCAAGGAGCTTATTTGTACCCAGTCCAGCTACTCCATATCATACAAAAATGTCCTGCTTTTGCCCACCTTCGTGCTTTTCCTCTTGCCCTTGTCCTCTCTGGGATGTATCAGTTGTATCAGATCATTCCTGTCCCTCTTCTACTGCTACCCCAACTGAATGTGTCTTTCAAGGCTGTGTTTAAGTAGTTTCTCCTCTGGGAAATCTTCCATAATTCAGCCAGAAGAAATCTCCCTGTTTTGTTCTGGTGGAATCTTGTGACTTTCTGTCCTTATTCATCATAGTCTACCTTTTATTTTGGTTGTGCACTTTATTTTGTCATCAGATTGTAAAATTCTTAAGAATAGAGAAGATGCCTTATTCATTTTTATTATATCGCCCCATGATCCTAGTGCAATACCTGACTGGTAGCAGGAGATCAAGAAATATTTGTTACATTCAACTGAACTGAATTAACACTGACTCCACAGAGAATCCAATAGCCAAGATTAGGTGTTTTAGTGTATTTGTTAAGGAAATTTCTGTCTCTCTGCCTCTTTTCCTTTTAAGTGAATTTGGAATATTTAAAACCATTTAAGGAAAAATTAGAGGTTTTAAAAGTTAGTCATGAGCATATTTCTCATAATATTCTAATCAAACGTAAAATAGATAGAAAGATAAAATAAGCTGGAATCAGCACTGTATGGCCCTCAAAATATACATTGGGTGTGATTATGAAAAATTACCAGGGAGATGGCTTTGGGGCTAATGACTACACAAGTTATTTAAATTGTCTGTCATTTAGAAGTGGCATACCTTGGTGTTCCACCTTGACTGAACTTGAGGCTCTTGTCAAAGGGAACCCACCAATCTGAAGAGGAAAAGTTGCATAACCTTAATAACCACCCAGTACTTTTCGGTGAACTGTGTTCTTCCACTGGGACAAATGCCTTCTAATATTTTATATATTGCTGGTCAGTGACTTAAAAAAAAAAAACCCTACCCAATTGCAGTCTGCCATTCAAAAGGAATATTTCTACAAAGAAAAAGATGTGAAAATGTAGGCATTCAAGTGAAAATTCAATCCTTCACAGTACAGAGCTTCTGCGAAGTCTTTTAAATGACCCTTTTTATCATGGTGCCATGTCTGTACCTTTCTGAATAGTGAGACCTGGTAAGAAAAATAGATGTATGTATACAAGTGGTTGAGTAATGTATTACTCATATGCACTTTGTTCTTTTTGGCAAACTGACCTTATCAAAGGGAAGAAAGCTATACATTGTGACAAGCTGAGCCTTACCAGAAAGTCTGAATTAGAAGTGCGAGTCCTCTGTTATCTGGATTAAAATGTGATCAGAACAAAAAAAATTTTTGCCATTTAACCTCTTGAGAAGTGGAGATGCCGGGGAATTGAGTTCCTTTTAAACCAAAACCATTAGATTTCACCATCAGAGATGATTTGCATTAAAAACAATAATAATAATACTATTTTCCTCTAAACCCTTGTCAGTTTTTTTGTAGTGGTCAAATAAAGTGTTAGATTTTTTTTTAATTGTCTATACTTTCATAGAGAACTATTATAAGAAGGTGGTGACCAAATATCCTTCCTCACTTCATCCAGGGCAAATACTGTGCCTTGTTTTCTACATCCATCAATAAATTTTAAGTGGAAAACTAAACTTTTGCATTTATTGTGCAGTAATTAGAAGGCCTTGGCAGTTATCTGAGAAGCCCCTTGGAATTCAAAAATACTCTTTCCTCATGCTGATTTAACCATTTTAGTGCAAATACCAAACTATGTTTAAAATCAGTTAGTGGAGGAATGGTGAGCCAAATTCATTCCTTTAAAAATAAACAGACACGTGGGAGTCAAACTTGCTCATCTGCAGATCTTTTTTTCCTTTGTAATAAACAGCCCCTGTTTAGTACATAAAAGTACATAAAAATGGACAAAATAATCTGAAATGGATAAAGCCAAGAGGGAAAAAAATGGCATCTGACATAGCACGCAGGCACATAGAACTATCGCTATTTTATTCACATTAAAAGAGTGTGTACGTTGCTACTGCCCAGTTACTGTGCATGTGAATTCTCCAGATCCAGACGTATTTGCCCAATTAATTACTCTGCTGTTCAACAATGATGGGTAATGGTCCAAGCAGCCTGCTTCTCCTCAGATCACCGGTGGAATTCACACACGCATAATGTCCCCTCTTCAGAAAATGATCCCAACAAGCTCTATAATTATTTTTTTCTTCTGAAATAAAGGCATCAATTCAATTATATGTTAAAATAGTTTGTAGGAGAAGAAATGGAAATGAAGCAGGATCTCTCTCTCTCTCTCTCTCTCTCTCTCTCTCTCTCTCTTTACCTTTCTGGGTAGGAAGCTGGAAGGCGAGCTTCCCCCACTCTACTATTTCCAGGAGCAAACTTCGATATTAAAAAATAATTGCTGATCAAAATTGTTCATCATGACCCTTAGTCTGTTGGTTTGCAATAGTTTTCTTCATTAATACAGATAAAGGTGTGTTCTTCCACGTTCAATTATATATGCTATCCCTCCGTGCTGGTAGGCAGATGACTAAGCTTATGATGTAGCAGATCAAACAAAGAACCCTCGTGTACAAATGCACAGAGGTCCCATAAACGGGGCTAATTAGCATTGTAATTAACTCGCGTGATGACTAAAACAAAATCAGAGTAACCCAAGAATCACTTAGAAAGGATACCAAGTGGTGTGCCCCCTGCCCCCTCCTCTTTGTTTCTAGTGATGGGGGGAGTCCTGAGTCACTCCTTCCCCCAGCCTCCCCGCCTTCTCGGGGCGCAAGCCCGGACAGAAAAGTATGCGCAGGGCTCGCCGGTGTCTGCTGTAACGAAGCTGTCCGGATTTTAGTGCAGTGCAGGATGTTGCCTGGACTTTAGTGCAGTGCTGGATGTTGCCAGTTAAAGGTAGCTTAGGAAAAAGATCTTCCTCCTTTGCCTTTACTGAAATGGACAGACACAGTTCTCTTTGTTGGCAGGAGAACTGGAAGCAAGAATGAACATGTGGGCTTCTTTTCACAGGGACTTACCTGCTTAGTTAGGGGTAGATGTAAGTATAGTACCTGGAGTTCTAGTCCCACACTTCCACACTGACATCCCTTATGAAATAGAAATCCCTGAATGGGGCCCTCAGGCCTCAATGGTTTTCTTGGGAATTTTACATGTAATGGTTAAGGCATCTTGCTACTTGGTAACAGGATTCTTACTAATTTTATCCAATTACGAAAAATAGTTCCAAGGTTTTATCCAGAGCAAGGGAGGATAGAGACTACCAATAAAAATCAAAGGGAAAAATGACCATTGCAGGAAAACAAGTCAATAGTTGGAACAGCTTAATTCACTCTTTAAATAATTTGTGTCACCTAAGATTAACAATTTCTTATTCAAGTGTTTTCATCTTTTATTTCATTTGATCCTTACACTGACTCTGCAGAAGACGTACAGATTTGATTCCTATTTTACAGAATAGGAAATGGGAGGTGCTAAGTGACAGAAAATGCTCTAGTTCAGGGACGCTTCTGTTATGGCAAGCTGACCATGCTTAAAGCTTGCATTTCTTTTAGGTCAGTGAGACTGGTAAGGGTTTTGTTTTGTTTTTTCATTAGTTTTGGTCTAACTTAAACTCAGTCGTTATTTCAAATTTAAATTTTCTGACAAATGAAATTGCCTCCAGCTTGTTGTTATCTTCAAACCTCTCTGAACATATGAAATATCAATCATTATTGAAAAAAAAGTAGACTAATTCTATTATAATACCTTTAGCATCATATAAAATTGATAGCCTCTAAATCACAACATATCCACATTTTTCCAGTCATAGAGTAGGGTTTACTGAAGACAGATACTTTACTCCCTTTTTCAAAGCCCAATGTCTATGTATTTTGGGGAGAATTACATTTGTAATAATAATTGCTACAACTTTAAAGGTATATTCATGTGGTTAGCATCCATGACATATAAAAATTTTGACCTAATGAGTCAATTGGTCATTTGATTTACTGTCTACCTCAGTTTACCCTATTTGATAGAATTTGATCAATTAGTTTCTAAAACAGCAGATCTAGTCTTGTGTTAAATGTAGCTAGCCTAAATGGCCGTATTAGATTGTTGATTCTCAGGATTGATGATGAAAGCTTGGTAAATATTCATAAAATGTGATTTGAGATTTCCTAAAGGATCAATCTGACAGAAATAAAATGGATACATTATTAGCAAAAACTTATGTTCACATCCTGTGTGATATGTGAGCACTTTTAATTAAGACACAGTTTGTTCTTGGTACCCGCCACAAAATTTAGTATGGATGAGCTTGCTCTGAACATAGAAGAAATAATAAAAGACCTAAAGATAGGCATTTGGAGTGACTACTGGGAATCAGACAGCTGATCCAAAGAAAGTACATATCTTCTGTTTGTGCTGTCCTCTTTTATGGAAAGAACGTGGGAAAATGAAATTAGAAGTACACTGGCTTCTATTTAGCCAGCTTAATTGTGATACGTGGCACAGGAGTAAGTGGGCAGAAGGGTGATCAGTGGTACGTGACGGTAAGACTGACACAATAGGTTCCTCGTACCCCTCTCCTCAGTCTTCAGATTTATAATAATTGGTGTTTAGAAATGGAGAAGGGAAGATTCCAATGCAGATTTCTTTTAAATTTTCAAACTAAAAAATAATTTTGGACATTTACTCCCTGATTTTGAAATTTAAAGACAACAGATACAAGACGCCCATTTTCAAAACAGTAGAGAAGCGTATATCTGGCAGTGTGGAGCACAATATGATATCCTGAACTTACCATTTGAGTATGAAAGGAGCATTTGACAGATCACTTAAATGAAGTAAGAGTTTTTTCAGGAAAAAAATTAAGGATAAAAGGAAATATTATCACACATCAAGACACAAAAATATGTCGATGCTCTATGGGACAAAATGAAATGGCAAAATAGTTAACAAACTAATAAGGGCAGTGTGGCAATAGAAAATATGCAATATGATCTATTGCATTCACTTCAGCATTATGCTGTTTTTATTATTGCATTTCTTCACGATAGTGCCTTCATCCTCTGCCTTTTCTTTCATCCTCTCCATCTGGGGTCCAAAGGGGGGCTTTTTGGCACCCATGACCCCCTGAAATTGCACGCAGATTTCTTATGCAAGTGTATTTGTATACTTGTGAGACGATGATCCATAGCTTTTGCCAGATACACTAAGAGGCACATGCCCCCAAATGGTTAAGATTCAGCATCCTATAGCTAATTAATAACAACTTCCCAATGATTTGTTTTCCTTTAAAATTTCTTCATCCAGACCTTCAGTGCTTCACACCCTGACTATGCCTCCCAGACGCCTTCCCTCCCTCCTGTCTCCCTTCTCTAACTCATCTTCCATAGCAAAAACCACCATATCAACTTCTTAAAACATCATCTGTATCGTGTCTCAAATTCAAACAAACAAGCCACTGGTGGCTTTCACTTTACCTACAGGGTCAAGTTTAGACTTTTCACTTGGCGTTCAAATCCACCTAATATTGGATTCTCTACCACCTCTACCAAGAGTAGCTGACGTTTACAGAGTGGGATTAATGGGCCAGCAACTGTGCTCACCGCTTTGCATAAATGAACTCATGTAATCTCTCAGATGGCTCTATTATATCAGTCCTATTCTAATCATAACACTTGCAGATGCTTTATCGAGGCTTAAGAGGTGAAGTCATCTGCCCAAATTTACATAGCTAGTGAGTGACCGATCCAGAATTCAAACCCAGGCAGCTTGGCCTTGCCTGAGTTTTTCGCCATGAAGTTCCCTCCTGCCCACCTAATTTACTTCTTGCCAACTGAACTTTCGTCTCTAGACAGCAGGGGACCCTCACAGTCAACTGAGCAAAGCACATTTCTGACCTCAAGCCTTTTTCATACTCCATCCTCCCCATTATCCAAGGTTGAGCTCAAGTCTCACCTCTTCTATAATAGTCATTAAGCTCTCTCTCTTAGAACCATAGCATTCATTGCCCGCTTCCCTTGCGCTGGTCATACATAATTTTGCATTGCAACTTTTTTTCTGATTGGACAGGAAGCCACTGGTGGGCGGGACTTTGACCTTAGGTTTTTGTTATACCATCTTCAGCACATCGACCAGTGCCTTTCATCAAGTGTGCATTCAAAAAACTTATTGAGTGAATAAATTAACCTGAACTTCCACAGAATGTCATGTTTGAAAAATGAAACTATAATTCGTTCTCCTAACGTTCTATTATATCTTGATAAAATCTCCTGTACGTGGTGGCTGGCGGGCTTATCAGCCATTGCTACCATGCTGAAACTGGTTTTCTATATTTTTTCAGTTTGTCCAGGTAAATCTGATAGGCAATAAAAAGAAACTCCCGAAGGTGCGTGCCTGTGCGTGTGTGTGTGCATTGGGCGAGGTACTCGTTTTTATTTAAGAGAGGATCTATTATCAATAATTTTGAAAAAGAAACTACGCTGCCAGTTCTTTCCATTTAAATGAATTCAGTGCTGCTGCGTTAGCTCTCTCTCTCTCAAGAAAAGGATCTATTTAGAGTAGAATGTCTCTCTGATCCAGAGTCAGAATTTCTGCTCAAGGAGGCCAAGAAAATTCGAAGGATTCAGTTTACTAGGAAATTCTTGGAGCAGTTAGATTCTTTGGTTCTTTTAATCCTTCGTGGGGATATATGGAGCAGTACAAGTCTCTAGTGCTTGGGCCAATGTCAGATTTCCCCATCAACACATCTTTGGGGTCTGGATTCTTTCTCACCATCAGACACTCTAGCACCAACTGACAGAAAGACAAGGAAGAAAGAGCTCTACCCATGTGCTTGAGAAATCAACTGTCTCAGCTAGGCAGAACTACCTAAGCTGAAACTCTTTGTTTTCTTCTCTTACATGCACACAGGACATGTTGTGTCTTTCATATCTAATGAAAACACATATAACCCATTTTATTGTTCAACTTTTTAAAAAATGTGGTATGGAAGATATTTTGTATAATAAATCATATTACAGTCAATTTGAGAAATTACGTATACATGTATGTGCAATTTTAATAGAATGTCTTTACTATTTTAAAAGTCCTTTTGAAATTTCTAAAAGTAACTCACTCCAGAAGCATCTAATCACTCAGCGGATAACACCCAGGGCTTAGATGCATCGCTATAAATGACTCAGCTTTCCTTTTAATAGTTTAAAATGTAGGGCTTAGACTAAATCAGGAATCACTTAGATGCTTACAGATGGAAGGCAGATAATGAATGCTGGATGTGGGCTTGGTGGAAATCTCTCTAAGAAGTGCAGAGGACTAAGGCAAATTGGAGAAAGTATGCCCTGTCTAAAGAGAATAGCTGATGTTCAGTCCCAGCTGATTTTACCCTGCGAGAAAAAGGATCCAGTGTTACAAAACCTTCTAGTTCTTCACAAGAAGCAGGGTTTTTAAACAATGTGAAATTCCACGGTTTGGGGGTTAAAAAATTTTTTTTTTGAAAACTAGGCAGGCCAAACAAAGCATATATGTGGATGGGATCTGGCCTTGAAGCTCCAATTCTTACTGTGGACAAAATGATCCACCCCTGCTGCTTTTTGACCAATGCAACATGTACAAATATATGCAGCTATTTCCAACATATGCTGTTTTCAAAAACACTTTAAAAATTAAAAATATTCATAATTATAATGTCATAATCAGTGTAGCCTAATTAAGAACAATTCCTCTTAGATACTCTATTACTAATTTTTGGTAGATGGAGGAATGTAATAGCTATAATGTATTGTAACTTCCACAAAACTTTTCATTTCGGTCCTCCTGATGAGCTCATCCATAAACTATGGTTAAGACTAAATTTCCAGGTGGATATACAACTGTATCCAGAGAAAGTTATTGGATTCTAAACCATCCCAGAAAATGTTTAACAAATAACATTCTATAAGGGTTAGTCTTGACCTCATCTTATTTAATAATGTTTTCCTAGTGTATATGATACATCAAATGTTATTCCTCATTCTAAGACAGGGTAATTGATGACCTGTCATCCAGTCTGGCTCAGTCGTAACCCTTGGACAGGGTAACTCTTCTTTGGAGCATTCCACAGAGTATATTGGATGGATATTACAGAAATGTAAGAAATAAAAATTGCTTCCACTTTAAAGGCTTTGAATATGACTTAAGATTTCAAACACATATGTGAAATGAAATAACAAGTTTATTGTACAAACTGATACGGTAGAAATTAAAGATGAGCAGTGCCAAGACAGAGAGGAATTCAATCAACTGAGATCAACCACCACAAACTCTCTGAAGAAGAGTCTTATATTGGACTTTGAAGAATGTCCAAGGCCAGGCAAGACAGAGATTAACAAGCCATGCTAGGTCTACTGTATTTAATATTTACTGGTCAGACGAATGAGTCAAGTTCAAGAATCTCTAGGCAAATGAGATAAATGCCTGTAGACATGAACAAGGGATAAACGGTGCCATTTCACAATCCTTCAAATAGAACAATGATACAGAATGTGTGAAAGAGTGTAATTACTAAATTAATTCATTAAAGTTAGTTCTAATATTGTATTAAATCCAGTTTGTTAGCATTATGACACTTGATTTTGACCAAAGAATAATGCTTTGATTTTTGACATACCTGATTAGAGTTTTGTGCCTGCTTTTTCTAAAAAGTGAGTATTGTAAATATATGGCTATTTACAAATCCATATTCAGTTCCATTTAAGAAGCATTTAGGAAAAGTCACAGGCTCTACACAATCAAACAAATGATATATTTGAAGAATATGGAACAGTTTCTGATACACGTTAGTAATCAGCATGGCAGGGAGGAAAGAAGATGTGCGGGGAAATGAAGCAGGCGTGGGTTTGAATCTATTTTATCATTTGATAGCCTGGTGATCATGGGCAAATCTACCAAACTCTCTTAGTCCAGGTGTGTAAAATGTGTAAAATATGAGTAGTTCCTATTTTGTGAGACTGTTCGCTAAAGATGAGCAAAAATAAAATGTAAATCATCGCAGAAGACATTAAATAGCTATTCTTAAAATTTTCATTGTTACTCATATAACAATTGTAACTTCTTATAAAATTCATAAGCACTCAGCTAATGAATCAATTTCTAAATTGCTACTGTAATAAAGGCAGGACATCCTTCTTAAGTTAGGAACTTAAGGTTTTGTAAACAGAAATACATTACTTAAATGTCTTTATCTTTAGTTCTTAATTTAGATGTTAACCGGTTCAGAATCTTAGCTACACTTTTCTACAAAGTATAATCAGATCTTTGCAATAGGTTAAGTTACTGTGTTTTTGATACAGAAAAAAAGATGATTCCCCCTAGGGTTCTTGTAGAAAATTAATTTTCTAATTTCTAAACCTCACTGTGATTCAGAATGCCTTGTTGAGTCTTGAACACATGTATTGTTTTAAATACAGCAGATGTTTCTGTGTGGGGCATGGCTTTCCACCCTCTGCTTCACTTGTGAGGCAGTTAGAATGGGGTAATGTGACAGCCTATCTGTGCAGCCCAAAAGGGGTGTATAGCTCAGAAAAAGTGAAAGAAGGACCCACTCTCCAGAATGTCTGCTATGTGCAGCATTAGGTGGAGAACACCTGAGCAAGGACATTCATTAGGAGATTTCTATACACCAAATACACTCCTACACATGAAAGGGAGGAAAGGGCCCCCTTGATTTATGTTTATGAGGTTGCAAATCATTCCTACAGAAAATACAGAAGCATAACTGCCAAAGTCAATTAATTCCATCAATTCCATTAAAAACATCTGAATAAAACCTGGAAAATTCAGATATCTGTATTGATTTAAATATTTCTCTTTACACATTATATATATGTGTGTGTGTGTGTGTGTGTGTGTGTGTACATATATATATATATCCAGTTAAATTCATCCTAAGATAAAAATAGGCAAAAAGAAAGAGACGTAAAATGTAACGCTAACAGAATTGTTTTCACCAGGATTCAATCCTAACACCTAAAGAATGAGCCAAATTATTTTATCCTTAAAGAGACCAAGGTTAAATTATGAAGATCTTAACATTTTCTGTATCAAAATATTTTTAATCATAATCTGAATTCTCCTTTTCTCTAGTTTTATAGACGGAGCTTCTTTGTTTATTTCATTCCATGCAGAAAGGATACAAAAAAGAAAAAGAAAATTACCTATGTGAGTTTAGTAAGATTAAAACATATACATTAACTAATCATAAATAGTTGATTTTTGTTTGTTTAAATACTTGTGGATTTCTTGCTTTTCAGTAATTTTGAATATCAAATTCATAGCAGCCTGTGGCCTAAAAAATTATCAACTATACATATTTTAAAGCACCATTTTCCTATCATAAAGCTACAAACATCTGCACTGATTACAATTAAAAACAGTGTAAAAGATTAACACTCCAATTATAGCTTCTTGTTCTCATCAAAATTCACGACAGTCCTCAGACAGCAATGTGTGTGATGCCCATATGCCTTTTTCTCCGAAATGAAACCTTCCTGAGACTTCCCCCCCAACTTCTTTAAAACAATGAATATGTGTAGTTGTAGTGAATTTATCTTTATCAGCAAAGTAAGATTTTATTGTCATATTTTCAAAATTCTTTGGAAGTCTATTTTTTCTGTCTGTGTGAATCTTCTTAGAAGAAATGCAGAAAAACATTAGTATGCTACCCTACAAAAAAGTTTCTAGCTTTCCAAAATTTTTCTGAACGCTCTTTCAAAGAACACTACTGTCTATGGTCCTTAATATTATTGACAGTGAAAAGTGTAGGAAAGCTGCTGAATTTGAAATACATATACATTAAATTAGTACAAATATTACATTAAAAATTAGAACAACATTTCTCAGAATTTTATAAGTACCTTTTTTTATATATGGAAATAAAACTGAAGTACCTATGTAATAATTAGTAGAAAATGTAAAAACAGAGTACAATTTAAAAATTATGAGTTCAGGTAAGAAATTCTACAGGAAAATTAAAAATCACTAAACAGTTGAACTATATTTCTTGTTTAGGATCTAATATTGCCATGCCACTTAAGGAGAAAAACTTGGGGGAAAAGTATTCAATAAATTTTGTAACATGAATTTTCCCTCATAGCTGGTTAAGATTTATAAATGAGGAGAAAGGTGAAAACCCAGACTTGACCTCTCTTTAAGCAATTTGTACTAAAATTTAGTAGAAAGTGGAGAAATTAAAGAACATTCCCTTGGTTCAGTATTTAAAAAGAGTGTCCTTATTCTAAGATATCTGCTTATTGTCTAAATTAAGTGATGAAAACACAAATGTTCAAAAAGAATACAACTAAGGCAAATATATCATATCAATCAAAGACTGAATTTCTATTTTTGCTCATAATTGAGTCTTTGAAAGTGAATGTTTTAATATATATGCCCAAAATAAAGAAAATAACCAATAACATTATTTTCCCTCTGCGATATTACTTTAAATGTATGAAAAGTTAAAGCTCTACACGACTTCAACAAGTACTAAGTTCATTTACTAGAGCCTTTCAAGTAGGGATGTTTTACGAAAATATTTATTTTCCATTGAACACCATGTATATAAAGTTACAACTTGTATTTCTTATCGATCTCCAACCATAATAAAAATTATATGATTCTTATGCTATGAGGTCTTCATAATTCCTGATTTACATTTATATGCAGTGCTACAGCCCTCCCATTTTTTGGTGATTTTTAAAGCTTTAATCCTTAATCCATGAGTAAAACTATGCAGACACTTGATAAAACAAACTTAGAAATCAGCTTCTTTGCATCATTAAAAGGCTTCTATACCTCACAATGAAAACATTACAAATCTAATCTTTTCACATTATCCAAGAAGGCAATCCTATATTCCCAGAGTAGAGTGCTTTATATCCGTAGGTTCAACGAACGTAATTAAGAGTACCCCATGCCTGTTGAAGATTAACTTATTAAAGAAAGTTCAAGCACACCTCCTCTACAAACACATAGTGTGACTAAGGCCATTTTAATGATATTTTACAAGGATAACAGTGGAAAGCTGCATTTCTGAAAGTGACAATAATACCTTTGCTTGTAAACCTTTACAAGTTGATGTTCCAAGTGCTGCTTTCAGGGCAGCTCGGCGGGGGTGGGGGAGGGGGAGGGGGAGGGGGGAAGGGGGGAAAGAGCGGCAGAGAACAGAACTATTATTTTAGGTGTTTCCAAGAAGGTGGTTCTTTGACTTTATCACCTCTCTTTATCTCAATAGTAGAATGCTGAAGGGGACAATTTATTGAAAAAGAAAGCCTGTTAGATCCAAGAAAAAAAAGAGGCTTCAAGTCTTTGAGAAACTGAAAATCCAAACAGGAATTTTAAAGAGAATTAAAATTCTGGGGGAGAAATAATAAAATGGAAAGGAAAAAAAGAAGAACCCTCATTCTTGGACTATATCCACCCAAACTAAAACGGCACCAGCAATTTAAAGCCAGGTTATTTAAACTTCTGGGGTATTTTAAATTAAAATCTTTATATGGTTCAAGCAAAATAGCTCCTTTTTGCCTGAATTCTCTGAATAATTATGACAATTCCTCTCTTTCCTTTGCCCTGTAGACACTCTCTAAATACAAACAAGAATGGCTCCCTAAGATCAGAGTGTCTTGGGGAGACTTCTCGTAAAGCCACTAGATGGCGTGAAAGCACTGCACTGGGCCGCCACTCCGCCACTCTGCCCCGGGCGCCGCGAAGTTTGTGTTCGTGCTGAGAGCTCAGCGTTTAGTCAAGTAAGATGCACTTTCTTTCAGAGACATCTTTCTGTGTCGTATGACACTTTTCAGGACACAAAAGGGGTATTCCGCCCTCCCCCTCCACCGCACTCAGAAAATGTCGAATTAAATTTGGAATAGTAAAAAATCATTTCAGTATTTACAGCGGCTTCCTGAGAACTTGACCTTTCAGCTCTTTGGGGGCTAGGCTGCTATTTGTTTGCAGCCTCCTTTAATAGGTAGTGAGAGGAAAAGAGAAGTTCCTTCAGCATTAGCCCTGTGCTCAAACCACTGCAGACAAAGTTTGCATATTCTCAGTCATCTTGCTCTCTTCCCCGATTTTTTTTTTCATCAAAAATTCTCTTTGTCTTTCTTCATCTGATATCGTGGGGTCCCTCATTAAGGGCGGTGATAGGAAAAGCTGGATTTAAAACTGCTGTCCGAATGGCAGTTGTCCTCTTTTAATACTTGTTACCAGCAAAGCAAAAGGAAATATTTTTGTTCCTGCTTTTCAAATGCAGTGTTTTGCTTCATGTAATGCTTCTGCCTGATCATCATCTTCTAATATTCCCTCCAAACTTTGAGATATACTTTTATAAGGGGTGCATTTCCAGCTTCCTGATATATGATATATACATAAGGCATATACCTCCCTGGGCCTCCACGACAGCAACAATTACCATATTCCTCCAGATATTATCACTATCTCGCTTCACAAAATGTCCATTGTAAAAGCTGTTTTGATCTTTTGGATAAGTGCCTTAATTTAAAATAATAGCAAAAAGGTAAAATTTGGCCTCTATGCTCAGCAGTGCATGAATGACAAATCTGTTGTAGTTTGGGGTATATCTTAAAAGATTCCTTTTAACACCTCTTATAGCGAATTTACACATGATCAAAAATTATATTACACATTGGCAAACTGAACTGCATAATTTATTTCATGTGCTATTTATATAGCTATGTTTATACATATAATGGGTTTTGTAGTTTTGATATAATACCATACCAGTTCAAAACCTGAAAGATTTCTAGAAGCAATTTTTTTTATTAATGGTTTTGAGCCACCGTTGAAAAGGCTTCTTTTTTCCCCTTTGTGTAGTGTCTCAGAGGGAGATTATCATTTTTTGGATATCTTCTCAGCCCTAATTTCAATGAATTTGTGAAAACCAGAGATTTTATGGTGACATTCAATTAAAACATTTAGAAAAATAAGGATTCAATAAAATGTAATCACACCTCTTTAAAATAAAAATATTGGAGACCAAATGGACAACTTGGCAAAACTTGCTTCATAGGCAATGTTATGTCTTTTTACCCTGTGTATTTTTAGTTTATGGGAACTTAAGTTAATTTGTCATATTAAATAGATCCATGAATTGAGTCCTGTGAGTCCTGTTTTAATTGGCTCTAATCTTTGGTACCATTTAAAATCTACACTTTTGGTAGAATCTCCAAAACTCCATTACTGTTACATGAGTTGCTATAAAATAGATGGATAGATAAAGATATCTTGAAATAGGAGCCTTATGTGCACATAACTGGTTTGCTTTCCTTAGACATTCTATGTAATTCACAGTTGGTCATAAGGGATATAATATAGACTAATGGTTTAATACTTCTAAAGTGAGTGATTTTATATACAGATCTAAAACAATCTCTAGAAGTATGATTTCAACTGATTGTGAGTGGCAGCTAAGTTTTTTGTGGTATCTGACTATTTAACACCAATGGAGCAGAAAGTCACTTCATGCTTAAAAAGCCACCTGGGAGTATATATGCTATAGAAACAGTCCTGTTAGATCACTTGCTGAAAAATAATAGCTTTCCCCTGGTTCTGAGAGGGACATTGCGCCCATAATGACTGCAGTTAATTATTTCAGTGAAAATGTTTTTTAAATTTTTTTAAAAAATTTGGACTCCCAGGTGAATAAATGACTAAACTATTTCCATAAAATGGAAAACGCAGACACTCCCAGGTTTTCATGGTAGAGGGGTAGAGGGTGGAAGCAACACAGACTAATATTTTGTTCTTTTTGTATTCATATATTCAAAGAGTTTGATAAAGCTTGCAACATCATTTTATGCAAAAACTACCAGGGAAAAACAGAACTTTGTAAATGCTTTTTGTAGGTACACTAGGTCAAGCAGAAAAGACCACATTCATATTGTATTTGGAGTCACACCGAGCAGACTTAACTAGTACTTTAAATGATCAGTAATGCATTACATTCTCATTTGTCAATTGGTTTTCTGTAGTGTTAGCGTTATAAAATATAAAGAAAATCTACTGATCAGAATCTTACTTAAAAAAAGACTTTTCTTGGTTTTTGTTTTGTTTTTCAGAGAGGCTTTTTTCCCTTTAATATTGGTTGGCTTATTCGGCCAACCAATTAACTAAATAGCAATAACTTAATAATTGAATGTTCAAATAATTAAATGTCACCTTCATTCTGTGACAATAAAGAGAACATATTAATAGCAGAGAAGTCATTACATAGAAATAAGCTCCTAAACTTCTCTCATCTAGTGATTTTTTATTTCATGCTTGTGGTCAGAATTCTACAAAGCCATTGTATATCTTTAAGAAAAACCAAACAGAGACCCATTAATAATTTGGAAACTGTTAATAAAATAAATATACTCCTTTGGGGAAAAAACACACACAAAAAATTAACATTTTTGTGGTTTGGAGTATCACAAATTTGAATTATATTTTTTTAATAAAAATCTTAAATTGGAATAAATTAGAAAAATGAAAATTAAAGAAGACCATAGAAAGCATACAGGCCATAAAAAGCACTGCAGCATCTTGAGGTACCTAAAACTCATATCTCTTTAGTATGCAAAATGTAGAAGAAATGATTAAAAATTCACCATTGACTTGGGGAAAGAATGCTATTTGTTTGTTGGCTGTTTCATTTACTTCCTTCACAGAAACTTCAGTGGTTAAGTCAGCTAACCTAAAAATCAGAGCAACTACTTTATCAATATATTAATTCTAGTTTCCCAAGTGTTTTCTCCATGTGCCTTCTCACAATGCACTGCTGTAAACGCTGAATCTGTGACTGAGGCTGAGCTGTCCCCCAAGCCCACTGTGGAAGCCACAGTCTCCATTTCGCTGCACAGTCTCTTCAGCCTCAGAACTTTTGGGTTTTCACCAGTCTTCAACTACCCAGGACTACAGTTCCACTTCTACTGAGCATAATACCCAACAAATAGAACAAAACCAAGTGAAATAAAACTAAACAAAACCACCAACATTTGAATAAAATTAAGGTTGGACCCATGTTATTTGATTACACCAAGAATAATATGTCACTTTGCTCCTTCTCTGATTTGCTGCTTGAGTGAATTGTTTACAAAACATGTAACATTTTGCTGAAATGAACTGGGAAGGGGGGGAGAAAGAGAGAGAGAGAAGGAGGAAGGAAGAAAGGGTTCAGATCAACTGGAATCTAGAAATCTAAGCAGAAAATGTAATACAAGGGCCTATCATCCTTTCAAAAGTTAGCTTGAGTTAACAACGATATACAATTTTCTAAAACTTTTCTCTCTGCCTCTGTGTCTCTCTTTCTCTCTCACACATGGACACGTGGGCACACATACATTCACACAGGCCTCTCCCCAAGCTGAAATAGAAAGGGAGGCACGTTGCTAATCTTTACGAGCAACCCTTTGCACCTGGTATTGGCAATGACAACAAAAAGCCAACCGCTTTTCCGAAGCTATTTTCTACATTAAAGTTGATTAAAATGCCACTGACGAGAGGCTCACATGAAATAAGACTGTAGAATCCTGTTCCCGAAGGAGAATGCAGGTAACCAGAACCAAAACAAGTCCTCGCCCCAGTTTGACTGAAACTCCAAATATATAATTGTGAAGTTGCTGCTAAACGGGCCCAGGCAAGATGGAAGGAGAGCCCGGAGCATAGAAGCATCATGTGAAAAACAATAGGAGCACTTAATCTGAGCAAAGGTTTGAAGGAACATACATATTGAAGTCACCAGGATGTTTTCCCAATCTTCCTCACCAGTCCTGCAGATTCTCATTGTTTACTGAATGATCACATGACAGGCCAAGTATCTAACCCTGTGGGTCACCTTCGTCATCTTCCAGAAAGAGAGAGTGAAAAATGAAAATGCTTGCCGACAACTTCATCAGGAATCCAATAGCTTAGGTAGAATTAGAATTCAATACATCAAAAACCTCAATACCCAGTTTAATCCTTTAACCACTAGGCCACACTCTTTCAAAACTGTTAATAGAAACAACATTGCCCTTTTTGTACAGCTGTAGATGCCCTATTGATCTGTATCACATACCATTTAACACTGGATGATTTGGCTAGGAAAAGCGATGTTCACTGTTCCATGGCAAATCAGACAACAATGCTAAGATTGGCTATAGAACCAGGAAAATAGCACAGGAGATGGGGAAACAAACAACCACAAAGAGCAAACCTCATCTGCATGTTCTTCACAGCTATTTTTTACTCCACAAGAAAGCAAAGTAGTAGAGTGCCACTGTATTAAAACTATTTCTGCCTGACGCAGATGTGGATCATGGGGATGGCAACCTAATAATAAGCCAACAGCTGAAGGCCACATTATTGCCCTAGCCTCCTCCCCTAGCTCATTTAGAAAATGACATGTTTTTCTTCGCAATGTTTTTACCCTCCTCTCTCTTTAGTGGCAGTAATGCTGAATGCTCTTGACATAATTCTTCGTTCACCCCTGACAGTCATTTTTTTGAATACTATCCCAGTAATAAAACACCTGACCTCGAGTTTTTCAATTGGCCATTGGCTTGGGTTACCCCAATTAGCGAGGCTCGTTTGGAAGTAGCCAGAGGAGTCAGGTGTCTTCCTGACTCTCTTCCCTAAACTCAGCATTATGAGAGAATACATCGTTTTATTCAGGTCATTTTTCTAGTGGATTTCTTTATTCTTGTATGATCTAAACATAGCAAAATAACAGGTTTAAAAAATAATCTAAAAGTATGTAGAATTCTGATACCAAGTATTTCTGCCTTGGAAGCCATATAACATTTCTAGTTCCCCGAGAGCTGCTTTTCAATATTTAAAGATAATTGAAAGAATTATGTGTATAAGCATCAATGAAGAGCTATTTTATTTACATATAAGGTAGCTACATATCTGCATAACTTAATGAAAATACATATGCACTTGCATAGAGCACACATCTGTGGATATCTGTGTGCCTGGGTCAGTATATCTTTCGGGTACAGATCTCCCAAATCTATAAGTCCTTATTAAAAATGCTTCAGGTGGAAAAGAAAATGTGTACTTCCAGAGATAAAAGTGTGTTTATTACATGTAAGATTTTGCCTCAAGAATAAAGTTGGGAGTTACTGTAAATAATAACATTGAGGTTTCTCAGAGAACTTTGGCAAAGGAATGTGGGCATTTTCAACATAAAGGAGATGGAAGAGAAATTAAAAGAATATTTAAAGTATTTTAAAGGAAGAGTCCTTTAATATTAAAATTACTTAAAAATGCATCATTGTGTATCTGATATAGCAATCTCTTTGCTCCCTTTGTTACTTAATGTTTATTAATAGGCACAGGACTTCTCAACAAGAGTATGATTTTTCTTCACAAATCTTTAGAATTTGTGTGCACTGTGCAATTTTATCACTGGTCACATTTTTATTCTTTCTTGGCAAGGGTAAACCATAAGATTTCTTGATAGACAATACTTGAAATAGAATATGAAGTCCACACGACTGAAGGTGGATAAATAATACGGACTGAAATGAGCACATGAGTCTTTCAAAGACTACAAGCCTCCCTTTGACATTCAAGCAACTAAGGAGCTAAAGAGAAATTGAATTTAGCCAACGCAAATGAAATTAAAACTAAATTGGTTGTCATATCAAACTGATGTTTACTATGTAAATGTTTTCTGTTTATGAAACTACAGTTTAGAGTGTATAATGCTGCAAAAGCACGAATATTTTCATGTTCGTTTAAAATAAAAATTCAAAGACCTATTGTAAAATTGTTTAAAATCTTAGTCACTTATGCAGGTAATATTTAAGGGATTATGAACCATGAAAACTGTGGACATAGACAATTGAGATAAACACACACGCACACATAAACACACGTCAAGACACAGGCATGCTTTTCTGGCCAGGCAGTATCCTATTACATCATTGCTTCAAATGCATTCATTCTCTTCAATATTGTTGGCTGTTTCAGGTTAACTACCGAAATCATTTGCCTGAGAAGCGAGATTTAATTGTCTTACAACTACCTCTGTGAGGTACAATAGGGATTACAAGTACCCATTGATTATGCCATTGGGTAGAATAAGGGACTCTTATTCTAGCATTTCTCATTCATTTTGTCATTGCATTCTCTTTGAAAGAGACCAAATGGGTCCCAGCAGGTGAAAGCAAAGAAACCTGAAAGGCCCCCTTTGATGAATGACAATACCACAGCCACCCTCCCCCACCCCCATTTTTGGAGATTATAAAACCTTATTAAATCATGCCCTGTTAGGTATTGATTGAGAGGGAGCTAAACTAAAACCAACAATAGCAGCATGGATCAGAGAACACTGCTTTCATCAGTGGGCACTAAACACAGCTAATCTTTCCAATCCTTTTTTTTTGGGGGGGGGGCTTTTTTAACTATTTACTTTTGTTTAAACCATTATCACAGAAAGTCATACAATTATAGCAGCTTTGTCAGTCAAGAATAGATTGTAGTTGTCTAGCACTTCATCTTTTTGAATGTAGCAGTGTATTGCACAAACAATATTATACTTGGTTAAGATTCAGGATTATTATTATGATTATTTGGGGGGTGCAATTCTAGGTAATTATCATAATTATTCTTGACTCTGGGACCCCTTTGATGACAAGGCTGCTTTAAAGTAAACCACTTGGACATAACAACTCAAGATATTTGACAAGAGGCTTCTGCCAGAATCAGAGTTGAAAACTCACCCATATTTTAAGGCTATCTTGATTATCAGGCTGTTTGCGTTCCTGGGCTGTCTTTTCTGCCATCTGTGAGCGCCACAGCAAACAACCCCTTTATGACAATCACCTCAGTATAACTTGAATATGTCTGCTTTAGAGGAGATTTCTGTAATAAGACTCTGTGCTAATTAACTGTCAGCTTTTTTTTTTCTAATCAGCAGAATGCATTTCAGAAAGTAAAGACATTCCACCAAAAACTCCTAAACAAGAATTAAGCTTATATGCTAGACTGCAACAACTTCTCTCTGTTCTCAGGCCTTACTTATACATCGGTTTGCTTTAAATACTTCTCACGTGATAAAGATTTTCATTTTTCTTGCCAGTTGACTATAGGTAATAACATTTGCCCCTCCCTATAGACAGTTACTTGATTCAATAACTTTACAAAAAAAGGAAGGAAGGAAGGAAGGAAAGAAAGAAAGAAAGAAAGAAAGGAAGGAAGGAAGGAAGGAAGGAAGAAAGGGAGGAAAAAAGAAGAGGAAAAGGGAAGGGAAGGGAGGGGAGAGGAGAGGAGGGGAGGAGAAGGGATGAAAGGAAGAAAGAAAGGAAGGAAGGGAGGAGAGAAAATGTACAGGTGTAAAGGCAACTTTTTTGTGCTAGAAATTGTAGCTATATAGTATTTTTTTTTTTACAGGCAGCTAGTGTTGCTATTGAAAACAATCACAGTTAGGAAAATTATTAGTTTGATATCAAAGATGAGTCATTTCACTCCAAGAGAAATAATTATTTGTAGAAACATTATATGCCATGAAAATAACATTCGAAAAAAAGTCTCCACCAACTATCATTGTCTTAAGAAGACTATAGAAATCAAGGCTTGAACAAAATAGAAACAGAAGTTTAAATATTTACAAACTTATCTCGGAGAATTCTTTGCTCTTTAATGGATAAAACCAACAGTAACCACTTGAAAATAAAGCATTAATAATAATATTTCCTTTAAAAATATAAAACATAGGAATTAATGCAGAGGCTTTCATGTTGTTGTTAAAATCCCTCTCTGAATCATGGCTCTCCAAAATATACACAGGAATAAAATTTTTAAGTTGGATACAATAAATATAGAAAATGAGAACATTACAAAATTATTTTTAGGCAAAATTTTTTCTTTATAACTTATTTTTGCACAGTTTTCAAAAGTTTTAATTGCATTTATAAATTAGATTTTATTATTGAATAATAAAAATTTACTCAAAACTTTATTGCTAATCAATATTTTCCATTTGTGGACTATCCTGGGTTTGAACTTAAACTTTGAAGTTAGGCATTACATTCTTTTAATATTCTTAATTGTTTGGCATCATGTATTATAATTTATAAATTTTATTTGTCTATTTTTATTTCCACACCTTCTTAATGCTACACTCTAAATAAAAATTTTAAAGTACTAAGTATGCCTAATACTTTTAAGTTAATATATCTAATTATTAACTTAAAGCATTTTGAACAGAACAGTTAACAACAACAACAAAAAGTTGCCAAGCTGTGCATTGGATAATAGCCTCTTTTTGAAGCATGAAGATGTGCATATATTTTTATAAATGCTGCAAGCCAGTTTAAAAGCTTCAAAGTTTTATATGCTATCTAATATAGATAATTAAATGACAAAATCTGTTGCTAATTTTATTTTCATTAGATTTGATTTTTTTCAAGTGAGTGTTGCCTGTTAATTTTATACTGATTAGTTCGGTTCCTTTGCTGATTTGTGTTTCCTAAAAGAAACCTAAGATTTATTCTCTAAATGTTTGATAAATTTTTAATACAGTCACCAATTGGCAATTTTAGATTGCCTCTTATTTTAGGCAAGTAGCTAGAATGTAAAATAACTGACCATTTAAGTTGCAATAATAGTATTTTTAAAATTGGCCTTAGGGTACACCTTCTGATTTCCATTTTTAAAAACTCTGTAATTTACCTCTTCTTTAAGTTGCCTGAGAAAATTATATTGAAACAATTCTACTTAATAATAAATCTCTGTAATAATAAAATTATCAAAATTTTGCTCAGTACCCTCTCATATGTGAGAAAAACTAATAAATATTTGAGACTTGCCAACTATTCATATTTCTATGTATTAGAGGTGCCTTTCCTGAATTCTTTCTCTTCCATCACATTTGAAGATTGCAAACAAGTAAGAAATTATTTTGGTTTCAACACTAAAATATAATAATTCCAATTCCTATCACTTTCCTTAAAAATGAAATTTAATTCTGTTTTTATCATCTTATTATGTGGGCCTTTTGTAATCAAATTACATACATGAGCTCTTGTAAGTCCTGTGATCTCTGCCTAGAATTTCCTTGGCTTACATCTTCCTAGACACTGTGCCCAAATTGTTACTTATTTAGCAGTTTTAACAATGTTAAAAAATGATTTCAATCAATTTGTATTAGAACTATAGTAAAAAAGACAGGAGGCATATATTTTGTCTAATTTTTTCAAACTGTTTAGAACACAGAAAACAGCTTGTATCATTGAATTTTACTTTTTATGCATGATCACATATGCTTTGTTTCTTAAATGACTTATCAGTGTTAAAGAAAAATATATTTTTCTCATATATCTTCTAAAGACTCTCCTAAAACCAATCTTCAGAATTATATTGATGTATACACAAAGGATTATTCCCTTATACCTTAGAAAAACATTCCCATTCAAATAGTCCCATGCATCTGACGTAAAAAATAAAAATTGAATAAATTTTTCAAATTGAATTACCATGCTGAAAATACCCTAAATACTATTAGCATTTATTTCACAAAATTGTTCCTGTTGGATTAAACATGGTTTGTTTTTCCTAGTGATAGATGTAATACTTTATTATTGAGGGAAGGGGCAGAGCTAATTTTCATTTTGGTTGAAGTAATATTGTTACTAAGAGAAATATTCATTCAATGGAATAGATATTGAATTTTTTAAGTTGAGTTGGTAGTAACATTTTAACCATCTCTTCAGACAAGTCTAACTCATGATATTGTTTATTTGTGATAGATTCAGTCCAACGAATTTTGATCCAATGTTTCAGCTGTCATTTCTGAAGTTGGTAAGTACCTAATACAGTGCCTTTCTATACATGAGGAGGCTTCTCTTTGAGAATCTTGTGTTTTCTCTAAATTCTATTTTTGAAAGATTTAAGAAAATTTAACTTCCCAGGGCAGGAGTTTTTACAATATTTTTCACATAGAACTTTGTAAAATTGTAAGATTTCTTGACTTTGTTCCTCGGGCTTTCACTTGAAGATATTTGGATGGACTTGGCTATGGTTTCCCTAAAATTCACTGGGGTGAAAATGAACTATCAGTAACACTCTCTTCTGTTTATCAGAATATCGAAGATACTATATAGAAGCTAAAGATATGTATACAGGAGCTAAAGGTATTCTTTTGACCCGACAAGGCCTTTCAGTTCATGCTCAGCACATATTCACTAAGTACACGCGTTAATTTCTCATTCGGCATAGTGAAATTGGAAGCACCTGTTAAGACAATTCAGAGAGGCCAAACTCCCTCCTAAAGGGAAAATTTGAGAAATAAAGTCAAATCTCCTTAGTTTCAGTCGAAATGTTAAAGTTCCCAGTCCCATCGAGAGAGATTTCATAGAAAAGTCAGTCAGCAACACTCCCCTTTGGTCTCTTCTTACAGAGTTTGACCACCATGAAGCAAGGAGACCTTTGGAGAGTCTTCTTTACAGCAGCTGCACTGAGGGTCTACACACAAGCTTCACTGCAGCCAGTGGTCTAACCTCTCCCTAACCTTTTACCAAACTCTTCTTTTGGAATTGCCTTCAAAGTGAGACTATTAGCTGCTAGAAAAATATTCTTACCTGATAGTCATACTTCAATTTTAAATCCAAAGCAGAGATATCTATGTTCACTACACTTCACTCCAGATAGTTTCCCAAAGTCAATTTTCCTTTATTGGACAAAGATTATTTCCCTTTATAAAAACAAATGTTCCAAAGAGTAGGCAGTAGCCTCTGAAGGCAGTTATCAAAAGAGGACATTCAATACTGGATTGAGCAATGGGACCATCACTGAAATGAGTATTTAATACCTAGCAAGATGATCACTTTGAAACTTTTGATTTTGATAAATGTTTGGTTATGCTAATTAAAATAATCACACTGCCCTGTAGTCACATCTCAAATATCTGCCTGTCATTCCCTTACAAGATCACAGTTTCTTGCAGCTCTGCATGAAACCTAACTTGAAAACTTGGACTTCATAGTCATAGTCCCTTTGGACACAGGCTTACTGAGCAACAAGGCTTCTTTGTTTATATGCAAAACAGGTAAAATTTAACAAATCTTAACATATAGACTAATATTTAATATACTCTTCAGAAAACGTTGAATCACCACACACATGAATTCAACTGTTAATTTAGCAAGGTTTAAATTAAAGAAAACTATTGGGTCCCGAGAGACAAAAATTTAGACTATTGTTACATGAACGTTAAGTTAATGTATCAATATACATATGTTCCCAAATTTAAAATTGTTTTTAAAGTAAAGCTTATGCACCAGTGCTTAAATGTTTTCAAAGGGTTTGAAAAAAATTACCGGATAATTATAGTAACAGTTATTTTATATATTTTCTTTAAAAACTGAATAACATTTTCAATTATGTAGACTTATGTGTGTGCCAAATTTTGAGTTTCTGATTTTCTTTTATAGTTAATTTCTCTACTGTCAATAAAGACCATATGTTTATGATATATATTTTCCCATCTGAAAATTCTATTACTGTTTTGTGAGTGCTGGTTACCACAGTGAAGGAGCTCCATGATTCACTTGGTATGTGTGATTTCTAGTCATGCCTTGTAATGTAGGTGGATTCTAGAATTTTTGGCTGTGCATAACTTGGTGTGTCTTGCCATTATGAACTAATTATTCCAGTAGATATGTTGAAAGTGAATCCAGGTTTCTCAGTCTTATTTCAGCAATGGGGTTTTCTCAGAAAGTTAACCTTGATTGAACTTCTCAAGTTCCAGAAACATCTACCACCTCCACCTCTAGAAGATGCCCAAAGGGGAATCACAAGGATCATGACCATGAGACCCTGTATTAAACACGTGGTGGGAACTTCATCGCTTTCCAATGAATATGTTGCCTTTTGTACAGCCAATTCATTTTTAAAAAAATACATCATATTATGTTATTAAGGATTTTTAAGATTGAATGAAAACATGTAGCCAATCACTGATTTTCTCTATTAGGAGAAATTATTATTTTTTAAATTTGTGCTGCTCTGAAATTATTCTTAGAGATTATTATTTTACCACCAAGTTTGTGCCTAGTATTTTATTCAAATCATGGTTTAGAACTTTGCAATTAGTCCTTCTAAGCTTTGCTTCTTAACAATAAGAGTTTTAGTGAGCTTCTCCAATTTTGACTGCAAAAAGCCATGCCAGCCTCTTAGGTCACTTTATTTCTCTTTGAATTTGGATAAAAATTTAGTGTAGAATCTTTTTAATAGCTCAGGAAAAAAATTCCATTTCTGATGACTGCAATCTATAGCTTTGTGTGACACATTCAGTTTAAAAAAAGAAAGCTGGGTCATTTGAGAAAATGTTCATCAAAATAAGATAGATCTGGAAAACTGCTTTCCTAAAATACTGAAATAACAGGTATACTAACTTGGTGATTAAGACAAAATTTAAGAAGACTGGGAATTTGGAGACATATCTTCCTTAGGATGCTGGAATTAACCTGAGGGCAGTTACTCTGAAGCTTACTCACTTCACCTTATCTCATCTTCCCTGGTTCCTTCTGCTGGCTGTAGAGAGAATTTCCTATGCTGCTGGACAGGTCTGGTCTTAGCTTTTTCTGCCTCCCCACTTTTGTTTCTTTTATTTTTTTTCTTCTTATTTGTTTGTTGATTGTTTTTATGGTAGTTTAGCAGCTGCTAAAGTATGACCATATTGAAGTATGGCTTGTTGTATTGTATACTGGTACTGAGTTGGTTGTTTGAGCCATAGGCTGGACTATCTTTCTGATATTTTGGTCCCAAAGCTATTATCTCTAGTACAGTAAGAGATTTTCAGCTCTAACATCTGATTAGTTCTCAGCTCCTACCACACTGAGGAACATACAATATTGCTTTCTTCATAGGCATTAGATTTTACATTTCTGGAGGGCTGCGATCCTTTCATTTGCTTTTCCTCTTAATTATCCCTTTCTTGTGACTAGTGAAATTCGGTTTTGCATAAAGTAGGTGCTGGGGAACTTTACTGGAGGCCTTGTCTTGCTATTAATATCTCCTCTGAAGCGAAACTTGTATAGTCTATGAGGGAATCCAATAAAAGATATCAATTGGACATAAGACAGTTGCTTGCAGAGTCAGCTGGTGAAAATCCTTCCATTTTCACCATCAGGATGCTTCCAAGCATATTTCTCAGACCTCCAGACTCCGAATCCTTCCTCTCTCCAGAGATAGTCATTTGATGTGCCTGTTACTTCCTGGTCTAGTTGAGAGCACCAAACTAGACCAGGAGGCAGAAAAAGGACTGGATTTTAAAAGGGGTGGGGGGCTTCCCTGGTGGTGCAGTGGTTGAGAGTCTGCCTGCCGATGCAGGGCACACGGGTTCGTGCCCCTGTCCAGGAAGATCCCATGTGCCGCAGAGCGGCTGGGCCTGTGAGCCATGGCCGCTGAGCCTGCGCGTCCGGAGCCTGTGCTCCACAACAGTAGAGGCCACAACAGTGAGAGGCCCGCGTACCGCAATAAATAAATAAATAAATAAATAAATAAATAAATAAATAAATAAATAAATAAATAAAAGGGGGGATAAATTGGGAGATGGAGATTGACATATACACACTACTATATATAAAATAGATAACTAATGAGAACCTACTGTATAGCACAGGGAACTCTGCTCAATACTCTGTAATGGCCTATATGGGAAAAGAATCTAAAAAAGAGTGGATATATATACATACATATGTATAACTGGTTCACTTTGCAGTATAGCAGAAACTAATACAACACTGTAAATCAACTATACTCCAATAAAAATTAATTAAAAAAAAGTTTTAGCCTACTCCTCTGGAAGGTCACACTTGCTTTACCGGCTCTGATCTTCTACCTCAGTTTGGCCAAGTGGCTTCTGCCTTGCTTCTTCTGTCTTGGGCAACTATTCCCATCATTGCCCATAGCAGGTTTTTGTTTTTCCCAGAACCAGACCCTTCTTTGCTCTTATTAATGCTTCTTAAGGCTAGAGTCAATCTTTGAACGATTGTCAGAATTTACCTCATGCAAATTGATTGTATATACCCTTCCAGGATAAATGCCAAGATACAGAATCCCTAGCAGACTTCTGTCTGCCTTTTGACTCCATGCTCATCATTTGCTGGATTCCCCATCCTGGGCTCCTCTTATTAGTTGTGATCCATTGCTACTTCATAGCAGATCCCCGGGTCTGTGCCACATCCTCCAGAGGAGACAACTTCCAGGTTTGTGTTGAGTCGGTGCCCACCCATGGCTACCTTGATCCAGGTAAAGATTTAATGCTCAGCCCAGACCGTGCGATTCTGCACTCTTCTGTCATTGTTATTGTTAGCCTGGCTGTGTCTGCCTGTATCTCCATAGATGATAATTTAGCTGCTTGTGCTTCTTTTAGAACTTAGAAAATTCTGATCCACCTGCACCCCGATCTAGAAACAGGCAGAGTGATAGCAAAAACCCCAATGAGTAAAAGCCAACTGGCTTTCTGAAAATAATAATCCTAGTACCATCATTGTACAGGCAGATCTGAAAATTATTCCATATCCTGAGTTTACATCTAAGCATGTTGAAGCAGTTCTGATCAATACAAACACCGGCTTTTTGTCTCTTTATGCCTCCATGCCTGAATATATAAAATGGTTATTTTTTTAAAAAGTAGAGTTGTTTTAAAGAAATGAGGCACAGAACACATCTTTATATGCCAATCATTGATTATGTTACCAATAATAACATTAAGCACCTGGACATTTGAGAGCAATTTACATCAAACTGGTACTGTTCTGGAGAAACATTTGCCATCTGCATCATGTAAGATGATATTTCCACCTAATACCTGGTTCATATCTGGGGTATGTAGTAAGAATGAAAAAAGATGTTGTTATAAAATGCCCGTTTCTTGATAGTATATGAAAAGTTTAACCATTAATTTGTGTTCTATTGAAATGATCAATAGAGATCCAACCTTTTTTACTTATAATTGCCAACAACTGAAAAGATAGACATTACGTATTATTTCCGTTTGAAAACTCCACCTATTTCTAAGGTTCTGCGAGTCTGATTTCTTCATGCTATGCAATGAATGCTTCCATTTACAACACATAAAAATGGACCACTTTATACCTTATGTTTTTCAAGTAAAGTTTGCTTTTGATCCAGTCGAGACTTTAACAGGAAAATACAGCTTTCAGGTACAGATTTCCAGGGACAATGTTTGAGCACAGGTTTCAAAGCAATTTTATATGATATAGGAAATTATTATAGAAAAAATAATTTTTGTTGACTAAACCTAGTAACACCGGATTCTGTACACCCATGACTGCTACTCAAACTTAAGTTTCTCATCCATCATTGCTTATCCTGGACAAATTCAGACCATATTATGTTAGTCAGCCCCAATTAGCTTAGCGAATATTTTCCAAGATGGTGAACTAACAATAGTGTTAGTTTTGTGACCAGCAGAGACATGCTTACTCACTTCATCATTACATTTCTCTAAATAGTTTTAAACAGAAAACCTCTGGTGAAGGAAAGAGGAAAGTTGCTGGTATCCATTTGCTTTGGTTCCCACCTCATTTATTTTTATTGATTTTACATTCTGTCCAGTTAATGTGGTGGTTTATAATGTTCTCTTTTTTCTTCAAGAGGATGCCTGTACTCATTGTACAATCGTTTCTCTGGCACTCACACTTCAAGTGACAGCAGCTGGTGAGGGGATCACAAAGCAACTCACTCATTCCCAGCAATTGTCATGATGTGTTCAAGTTCATCTTGTAGTTTCAAGCCAGTTCACCCTCTCCTCAGAAGGAAAAAGAAAGAGAGAATAAAAAATCCCCCCAAAAAACAGAATTCCTTTTTCTTGGATTGCTGAGATGCCAAAATAGGAAGTTAAGAACAAGTGAGGATTCTAGGTTCCTGCTGCGATTTAAGAAAAGGAAATCGTTCCGCAGGAAAATCACATACTACTGTGTTTTCGCATTGCATGTTAGGAAACAAAGAGGCTAGATTTTTTTTCTCAGAGAGGCAGATGGGAGAGTAAAGGGATACAGCTATAGTTCCTATTCTCTAGTCTTTATAGAGAAAAGAACAGTGTGTGGTTTTGTAAATGAAAACATATATTTATATCTCCTTCTCAGGAGCACTGACACTCACACTTCTAGTTTTTGTATTTAATTTCTGTATTTCTGTCCAAAAAAAGCTTTTTTGAAAATCGGTTAGTTATTAAATAAACCTTAGAATAATGTATTAGTTTGTTGTTAATGCTGTGGAATGTCGTTTTCAAGTTTGGGAATTTAAATTCATTTTAGAAAATTTTTGGAAAATAGAGTTAGCAAACACAGCATTTAATCTAGTTGTTGTAAAGGGTTAATTGTGTACAGAAAAAAATGTCTTCTTTATATTTTTTCAGTCATTAACATAGCTGCCATGCTGTGATTTTCCCCTTTATGACTTTCTTTAAATAGATGTACCAGAAGAAATGTTATATGAGTCAGTCAGTCTAAAGCCTTCTTGCTTGTTCCATAATTAAATAATGCCATTCTTAAAAAGAGAAAAATATCTATTTTAGGAATTTGCTTTTAAGAAAAAAAAAGCCTTTCATCTGAACAAAATGCAATCAATGCAAAAACTGGCAGTTTGAGATTTTATTATATGGATGATTGTCTCAATTTTCCTTTTAATTTTCTTAGTGTAAAACTGGCTTTTTTCATTGACTTACTTCAAAATCCTGAATAAAACATAACCTGCTTTATTTTTCTCATCTCTAAATAAAGATAGTACTTATCACATAAACTATTTTGAGGAACAAAATGTTAATGATGTTAAATTATTTTAATTAAAGTAAAGCAGCTCTCTGAAGTAAGGATATTCAGATAGCCATTGTTCTGTACTCCAAACCATACTTTTGTCCTGCCTTTGCATTAAGTTTGCTTTTTGATAAAAACTGAGTTCATAAAAATTTACTGGATGCAAAGATCAGATTATTATTTAGTTATTCAATGTGACAGAAATGTCTGGATAGTATTTTAACCTTCTGGGTAAGTGACTTGAAATTGTTTTCATTGCATTTTTATTTTAAAAGTTTATTTTAAAATAAATATTAACAACTGTTTCTATGCAAGGACAAAACACAAGAAAAAAATAGAGGGCAATACTTTATTAGGAAAATTTGGGCAAGTCTTATTCATGTGGAAGTTATAGATTTGTCCTGATCGTTCCTGTCCTGTACTTGAACCTGTCTTTTCAAACTCACCTAGGCTGATCTGCCTCTCTTAGATAGTATACATGAACAGTTATTCAGGTGTGGGTCTGTGTTGATGTCTTTACCATTTAGTGAAGGATTAAAGTGAGATATTTAAAAAGCTGTAATAATCTCCACAATTAAAAAATCAGACCTCATCCCCTTCTTACCAACCTGGAACCCCTCCCCAGTCCTACTCCCCAACCCCCAGCTAGTCTCCCTTTCTTGACCCTTCCCAGAAGTTATAAAAATACAAGGGAGGGTATTCTAAACAAGAAAATTGTGGCTATGGAGATCATCAGGGCTTGGAATTAGACTACAAGTTTTCTAATCCTGGATTTATCACTCTAGCTCTGTGGCCTCAGGAAAATTATTTAGCCTCATCTGTATAATAGGGACAATAATAGTCCTACCTCAGAAAGCTATAAGGATTAAGTGAGATAATGTGTATAAAGCACTTGTCAGAGCACACTCAGTAAATGCTACTGTTATTGGACCTTCATTCATAAACCATTGCACTGATCACAAAATTACTGACCTAATATTATTGATTATTTCCCCCAAGAGCCTAAATTACCAGAGGAGAGACCTTTTATTCCAAATGAAAAAGCCAGTTTTTGTCATGTTTCAAGGGTGACTCCATCTCAAAAGTCCACAATAAACCAAGCCTGACATATTGCCAGGGACAAGGTAAGACTTTCAAGCTAAGGTCACAGTGGTAGCCACCTACTGACAAAGATTTTTATCCTGAAGTTCAGGGATATCCCTACAGCCAAACCTTCAGAAACTATATGACTGTCTTGGAGAGAGGGGCTTCAGCTTTTAACCAATTTCCAATTACATCCAAAATGTTAATAAATTTGCCTGCCATCTCTTTAAATTAATTAAAAACGGAAATTAGCCATGTTACCCTATGCAATAGGCAAGCATGAGTACCAGTTGGTACATGCAATAGGGCTTCTCTGACCATAGGCCAGGTTCCTTCATTGCTTCTGGAAACCCTAGATTCCTGCTAGACAGGTAAGTACAGGTGATCTGCTCTGATCTAAAAAGGACTGATCTTAGAAAATTTATTTTCCCTCAAATAACCCTTTTTACCCAAAGGATTGATACTGTTCTCCCCATTGCTAAGTGTTCAAATCTGCCCTTGGGTTTCCACTGATGGATCAGCATCTCCAAGCCTAGAAAGGGCTTTTACAGGTTCCATTGATAAAGGAGTTTTGGACACTGTGCTATAGGTACTCACTTGGGATAGGTCTATGGGCCTCAGGCAAAGTCCAGATGCTCCAATTCTGAAAACTTCATGGCCAGTGGGACTTGCCAGTCCCATCCCAGGTGCAAAGAAGTATAAGGCAGACTGCAAGATTTGACCATTTTAAGAAACCACTATTTATAATTTAATCTGTAGTTATTACTTGGGATTCAGACAAGGGTTTCCCCATTTGCCACCTTCTTTTTTTTTTTTTTTTTTTTTTTGGCCACGCTGCACAGCTTTCAGGATCTTAGTTCCCTGACCAAGGATCGAATCTGTGCCCCCTGCAGTGAAAGCACCACTGGACTGCCAGGGAATTCCCTGCCACTTCCTTCTTAATCCTGCAACAGTTGATAGTTTTCCATGCATTTCACCCTAAAGTTAAAGCCAATCGTGTCTAAACTTAAGTATTTTGGAATTATTCACAAATTGCACCTCAAAAAATCCTGGTTTATAAACTATTTGATGTGAAAGAATCCCTAGAATCTTTGTTATAATCTCTTCAAAGTCATTTTCCCCCTCTTAAAATAAGAATATTCTCTTCTTTCTTTTTTCCTTTTTAAAACAATCTGAAAAGAAATTAACTCCCACATGGCTCAAATGGAATCAAGTGCTATAACCCAAGAGGTTTAAATAAATTCTGAATTTGACGAAATTCATTTTTACCATTAATCAGTGATCACCATGTAAAATGAAACAGTGAAATCAGCGTTTAGACTAGTTAAAACATTTTCTTAGTTTTTGATATAACTTAACATTTTTTCTGGTAGCAAGTTATAAAGGTATTGATTTAAAAATTATTTCCATGATTTAATGTAATAGATAAGCTATTAATATTATTTATTTGTGTGGCTATTTCCTATAATAAACATATATGCTCATAAAAGCATTATCTTGAATACGTATATTTTTAAAATACAAGAGAATTTCGTTAAAAGATAAGAGAAATACATAATATCTGGGCTGCAACAAAGCACGTGACACATGGAAATGATTTCTTGAGCTCGCATTTAGATACCAAAAATATAAAATGAGAGCTAGAGTTAGACTACATCAATCTCACTTTTCATTCACTACCTTCAGGAACACAACTTCATCCCTGTTTTTCAGTTTGGCTCCACTGACCTGAGCTCAGATACACTGTCTGAAACTGGGGCATTTTTTTCCCTGAGTGAGTGGTTTGTGGGATCTACAGTTGATCATAACCAGGTGGATAATGAAATTTGGATTCTTTAAAAAATGAAAAAGCTCAGTTAATTCTCTTCTTCACTTTTTGTTATTAACAGTGCTTGACACAATCAGAACTATGCTGCACTTTCACATTATTTTCCCTTGCAAGTCTTCAGCCCCTACTGTTCCGTCTGTTCTGTCAGCTAATTAAACACATAAACCTGTGAGGAAGCTACTGTTAAATCCACCCTGCTTACAAAGATGATTTCTCAATAGGCCTGATGTCGAATGTGTTTGAGGTGCACAGCGCAACCTCTTCAGGAAGAAAAATACATCTACTCAGGAGCTGCCAATGGATATTCATGACTGTTTCAAATTGGACATGGGTATTTCATCACTTACCTCAAATGTCTGTGGGAAAAAAGCTTGGGCTTTTCAAAATAGGTTAGATATTCCGCTAAAATACTGTATCTCCAAAAGATGTGCATATAATTTTTTGACGTGGGCATTGACTTATTAGGTAAAATTGAAGGAGAAAATAAATATATACTTAAATCATTTCTTTAAAATAGAAATACTTGATTTTCATATCTTTCCAAAAATCAGATACGGTTATTTCCATGTCCTAACTTTATTAACAATGTCCTTCGTGGCTATGCCATTTAAATCAGTCTGTTTTCAGGTATAATAGTTAAAGTATAATTAGTATGTACAGAAATATTTACTGTCTGCTATAAATATAATTAATTAGACCTAGTACACTGAAGTTTTTTTTTTTGCATGCTATAAATCACTTTTGATTTCAACAAATGGGTACTACACAAACCTTGGTAAATGAAATGCTATTTGACTTATCATTGCTAAATAATTGAATAAAGAGGAGAGCTAGGTAAATGGTGTGGAAAAAATATCTAACATCACTCTTATCAAAATGAAAGTTGCTTTGAAAATGAAACACAATTTCAGCTTTTGTAGGTAGTGCAATCATTTTCTTACCTTTATTTCACTAAAACACTTTCCCCCTACAATCTATACACATACACAATCTACAGTGTAAGTGCCCTCGTGATGTCTCAATTCCAGCAGAAGATTTTTTTTCTTTTAATTATCTATCTTTATTTTGGGACATAGAACAATTGATTCTACATGTCATTAACCAAGCTTAAGCACATTTCGTGTATTAATGTACAATATCATGAATTTGGGAGGTGCCTGGGGGGGTTAATTACTGGTAGGTAAAATTACTCTTGTCGATACTAATAACAAATCTATCGTTGAAAATTATAAGCATACGCTAGTGTTTTGGATCTTTGGGCATCAGATCTATGGGGTTTTTTCATAATAACTTCTACTAAATAATGAATTCTGAATATGCTTAAATGTAGACTGAAAAGTTTTCAGATTTGGAGCAAAGAGTGAATCTTTTATTCATTTATGTTGGATATAGTTAAGATACTGCTGAGGAATTTTAAGTTTTGAGTCTTCTTTTTTAATTTTGTGGACATTTGGAAGATATATTATTCTTTTTTTATTGAAATTCCCACCATGTCTCATGCAAAGTAGTGAACTACACCCTCTAAGAGCTCAATACATTCTAGAGGAGTGGTTATTAATAAAAGAAATCATTCCCCAGACATACATATTATGGGACAATCATAAACAAGGGAGATCTCCTTGTTTGTAATACATTTCACAGTGGATACTTTCACTGTTAAACGGTTTTACCTTCTGACTTGATCTAATTTTTAGATGATCATAGGATTTTCCCACTTCTATTATTGACCTATATTACCTGGTACATTATGAGAATAAAGTGTGACTTGAGTAGAGTCTGTTAATAGAAACCTTATACTCCCAGATGAGCTTTTAGAGACTTGCACCTTAAGTTCACCTGAGGCAGTTTTGCAGAATTATAACTTAATATAGCTGGCAAAAACCTAGATTCCTAGGTGAGTATTAGGAAAACTAGCTCTTTTCAAATACTAATGTTCCCACACCTCTCTATCTGCTATTATCCAAGTCTTGATTCCATCCAAGGAAATAAAATGAGGTAAAAGTGCCTATGTGCCTAGAGAAAAGATTTACTTGGGTTCTCAAAATATTATGAAGAAATCTTCTAAGCTGAACACCCCATGGAACTCACTTTCTTGAAGAAAATACCCTGTATGACTCTGGTAGTTAAATTCAGCCCACTTCCCAGTTATTCTCTCTTGCCTATTTTTCCACTGTGGTCCTAATCCCCAATTACTTACATTTACATCTGTTAATAGAAAACTTCTCATTTCCTAAATTCTCAGTAATTTAACAGCCATTAGAGACAACTCTGGGTTAAGGTAACAGGAAATCCCAGAGATTAGGTAGAAATTATCACTGTCTAAAGGCACACAACAAATTATCTCTTGTATACATGTATATCTTTCCTTGAGAAAATCTATTTTACATAATATTTATAATATTTAAGCATTCATTGTATGCAACAACTGAATTACATGCTTTGAATGCATTATTTCACTAGTCTCACAACAAGCCAGTGAGGTAGAGAATATCCATTTTCCCCATTTTGCAGAAGAGAAAACTGATCCCCTAAATTTTACCTGCGGATTAACCCCAGTAGAATCACCTGGAGGGCATTGATAAAATTGGAATCTCTTAGGTACAAGCCAGTTCCCCAGGTGATTTTGACACACACCAGGTTAAGAACCACCAATATAATGGATTTTAAATATAAGTCCATATTATATATCTATATATATCTTCATACTAATTCAAATACATATTTATAATACCCTGTATTATTGCCATTGAAAGCTGAGTAAATAGTGCTTATCTTGTGATCTTTTAAAGCTAAACATCATGATAAATTGATGAATTGATATTTTCCTTGAGAAAAATCAATGATATCAAGGTCACTCTTTGATTCATAAGGCATTCTATGAGGCTAAGGGGCACAAGTACATTTCCATGAATGTGTCACTCAAGTGGAAAGCCTCTAATTTGTTTGTGGCAAGGGCAGAAATGTTTTAACCAAAAAATGTTATTTGATCTAATTTCCATGGAAGTTCCCATGTTTTAGATACTGTATTATATCCCAGGATTTGTTGCTGACAATCTGGGAATTCCAAGGAGGCTGGATTATGAAGGCAGAATACCAGAGAGGAAAAAGTTTCACAGAGAAAGTACTCAAAGGTCTACAGAGATAGCCCCACCACCACATGCATATAAAGAAAATTCCCAAGGTCAAGGAAAGAACTACCTGAAAGGATTAGAGGAAGCACTATTTGGCACTTACACAGGGCCAGAAACAGTGCCTGTTCCCACAAGTCAAACTGGAAAACTTCATGATTCATGAGGCACGGTGTGGAGGGTCTCACCTCAGTAGTAGGGAATAAAGAGCACTAAACTAACGGGGGCTCTGGTCCTCTCTACCAAGTCTTAAGCCAGACCCAAAGGAACAAAACTGGTCCCAAGTAACTTAACTGCATGTACTAGCAAAGCTCAAGAAAATTTATAGAAATGCAAAAACATCCAGCACTCAACAAGGTCAAATGCACAATGTCTGAACCTGATTAAAACATTTTCAGTTATGCAAAGAAGTAGGCAAATATGATCCATAATAAGGAGAAAAATGAATTAATCCAAACTGACCAAGAACAGACACAGATGTTAGAATTATCACACAAAGATATTAAACAGTTACTCTAATAACTGTATTCCATGTATTCAAGAGCTAGAGAAAAAAATTGAACAAGTACAGACATGGAAGATACAAAAGAAGACCCAAATTGAACTTAGAGATGAAAACTTCCATGTGTACAATGAGAAACACACTGTATGGAATAACAGCAGATTATGCACTGCAGAAGGAAAAAATAGTGTTCTTGAAGACAGCAATAGAAACTATCCAAACTGAACCAGAGAGAGAAAAATGACTCAAAGAAATTTAAACAGACCATTGGGGGCCTGTGGAGAAAAATTAAAGCAGCCTAATAAACACACAATTGGAGTTCTCAAAGGAGGGAAGGGGAGTGATAAGTAACATTAAAAGAAATAACAGATGAAAATGTTCCAAATTTAATGAAACTATAAGCCAGTGGATTTAAGAAGCTCAGCGAACCTCAAGCACAAGATACATGAAGAAAACTAAACCAGGCTTCCCTGGTGGCGCAGTGGTTGAGAATCTGCCTGCTAATGCAGGGGACACGGGTTCGAGTCCTGGTCTGGGAAGATCCCACATGCTGCGGAGCAGCTGGGCCCGTGAGCTACAACTACTAAGCCTGTGCGTCTGGAGCCTGTGCTCCTCAACAAGAGAGGTCACGACAGTGAGAGGCCCGCACACCGCGATTAAGAGTGGCCCCTGCTTGCCTCGCACAGAAACGAAGACCCAACACAGCCAAAAATAAAAATAAATTAATTAAAAGAAGGCTCAACATTTAAAAAAAAGAAAAGAAAAGAAAACTACACCGACCAAACTGCCCAATAATCAGTGAGAAAGAACAAGGGAGAAAAGATACATTATATAAAGAGGAACAAACATAAAGATGACAGATTTCTTGTCAGAAACAATGCAAGCAAGAGGAGAGTGGAGCTTTATCTTTAAAATGCTGAGAGAATTTTTTTAATGTCGATCAAGAATGCTACACACAGTGAAACTATCTTTCAAAAAAGACGGTAGAATAAAGATTGTTTTTAGACATACAAAAGCTGAAAAATTTCATCAGCAGCAGATATGCACTATGAAAAGTGTTAAAGGGAGTATTTCAGACAGAAGGGGAAAAGTTTCATGACATAGAAAGCAGAAAATGAATAGAACTACAAGAAAAAATAGACTAATCCACAATTTTTTATAGGCAGAAATTTAAAAATCCCTCTGTTAATAGTTGTAAGATAAGAAGACAGAAAATCAATAAGGATTTAGGAGATTTGAAAAATATTGACATGACCTGATAGATGTTTGTAAAACATTCCACTCAACAACAGCAGAATGTGCATTATTTTCAAATGAACATTTACCTAGATCATTTTCCAGACCATAAAAAAGTACAATAGGGCTTCCCTGGTGGCGCAGTGGTTGAGAGTCCGCCTGCCGATGCAGGGGACGCCGGTTTGTGCCCCGGTCCGGGAGGATCCCACGTGCCGCGGAGCGGCTGGGCCCGTGAGCCATGGCCGCTGGGTCTGCGTGTCCAGAGCCTGTGCTCCACAACAGGAGAGGCCACAACAGTGAGAGGCCGTGTACAGCAAAAAAAAAAAAAAAAAGTACAATAAATTTAAAAGAGTTCTAATCAAGTTACATTCTCTAACCACAGTGTAATTAAGTTAGCTAAACAACTGAAAGATATCTGTAAAATTTCCAAATATTTGAAAACTAAGTAACACAATTTTAACAAAACCATGGACCAAAGAATAAATCAAAAGGAAAATTAGACAGCATTTCTAACTAAATAAAAATGGAAACACCCCATTATCAAACTTTGTGGGAAGCACCTAAAGCAGTTAGCAAACTGAAGCCTGTGGGCCAAAGTCTGCCCATCAGGTATTTTTGTAAATAAAGTTTTATTGGAACATAGCTGCACTAACTTCTTGCATATTGTCTCTAGTAAATACAGAAAAGGTTTGCTGAATCATGACTTAGAGAAATTTATAGCATTAAATGACTGTACTGTTATAGTCTTGTAGCCCAGATACAACCTTTATTAACATTTTTATCTATGCCATATTGGAAGATGGAGGTTCATTTCTTGGGTGCAATATTTAGGGAACTTTCTCTGGAGACCAAGTCTGGGGATGGGAATGTGAATTTACCTTTGAGAAGATCATAATGTTGTCTCTAAAGGAGAAATTTGTTTGGGGAGACGTTTGATTTCTAGCATGATGTACTTAAGGCTCTGGATTAGTACTGGGTATTCTAACTTAGTTAAGTCTTTAAATGTGGTGAGTCATATGAATGCATTGTTTAATTCAAAGATATTTTAATTGGGAATAGAAACATGGTGGTGAAGTATGACACATCAAAGTGTGTCAAGCTAATTAACATTAACATTCATCATCTCATAGTTATCTTTCCTGTTGTTGTAGTAAGAACATTTAAGATCTACTCAGCACATGGATGGACCTAGAGGCTGTCATACAGAGTGAAGTAAGTCAGAAAGAGAAAAACAAATATCACATATTAACGCATATATGTGGAATCTAGAAAAATGGTACAGATGAACCAGTTTGCAAGGCAGAAAGAGAGACACAGATGTAGAGAACAAACGTATGGACACCAAGGGGGGAAAGCAGGGGGTGGGGTTGGTGGTGGTGGGATGACTTGTGAGATTGGGATTGACATATATACACTAATATGTATAAAATGGATAACTAATAAGAACCTGCTGTATAAAAGTAAAATTCAAAAGAAAAAAAAAAAAGAATCTATCATCAGCTACCTGAGAAAATGTGAGCAATAAAGGGGAATTCAAATAAAAAAGAAACAAACAAACATTTTTATCTATGTCATATTGGTCACTTTTGTTGGACACATTAAGCTATTAATATTTTTACAAAATTGAAATCATATACGTATATATATGTTGAAATATATATTTTTGAACTCTATATAGAATTCCATCATACGGAATTCCAAAATTTTTTTGTTTCCTATTCTTGATTTTAGTTCTAATTTTTTATTATTAAAAATAATGCTAAGTTTAACATCTCTGTAGATAAATCTTAGTGTGTATCTCTGTTTTCTCAGGATAAATCCCTAGAAAGGAAATCTCTGAATTATAGGTTGTCGATTAACAACTGTTGTGCAGATATACTTCTTTCTATTCTGTTTCATTAATTTACATGTCTACACTTATATCAATACCACTTTGTTTTAATTACTGTAGCTTATATTTAAGTCTTCAAATAAGTGTATGGGGCTTCCCTGGTGGTGCAGTGGTTGAGAGTCCGCCTGCCGATGCGGGGGACACGGGTTCGTGCCCCGGTCCGGGAAGATCCCACGTGCTGCGGAGCGGCTGGGCCCGTGAGCCATGGCCGCTGAGCCTGCGCGTCTGGAGCCTGTGCTCTGCAACGGGAGAGGCCACAACGGTGAAAGGCCCGCATACCGCAAAAAAAAAAAAAAAAAAGTAGTATGAATTGTTTTTTCAAACTTGTTTTGATAATCTAGGTCTTTGGATTTCCATATACATTTAGAATCATCTTGATATTTTCTTTTCAAGAAATTGATGGAATTTGGTTGGGATTGCATTGCCTCTATAGATAAATTTGGGAGTATTGACATCTTAACAATGTTTATTCTTCCAATTCATGAACACAGCGTACCTCCTCATTGATCTAGGTCTTTAGTTTTTCTCATTAATGCTTTGTAGTTTTCACTGAACAGATCTTGCATTCTTCTGGTTAAATTTTTCATATATTTTGATGTTTTGTAAATGGTATGACACAGGTTGTAAATAGGTATATGTGAATACATACATGTATTGAGCCATGGCTTTTTTTCATGTGCAGCATAATCCAACCAACTGAACTAACAGAAAAAAGAATGAAAGAAAAATAAGTCATACAGTAGATAGCACCCTAAATTGCTATAATTATTAGCCAGAATATGTGCTAGATCAATGGACATGGAATCCTCTAGAAGATGAATATAAGTAAGAATGGAAATACTGTCTTTCTGCTTTGGGTATGGTTTTAAGTTTCTCATGTTTAAGAATTAGTATAAATTACTAGGTGTACAACAGTTGGGTTAGAGATTATACATATGTTAAATTTTAATAACTATAGGCACTAATACAGATGTATGTAGGGGATGTTCACTGTACTATGGTTTAAAACTGAAAAAAGTGGAATAATCCAAAGGTGTGAATAGAAAGGGTTGTTTGAATCATCTTGGGCAGAATTCAATGCTTTACATACCTGTTTTCTTCAAAGTAATATTTTACAGAGGCTAGATATTAACTCCAAGGATATACTATTTTTAAAATATTTTGGCAACTCAGAATTGTAGAACACACTCTTAACTAGATTCCATTAAGGACAACAGTGAACCTTTGATGATGGATTGGAACTGTGATAAAACCAACTGTCATTCAGAGTCAAAATTGGCAAAAAGGAATAAAAGCGCATTCTAAGTAAGCCACTGGTTAAAATTTTATGATTTTTTCACACAATTTATAAACCGGCTCTGAGGAGAATTCTATTATAAATATAAAAGATTTGAACTAACATTGCCATAGGTTGCCTAGAACTAAAAAATATCTCACAAATAAATTACTAATGTGAAACAGTATGGTGTATCAGAAAGAGCACTAGACTAAGAAAAGGTAAATCCAGATTTTATTTCCAACTCTGACAGCATATACCTGCATGAACATGGTATCTGAGATCCATTTTCCCTAACAGAAGAATAGTCAATTCAATTCACCAGTTCCCAGTCCAGCTCCTCCTCACCAGAATTCCTTTTGTTGCAGATAACTGGACCACGCCCTGAAGGTTCTGGTTTAATTACTCTAAGGCAGGTGAGTCTCAGGAATTTGCTTTTTTTTTTTTTTTGCGGTACTCGGGCCTCTCACTGTTGTGGCCTCTCCCGTTGCGGAGCACAGGCTCGGGAGGCGCAGGCCCAGTGGCTATGGCTCATGGGCCCAGCCACTCCGCGGCATGTGGGATCTTCCCGGACCAGGGCACGAACCCGCGTCCCCTGCATCGGCAGGTGGACTCTCAACCACTGCGCCACCAGGGAAGCCCGGAACTTGCATTTTTAATGTCCTATATGATGTTTTGTGGCAGCAAGTTTGTTGACAGGCATTTGGGGCTACTGGAATAAATCTTCAGGATTCTTTCCAGTTCTGAAGTCCTATGATTCTGTTAAGGCAATGAAGAAAAACTGAGATTCTTCATCACTTCTAATCAGTTTCTAATAATCATAGTTGCTGCTGCTTAGAGTAAAAGGAGGATTTCTTTCAAATTAAGAAAGAATTATTGAAATAATGAAAATAAGAATCCTTAATATCAAGTAGTTAGTGCAAGCGGCAATGAATAAAAAAGCATTCCATTGTCCCCTGCTCTAAAATTCTTAAGAATATTGACAATTTTCCATTCCTTCCTTTAGGGAAGAAGAAGAAAAAAGGTGAACTTATTTGGAATTCTATGTACTTTGCCCTTTAGAACTAGATGGTGTTACTGAAAGCAATATGGATCCTAGCACATTACAATATATAAATATCAGACCTGAATATAAATGTGCAGTGCATCTTTGGCCTTTGGGATATTAAAATGCTCGATGAGCCACGAACACACATTAAGTTAAAAAAAAATAAAAGGTGGCCCCTCTAAGTTATGTTATGAACCCACCAGGAAAGAACAATGTCTTCTTTGACATCCTCTAGAGAACACTTTGCATACATTGAAGTTCAATAGCCATCCAATAAAAAAAATTCACAATATTTTTGATCATGAATTAAGTTATGCTGAAAACTAGTACTTCAGTACTATTTGATATTTGATAAGGAAGTAGACATAAATTTGATACTACACAGTATTTTACTCATAAACATATTCAAAAATCTTTCTGTATCTCTTGTAATTTGTAGTTTATGTAATTAACTCATTTAATCTGTAAAATGAGTTTTTAATCTTATTTTAACTGAAAGTTTATATATTCAGTTCATGTATAAACTCATTTGGTCACTTACTTACACATTTTTTTAAAATCTATTCTTTTTCTTTTTTTTTTTTTTTTTTTTATACAGAGCGTCCCCGCTTCTTTTTTCTCTTTTCTTTAATCATCCCATATGTTTTTACCAACGGTATTCCACCCCTTGCCTCACTGGTCATTCTTTTATATGGCCAAGAAGCATCTATGTCCCCAGCTCCCACTACATCACTTTCAATACCATTGACAGTGACTATTACATTTCCATCTCTCTTTCCCAAAGTAGTTTATCTCCTACTACAGGCTTGTCTGCTTTGATCTCCAAGCCAGTCCCCATGGACACTTTTCCTTCCGCTGGTGTTGGGCTTCTCACAAGCTAGCATTTTATCATGGACAGCCTTATTTTCCCAGCTTCTTCATTCCTTTTATTCAAGGCTCACCTCCCTCAAGAAAACTTCCTCAACTTGGAAAAGCAAATGCAGTCACACCCATACCAGTCATTTCTCCCTTCAGCTAGTGTAATAATGACATGAGATAAGACTAGGCTTATTATTACACTGAGAGCCTACTTTGCTTAAGACATCATCTGAATCTCAGGATATCAAGAGGTAAAACACAATCCTTGACAAAAAGTAGTTTAAAATCTATTTGTGGGAGAAAAGACAGGGAGGGATGACACTAATGCAAAGCATAAGCTAAGTCCAAATTAGTAGAATAGACAGGAATGAAATAGGAGAGTCATAATTTATTCACAGCAACTCAGATATACTGCACTGTGTGTACACATACACACACACAGAAACATGACTTTTCTTTAGCTGGTTTCATGATGTTCTGGTGCTTCTGTTTTCACTCAGCAGCAAAACTGTTTAAAAATTAACTTGCCCATTTAATTTAACTCAGGCTTTTCTGATTTCACTCTAGGTAAAGGCTGTGTGGGGAGAGTAACTACACAGACGTATGTGCTCTTTCTTCTTCTCATTTCTTTCCCCAGTGATATCTGGTCAAAGAAGTAGCTCTTGCAATCCCACAGCAGCAAGAAAGGGCTCAAGTTTTCTTGTGAATGTCACTGCTGGCTCTCTCGGATCTATAGCTGGGTTCATCACTTCTGGTTTGGGGGACTTGGCCTCTCTCCTGCTGCATCGACCAAGAGCAACAGTGCTCTGGAGTGGGCAGGGCCTAACAATTGGGTCTAGAGAGCTGATCATCTTTCCCCACTGACTGGGCACCCACTTTGATGACACAGCTGACACTCTGAGACTCAAAGTCCTCCTTCCATTCTCCCACTTTAAGTGCTTCCCCTGAGTTTTCTTGAGGTCCTTTCACCCAAGGGAATTCCTTCATAGGCACACTGACTCAGTATCAGATACCTTTTGCTTGTCCTATGGTGTCACAAAGGAAATTCTGGGTAGCAATTATGTCTTACACGGGCCCTGGACAGACAAGAGAGGGATAAAGGGGTAAGGAAAAGGAGAGAAAAGAGAGGGAGACTCACCAGGAAAAACTGCAAGGACTTTAGTTTGATTATTGTGGGGTTGGAAGGAGGAAGTTACAAATAAGACATGGCCACATCAAAAATAGTCCTGTATGCCTGGCTAAGGATTTTAGAATTTGTCCTGCATACAATGATTTTCAACAAGGAAGTACATCCACTACAGAAGCACAGGGGTAAACTGAAGCTCAGGCGTGGAAGCTATGGATTGTTAGTGGTGGGACTAAAGTGACAGGGACAGGGAGATCCCCTGCTCCAGCACAGGATCAAGTCAGCTTTTCTCAACATTGCATCATCACTACCTGAAGCATAGTAAATATTTTAAAAAAAAACATTTTACTGAATAAATGGAATGAATAAATGATGGAAGTAAAATTTCACCAAAAGTCCTAAAGAGATTGCTCTTTAAAACATTCCGTGGAGGGGCTTCCCTGGTGGCGCAGTGGTTGAGAGCCCGCCTGCCAATGCAGGGGACACAGGTTCGTGCCCCAGTCTGGGAAGATCCCACATGCCGCAGAGCGGCTGGGCCCGTGAGCCATGGCCGCTGGGCCTGCGCGTCCGGAGCCTGTGCTCCGCAGAGGGAGAGGCCACAACGGTAAGAGGCCCATGTACCGCAAAAAAAAAAAAAAAATTCCGTGGAAAACTGGGCTCAAGATTCAGAGAAATGGTGAACTTTGAGGGAATGTGAATACACTGAGACTCATGTTAAAAACCTGTATAATTTCTAGGGTGAAAAATTCACATCCTGTAATATTTCAGGGTTCTTGAATAAGGAGCTGTATGGTTGCAGCACTAAGGGCAAGAGGCTTTATCCCACTTACAGTTTAAATCTATTGGAAGACCCTTCAGATTGTTTGCTAGGTGTACCGTGTAACCAGCTGAAACCACTTCAGCATAGAGCTGCCTTGCTCAGAGATGGCAGCAGCAGCAAGCAGAACTTTCCAGAACGAGAGCATGCAGGAGTCCCTCTACTGCCCATTAAGTCACGTTACTCTTAGTTTCATCTGTTTTCACGCCCAGGGATTCCAGGTTGAAACAACCTTATGAAACACTTCGGTTATTTTAGTAACACAATGCACCGGGCCATCTAATTTCATGTGAACCTATTTTGAGGCTTAATCATTAATTTTCAAATATTAAAAACATCTAATGAAAATGTATGTTGAGTCTGTGTCATCATATAATCATTGGGGTGTCTGAGTCATGACAGTGAAGGCTTATATTATAAACCCTCCCCCAAAATATGCAGAACCCTTTCTGCAACCAGGTGCCTGGTATTTTACATACATCATTTCATTGTCCTGACAGCCTACATAATAGCTATTATTAACTCCATTTTACAAGTAAGGAAGACAAGGAAACAGCCTCAGAAAGCTTAAATAACCTATCCAAAGTCCTTTTTAAAAAAAATCTGGGAAAGGGCTTCCCTGGTAGCTCAGTGGTTAAGAATCTACCTGCCAATGCTGGGGACACAGGTTTGAACCCTGGTCTGGGAAGATCCCACATGCCGCGGAGCAACTAAGCCCGTGCGCCACAACTACTAAGCCTGTGCTCTAGAGCCCGCGAGCCACAACTACTGAGCCCGTGTGCCACAACTACTGAAGCCCACACCTAGAGCCCATGCTCCGCAACAAGGGAATCCACCACAATGAGAAGCCTGTGCACCACAACGAAGAGTAGCCCCCGCTCACCACAACTAGAGAAAGCCCGCGTGCAGCAACTAAGACCCAACACAGACAAAAATAAATAAAATTTTTTTAAAAATCTGGGAAAGCCTATCTCTCTCCGAAGTCCTTGGCCCACCTGTAGCAGCCTTTAAGAAAAATCCCAGGGTCACTGTTTTGGCAGGTCCTCTCTTTTGGAGAAGTCTTTAAATGGCCCTTTCATACTTACTATTATGATCACTGTTGCTTTTCTGCTCTGAGCACCTATGCCCACTGTTCTGTTATAGAGATGTGAAGATGAAATTGCTTCAGAAATAAGGAGATGCACAGAGGAATAGAATTGGAACGTGGCTTCTTTTTCTCGTGGCAGGAAAGCAAGAATTTGGGGATGCAGTATTGCATCTGAGTACTTTTTTTTTAATGATTCAGCCGACTTCTGGTATTCTCTCCTCAGACCTGAAAGTCTGGTTCCAGTATCAAATGTTGAGTTGGTTTTTTTTTTTGGCGGTACGCGGGCCTCTCACTGTTGTGGCCTCTCCCGTTGCGGAGCACAGGCTCCGGATGCGCAGGCTCAGTGGCCATGGCTCATGGGCCCAGCCGCTCCGCGGCATGTGGGATATTCCCGGACCGGGGCACGAACCCGTGTCCCCTGCATCGGCAGGCGGACTCTCAACCACTGCGCCACCAGGGAAGCCCCAAATGTTGAGATTTTTGTTGTTTGTCTTATCAGATCAAAGCGACTCACAAATACAGGTCAATCATCTACAATCTCTTTCAAGTTGTTGCTTTTGTTAAAGAAAACCAAGAAAACAAAACCACTGACTTGCAGAGGGTACACATAAACAAAATAGAATTAGATTTAAAGAAAGGAAAATGGGCTGACACAAAAAAAGTCACCCTTTTCAGAGTTGAGTCATAATCTTCACTAAATGTTCTCTACTGAGCTGAACTCCCTACAAAAGCTTTAAATATGTGGGGGCCAAAGGGCCACAAAATAAAATACACTGAGGGTCCTTTTGCTACTGAATCAAGTTCGGTTTGCCCTACACTCACCAAGCCAAAACGCTGAGACACTGAGATTTTCAGCAGAGAGGAGAAAGGGATTATTCGCAAAACACGAGCATCCTGGTAGAATGGTAACACTTACTTAGAGAAGAAAAAGATTTAAAAAAAGTTTTGTTAGCAAATATACTTGGGAAATACTGTTACAGAACCAGGTTCATTTTGTCCAACATGCAGCAAGGCACAATGCTGAGATGCGGAGGCTTGCAGCAAAGAGAGTTTATTCGCATGACAGAGAAACAAGGAGGCAGAAAAAGAAGCCGTAGATCTGCCTCCCCCAAGGCAAGGGCCTGGAGTATTTAGAGGATAACGAACTAAGCAGCAGGGCGGTCTGAGGCCTGGGGGCAAAGTGAGGGGCATCGGGGTGTGGGGAAAGGTGATTGGAAAAATGTGCTGTAAACAGTAATCACTGCTCTGTGCAGGTGTAACTAAGCTCCAGGCCTCTGCACGTTCAAAACATGGAGGCACTTAGCATGATCTGAGGGTGGAGTTTTTGGCCCTGTGACGTCAAAAGGTCACCTAGCAGACACTGGCGCATGCCCAGTTGGAGGGTAGGTGGTCCTATCCAGTCTTAACCAGCTCAGCTTGAACTAGACACAGCTGACTCCAATTCCTGGAAAACAACTCATGCCATGTGCAGTTTGGAGGACGCACAAGTTCTTTTGTAGCAACAATTACAATGACCTTGATTAGCGAAGCTAGGTGAAATAGATTTGACTAACGATTACCCATGGTTTCACATTACACTTATAAATGTGCCCTCATCTTGGGACATTCCTATCTTAGAGACGGTATGTATCCATATGTGAAGGGGGAAAAACAAAAAACAAAAAACAACAACAAGCTGGATGGCTAATTTATTGGAGATGGAGAGAATCAGGGATAGACCAGAGAGCCTGATGTGTCTCTAGGACAGAAACAGACATCCATCAAGAACCAAAGTCCTCTCTCTCTCTGCTCCTCACCCTCTCCCCTTTCTCTGTTTCTTTTCCACATGAGCAACATAAAGTCATCACAGGCCTGACTTAAGTTCAGGAATCCCTTAGACTCACTAGATTTGGCAAAATCCATTTCTACATACTGGAAAGAAGGAATCTGATTGGCCCAGGCCTTGTCCAATCATCTGCAGGTAGGTGGGCGGGGCCAGAACCAGCCACTCTGAGAAGGAGCATGATGGTCCGTCCCTCAAGCGTCCGAGCTCTCTCCCAAAGAGCCTGAGGGGCCCTTCCTCCTCCCGACAGGCAGAGTACGTCAAGTTAATTTCCTTAGGAAGTGTATTCCGTTTACAATATGCTATAATTAATTTCCAATGCTCAGACAAGTTTTCTTGTCATGTAAGCAGTAACCACTACACAGCAAAAGGATTCATTTTGGCGTAGTTCTTCAAAAGATACACAGAATTCTTCAATCCACTCCCACGACCACCACCACAAATCCACCATCCCCCCTTCCTCCCTTCCTGTCTGTCACCTCCCCTGCTGCCTACAACAGAGATAACTGTAAACACAAAGAATATATCACTGGCCTGATAGCAAAGAGGGTAATAATACCTCCCTCTAGCTTTCTTCAAAAGGATATCGTTGCACAATGAATACACTACTGTTTATTGAGTACTTTGAGTTTCTTGGAAATAGTCACTGTATAAATAAAAAGTACTCTATTACTGTTATCACCACGTTTAACATGTGGTTAACAGTGGAGAAGTTATTTTGCAGTCCTAGCTGTAAACTATAGCTGTAAATTCTTCCCTTCTTCTTTAAAGCTGTTCCAGAGGCTTTGAACAATGATACTATAGTAACAATTCAAGTACATCACCGTGCCCAATGAATAACAGCACTCTTGATTAATGGCACTTGTTCAACGTCACACTGACAAAAGTATGAAGTGTTAAAAAAAATAAGAGTTTCTGCCTACTATGATTTTTTTTCACTATTTAAAATACAGTCATCATCAGAGCTGAGTTTTTTTTTTTAAGCTGGACTTTTTTTTTTATTACCTTTTCGTCTATTCAGTTGCTGTTATATTTTTCATTCGACAAGTACTGTGCTTTTGTCCCACACTGGTGCTTGCTATCAGAGTGTTATCACTCAAGAGATCTGCTGTAGGATCTGCTAAGCATCTCCGCAATCAGCAAGCCGGGGGCTACCCTAGCACAAGACCTCTACCCAGGGTGGAAAAGGAGGAGGGTGGGAAAAAGGAGGGCAAGCACTGCTGAGAGTCACACACTGGGTCACAGCTGACAAGGAACAGCCAGGTGCTGCGAATATCTATCATGGAGCCATTGGTAAATTGTAGGTGACTGGAGGCATACTTCACAGTGCTGTATCAGAGTTTATGTATTTTACTAACCTTATTTCATTGGGTTGAAGCTATACAGTTTTATGAGCCCCCCCAATACTCTACTAGTTGGAAATAAATTCTTCCTCAGCTATATATCAGAGGATGACATTGCTGTTGGCCCATCTCTCTGAGCAAATGCTCTGCCTGTATTTCTTCTTTTTCTTTCAGCCTCGGGATAGGGTGCAGGGGTGTGGAGGTGGGAGTGTTTCTGCATGATGTGCGGGAAGAAAACAGCTTGTAGTTCAAGGTGAGGGAGGCAGTGCAACCCAAAGGCCAGCTTTAGCCTCTTGTCCCATCCCTGTCTTGCAAATTGTTCAGTCCACTGGCGATTTGAATGGTTAGCACGATTGTCAGCTATCTCTCCACTCCAGCTTTTCTCTCTCCTGGCAGGAACTCTGGGACACAGACTTCGCAAACAGTAATAATAACTCTACTTTAGCTTTCACATTTTTGCAGTTGTTATTATGTCATCATGGTAAATGACCATAATTGACCCCCACAATGAAATGCTGCCAACATTCATATGAATAGCAACTGCAATCGTGCAGACTAGCAGTCATGTGCTTTGCAAGTAAAAATTGTGCTGAATAGCCAAAATCTCAGGTTCGTTTGGGGACCTGAGTATTTCTGAGTTATAATAGGAAATGATTTGTTTCTGAAACAGAAGAGTGCTGCATACAGAAACCTAAATAGCAGGTCAGGGTGAAGTAAGTATTAAAGGGAGATTTCCAGGATTTGCAGGAGCCCTTATGTCTTTGGGGGCTGATTTAGATACAGAGTGATGAGTCAGGAGACTCCACCTGAGCACGGAGATCTTGTAATTCTATTTCTCATCTAAAGGGCACACACAAAATACACACATATACACTCACACGCACGCAAAATTTAACCATCTCTACCATCACAGAGTTAGCATTCACCTTTTCTGACCTTCTCCAGAACTGGCATGCAGTAAGGATATAACAAAATAGTGAAGAAAGAAGTGACAATGCCAAAATACATATCAATTCTCTGACTGTAACTGTGTATTTCAATATTGTGCTTGGGATGCAATTCCAGCTAAATTAGCCTCGACAATTTTCAGCTGATTTGGTTGAGAAATCAAGATCATTTCAAGATGGTTGTTTAAATAAATGAATGAATGGGTGAATAAAGGAATGAAATCTCTCTATCTGATCCTATTTCTAAGGAACCTAGTCTATCACAGAATGCCTATGTTTTATTGGGCTTTTTTTTTTTTTTTTCCTCAAGCTGGGCACCATGCCCTTAAATAAAACACGACCTAACACAGAAAGCAGGGACCTTGAAATTAGCTTTACATAGATTAATGCAATCTAAAGAAACCTTGCTGGTTCAACCATTGTCAACCAGATCCAGTTAAAATTACTCACACAGGATTTTGAAACCTGTCCCAAAGTCTTCTCTTAATTCCTCCTTATGTTCCAGAAACAAACTTCTCTCCAGTTCTGCTCCTCTGCATAATGAGAACACCTTTAGGGAGAACAACCGGCAGCCTCACATCATTCTTGCTACAGAAACTAAGGAAGATCATGAACTTTTCATTGTAATCAGATAATAATAGAAATTATTCAACTATTCCTGTGATTCCCAAATTATAGGGAAATTGAGAAAGAACTTTGCCTGGACAGTTTCTAGCATTTTAGATCAACTGTTTACAAGAGTAAGTTTCCTGTGGCTTCCTGCGGCACGAAGAGTTATCTCTCCAGGATGACCTAGGACAACCACAGGAAAAATACAGTTGCCTTTGGACCATTTCCACCTTTTAAAAAATTCTCCTATCCGCTAGTTCCCCTATCGATCAGTGACTTCATTTGCTCAGTGGCCCCTCAGAGGGGGTCAAATCTACATGGTGTCCACGACTCCTCCCCACCAACCCACGACAAGCAGATTTTCTCCCTTACTCCTGTCTCTCTCTCAACTCAATCAAAATGTCCCCATTACACTAGTGTGGCAAGGCTAGATATTACCAGAAAACTTATTTACCAGAAAGCTTTTATGCACTGGGCTGTGAAAAGCTGTAACTCTCCTAATAAATATTTTCAATTTTAAAAAGGAGTTTATTAACCCAAATGAATCTCTTATTTTTTAAAAAGACAGAGATATTTTGTTCAGGGAAGACTTGTCTACAAGACTCTCCTGAGTCTGCTCTGGCATGCTAAAAATCAGCAACTTGATAACCTATTTCTGAAAAGTTCCTTGACTTCAATTTGAATTTCAAAGTTCAAATTCAAGCATCTTAACGTTCTTAGTTTTACTCTAAGGTGAGTTAAAAGCAAACAGAATAAAGGCAGAGGCATATAACTTTTCTAAATTGCATTTATTGTTTGTCTCTTTTTCTTCCTATTCTTACCAGAACAGAAAGGAATGACTGAAGGGCAAATAGTCACTCCCTGGTTGGAGGCTGACTTACTGTTGGCCAAGCAAGGACTGGATCATCTCTAGCTGGACTGGTCAGTCACTGTGGGCAATAGAGGTGCTCCTCGTGGAATTTGCAAGTGGAGAAAAGTATGTGAAATTTTTCTTACTTATGTTAAATTTTTTGAAGCTCGTGCATTCCATTATTAACTCAGTGTGGTGTTGTTTTGACCAGGGAACTGTTAGCCACAAGCCTGGACTACCAGCCTCTGTGGTCACATCTCATTCCAGTGGGAAGGAGGCTTCTCTTTCTCTTCACTTGGCCACGGACTATCCCATCTACCTCCTCTGTGTTCTGAGTCTCCTTCCCTGACCAGTGATTCTTATTTAATAGCTAGGCCACTACACTAGTCAAATGTGCAAAGAAAGTTAAGCTTTCATTTTATGTGCTTAAAAGATGCTCATTAACCCAAATGGCTATTGTATGTTTTAAATGTGTGGTCATTTTCTATAATTGAGTTCATCTTATTTCTTAAACACCCACTTATGAGTTATATGTGTGAGAAATAGTATCTCTTACTATCTTACAGTTTCATATCTTTCATTTCAAGGTGGTCTATTTGGGGGTACATGCTTAGTCTTTCAAAGTTGTTCTCTTGCCCCTGAGTTACCCCAGGGTAGCACTAGGGTATATGGGAGGTGGGTTATGTTCCTTTGTGGGGTTGGGGAAGCGGGGGAAAGTTACGGACTTGCAGTCACAGTCCCATGTGTTGTACTCTGGATCTGGGAAGAATTTGGGTAAAAGTGCCTAAATCTCCTGAGACATCGTGTTCCCGTGGCTGATATTCATGGTCCTATCAATTTGCTTCTCATCTCAAATACCCTGTACTTTGTAACCTCTTCTTTCGTGTCCCACACCTCTGGCTGGTTCAGTGATCATCTCAGCCTCTCCCTCTCCTCACCAAGGCTTATGGATACTTCTGGATCATTTGCACAATATGTGCAGCCATGAGGAACCTGGAGTGTTATCTCATGTCTATTTAAATAAACATGTCTTCTACTATGCTTGTGGTTGAAAATGGTTCTAGGATAAATGTTTGGCTTCTCCTAAAGGCTTGTATCCTCCCCTTGGCCAGTTCTAAGAAAACAGACCACTAGCACAGATATACTAAAATTCTTTCATTTCTCTCTGGATGTTTCTACCTCCCCAGCTTCATTCAATGCTACTCCCCAAGTCTGACCTGGAGTGGGAACTCCTGATACCCGTGCCTGGTGGCATGCTTAAACTTCTCTCTCTCATAGTCTTTCCAATTCCCCTTGAGTTGGAAGGGCTGGATTTTCACCATGTAGTAGGATCTTCCTTTATATTACATTCATGGCACATGATAAAACTGGGAGCTCAGTGAATTTAGAAAATCTTTTGTTTTCCTTCCAAGACTTCTCTGGCTTCTAAGATTGTTTTCAAACTAGGTGCTCAAAAGTTCTACTCTGGGAAAGAAAAGCTCAATGTCGGCTCTTTATTTCTCTTTACAGTCTGCCTATTTCATGCCTAATGTTTCCAGATAAAAATGAGTGTTTCTGGATGACTAGAAAGTCCTGTACATGAAAAAGCACAAGAAGAAAAGTGCAATGGTATTTTTTTTTATTGGCGTATAGTTGCTTTACAATGTTATGTTAGTTTCTACTGTGTAGCAAAGTGAATCAGCTATACATATACATATATCCCCTCTTTTTTGATTTCCTTCCCATTTAGGTCACTGCAGAGCATTGAATAGAGGTCCCTGTGCTATACAGTAGGTTCTCACTAGTTATCTATTTTATACATAGTATCAATAGTGTATATATGTCAATCCTCATCTCCCAGTTCATCCCACCCACCCCCTTCCCCCTTGGTATCCATAGGTTTGTTCTCTACGTCTGTGTCTCTATTTCTGCTCTGCAAATAAGATCATCTATACCATTTTTTTTAGATTCCACATATGTGCATTAGTATACAATATTTGTTTTTCTCTTTCTGACTTCACTGTGTATGACAGTCTCTAGGTCCATCCACGTCTCTACAAATGACCCAGTTTCATCCCTTTTAATGGCTGGGTAATATTCCATTGTATATATGTACCAAATCTTCTTTATTCATTCCTCTGTTGATGGACATTTAGGTTGCTTCCATGTCCTGGCTGTTGTAAATAGTGCTGCAATGAACATTGGGGTGCATGTGTCTCTTTGAATTATGGTTTTCTCTGGGTATATGCCCAGGAGTGGGATTGGTGGATCATAGTATTATTTCTGTTACATATGCTTAACATGTCTAACTGATGCTTGCTCTGCCATCTTCTTAGGTGGCTTTCACAGGAGATACTCTCACAAAATGCTATGATGAATGAGAATTTTCCCCCAAACCTCTCTCAGTCACAGTTCCTGACCCAAGTCTTAGATGATTGTTAGAGAGTCAGAGGATAACTTGATGCCTTTGCCTTGTCACCAGACTGGGAGCTCCTCAAAATGCTGGGAATATCTTGTTCTTCTTAAATCCTCAAAATCTAACATAAACATTAGCCATCAGTTGAAATTGATCCAATTTTATTAAGTACTTCTGAGAACCGAAGTGAATGTTCTCCCTAACCTGACAGTCTGTTTTAGATAATTATCATTTCTATAGTATTTCAAAAAATATTTGTATTTCTCTATATGTACTGGACCATCTCATTTAAACCCATAAATTTAATACACTTGACACACCAATGATGCTATCTCCAGCCCAGATCTCTTTCTTGAACTCCAGACTGTATATACAATTGGCTACTTAACCTCTTAACATGATTGTCTAAGGCTGGACAACTGGACAACTGACTTTCCCCTTCACTCCTGCTCCTGCCACAGCCTTCCCCAGCTCTCCTCCTACCTTTTCAGCTTAGAAGCTGTATAATCATCCTTGAGTCCTCTTTCTCACACCCAAAATCCAATCCATCAGAAAATCCTGTCTCTTTATCTTCAAATAATATTCAAAATCCACTCACCCGAATTTAATTACATCTCCACCGCTGTCATCTTTGTCTAAGGTACCGTCATCTCTCACCTGGATTATTGTCATTGCCTCCTAACTAGTCTTCTTGCTTTCAATCAAGTAGTCTATTTGCAAAAGAGCAATAGATCATATCCCTTACTTGAAGAAAAAAAGCCTCTATCAAGGTGCTTAAAAGGTCCCAAATGAGCTGGCCTCTTGCTACTTCTCTGACTTTCTTACTATTCTGCCTCCTGCTTGCTCTTCTCCAGTCTTACTGGCCCTTTGATAATAACCAGCAAGCATGATGCCACCTCAGGGACTTTGCACTTACTGTTCCCTTGGCCTGGAATGACCTTCCCTTAGATACCCAAATGGCCACTCCCTCTCCTCCTTCAGGTCTCTGCTTAAATGTCTACCAGTGAGACCTTGCCTGACCACTCTAAAATAACACACTGTCCCCGGCACTCCCTATTCCCCTTTCCTGATGTATCATTTTTCCATAGCACTTACAATTATCAAAATATTATACCTTTCCATAATTGCTTATTAGATGTTTTCCTTTTCTAGAAAAGAATCTACATTAGGGCAAAAATATTTTTATCTTTTTTATTCACAACTGTATCTCCAGCACCTAGAACAATATTTGACACATGGTAAGCGCTCAATGAGGATTTTTTGGGTGGACGGAAGGATGGATGGATGGATCAATAGATGAATGGGTAGATGGATACAAAGATGTATAGAAAGAAGGAAAGCTTTCCAGATGGGACCAAAGCAATATGGAACACTAATTTTCATTGTTTTGTACCAGCAGAGTTTATTGGCATTTGTAAGGTATTTCTGGAGTTATTCTGAACTAGAGAGGGAATATTTTAAATGAACTTGTATCTCTATATTCATTTCTTCGTTGCATATTTATTAACTGCCAAACCTTGAAGGTTCAGCAATAAACAAGATAGACATGGTCCTTGCCATTAAGGAACTTACATTTGGAAATATATTCCAAGATTAGAAATATCTCCCAAGGTATTACAAGATATTAACAGAGTTAATATTGTTTTAAAATACTACTACACTTTTCCTCTTTTGCATTTTCATATACAGGATACAAAATCTTGGAAGCAGTGAGCATAGTTAGGAGGTAATGGCAAGAATCCAGGTGAGAGATGATGGTACCTTGGACCAAGATGACAGTGATGGAGATGTAATTAAATTTGGGTGAGTGAATTTTGAATATTATTTGAAGATAGCCCAGATTTTCTGATGGATTGGATTTGAGGTGTGAGAAAGAAGAATCAAGGATGATTACATGGTTTCTAAGCTGAAAAGGTAGGAGGAGAGCTGGGGAAGACTGTGGCAGGAGCAGGAGTGAAACAAGAAGGTCAGTTGTCTGGACTTGGACAATGCTTTGGACCTTCTAAAGTCAGGATAAGACACAAATTGGTCCCTTGATTTAACAGCCCAGATACATTTTCAGCAAGTCTCCAGAAAATGGGAATTGATATAATAATATTGGTAATGACAGAAATAGCCAATAGTTTATTTATTATGTGCCAGGCACTATTCTAGTCACTTAAGCAAGTTCCCAGCTAGAAACTACATATCCTTTGGCTATGGGTATGACCATCACTAGGTTGGAGTCAATGGGATGTAAGTGAAAATGATATGTATATAAATTCTGAATTGTCTCCAACTTGAAGACAAGCTGCTTTTCCTGGACTTTGGCTCTTATTTCCATGAGTAGGACTTTTATGAGCCAGCAACCCAGACTTCAACTTTGTAATCAATGGTGGGGCTACAAGATGAAAGGAATTCAAATTCCTAAAAGTTTGTGGAGCACAGCTACCTGCTGTTCTAAATTGGCCTGTTGCATTAGAGATAAATAAGCTTCTCTTTGAGATTGTTGGATCTCCTTTTTTTCTAGGAGTATAGCATTTACTCAATTAATATGCACAGTTTTCTGAGTTGAAATGATTGTAGCATTAACCAGGCACATGTAGAATTTTATTTTTATATTCTTTTTTACAGTTATAAAAGAGCAAATTTCTTTATTGCATCTGGGCAGCTGTTTGCCAATCAGATTGTTGCTTTTCCTTCCTTCCTGGACTCCCACCCAAGCTGGAAGAAAAGTGATATTCAAGGTGATATGTGCACAGTAGATGACACATGACGTACGTATTCAATACATTCCAATTATTATCACTATCGGGCACTGTTTCACCACTCAATTTCTAGACCAAAGCTACATTTCCCCATTTTTCCATTAATTCTCAGTCTCTCATTCCGACCATAAAAAGTGGATTACAGTTTGCTCTTATAGCATTCACCAATAAAGGATATTTTGATTCATTAGACGCAGCTTTCTTTCTTTGCTCCTCTGTGCTATGTTGCAAAGAACAACTTTGTAATAAGTTGCTCCCACTTCACTACCAAAAATAAAGTCTTCTTTTAAAATTAAATACTTTCATTTCAACTGTGATAATGCCAAATTTGGCACAAATAATTTACCAATTCAACCTCAAAGTCTCCCCAAAACATTGGATTCAAGAGTGCCTAAAATTCAGGCAACATTCTCCTGGGGAAAGCATTCATATATTAGAAAGACCCTAACAATCAGGGATCTAGATGCCACCTTTCCCATCTCTACTGCTATCACCACACCCCTACAGTCAGCACTCGGTCCTTCCGTGTCTTCCCATAGCTCTTATTGTTAGCATCGTTCATTTGGAACACAGCATGTGATTATCATTATAGTTATTTATCTTTTTGAATGCAGGTTCTGTCTCTACATTTTGCTCGTAAGACAGGCACGGCGGCGTATAATCTGATGTAGTCCCAGCCTCTAGCACAGCCGCTGCAGGGACAGAGTGTGCTCAGTAAGAGTGGACTGGTGATGCTATGTGTAAACACTGTTCTCATGGAACCCAGTGTTTCCAGGAAGCAGGGCTGGGAAGGGACACTTTTCTCCACTAAACACAAATACACACACGCACACACACAGACACATACATATATAAATTATTTAGTGATTACTAAAGGTTAAGGAGGCCCACAATTGTGTTTGTTTGTTTGTTTGTTTTTCTGATGAGCCAGTGTTTAAGCTTATGCTGCTCCCCTCAGGACACCTCTTGAATTGTAGCTCTTAGCTTAATAGGCAGTACTTGAATCTGATTATCTCAAGAACAGAAGATCAGAGGACTGATATCTAATAACTGATAAGTATGGGCAGTACTTTCCAAGAGTATTAGCATAGATAAAGTTCTCATTTCTATCTGTGTTCAGGTGGAAAATATTTGAAAGCTCCTTTTCCCATGTACTTTGCTGATCTGTAATTATCAGGTTTACTAATGTTTATTTTTGTTTACTTTGTAGAAGTTTACTTTATGGTTTTAACTCTGTGAATAATATAGAGAATGATATTAACACAATATATCTCAAAGTCTGGAAGGGGAATGTACCAAGATGACATTCCTAACAGATGTCAGTTTTATGTAAATACCATTGTAGAGGCAGAAGTCAGGATAATTCAGGCAAAATAAAAGTAAGTCTGCAATTAAAAATCCATCTGAAAGTCACTTTTTCCTTTTACTGTAGTTGTTCGGAACAGTCTTTAATTTCATAATTCATCAGAAAGTCAATCTAGGAAAATGGTTAAAGAAATAGGCTGTGGACCTGCCTGGATTTGAATCCCAGGTCTCTCACTCACCAGCTGTTAAAACTAGAGCACATCATTTCTCTGTACTTCTATTTCTTCCACTGGCAAAACTGGAGGGGAAGAGCGTCTATCTCACAGGGTAGTTCTGAGGATTGGGTGAATGAACGCATACAAAACACGGAGCACATGGCCTGATGCATGGTAAACAAAGGATATTGGCTATTATTTGGGGATGACAAGTATTCTAGATAAATCAAGTGTTGAAATCTCCATTTGACTTTTCACTTTCTGATGCGAGAATGTCAACCAACATTTTTATCCTATTTGAAGATTTAATTCCCTCTTGTCATCTCCAAGGGAGTTCCACTTTAAGAAGAAAATAACCTCAGTAAGTAAAAACGCAGTGGAAGATAGGGAAAAAATCTGCTGTGATTCTTCTTTTTCCAAAAGATTTTAAAAATTATTCATGGATAATATTGCATTGCATTGCCTACATCTTTAGTCTTTAGGAGGACTGAAACAAGGGATAACCCTAGGGTTAATAGTAAAACAGAAAAATGGCCCTGTGTCTCATCAAAGTGTTTTCTCCCCCTCATTAGGGGTCTATCCTGGGTCCTATTGCCACTGTCTCAGAGGTCATCCAAGCTTGAAGAATGCCTACTAAGATGTTAATCTGCTGTGATTTCTTCAACTGTAGTTTCATTTTAGTAGAAGACACCTAGAAGGAAAATTGCTGGGCTGGTTTAGTGGGGATCTACTGTTTCATCCACCCATCACATACCATGCTTCTTTCTTATGACAACTGCCTTCTCCCCTAGGCCACCCACTATGTCCTCTATGATCCTGCCTTCTGATCCAGGAGCTGGCATTTGTCCTTGGCTAGGCCAATATTCCATCCTTGAGATTTTCAAACTTGGGACAGAGAGAGGCAGAGTAGTTCCTCTTCTGGATTAAAGACGTAAGATATTAAACTTGGGAAGCGTCGGTGGCCACATTTTACATCACATGGAGAGAGCTAGCCTACCAGAAGAAAGGGGAATGACACTGATACATACAGACCAGAGACATAAAGAGCCTGGGAAACATTAGAGATGCTGATTCCACAAGACTTATTTTGAAGGGTGGTAAGGAAGGGATGCCAAGCAGTTTTCCTGCCCTTCTCACAGCTGTTTTTAGCTCTTCTTTGGAGTCCAGAAGACACCTCCATGCTGCCCTTCAGAATCCTCCTGACCTAATTTCTTTTGCCAGCCATACTGTGGCTACTGGTTCAATGCAGGTTTCTATCAACTTCTTGAAGCTGCATTTCAACAGCATCTCACAGAAGGCTAAAACTCTACTTCTCGTTTCCTACTTGGGAACTTGTGTGACGCCACAGTGTGGGAATCTGCTCCCTATTCCTATATGCACAATATGGAAGTCCAAGGGACTTGGTGCTCGTGGAGCCACCATTGACCAGTGGAAGTCAATGGATAAATGCTGTCTCCTTTTGTCCCCAGGTGTATTTCATAAGGGTCTCAGAGAGGCTGAGCACCAGTCACCCAATCCCCTGGTGCAATTAGGGTGGCCAACTTTAATAACTGTTCCTTGAATTTGCTTTTCCTCCTTCCTTGTTTCTCTCCCTCAGGCCCCATACCCCTGTTCCCTAACATCATATTCCCAGATAAATTCTAAGGAATCCTTTGTGTCAGGCCCTGCTTTTGAGGGACCCAGGCTAAGACAGCCAGGATTCTTTCAGCAAATTTCCTTTGGGCTAGATTTCAGTCATAACTAATTGGAATGAGTTTAAAAAAGACTTGATTTCTAGTCACAGTTAAATAGCTAACACACTAACTGTGACTTTGGACACATTGAATGGTCTGTACCTCGGTTTATGCATCTATAAAATAGTAGAATGGGGCTCATTTCTAAGATTCCTTTCATCTCTAAGATTCTATGATTTGAAGAAAAGGCTTCATGTCTCAGAGAAATGAATCCCTAGTGGTGGCAATGCAGACACTGGGACAGTCAGTTCCTCCTGTGTTTCTGGTCCCCCAGTATTTACGTTCCTGCAACACCATGTCAGAGCAAGCCCTTGATTTTCATGTGGCCCCTAATCTAGGACATCAGGGAGGAATTGGTGATGGTGGTTACATGTGGGAGCGGAGTTTATAAATTATTTCCCCAGTCTATCTGAATCTCTCAGGCTGCTCCAAGAGAATCTTTGGATTATTCTTGGTATAATATTAATTATATTCTCATGAAAAAAAATTCTATGAGAAGTTCTTGGAAGTCTCTTTCATCAGTGAAACCCTGAGTCTCATAGGATTCTGGAACATTCCTGCAGCTTCTCTTGGTTTCAAGATTCTCAAACTTGAGATTTGGACTTCAGTGCATTTCTGTCTTCCTCTACACCATACGTCAGACTCTTTCCCTGGGGCCTTCAGTTAATCAAGTGCACACATTCCCTGGTGACTCCTGGCTAGGTATTCAAGGCACCTCTGTCACCTTTTTTTTTTTTTTTTTTTTTTTTGCGGTACGCGGGCCTCTCACAGCCGCGGCCTCTCCCGTTGCGGAGCACAGGCTCCGGACACGCAGGCTCAGCGGCCATGGCTCACGGGCCCAGCCGCTCCGCGGCATGTGGGATCTTCCCAGACCGGGGCACGAACCCGCGCCCCCTGCATCGGCAGGCAGACTCTCAACTACTGCGCCACCAGGGAAGCCCCACCTCTGTCATCTTTAAAACTCTGTACTGACAAACAGTGAGAATTGAGACAGCAAAATCATAGCAAGGAGCTGCAGTGAGGCAGTGGAGGGCACATTTAGCTCCACCTACTGCACGTGGTCAGAGGAAAGGGGAGACACAGGAACGTTTAACAGTAGGACAGAGAGAATGACTTCAGAGTAAACAGTGTCTAGATGATCCACGTGTCTGGACAGCAATGAATCCCAGACGTGTTGTCTGATCCACCTAAGATCAGAGAGGTTTATAAAATCCTGCTCACTTAGTGGCATTGAGAAGGCAGTGATTTGTGGCAAAAATTTTTTGTGGAGCTCATTTTATTAAAAGTATACTACATTACCAAGTTTTGCATGAATTTGTACAGTAGAAAATAAAAACAGAAATGACCAGGGCATTTTAAATGCTGTCGAGAAATGTGTTTGCTTTAGAAACTAATCACAAAAATAGAGACAAAGACATTTTTTGCAAAGCATCTGTCAGCTCTGATTTTTTTAAAAAATGGCTTTGGGATTTAGAAGAAGATCAAAGGAAAATGCAGTCGAAGCTGCTGCTATACATGGCCCATGCTGGCTTTCCCAATAGGCAAACTGGTCACAGGTCTCAACAGAGGAAGGAGGTAGGGAACAAAATCAGAAAGAGGCAGGTTCCTCTTTGGTGAATGTATCCAGAACTTTGCAAACTGGAAAACATCTAGAAGGAAACTTTTTTCATGTCCACATCACTTTAAGTAGTATCCTTTTGAAAACTAAGCTTTTATTTTGAACTCTATATGAACATGGGGGTAGGGCCAGGGTCTCCACTGGTGGCTTCTGTGAGGCCCTTCCCAGGGCCAGTAAGGAATCCCAATGGACATAGTGAAATCTCTGAACTGGAGACAAGATGGGATCAAAGTGGCTCGAACCCAACCCCATACCCAATTCTGCCCAAGCTAGCATTGCCTCGAAAAACAAGCAAGGGCCCCACTTTCTAAAACGTTACTTTATAGTGTTTCTGCTCCTTCCTTTCTTCCTCCCTTCCTTCCATCCTCCCTCCCTCCCTCTCTGTATTTCTCTCTCTCTTTTTCTTTCTTTCTTTTTTAATCGTGGTAAGAACATTTAACATGACTTCCACCCTCTGACATTTTAAGTGTGTAATATAGTGTTGTTAACTATAGGCACAAGGTGGTACAGCAAACCTCTAGAATTTACTTATCTTGCATAACAAACTTCATGCCCATTGCACGGCAACTCCCTACTACATTTTCTTTTTTTTTTAATGTTTTTTATTGGGGTATAGTTGCTTTACAATGTTGTGTTAGTTTCTGCTCAGATGGCCAAGAGGCACATGAAAAGATGCTCAACATCACTAATTATTAGAGAAATGCCAATCAAAACTACAATGAGGTATCACCTCACACCAGTCAGAATGGCCATCTTCAAAGAAATCTACAAACAAGAAATGCTGGAGAGGGTGTGGAGAAAAGGGAACCCTCTTCCACTGTTGGTGGGAATGTAAATTGATATAGCCACTATGGAGGTTCCTTAAAAAACTAAAAATAGGGCTTCCCTGGTGGCGCAGTGGCTGAGAGTCCGCTTGCCGATGCAGGGGACGTGGGTTCGTGCCCCAGTCCGGGAAGATCCCACATGCCGCAGAGCGGCTGGGCCCGTGAGCATGGCCGCTGAGCCTGCGCGTCCGGAGCCTGTGCTCCGCAACGGGAGAGGCCACAGCAATGAGATGCCCGCGTACCGCAAAAAAAAACCCCACAAAAACCTAAAAATAGAACTACCATATGATCCAGCAATCCCACTCCTGGGCATATACCTAGAGGAAATACATTACATTTTGATAGTTTACAGTAGGTGGTAAAAACTGAGAGTCGTTTCCTATTGAAATATTTTCTGAGATTATGGGACCAAAAAAAGTTTCTATATCTAAAAACAACTGAGGACTTGATCATTCCTTGCCGTAATATTCATAGCCATAAAAACTAACAATTAACCAATTATGGGAACTTGATGACTCAATACATTTTTTTTACCATTTGCCTCTATTACCATATTCCCACACAAAAATTTTTCAAGTAATCTCTTCCCTTTATGGAAACAACTGGTGGATTGTATCCTGAGATACATCCTAAGGCCTTCCTCTTTTCCTATAGAACACTAGGCATTTCCCCTCAGGAGAAAGAATGCTGGGGCTGGTGTATCCAATCCAGGATGACTAATCCTGCACTCTTTTACTGCTGACTTTAGTTCCCAAGAAATCCTTTTATGTGTTGGTTTGGAGAAACTCTGACTGTCTCACTCCTCTTGGTGATTGCTCTCTTGACTTCCTGTTGAGTTACACATTGGCTATAAATTGCCCCACACCAGAAAGGGGATCTTTTAAAACAGGAATTTTCCTTTAAGTTATTGAAATAATTACAGGAAATGGTTAAAAGGTATTAATAACATTTCAGAGGAGTTTACATCATGTACTCTGCAAAACAAATGGTCATTCCAAAGGCCAAAAGATTGAGTACTAAAATTCCAATGGCATTCTGGTATGGAACTAAATCCTCTGAGAAACAAGGGGACTGGCTTACTCTACAGCCCACAAAATTTATCACACTCCAGGGTGTAAAGCAAGGCAAAGAACTTTATTTTCCGGGTTATGTATTTCGGTAAATATGTCTCTGTCCCTAAAAGGATATTAGTTTTAAAGGCGCTGAACACTTTAAGTTCCCGAAGACTCTGACATTTCGAGGTGACTGCAACTTGCCCACACAGGCAGAACAAAATCTCTATTTTCCACAGAATTTTAAATCTGTTACTTCATCTTACATTAACAGCACTTGTAATAACATTTATAAAGTGAACATATAGATGTTACAATACTAAAGAGACTCATGTCTCTCATTTCCTTTTCTTTCTTATTGGGCAGAGCAGGGGATTTAAAGAAGTAAGAAATGAGGTGCCTCTTGAAAGAAATTTGATTAAAATAAGCCTTGGGATTCTGTTTATTTTATAGGCTTCCCCCCCACCCCACCCCTTGCTTCACTGTCAATTCAGAAACTTGGCTGTGAGGAAAAGGTTGTTAAACATTAAAGAATCCATCCGGATTTTTTTGAAAGCCCCTGCTGTCATGGTTCAGCCACTCAATTTGAATCTTGTCTGATATGATTCCTGAGAAGCCAGGTGAGAGTTGGCTGGAGAGAAGTGACCAAGCAGTTCAGCCGTTCTCAGCTCCGCTAGAGAACCAAAGCGAACAGCAGCAGGACTCCTCTCCTGCCATTCAGAATTGAGGTGGGACCACCTGGGGTTTCCAGTTTTAGAATATAACTCTTTGGGCAATTAGAAAATCTCTGAGCATCCATCTCCCCTGGCATTTAGGAAAATTAATAATATTAAGCATTTCTAAAATAAGAAGTGGGTTATAAGATAGGCCAATGTACCACTAGCATAATTTGCTCCGTTACCTTTTCCCCAAAGGAGCCTCATCAAGGTACAGTCCTACAGCATTAATGCTTCTGAGCTCATAGCCCTAGAATATCTATTTCCCACAGATTCAAGACAATGAAACTTCATTATCATGCCCCCTTATTTAACTCCAATGCCCAGGACAATGATTTGTTTTAATGTCCCAGTCTAAACCTCCTGCAGCAATATTTTTTCAGGTAATAGCTTCCATTCATAATGCTAACAGCTCTTGAATTCTCCAGTCAATTTGGCTGTTAGGAGCCTCTCTTTTCTTTGACTTCCTAAGCTTTACACCTTGCCATATGCAGTCCAAACTAAATTTTTTATAAAAAGCACAAATTTTACATGTGGCATTTGGGATGATTAGATAATTCTAAAATCAACCGGAGATTTGTTCCCAAGGTACATATATTTCTTCTGAGTTTTCCATAAACAAGAATGAAAGAACATTTTTCAAGTTCCCAAAAATTTAAGTAAAATTCTTATCAACGATTAATAAGATTTTCAGTTCCTGGAAAGAAAGTTACTTATTTATCATTTCAAAACCCTTAAGCTTCTCAACCAGGTTCCTTTACAACCTGAAATTTATAGAAGACAAAGCCTAAAATCCTTTCCTGGTCTAGATCAGATAACCTTATATGTGCTTAATTTGTGCTATATAACAGCATAGTAAAATAGAATGACTTTGAGGTACAAAGCTAGAATGACCGACCTGGTTTTACTTCTCAAATCATTATTACAAGCTCTTTGTCCTTGGGACATTTTTCTCATCTGAAAAATGGGGTAACAATATTACCTAACTCACAATGTTGCTGTAAAGATTAAAGATTTTAACAGGCATTTTTAGTTGTATCTCTGGAATTCATTTATCATTTCCCCCTGGCCAATGCATTAATTTCCATGTAGGGCCTTTGTGATTCCAGGCAAGATGATCCTACCCTCTGACATGCAATCTAAACTAAGCAATCAACATACCTACCCTCTGGCCACAGAGATAGTTTCATGATGTTTTGAACCAGGGTGAATCTCAGGACTGTTGTTGAATATGTCACTACAAATAAACTGTCTTTCCAGCTAGACAAGAAACAGAAAATACGTAGCTTTGAGTACTTTGAACAAGCATCTTAGGACCACGTGGTAACCAACAGAAGGGTTGAATGGTCAAGCTCATCATCACCTGATGCCAACCCAACGTCTGGACTGTCTGGTTACATAACCCAATAACTCCCCCTTGTTTAAGTGCGTTTGAGGAAGGTTTACTGCTACTACTACTACTACTACTATTATTAACCTATATTGTAAACACATATGGGAAATGATTAAATGTGACTTTGTGTTGTTCCTCTGGTCCCTGTACGTAGTATTTAGTGGGTGAACATCCTCCCCCCACAGCACTGTGTGAAGACTCCAGAAGCCCCCTGGTTGCTCTGCTCACACTCAGGCAATAGAAAATTCTACGGTCATTTTGAGTCATAAAACAGAGTGTCACTTGAGAAATGTAGAGTCTCAAACGAGAGGAAAACGATCAAGAGAATGAGTGGAATGGCTCTTACTTGGCTGCTGGGTGGTAAAGTAGTGTTCTGTCCTCCTGCTCTTTTGGGCCAGTCATATGTATTAATAGAAAGCGGACACATCTGTGAGTTCTTCATCAGGCCCCACTGGCCCTCCCTGGCCACAGCGTTCATGACCACGAAAGGCATGACCTTTCTCTATTCCACATCAGCTTCTGTTTCCCTGACCATCCACACCACAGAGCTTTCTCGGTCAGTATTCCATCACCCTGTCACAGGAGCCTGATTGACCCTATTCGAAATAACTTTTTAATGTTATAAAATCACCCACAAATATGCAAAAGTTGTAAAACTATTAACTCATATTTGAAAACATTTGTTTGCCACCGATTTTTGTTTTTATTTTTTTAAATCATGAAGAGAGTTAAACATCAGTGCAAGTCTAAGTGGCCTGAAAATTAAGGAGAAAAAAACCAAAAAAAAAAGATTAAGAGAACAGGTAACTAAACTAAAAACAGACCAAACTGCTTCAAGACCCACGGAATGTGGCAAATCTGCTCCCATGGTTCACCCAAATTAGCAGTACATGAAAAAACTGATAGCTGGGAATATTCATTTTTAACCAGATTGAAGTTTCAATTTGCTTTCGATGAAATCCCCTGGCACAACCTGTGAGATGGCTATGTGTTCCTAGGTCCTCCACCTATGCCCTCCCTACTTCACAAAGCTCCTGCTGTAGCTGTACCCTCCCTAGAGACATTCCTTCCTCTGGACCACTACTTATACAAGTAGCTATGGAAGCCCTGGTTATTCCCCGAAACGTACGGTGCTGCTTACACGCAAACTTTCAGCAAAGTACTGTTATCATTCTATCTCAAATTTCTCCAGTCCAACAGCTAAAATTTTCAACTGCCAAAATCAATACTGCTTTGATTCTACTTGGGTATCAGGTTATTTCTGAAGTGTATTTTAAATTTTTTCCTTAGGTACCATGACCTTCTTCTGGACACCAAAATGTGGCATCTTGGCTCACATCTATTTTCATCATGTAGCTTGGTGGATGTTAGCTGCGGGCCCAGAACCTAAAACATCCATGGTGGTAGGAACATAAAACCTACCAGCTCCCTTATTTCTCTGGTCCTATTGTGGTACAGAAACAGAAGTAAGAAAAGTATGGTCAATATTCTTAATTATTTGTCATGAATGAATAATCAATCCAAGTAAAATATTCATTCCTCTACCTCTCAATTTTAACTAATTAGAATTTTGGGTAGAGTGCAAATGTGTATTTAGATGTTCCAATGGTGGTTCCTTTCTAATCACAAGTCAGTATAATTTTCTTGGCCAAAGGACTAAGGAGGAAAGGAAACTAAGTGCTTGTTCTCCCCAGGGATTTTATATTCTTAGAAATACCCTTGCTGAAGTCTTACTATTTATTATTGCCCTGCACTTTGTAGACCACCTAGTACCTCTCTCCCACGGCTCCCATCTCACCAGGAGAAGGGTTCTCAAAGAAATATCCATGAAATCTCAGGGCATTCTGAAGCCATCCTTCCCCTCTCCCTGTTCTCCATGCATCAGCATTTATACTCCCTTGGCAGGTTTCACAAAAGGCTGCACACCAGGAGAGGGAAAGGTAATGATGTGTGTTTGTCTTATGGGTGTGCTCACATTTCAAACTTGTCTTCAATTCCAACAAATGAAAGGAGTTGTTAAACCATAACAAAAGCTAAATAAAAAGAAATGTTAAACTGTAAAATGAATAAAAACTGTCATTAGGTGTAACCTAAACAGTCTGTGTGTGGTTTCTGGGAATGACAAGTAAACAATAAACATTAAATGTTGTCAAGTAGCTTCCACAAAAAGTGTTTCCATACATGTGCAAATAGGGAGATGTGCAGTTGCCAGTGCCCGATCCCAGGAGCTTTGTGGGCAATCACATGGGCATTGAGTAGAAAGCCCCCCGTCTGCCAGATTTGCCTTTTTTCCTCCAGTAAAGTTGACAGGAATTCTCTCCCTCTAATTGAATATCCAGTGGCCCTTTACTCTCTTTTTGGCCGCTTACTTAACAGAGCTCTTGAAATAACTGTTGAAAAAACGAGTCCCCTTTTAGATTATTTTAGAGGCAGACTTTTTTAAAGCTGAAGAATGCAGTACCAGCATTCATAGCATGTATTCATAATAAAAACGGAACTCTCTTTCCACTTTACAGTGACAAGGTCATGCAAAAATAAATACCTGGGTGATTTCTTATTTTTTCCTTTCCGTGAATCAGAAGCCCCAAACTCTAATGCCCACCACGACCAGGCAATAAATGAGTGCAGGGCTGGCTGCAAGGTGAGTGTAAACCACGGTGTAGGGAGGGAGGCTTAACATAGTGAAAAGTGTACATTGGTCCCAAGGGTACAACCTTCTCCAGCCTGTAAAATCTGTGCTGCCTAAACAACGCATTCTCCAGGCTGAATTCAGCCCACAGACTAGATATAGCAGGCCATTTCATATTTCAATGGAAATAAAAACAAAAATAAACAAATGGGACCTAACGAAACTCGACGTAATTAAATTAAAATTAATCAGAAGAGCTTAAGAAAGCCATAGTCTACCAACCAGAGTCTTGGTTAAAAGTCCAAGTCAGGTACATGTTAATGGAAATAAATCTTCCTACTTTCCACTCCCCCTCCCCAAATAAAGCAAACACCAATGGATCATAAAATCACTAAGAGTTTGGCTGACAAAACCACATATTTGAACAATTATTCTATCATTTAGTTGTGACCTTTACAGTAACTCCAATTATATGTTGCTTCCATGCACTAGTCATTTTGATTTAAAAAAAACAAACAAACAGAATTTTGCAAAGGATAAAGAAAATAATAACCTACATACGTTGTACAGTTTGAACGTCTGGGCTGGTAAGAAACTTTTCCAGCTTCATCTTGTAGTGAATGTAATATTCATTTGCTTCACAAGGAATCAAATGGGAAACAATGTCTTTGTCAAAAGCTAAGCATTCTGCATTGACTTTAGCTGTTTACAGGGATCTTAGCACCAGATACTAGCAAATGTAAACTCAGTGCCCAGGTCTAAAGATATATGTTTTCCAAATGAAGAAGCAGTGGGTTATAACAACCTCGTTTTCTGTAACAGGTCACAGTCCATTCGTATATTATCTATTTTCATTATAATGATTGGTTATTATCATGATCTCTGAAGATGGTTATTATCTACATTGACAAGGAAACTGAGGCTCAAGGGAGGCCAAATGACTTGTGGTAGAGAAGGCTGTGAAGCTCACTCTCAGCCACACAGGTTTTTATTTTCCTTAAATGATATTGATTTCTTAAGTTTGAAGGAAAAATACTGTGCTATAGTTCTTCAATGTTTGGGTTCCCTTTTTTTTCTGCAGTATGCAGGCCTCTCACTGTTGTGGCCTCTCCCGTTGCGGAGCACAGGCTCCGGACGCGCAGGCTCAGCGGCCATGGCTCACGGGCCCAGCCGCTCCGCGGCATGTGGGATCTTCCCGGACCGGGGCACGAACCCGTGTCCCCTGCATCGGCAGGCAGACTCTCAACCACTGCGCCACCAGGGAAGCCCGGGTTCCCAATTTTTTGTTAACGTTATTTATAAATAAAAAGTTGTGGCCGCTGTCACTGCAGCAAGCTCAGACCCGTATAGAAACACTTTGATCTCATCATCTCCTTGTACTCCTTTCTTAAATTTAAACATAACACAACCAGTGAGTCAAGAGAAATGCTGCTTTCTGTTTTCTTATGCCCCTTTGGCAGACTACAGTCAGTAGTTGTGAAGGAGAGGGTAGTAACTGTTGAGGAGAGAGGAAAATGGAGGCTGGTGGCTTCCTTCCCCCCACTCCCTCCCCACATGGATCAGAGAGGGCTTTCTCAGGCATTCTCCTCCCCAGTGGCCCCTGGAATCCCTTTGTGTTTGGGTCTTGATTTGAGGGGTCATTTCTTCAGGCAGCCCATTAGGGAATGTGAAACCAGGGATGTCCTATAGGATGTTATCATAGTGCCAAGTGGCACTTGGCTGGTAGAATATGGTTATTATCATTTTGTATCTTGCCATGGGCTGATAAACCTCTCCGAGACTTCTCGTGAAAAAAAAAAAAAAAAATTCTAGCGTTGGCTAACTCTGTGAATTTGGGTAAATACCTGTTGAAGTTGGCCCAGCAGAGTCTGTGCAGATTGATGGAAAAGTGGCTGATTGTCAGAGAAGCTGTCAGCCCCTTCCCACCCCCTCCCAGGTGTTCAGGTATATAGTACAATAATAGGAGTAATAACTGCCAAAGGTTGTGAACTCCTTATGGCAAAATCCTTGTACTTCAGATGTTGGCCTGAAAAAAATACTGCAACCATGCTCATGGAGGGCCCTAAAGATTTAGATTCTAACATCTCCACTTTCTGATCACTGTTTTCTTTGCCCTGTCATTGCTCATTTTTTAATAAAATCCTGACCTTGGATCTAATTGTCAGCCTTCATGCCCTCAAAATTGAGGCAGCCAACTGCTGATGGAGAGACCCACACAATAGCAAAGACTAGTGCCACCAAAAAGCCATAATTTCTGACTAACTGGGACCTTAACAATGCTTCGTGATCTTCTTATTCTTCTAGTCAGTGCTCTCTCTTATGCCTTTTGGTGATTATTCAAACCATCTCCACTTTCCTTAACCCTTTCTCTTTACTCTTCATAATCTACTTAAGAAAGACAGTAGAAGTTTCCAAGCAAGAACTCCACCAGTGTGAGGACAGGTCAGTGGTCAAGTACTCAAGTACTTGTACCTTCTAGGGAAGGTAACATAGCCATCCTCTCCTTCTATACTTGTCAATCCCTTCCCCAGGGCCTTGAGTCTGGAGTCTGGGCTTGTGCTAGCTGTCGGATGTGAACTCTACCCTTGGCTGCCAAGCAGGAAATGCTGCCCTTTATCTCAGGAAAAAGAGAGTAGGCTCTCTATCTGAATTCTCAACCCCTTCTTCCTTTTTCTCCCCAAGAACTTTTCTCTACTAGTGATATCTTCTCCTTACTACAGGCTCTTTTCCAAAACAACTGAAATATGCTCAGTTTTCTCTGTTATTAACAGAAAAAAAAAAAAAAAAGCCCTTCTTTGGCAATATAAAGATGGCCACAAACCCTGTCCCTCTTTATTCACTGAGTCCCACTAGCCCTACTTCATTAGTTGCTTTAGGTTTCAATCCAATCTGCCCTTCTTCATTGTAACTATATCTCATCATCATTTCTACCTCAATTACTGCCTATAATCTTGCCTCTAAACTGGTCCTCCAGATTTGCCTCTCTCTAATACATTCTTTGCCTTCTAATGAAAATAATACTTTCAACTAAAAATAAGGTCATATCACTCCCTTTTTTAGAAACCCATTAATGACACCCCATTGCCCACAGAATAAAGACCAAATGTCTCAGCATGCCAAACCAGTTTTTCATCCTATAACCTCTGCTTATTTTATTTACCCCATCCCTCACCAGTCCACCCTCACTTTGGCTTCAGCTGGACTCAGCCGTTTGCAGCTTCCTGAACATACCATGTTCTCTTTGCTTCAGGGCCTCTGTACTTGCAGTTCACTCTGCCTAAATGCCCCTTTGTCCTCCCAACCTGTCTAGTCCCAGCTTCTCTTTCTGTTCTCTCTTTAAACCTCACTTCCTCTTGGAAGGCGTCTCTGACTTCCTATGACTGAGTTAGCTACCCTATGTTCTCCCATAATACCCTATTGGTACCTTTATCTTCTCCAAAGAGATATTACACAACATTGCAATTGCCTGTCAACTCTCCCATGTCCCTATTAGACTATGAACTCCTTGAGGGCATGGAAAGTGACTTGTGTATTATTATATCCCTAGTGTCCTGAATGGTGCCGAGCACCTAGCAAGTGCTCAAAATATTGGTTGATTTGAATTGAATTTCTTGTCTGGAGATCTGGGCCTAGTATATTATGTGCTGTATGTCTGCTTGGCCTCTGTGTCTGAGTCCCTTTCCTTATAACCAGCTTAGGAAGATGGTCTCTGGGAGTGAGTCTATGCCTCAACCTTGTCAGTTTCTTTCTCTGAGTCTTGGACCTTAACCAACATTACCATTCTGGTAGCTAGAGCCATACTTCCTACCAACAAACTTTTTTGGTATTAACTGCTGGCTTCGGCATATCCAAGGCAGTTTAGGATGGTGGAATTATGGGCTGTGCACAAAAACAAACTTGGATGTTAATCCCATTCTAGCATTGGCTAACTCCGTGAATTTGGGTAAATACCTTAGCTTCTCTGAGCCTCAATTTCCTCCCATGTAAAATAGGGTAAGAGCATTTATAAATTGTTGTGAAAGTAAAAGGAGTTTATTACATTCTCTGCCTAATTCAAGGGTTCAATAAATACTAATTTCCTTTATCTTTGACCTTCCTTCTTCTGTATTCTTTTAGGTAATATATGCTGTCCTAAAGAGATACACCACACTTTTCCTTAAATTCCCAGATTTTGCATACCAAACTGGGTCTGACAAGTTTACACCCTGACTCAGTAAGTGGGTCTAGACTAGGTCCTCATCTGACCCTCAAAATTCTTGGTTCTACAATATTTAGTAAATACAGAATTGAGTTTAACTAAGGTATGTGTTTAATAAAACTTACTGTCAACATTCAAATCAAAGAGAGTGAAAATATTTTTGCTTGTTGGCATTCTCTACTATATCAGTCAGGAATGCATTCTTTCACAAACAGAAAATCTGACTACTATGACTTAAATAAATGAAGGCTTATTTTTCTTAAGTAAAAAGAAGTTCAAAGTTAGATAGTGCTAGGCTGGGGTAGCTACTTCACACTGAGGATTCCAAGTCATCTCTGTCCTGCTCTGCTGCGCTCAGCATACTGTTCTTGTGCTGGTCAATTCACGATTGCAAGCAGCTGTCGTATTCAAGGTGCCACAAGCACGTACTGAGCAGAAAGAGGGGAAAGGAACAAATGGAGGGTTGAAGAGATCACAGAAACCTCTCACCAAAGAGACTTCCACTAATATCTCACTGGCCTCCTCTGACTTGAGCACCCATAATGTGAAGTGAAGGTGGCCAAGATGTACATTCATTGCTGGTGAGAATGCAAAATGGTACAGTCCCTTTGGAAGACAGTTTGTCAGGTTCTTAGGAAACTAAACATAGTCTTACCATATGATCTAGCAATTGTGCTCCTTGGTATTTACCCAAAAGAGTTGAAAACTTATGTCTACACAAAACCCTGCACACAGTTGTTTACAGCAGCTTTATTCATAATTGTCAAAACTTGGAAGCAACAAAGATGTCCTTCAGTAGGTGAATGAAAAAATGCATTGTGGTACTTCCAGACAATGAAATATTTTTCAGTGCTAAAAAGAAGTAAGCTTCTCTATTCCTGCCCTGCAAGTAGGTTCATCTGTACCATTTTCCTAGCTTCCACATATGTGCATTAACATACGATATTTGGGGCTTCCTGGTGGCGCAGTGGTTGAGAGTCCGCCTGCTGATGCAGGGGACACGGGTTCGTGCCCCGGTCCGGGAAGATCCCACATGCCGTGGAGCGGCTGGGCCCGTGAGCCATGGCCGCTGAGCCTGCGCGTCTGGAGCCTGTGCTCAACATACGATATTTGTTTTTCTCTTTCTGACTTATTTTACTCTGTACGACAAACTCTAGGTCCATCCATGCAGACATAGAGAACAGACGTGTGGACACGGTGGGGGTGGGGATGAATTGGGAGATTGGGATTGATGTATGTGCACTGCCATGTGTAAAACAAATAGCTAGTGGGAACCTGCTGTATAGCACAGGGAGCTCAGCTCTGTGCTCTGTGGTGACATAGATGGGTGGGATGGGGGGAAGGGGTGGGAAGGAGGTCCAAGAGGGAGGGGATATATGTATACATATAGTTGATTCACTTCATTGTACAGCAGAAACTAACCCAACACTGTAAAGCAACTATACCCCAATAATATATATATATATATATCTCAAAAAATGTAAAAAATAAAATAAAAAGAAGTAAGCTATCAAGGCTTGATAAGACATGGTAGTACTAAGTGAAAAGAAGCCAATCAGAACATGCTACCTACTGTATGATTCCAACTATATGACCTTCTGGAAAAGACAAAACTATTGAGACAGTAAAAAGATCAGTGGTTATCAAGGGAGAGGAGAGGGATCGGGATGAATAGGAGGAGCACAGAGAATCTTTAGGGCAGTGAAACTATGTTGCATGATACCATAATGAGGGATACATGTCATTATACATTTGTCCAAACCCATAGAATGTACAACACCAAGCTTGAATAGCAGTATAAACTATGGGCTTCGTTTGATTACGATGTGTCACTGTAGTTTCATCAGTTATAACAAAGGTACCACTCTTGTGGGAAATGTTGATAATGGGGGAAGCTATGCATATGTGGGAGTGGCAGTTTATGGGGACTCTTTGTACATTCCCCTCAACATTGCTATGAACCTAATACTGCTCTAAAAGAATAAAGTCTAAATTAAAAAAAAAAAAAAGACAACCCAATTGAAAATGCACAAAGGATGGGAATAGACATTGACCATTTCCAAAGAAGATTTGCAAATGGTTAATAAGCACCTAAAAGGATGCTCAACATCATTAATTACTGGGGAAATACAAATTAAAGTCACAATGAAATACCACTTCACACCCACTAGTATGGCTATGATTAAAAAGAGAGACAGTAACAAGTTCTGGTGAGGACGCAGAGAAATTGGAAGACTTGCACATTACTAGTAGGGATGAAAAATGAGGCAGACACTTTGGAAGACAATGAACAGTTCCTCAAAACATTAAATAGAGTTACCATATGACCCAGCAATTCCACTCTTAGCTATATACCCAAGAGAAATGAAAACATGTCTGTACAAAAACTTGTTCACAAGTGTTCATAGCAGCATTATTCATAATAACTAAAAAGTGGAAACAACCCAAATTTTCATCAGCTGTTGAATGAACAAAATAAGGTATAGCCATACAATGGAATATTATTCAGCAATAAAAAAGAATGAGGTACTAATACTTGCTGAAACATGATTGAACCTTGAAAACATGTTACATCAAAGAAGCCAGATATAAGACGCCACAAATTTGTAGGATTCCATTTATATGAAATGTCCAGAATAGGCAAATTTATAAAGACATAAAGTAGGTTAGTTATTGTTTAGAACTGAAGGTGAGGGGATGGGGACTGACTGCTAATGGGTATGGGGTTTCTTTTAGGAGATCAAAAATTAGATTATCATGATGATTGCACAACTTGTGACTACTACACTAAAAAACAATGAATTGTACGTGGGTGAATCATCTGTGAATTAAATTTCGATAAAGCTGTTTTTAAAAGAAAATTATGTAATAGCCAGCCTAATAAATGGGTGGACATTACAATTATATTACAGAATAATTAGGGAGTTTAAAAAAACAAAAATGATAGAGTCTAGACTCCTTGCCAAATATTTCTTAGTACATGCTTTGAGAGGAGTCTATATATTTTGAGTCTTCCCCACTCCCCATTGAAGAAAAATGGCCATGCAAGCTCTCCTATTCTTTTTCTATAGCTGCCATAACAAATTACCATAAACTTTGTGGCTTAAACAAACATAAATGTATCCTCTTTCAGTTCCGTAGGTCAGAAGTCTGTCATAGTTCTCAGTAGGCTCAAATCAATTTTGTGGGCAGAGTTGCAGTTTCCTTTGTAGTCTCTAGGGTAAAGTCTGTTTCCTTGTCTTTTATAGCTTCTTAAGGCTGCCTGAATTCCTTGGCTCATGGTCCCCTTTCTCCACCTTCAAAGCCAGCAATATAGCATCTTTCTGACCCTGCTTCCATCTTCAGATCTCTTGCTCTAACCATAGCCAAGAAAGATACTCTGCACTTAAGGATTTATGTGATTAGATTGGTCCCATCCATATAATCCAGGCTAACATAACTATCTCTCTATGTCCTTTTGCCATTATTCGCATCTTCAAAGTCCTTTTTGCCATATATCATAACACATTAACAACACATCCTTGAGGGGGACCATTATTCTGCCTACCATACTCAACTGCAGATCTGTGTTTTGGAAACTCTGGGACTAGGTCCCCAAACTTTAGAATAACATCATAAATGTAATTGACTGCCAGAAGACTTTGGATGCAGTATGAAAAGGGAGAGCTTCAAAGTGTTCTTTAGAGTCAAATATTTGTCTTTGAGTACCTCACTCAACAGAATTCATTAAACATTCTTTTAGAAGTTAATTGAAAACTCCACTCCGGGTTGTTGTAAAACACCATAAAAGGGGGAACCTTCAAGATGGCAGAGGAGTAAGACGTGAAGATCACTTTCCTCCCCACAACTACATCAGAAATACACCTACATGTGGAACAACTCCTACAGAACACCTACTGAACGTTGGCAGAAGACCACAGACTTCCCAAAAGGCAAGAAACTCCCCACATACCTGGGTAGGGTAAAAGGAAAAGAAAAAACAGAGACAAAAATATAGGGACGGGACCTGCACCTCTGGGAGGGAGCTGTGAAGGAGGAAATGTTTTCACACACTAGGAAGCCCCTTCACTGGTGGAGACAGGGGGTGGGCAGGGGGGAAGCTTTGGAGCCATGGAGGAGAGCTCAGCAATAGAGGTGTAGAGGGCAAAGCAGAGAGATTCCCACACAGAGGATCGGTTCTGACCAGCACTCACCAGCCTGAGAGGCTTGTCTGCTCACCTGCCGGTGGTGGGGGTGGGGGTGGGGGCTGGGAGCTGAGGCTCTGGCTTTGGAGGTCAGATCCCAGGGAGAGGACTGGGGTTGGCTGCGTAAATACAGCCTGAAGGGGACTAGTGCACCACAGCTAGCTGGCAGGGAGTTCGGGAAAAAGTCTGGAACTGCCTAAGATACAAGAGACCATTGTTTCGGGGTGCGTGAGGAGAGGGAATTCAGAGCACTGCCTAAGTGAGCTCCAAAGACGGGTGCGAGCCACAGCTATCAGTGTGGACACCAGAGACGGGCATGAAATGCTAAGGCTGCTGCTGCAGCCACCAAGAAGCCTGTGTGCAAGCACAGGTCACTATCCATACCTCCCCTCCCGGGAGCCTGGGCAGCCCGCCATTGCCAGGGTCCCGTGATCCAAGGACAACTTCTCTGGGAGAACACACGGCGTGCCTCAGGCTGTTGCAACGTCATGCTGGCCTCTGCTGCCGCAGGCTCACCTCGCATTCTGTACCCCTCCCTCCCCCGGGCCTGAGTGAGCCAGAGCCCCCTAATCAGCTGCTCCTTTAACCCTGTCCTGTCTGGGTGGGGAACAATTGCCCTCAGGTGACCTACATGCACAGGCGGAGACAAATCCAAAGCTGAACCCCAGGAGCTGCGCGAACAAAGAAGAGAAAGGGAAATCTCTCCCAGCAGCCTCAGGAGCAGCGGATTAAATCTCCACAATCAACTTGATGTACCCTGCATCTGTGGAATACCTGAATAGACAACAAATCATCCCAAAACTGAGGCGGTGGACTTTGGGAGCAACCGTAGATTTGGGGATTGCTTTCTGCATTTAATTTGTTTCTGGTTTTATGTTTATCTTAGTTTAGTATTTAGAGCTTATTATCATTGGTAGCTTTGTTTATTGACTTGGTTGCTCTGCCTTTTTATATATATATATTTTTTTTTTTTTTTCCATTTTCTCTTTTTGTGAGTGTGTATGTGTATGCTCCTTCATGTGATTTTGTCTGTATAGCTTTGCTTTTACCATTTGTCCTGGGGTCTGTCTGCTTATTTTTATTTTTTTGCTTTTTTTTTTTTTTTAGTATGGTTTTTAGCGCTTGTTATCATTGGTAGATTTCTTTTTTGGTTTGCCTGCTCTCTTCTTTCTTTCTTTTTTATATTACTTTTTATTTTTAATTTATTAATATTTTTTATTTCAATAAATTTATATTTTTTCTTTCTTTCTTTTTTTCTCCCTTTTCTTCTGAGCCATGTGGCTGACAGGGTCTTGGTGCTCCAGCTGGGCATCAGGCCTGAGCCTCTTAGGTGGGAGAGCCGAGTTCAGGACACTGGTCCACCGGAGACCTCCTGGCCCCACATAATATCAAACAGCAAAAGCTCTCCCAGAGATCTCCATCTCAATGCTAAGACCCAGCTCCACTCAATGATCAGCAAGCTACAGTGCTGGACACCCTATGCCAAACAACTAGCAAGACAGGAACACAACCCCAACCATTAGCAGAGAGGCTGCCTAAAATCATAATAAGGTCACAGACATCCCAAAACATACCACTGGACATGGTCCTGCCCACCAGAAAAATAAGATCCAGCCTTATCCAACAGAACACAGGCACCAGTCCCCTCCACCAGGAAGCCTACACAACCCACTGAACCAAACTTACCCACTGGGGGAAGACACAAAAAGCAATGGGAACTATGAACCTCCAGCCTGTGAAAAGCAGACCCCAAACACAGTAAGTTAAGCAAGATGAGAAGACAGAGAAATACACAGCAGATGAAGGAGCAAGGTAAAAACCCACCAGATCAAACAAATGAAAAGGAAATAGGCAGTCTACCTGAAAAAGGATTCAGAGTAATGACAGTAAAGATGATCCAAAATCTTGGAAATAGAATGGAGAAAACAAGAAATGTTTAACAAGGAACTAGAAGAATAAAGGGCAAACAAACAATGATGAACAACACAGTAAATGAAATTAAAAATTCTCTAGAAGGAATCAATAGCAGAATAACTGAGGCAGAAGAACAGATAAGTGACCCGGAAGACAAAATAGTGGAAATAACTACTGCAGAGCAGAAAAAAGAGAAAAGAATGAGAAGAATTGAGGACAGTCTCAGAGACCTCTGGGACAACATTAAACACACCAACATTTGAATTATACAGGTCCCAGAAGACGAAGAGAAAAAGAAAGCATCTGAGAAAATATTTGAAGGGATTATAGTTGAAAAGTTCCCTAATATGGGAACGGAAATAGACAATAAGGTCGAGGAAGCACAGAGAGTCCCATACAGGATACATCCAAGAAGAAAAACACCAAGACACATATTAATCAAACTATCAAAAATTAAATACAAAGAAAAATATTAAAAGCAGCAAGGGAAAAGCAACGAATAACATACAAAGGAATCCCCATAAGGTTAATAGCTGATCTTTTAGCAGAAACTCTGCAAGCCAGAAGGGACTGGCAGGACATATTTTAAAGTGATGAAAGGGAAAAACCTACAACAAAGATTACTCTACCCAGCAAGGATCTCATTCAGATTCTATGGAGAAATTAAAACCTTTACAGACAAGCAAAAGTTAAGAGAATTCAGCACCACCAAACCAGCTTTACAACAAATGCTAAAGGAACTTCTCTAGGCAGGAAACACAAGAGAAGGAAAAGACCTACAAAAACAATTAAGAAAATTGTAATAGGAACATAACATATCGATAACTACCTGACATGTAAATGGATTAAATGCTCCAACCAAAAGACATAGACTGGCTGAATGGATACAAAAGAAGACCCATATATATGCTGTCTACAAGAGACCCACTTCAGACCTAGGGACACATACAGACTGAAAGTGAGGAGATGGAAAAAGATATTCCACGCAAATGGAAATCAAAAGAAAGCTGGAGTAGCAATTCTCATATCAGACAAAATAGACTTTAAAACAAAGACTATTACAAGAGACCAAGAAGGACACTACATAATGATCAAGGGATCAATCCAAGAAGATATAACAATTGTAAATATTTATGCACCCAACATAGGAGCACCTCAATACATAAGGCAAATGCTAACAGCCATAAAAGGGGAAATTGAGGGCTCCCCTGGTGGCACATTGGTTGAGAGTCCGCCTGCTGATGCAGGGGACACGGGTTCGTGCCCCGGTCCGGGAAGATCCCACATGCCGCAGAACGGCTGGGCCTGTGAGCCATGGCTGCTGAGCCTGCGCGCCCAGAGCCTGTGCTCTGCAACGGGAGAGGTCACAACAGGGCGAGGCCTGCACACCACAAAAAAAAAAAAAAGGGAAATCAACAGTAACACAATCATAGTAGGGGACTTTAACACCCCACTTTCACCAATGGACAGATCATCCAAAAGGAAAACAAATAAGGAAACACAAGCTTTAAATGACACATTAAACAAGATGGGCTTAATTGATATTTATAGGACATTCCATCCAGAAACAACAGAATAGAGTTTCTTCTCAAGTGCTCATGGAACGTTCTCAAGGATAGATCATATCTTGGGTCACAAATCAAGCCTTGGTAAATTTAAGAAAATTGAAATCGTATCAATTATGTTTTCCGACCACAGCGCTATGAGACTAGATACCAATTACAGGAAAAAATCTGTAATAAATAAAAACAGATGAAGGGTAAACAATATGCTACTTAATAACCAAGAGGTCACTGAAGACATCAAAAAGGAGATCAAAAAATACCTAGAAACAAATGACAATGAAAACACCATGACCCAAAACCTACAGGTTGCAGCAAAAACAGTTCTAAGAGGGAAGTTTATAGCAATATAATCCTCCCTCAAGACACAAGAAAAATCTCAGATAAACAACTTAACTGACACATAAAGCAATTAGAGAAAGAAGAAGAAAAATGACAAAAGAAAACTCCAAAGTTAGCAGCAGGAAAGAAATCACACAGATCAGATCAGAAATAAATGAAGAAGAAATGAAGGAAACAATAGCAAAGGTCAATAAAATTAAAGCTGGTTCTTTGAGAAGATAAACAAAATTGATAAACCATTAGCCAGACTCATCAAGAAAAAAAGGGAGAAGACTCAAATCAACAGAATTAGAAATGAAAAAGGAGAAGTAACAACTGACACTGCAGAAATACAAAGGATCATGAGAGATTACTCCCAGCAATTTTATGCCAATAAAATTGACACCCTGAAAGAAATGGACAATTTCTTAGAAAAGCACAATCTTCTGAGACTGAACCAGGAAGAAATAGAAAATATAAACAGACCAATCACAAGCACTGAAATTGACACTGTGATTAAAAATCTTCCAACAAACAAAAGCCCAGCACCAGATGGCTACACAGGTGAATTTTATCAAACCTTTAGAGAAGACCTAACACCTATCCTTCTCAAACTCTTCCAAAATATAGCAGAGGGAGGAAACCTCCCAAACTCATTCTACGAGGCCACCATCACCCTGATACCAAAACCAGACAAAAATGTCACAAAAAAAGAAAACTACAGGCCAATATCACTGATGAACATAGATGCAAAAATCCTCAACAAAATAATAGCAAACAGAATCCAACAGCACATTAAAGGGATCATACACCATGGTCAAGTGGGGTTTATTCCAGGAATGCAAGGATTATTTAATATACCCAAATCAATCAATGTGAGACACCATATTAACAAATTGAAGGTGAAAAACCATATGATCATCTCAATAGATGCAGAGAAAGCTTTTGACAAAATTCAACACCATTTATGATAAAAACCCTCCAGAAAGTAGGTACAGAGGGAACTTACCTCAACATAATAAAGCCCATATATGACAAAACCACAGCCAACATCATTCTCAATGGTGAAAAACTGAAACCATTTCCACTAAGATCAGGAACAAGACAAGGCTGCCTATCTCACCACTATTATTCAATATAGTTTTGGAAGTTTCAGCCACAAAAGTCAGAGAAGAAAAAGAAATAAAAGGAATACAAATCAGAAAAGAAGAAGTAAAGCTGTCACTGATTGCAGATGACATGATACTGTACATAGAGAATCCTAAAGATGCTACCAGAAAACTACTAGAGCTAACCAATGAATTTGGTAAAGTAGCAGGATATAAAATTAATGCACAGAAATGTCTTGCATTCCTATACACTAGTGATGAAAAATCTGAAAGAGAAATTAATGAAACATTCCCATTTATCACTGCAACAAAAAGAATAAAATACCTAGGAATGAATCTACCTAAGAAGACAAAAGACCTGTATGCAGAAAAGTATAAGACACTGATGAAAGAAATTAAAGATGATACCAACAGATGGAGAGATGTACCATGTTCTTGGATTGGAGGAATCAACATTGTGAGAATGACTCTACTACCCAAAGCAATCTACAGATTCAGTGCAATCCCTATCAAAATACCAATGTCATTTTTCATAGAAGTAAAACAAAAAATTTCACAACTTGTGTGGAAACACAAAAGACCCTGAATCACCAAAGCAATCTTGAGAAAGAAAAATGGAGCTAGAGGAATCAGGCTCCCTGACTTCAGACTAGACTATAAAGCTACAGTAATCAAGACAGTATGGTACTGGCAAAAAAACAGAAATATAGATCATGGAACAGGAGAGAAAGCCCAGAGATAAACCCACACACATATCTTTGATAAAGGAGGCAAGAATATACAATGAAGAAAAGACAGCCTCTTCAATAAGTGGTGCTGGGAAAACTGGATGGCTGCATGTAAAAGAATGAAATTAGAACACGCTCTAACACCATATACCAAAATAAACTCAAAATGGATTAAAGACCCAAATGTGAGGCCAGACACTATAAAACTCTTAGAGGAAAACCTAGGCAGAACACTCTATAACATAAATCACAGCAAGATCTTTTGACCCACCTCCTAGAGAAATGGAAATAAAAACAAAAATAAACAAATGGGACCTAATGAAACTTAAAAGCTTTTGCACAGCAAAGGAAACCATAAACAAGACAACCCTCAGAATGGGAGAAAATATTTGCAAATGAAGCAACTGACAAAGGATTAATCTCTAAAATATACAAGCAGCTCATGCAGCTCAATATCCAAACAACAATCCAATCCAAAAATGGCAGAAGACCGAAATAGACATTTCTCCAAAGAAGATATACAGATTGCCAACAAACACATGAAAGGATGCTCAACATCACTAAACATTAGAGAAATGCAAATCAAAACTACAATGAGGTATCCCCTCACACCGGTCAGAATGGCCATCATCAAAAATTCTACAGGACCTCCCTGGTGGTGCAGTGGTTGAGAGTCCGCCTGCTGATGCAGGGGACACGGGTTCGTGCCCCATTCCGGGAGGATCCCACATGCCGCGGAGGCTAGGCCCGTGAGCCATGGCTGCTGAGCCTGTGCATCCAGAGCCTGTGCTCTGCAATGGGAGAGGCCACAACAGTGAGAGGCCCGCGTACCGCGAAAAAAAAAAAAGTCTACAAACAAGAAACGCTGGAGAGGGTGTGGAGAAAAGGGAACCCTCTTGCACTGTTGGTGGGGGTGTATATTGATACAGCCACTATGGAGAACAGTATGGAGGTTCCTTAAAAAACTAAAAATAGAACTACCATATGACCCAGCAATCCCACTACTGGGCATATACCCTGAGAAAACCATAATTCAAAGAGTCATGTACCACAATGTTCACTGTAGCTCTATTTACAACAGCCAGGATTTGGACCTAAGTGTCCATTAACAGATGTATGGATAAAGTTGTGGCACATATATACAATGGAATATTACTTAGCCATAAAAAGAAACAAAATTGAGTTATTTGTAGTGAGGTGGATGGACCTAGAGACTGTCATACAGAGTGAAGCAAGTCAGAAAGATAAAAACAAATACCATATGTTAACACATATATATGGAATCTGAAAAAATAAATGGTTCTGAAGAACCTAGGAGGACAGGAATAAAGATGCAGACATAGAGAATGGACTTGAGGACACGGGGAGGGGGAAGGGTAAGCTGGGATGAAGTGAGAGAGTGTAGCTAGTGGCAAGCAGCTACATAGCACAGGGGGATCAACTCGGTGCTTTGTGACCACCTAGAGGGGTGGGATAGGGAGGGTGTGAGGGAGGGAGACGCAAGAGGGAAGAGATATGGAAACATATGTATAACTGATTCACTTTGTTATAAAGCAGAAACTAACACACCATTGTAAAGCAATTATACTCCAATAAAGGTGTTAAGAAAAACATAAAATAGTTTTATTCATTTAATGGGCCTCTGAATTTGTAGAAATGCTTAGGACACAAATATAGTCTGAAACAAATTTCTGAGACTAGTTGTGATGTAATACAGTGATATAAAATGTCCTCTTATTTAAACATGGGAATATGGCTCCTGTGACCATAGTCCAGTTGACAGTGATTAGTCATCCCTATATCCATGCCTTTTATGTGTCCTTTGAGTCCTCCTGTGAATGAGGCATGTATCAGATAAAACTTTTTTGGTTCCTAAACCATATCCTTTATTTTTTAGTTGTAGATATTGGATATGAGAAGTGGCCAAGGACACCAGAAATGTCATGAGGGGAGAGAGCCCCATGGAGTAGGAATCATGGAATTACTCTCCATTATTCTTGGAAATTATTCTTTTCAACCTACTTTAGTCATTTCTTGATCAACATGTTCACACATTATGTAATAGAAGGAGATGATATAACTTTATGAAAGAAAAGTTCAAAATTCATAAGACAAGTCCTTTTAAAAAGATCAGATGTATAATGTTTAATAGACAAATATGGCCATTCTCTTTCCTTCAGCAACTTTCTTCCTGTATAGACAAGACCTGAAAACCACCGTTTTGCTCCCCTTTATTCCACTATTATAATTTTCATTGTTCATTGGAATTCAATGCTGTCACTGGTAAACAAACACTGATGTCCTAAAAAGTTCACAAACACTGTAAATTGCTATGTGATTGGTTGAGAGTTGTAATGTTCTACATTATTTTGTTCTATCACCCATTAAAATGAAGTAAGACAAAGTTGTCCTCTATCATAGTCAGCCCACTCGATAAGTAAAAGCAAGGAAACGTCAATGTGCACAGCGTGTTCAATGGATATGAACACACAACTAAAGCCTATTTTTCATATAAAGGGTAGAGACAATAATGTCCTAAAAGGAGATTTGGCTATATTATAAAGAGCTTTGATTTCCAGGGTTAGGAATATAGAGTTTATTTTGTAAATCAGTGGTTTATTACTGTGACTTATTGAGATCATAAGAAACATGGATACTGGCAGAGCTGATAATTAGCTGGTATTTAGAGCCACTCTGTCTTTTTGTAGCCAGTGTCCATGCTGATTGGTCAGCAAAGTAGTTCTCATTTGGTTGGTGTTCTGTCATGTCACTTGTTAGATTCTTTATCACCCCTAAAACCTCGGGCTCTCTCCACAGAGTCTGTTTCCTTTGGTCTGGGTGAGGCTGGGCGTTGGATGCACTAAAAACTCCCAGGTGATTCTAATATGAAGTTAGGAGTGGGAATCACTGTTGTAAATGACTGAAAGCCATTGAAGATTTTCCAATACGACAGTGACATGACGAATACATGATTTTAAAAGCAACAATTAATCAGGAATGTACTGAGGGAGGGTGCAGATAATGAGACAGGGAAGTTATTTGTTCATTAATTTGACAAGTAGTTATTTTGTGTAGTTCTGGGCACTGAGATACAATGTCCAGCCAGGGCTGGGGGACTTCTGAGCAGATCATTCTGAAAGGACAATCTAAACCCTCTCCCAGTGATTTCCATGCTAGTTAGCTTTCTGGTTCTTGACTACTTCCATTTCTGACCTTATAAAAAATTTTAAGTGGGCAGAAGACCATGAGGAGAGAGTCAGAGAGGGGAAGGAACATAACCTCACTGTAATATAGTGGGACACCCTTTACTTACTTAAGCATTTATACAGAGCTATTCTCACTAGGTACTAGGCATGGTTTTAAGAACGCTTACATATTAACTCATTCAATCTTCATAACAACCACATAATATAGACATGATTTTAGTCTCCATTTTAGAGAAGAGAAAATGGAGGTAAAACAGAGGTTAAGGAACCTACATGAGGTGGCACAGCTTGGTAAGTGATGGAGCTGGAATTTGAGCCCAGGTAGCCTGGCTTCAGAACCCTGATTCCCATGCAGAATTGAACATGTAGGGTAGGATAATGTTAGAGGGGCATTGAAACACAAATGTAAGAGTTGGTATTTCACCCTAAGAGCAGAGGGAAATCCTTGAATGTTTTGACGTTTGTCTAACATGTTAAAATTAACCTGGCACTGGTGTGTAGAACTGACTAGAGGGGAAACTGTTGCCTATTATTTTTCTCTCTTTTTCCTAAAGTGCAGTTTTCAATGTGTTATGTAGCTGGCAGATGTGAATATGACCCACAATTCTGGTTTAGCTGATGTACTCTGGCTTGTGAATGGCACTTGTCTCCTTGATCCAATGTTTTAAGTTAAACCATGGAAACATAACACAAGTGCAAGGTAGTGATTAGTGGTGTTTACTTTCTCTGTATGGCTTAAAGGACCCACATTAAAGCTCTGTGGAGGGGGATCTTGCTGCTTGCCGCTTGTGGAGGGCTGTCAGCCTGCCCTCTTCTCGGCATACACAGTGTTATTTTTGCCCAGCTGCCATTGCCTTTTCAAGCTGAGCATGCATGCCACACTTCCATGGGGCAATATGGGCAACCCATGAGGAAAGGTCTTGGTGCATCCAATTAAAAATTGTTCAATAAACATAAATTTCAAGCACTCTAAGACTAAAATCAAATCCCTGGTGGGTTGTTGATAGACTTGTTATTAAAGGTTTGCCAAGCTTTAATAAGACTGATAACCAGAATCTGCAAATGTCTTCAAACTATTCTGTAAACATTTGGATAGGGCTGAAATAAAGAATACGGAGTACATGCATTTTACTGATCTGATCTTTTTAGCTGGTTTTCATGTTACAAAATCAGCAACATATGTAGGCAGATCCAATTGACCTTCAAGCCAGAGTCTGAATATCTTAGGTGTATGTTACCTCATCTCTGACTTTGATCTGCTGTAAGAAAGAGAAATATAATTATTAGCGCATTGTTCTGTGTAGCTGACAGAGCATCTGGTATTTTAGAAATGTTTTGAGATGCCTAAATTGATTTGAAAGTCGGCTGTAAGGGAGCTTGGAAAAGATGCAACATCTTTAGAGCATTAGTAATTAAGAGAAAGCAGAAGCACGTTTGATCAGCACAAAGTTATAGCTGGGAATAAAATACCTAAGAATGATTAAAGAAAGAATTAATTTAAAAAATGAAAGCACATAAGCCTCCTTATGAATGATTAGTCAACTATTCCTGATATGGACAATTTAATTACATTTCCTTATTGCAACATCACCATCCACCTGACTATGGCGACTAAATTTCCATCATGGACTGTTATGTCTGAGTTTCCATTATAAACAGTAATTTTTGAGGTTTAAAATCTCAGTTATTTCAAATTGCTTCAGATTTTAACTTGACATATGGGCTGTTAGTCCAGCTGCCATTATGTGAAAAAGAAAAAAGTATTTGAAGTCTTTCAAGACAGTTCCAAATAAAAAATAAAAGTATACAATTTTCATGCTTGTTTCCTCAATCTCTAGTCTAAAAGAAATGTGCAGAAGAGTTAGTCTAAAAATGTTTCAATACTGGTTTTGATCCAAATGAATGAAAAATATCTCTATTCATTTGAATGGGGATTACTGTCATAACAAATATTTGAAAGGGGAGAAGAAGTGCCATATTCTTTCAAAACAGAAGACAAAAATACCTGGAAAATGTTTAGTTAGAAATGCTGGTTTTGGTCAACTCCCCAGCATCAAAATAGCTCCTAGTATATTTCTAATATAACTAATCATTTCCTTAGGCAATTTTGCATTCATATTTAGAAATTTTAGAAGTAAATTTCAAAAATTTTCCACTAAATTTGAAATGTTAGAATCTCATATATGTGTCATTCTATATGTAATCTTCTTTTTCACTGATAATGAACTTATTGACAAATTGAGGTACATTTCTGATTTGATTATTCTTAAGGACCATTTATTTTCTGTTATGAAAACGCCAAGTGCCAAATCACAGTGCTTTTGACCTTGCTTTGTAAAGCATTTCCGTATCTGTGGCTGAGAACTTGGTCAACTGCCGGTCGTGTACCTGCGTGTTACCCACATTATGACAGATATGAGGTCAACACTTAATTCTTCTATGGCCATTGTCTGCTTTCCTTTCCCCAGTGTGATTGATGTGTTTTTAGGAAATACAAAGTAATACTGAAACTGATAATTTTCTTTCAAGAAAAATTTCAATATGTAATCTTGCAAGTATTTTTAAAACTGGAAAATCTCTGATGTTGACCTAGGTACTCTACATTTTATACTGTGACTGTACATATCACTTAAAATATACCACTTTACCCATGGTGATATTACTAGTGTCATGAAGGCAGACAGTATCCAGTAGCAACCCTTGAACTGTAAAACTTAAAAGTCCAAAGTGTACCTTCTGCGAACTCCTAAGGGAGAAAAGTAAGCTGATCTCAAAGCTGGTGTTGCATTCTATAAATAGCAAAAGAATTGATGCACGCTCATCAACAAAATTCCCAAGCTCACTCAGTCTTTGGAGGGAAAGATTCCTCATCCAATTATCTACGTATCCACCCACACCTGCCACCTACATGCTCATACCTACACACGTAAGCATAGTGACAGAGAATCAGATAAAAATATTGTGAAGAAGCCCATATAGAATCAGTGATGCTCTGCAACCCTATCTTTGTGGGGTAGAAGTTTGGAGAAGGTGAAAAGAGGTGGGAGTTGTATCCTCCACTCCCTAAAAGTCACAATTTAAAAACTCAGAATATCTAGCTCTGAGTAATGTATAAGGCTGGTATATATTACAGATGCTCTTTGACCCCCCCAGTTCCTATTTAACAGTACAAATACCCATGCTTTTCATAGACCATGACTATCCCCTGTGTCCAACCACATTTATTGAATACTTACTAGTTTTAAAAGACCAGATATATACAGATGTATAAAATAAGGTTTTACTCTTAAGTCACTAGTGATCCAAAAATTGGCCAAGGTGAAATGTGAGGGAGAGGTTTACCAAGGGATAAAATTCCCCTAACGCTTGGGGGTGAAGTTTCTTTAACCTGATTCTGTATCATTCATGGGTTCTCCTGTGGGGAGAAAAAATCAACAGCAAATATGAAGAGCAACTTTTTGAAATGTGGTGTCGTTTTTATCATGATTAAACATGTGATCATACTTGAGTAATTGGACACAGAGGTGGAAATTAGGTTTGCTGACATTTGTCTAAGAGAATTACCTTAAATGGAGAAGGAGAAGACAGAGAGAAAAAGAAAAATCTGTTGGAAAAAAATAGACTCTATTTTCCACCCAAATATAAATCATTTATCTGCCATAAACTATTTTCAGGAAAAGCTCTCAATTAGCAGAGATAGTCAGAAACAAGATTTCCATATTTTATTCCAAAGTACGAACTTTAGCTTACAACTTTAATATCCCAAGAAAGTCTATCCAACCTAACTTTTTAAATATTATAAAGCCTTCTATAATAAAAGCATTTATTATGGTCAGATCCTCAAAGCTAAAATTAAGTGACTATCTAGTGAATTTGAAGATGTTTGAGGAGTCTATTTGGCTGTCTACATAAATACAATTCAACATAAATTGAAGACCATTAGACCCACAGAAGTCCCCCCAACCAAAAAAAGAAAAAGCTAGGATCATTCTTACCTGACAATTATTTGCCAGGTTTATACAGATGACTTCTTCAAGTTCTTTTTGATACCAATTTTTCATAAATATGGTGATCGCCTCTCTAACTCTAGTATTAGCATGAATTGTTCCCTTTGCACACATCACAATTTCAATATGTAAATTCAACTGCTTATTAAAAGAAAAAGCAACCAAATTTCAGAAAACCATTTTAAAATAAATGATTGACCCCACACTACATTAATATTTAGTCTATTTTGTATTGCTTGAAAGAAGGTAATATGCTATTTTTCATTTTCCTTCCATTTTAATGAGTTTTTATGCTCTTAACTTCACCAAGTTCTTTTCCCACAGAAGGAACCTAAATGGTGAGTGTCGTACTGGGAATTGTGAAATGCAGTTGCCAAAGTGATTCGTAAACAAAAGGAAGGAAAAGAAAAGAAGCGTTTTAGCCCCCATATCTGTTCCATGCCACACCAGCGTGCTCACACGTCAACACATCACATTTAACCCACACCTTTAAGGCGAGCTGTGACTCCCCTCAGGAGTCTCAGATGAGGAAGCTGAGACTCAGAAAAGTCAAAATCTGCCCAAGGTTACACAGCTAAAAAACCAGGATCCAAATCCTGCATAAACCTTGGTTCAAACCCACAATAGCACAACCTGAAGTAAGATGATTCTGAATTTGAGAGCCTGGGAATTAAAGTGCTAATGATCATTATAAAGAGAGGCAATTTTGTTTTAACAAGGATATTTGGCTGAAGGCAGCAAACAACAAAGAGGCTGCTCGAGATTCCTTGCAGATATTTTCTAGAGAACGAAACAGAGCCTGGACCTATTTTGCCATTCACATTCTTCCCATCTCTTCCATCCATCAGCCACAAATTTAGGGGTGGTTTTAAAAACTGCCTCGCTTGAAAATAGATGGATCTGACTGCTCCTTGGAACTGTTCCTTGTACTAACACGGTTCTACTGTTATTTGATGAACAAGATTTATTAGAGTTTTGTGGGACTTGCTTCCATGGGGACAATCTCTAAAAGTCTTCAATTCCAAAAATGAACTTCTCTTAAAAAGTGTGACTCCCTTGCCCATGTTTTCCCCACCCCTAATTCAAAGGTTTCGTTGGTTCAGTCCTCACTTTGCAGCCTAGGTGCACCTGAATCCTAAACTCCCACCAATTCTTTCTATGGGTGCTAGCACCATGAGGAGGAACTTCCACCAAACTGTGTAGAAAATTCTGTGGAAATAAAGAACTAGAGAAAGGAGCTGGCCAGTTCTTTATCATCCAGTATTGCAGCAAGATTGACAATAACAGACTGTAAGTGGCAGGCGTATCACTGGGATCAAGGTTAGAGTTCCCTGGGTGGCTTGAAGTCGCTGAAACATCAACATTTCACAAGAGAGGAGGAGTTTAAGTATTGTTCAGATGTATTTTGCAAAATTCCCCTTTCTATAGAGCAATTATGGTATATATATTTAAATGACTAGGCATTTAATCTAGTAACAAATTAGTAGCCTTATAAAATTGTATGGTCGCTTTGTAGGGGAAGAAATTGCTAAGTTGCAAACAATATTATCACGTATCTGTTGGGTTTATGTGAGTTTTTCTCAAACTAGAAAAGATCCCAATTACTAAGATTAATTCCATTCTTTCTCCTCAGTGCTTGTTGTACTGCCCACTGACGAGTGTCCTAGCTGCCATCTTAGATAAAATGCTCCTGATCAATGCCCAAATATGCCTAAAATTGCAGACGACAGTTGTGAGCTTTTTTGCTGCTGATCTGTCTGCCTTCCATGTGACCCTAAATTAGGCATCAGAAGGTATAGTGTTTAATACAGATTCCGGGCACAATATACCTTCTCACAATTAGTTGAAAGTGCTGTTTTGTAATTAAAGGGTGAAGTGGGGCATGATGAACATATGGAAAAGGAGACCCTTAATAAGTGATGTAGCCTTCAAAAGAAATTGCTAATTAGTATGCATTTGATGTGCACTATACCAATTTTAAGACTTTGCCTTGAATAAATTGCTATGTTGGGTGTTCGAAGGAGTGGTGAGATTAGCATTTACAAAGGGGGCAATTTTCTGTCTTCTTGACTCTGTTAAATGGAGGAAATAACTTCCAAGACTGGAGCAGTAGTTAGCCCATCAATCATTCTCACAGCTGGAAACTGGGGATCCCAAATGCGGAGATCAGTTAATCCGTCAGCTAATAAGTTCATAGTGGCACCATATGGCGCAGGGCCACTCCATACTGGGACAAGGACAGAACTGTTTACACAGGCATGCTGCTTTCTCAGGTAGCTCCCTGCTGACAGAACCCTTTGTTCTGAAGGATCAATTTACTTTGCACAATAAATTGACTGAATTGATCAGTTCAGAGCATATAATTGTTGGCTAATCCTGTGGAATCATGTCCCATCCGTGTGAGACGGACAAAGGGGTGCTGCCCATAGTCTGGTCTGGGGCACCATCCGGGGGCTATTCTCATGGGACAAGCTGGACACTGATTAAAGGATTGGTGGATGGTAGATACGTAGTAAGCACTGACTTCAAACACCAGAGGGAAGAGAAACCCTGCAATGTTCAGAAGGGCTTTTCTGAGTGTCTTTACTCAACTGGTATCATGACTTTACTTGGAATAAAAACAGACAGTCCAAGCAATTTCGGTGCAGACACTTAAACACTCACCTGCCAGGATGAGAAGAACCACTCCATCTCCAAATCTAAGAAGTAACTGAACTCACGCTCATTTCTAAATTTACCTCCTATTTTTAAATTAAAAAGGAAGGGGACTAAGAAAGAAAAAGAAGTTCAAGAGATATGGCCAGAAACTGCAAGTTAAGTGAGAAACGCATTTCTGAGACACTGTGCAGAAGTGGCTGAAGCATCCGCTGTTACGCCTGGGTATGGGAAAGTGCATCAGGGCTTTTCAGAAGCATCTTCCCATCCCGGTACAATGGTGTGAACTCTGTTGCTTTGTCGCTATCGATGTGTTTGATCTGACTTTGTTTTTCCCTTCTCACATAAAAAATTAAATAAATAAAATGAAAAATTTCCACCAATAGAGATAAATGTTGGACATAGTTCCCTCCAACTAAAGGTTTTCCTCAATAGCTAGTGTTAATAGAATCATTTCACATCAATGGTCTGAAAAGAGAATTGTATTCAATAGGAACTGAAGACATTTGGAGTTGCTGAGAGGACATTTGCTTATTAAATGCATGAACATTAATGAACTTTATACCACCACACCAAGAGTTTCCACCAATTAGGGAGCCATTGATTTCTTTAGTATTTTATTGAGAATGTCTGTGATTAGTGTAATAAGGAGAAATTGCCATAAATTTTTGGTTTGATGATACATGGAACCTCAGGGGTTATAGGTTTGTCTCTTCTTTAAAGCAATATAGAGACAGGAACATACAATTTCATGGAAGTTGATGTATTTTACCATAAAATACATGTATCACCAGTGTAACTTCCCAAGTTCCTATGCATCTTCAATTTTTTTCCCCTCATGGAGTTTTTCATTTGTCTATTCCCACATCCACCGTACCCAGGATTCCACAGCATTAAAAAAAAGCAAAACTAATAAGCATTTGTATATTTTATTTTAGGAACTGCCATAATGAGAATAAGATAAAATATAAATAATACTGTAGAAGCACTTTTAAGTGAAACTTGTGAAATGAAATAAAAAGCAGAAAATTTAAATTGTATAAAGAAAACACCATAAGCAGGAGTCTAATGTGAAAGCGGGCACTTTGCCAGAAGAACTCTTTTTAGAGAGCAAAAGGCCCTGTGTGATTTTTTTTGGTAAAATTTTCTTTTTCAGATGTTGTTATCAAATTGGATTCTCCCACTCCATAGATTGCATATGAAGCAAGCTTGAACTCTTTCTGAGTCACTGATGTGCCAATTTTCCATTTATTTAAATAAAAGTTGCCCAAGTGCACACTCTGAAGTTGATTTGAATTCCCAGGCCATGAATTACCAGGATCAAATCCATCCCCTTTGCCCTGTCCTGAATCTCACCAAATCTCCACACCACCCCTATCTCAGCATTTATCACACTGCAGAAGTAACACCAAAGCGCTTGCATTTTAAGCTGAAAGATAGGACTCGCAGAAAACCATAATTCAAAAAGAGTCATGTACCAAAATGTTCATTGCAGCTCTATTTACAATAGCCCGGAGATGGAAACAACCTAAGTGTCCATCATCGGATGAATGGATAAAGAAGATGTGGCACATATATACAATGGAATGTTACTCAGCCATAAAAAGAAACGAAATTGAGCTATCTGTAATGAGGTGGATGGACCTAGAGTCTGTCATACAGAGTGAAGTAAGTCAGAAAGAGAAAGACAAATACCATATGCTAACACATATATATGGAATTTAAGAAAACAAAATGTCATGAAGAACCTAGGAGTAAGACAGGAATAAAGACACAGACCTACTAGAGAATGGACTTGAGGATATGGGGAGGGGGAAGGGTAAGCTGTGACAAAGCAAGAGAGAGGCATGGACATATATACACTACCAAACGTAAGGTAGATAGCTAGTGGGAAGCAGCCGCATAGCACAGGGAGATCAGCTCGGTGCTTTGTGACCGCCTGGAGGGGTGGGATAGGGAGGGTGGGAGGGAGGGAGATGCAAGAGGGAAGAGATATGGGGACATATGTATATGTATAACTGATTCACTTTGTTACAAAGCAGAAACTAACACACCATTGTAAAGCAATTATACTCCAATAAAGATGTTAAAAAAAAAAGATAGGACTCACAGTCATTGAAATATATGTCTTATTTTACCCATTCATGGCATACTGTATAATTGGAGTTAAGTAAAACTTCATAAATTTAATAACTTTTAATCTTTAATGATTTTTTAAGTATAAGGAGTAGGTGTAAAGAGGTTATAAAAATTACATTATGCCAAAATATTGCCCAAGAGTTTCCACCCATTTCCTTACTTTATGCGTACTCACACCCTTCCTTGGCTCTCCAGACACTCTATAGTAGTTACACTGGAAATTGCTGAAATTTTTCATAAATCAGAAAGTGGAGAACGCTCTTCACAGTTACTGGAAATATGTCCTATTTTTTTTTTTTTTTTTTTGCGGTACGCGGGCCTCTCACTGTTGTGGCCTCTCCCGTTGCGGAGCACAGGCTCCGGACGCACAGGCTCAGCGGCCATGGCTCACGGGCCCAACCGCTCCGCGGATGTGGGATCTTCCCGGACCGGGGCACGAACCTGCGTCCCCTGCATTGGCAGGCGGACTCTCAACCACTGCGCCACCAGGGAAGCCCTATGTCCTAATTTTTAAGAGCAATTTTGAATTCATTATCTCAAAATCTTTACATAAAATCTTCAACATGTTTAACCTATTTATTTTTTAAATTAGCAAAAAAAGATAAGGAACCAAGGGAAAATATATGCTTTCTTCTCCCTTTTGTTACTGCTGACCTTCTCCTCCCTGGGCCTTTTTCAGTGAAGACAAAGGAAACTCTTCTCCCATCTCATTATAGAATGTCCCCTTACAGGCTCTATCTCTTAAATGCATCATTAGATGTGTTTTCTTTCTTCTGTAGTTTCAGACTAAAGAAATGCCTATTCAAGGGCTTTAGAAATTTGCTGTTTTTCAGAACTAGCTTTGGGTGCATGGGTTGGTCAGCAGAGTTCTTCATAGACTGAGACAAGGCAAAGGTCAAGACCTTGATGATTTCTCTTTATGGTTGCAGCTATTTCTCTGTCTACCCATCTAAGTTTTAACCTCAGATCCATAATATTTCCCTTCCTTATTCTATCTCCTTAGCAATGATCCCTATTTATTATATTATGTATTTTGCTTATTTATCTTGTTTATTGTTTCCTCCCCCAAATGTAAGCGACACGAGGGTAGAATTTTTGTTTGTTTGTTCACTTCTGTGTCTCAGTATCTTGAATAGCACCTAGCACATAGTAGCCCCTCGAAAAATATTCCTATATGAATGAATGAATGAAATTAACCTACAATCATTGTTTGAAATCTTGGAACAAATTGCATTATGCCAAAATGGAATCAAAAACACTAATTTCTACCAATGAAATCAATTATTTTAAAAGATTAAGTCTTTTTGCAGGTTTGTTTTAATATCGATTCTGTAAATGTTTATTTTTCAGATTGTGGATTATCTGTGACTTTTAGATGGCGCTGTGGGTAAGGATAAAAACTAGAAAAGTAGGAAAAGTGATATTCTTTCTTTTGTTACTTGTTTGATGTTTAAATTAAAGATTTGATATAATACAGAAACTTAAACCTAATAATAGTGTTTGGGTATATTTATGCATTTAATCTCATCCATATAATAGTTTCTGTTTCTGTCACTACAAATTGCTAGGAATTGATATTTGTTTGGTATAGAAAGTTTAAGGTTTTAAATACCCAAATTTGAAAAGAACCAAGTAGCAAATTTATTTTAGTTACATATAATAGGATACACAAGATCCCTTTCTTCTAAAAATTGGTGTTTTTTCATTGGTGTGCTGGAGCCAGCTTTTAGCAGCTCACAAGAGCTGATTTTATGTGTCTCTTCCAAACTCCATGCTTGGAAACATCAAATTGATATCTTGAAATTGGCCATGAGGGGAGTACCTCAAAAACTGGTAAAAGCTACAAACAGAGGTTGTTTACATTTATCAGCACACCACTAGTCTTATCTGAACTGGATGAAACTAAAAGTTAGCTAGTATACTGCCAAACCAAAGAGGTATACACATTTGCCTTTTATTCTACTAACCTGGAAAACAACACTAGAAAGATTTCCCAGCTCTCTTTCCACTTCCACTTCTTTACCATCTATTTCCTCTTTTCCTAGCAATCCATGAAGTATACATTCAAATATTACTCTTCAGATGAAGAGGTTTACCATAGCAACTATTTTTCCAGATGCCCAATGGGTACTTATTATATGATGCATGATGATGGTATACAGGTAATAAATCTTAACGCAAGGGAAGGGGAAAAACTGTTTTATTACTCCCTTTGAAATGCAGGATATCAGTCTTTATGGGATACTTTGTGCCACATCCCTCTTCCTGGTACTTCTATACAGGATTACTTAGAAATGAGCAGAGAAACAGGAAGTTGCTTCTGATTCACTTGCAACAGTGCTCTGAGTAATACATTTGTATAAAGTGTGCTAGAGGAAACCATGAGAGTCTGATGAATTAGGGGAAAAAAAAAAAACTTCTTTAGTAGGCCAGAGAAGGCTGGCATATTTAAAAATAATAAAAGAAGCCATGAAGTCCAAGTTTCGGTGTTTCACTTATCGAATGTGTTTGAGGGAACTGCATAATTCCTTGAACAAAAGATAGATCATATGTTTGAATTCTTTGGCTTTTGTTTATGGATGCTCATATCTTAATGTTTTTTGTTCCTTGAAATGACTTTAGTGTTGGTAGGTTGTATTTAGAAAAAGATCTGAAAGAAAAAAAAAAGAAAGAAAAAGATCTGAGCAAAGTAAAGATGAAGACACTATACAGTAACACAGAACACAGAGTGTTCTCAACTTCTTTTTTAACTAAAAAAAAAAATCAAGAATATTTCATTGATTTTTAAAAATTAATCAAAGATTTAAAAGATATACACTTTCGGGCTTCCCTGGTGACACAGTGGTTGAGAGTCTGCCTGCCGATGCAGGGGACACGGGTTCGTGCCCCGGTCCGGGAGTATCCCACATGCCACGGAGCAGCTGGGCCCGTGAGCCATGGCCGCTGGGCCTGCGCGTCTGGAGCCTGTGCTCCACAATGGGAGAGGCCACAACGGTGAGAGGCCCACATATCGCAAAAAAAAATATATATATATATATACACTTTCACACTAAGATCTCAAAGAACCTTCATGCTGTAAAAGACTTAGCAACTTATTTGAAGCTTGTGAGTAAATGCAGGACGCACGATAACACTCATCACTCCAAACCCCCATGCAAATACCACTAATTGACCACAACATTCTTTTCCATGTTTCCAAATTTGGTTTCACGTTGTGGGATTGCCCAGTGCTCCAGATGACCACTACCAATTATCAAGAGTAGCATACAACATAAAACCAATTTACCAACCCTAATTTTGGTGAACTCTTTCATTTCAGTTTTGCTACTTGGCATACTGAGCTAATGAAAACTACCTACTCATCCAGTTATAAATATACAATTGCTGGATAAAATGTTTCAAAGGAATTTTAAAATATATGACTCACCTCTATAAGAAAGAAAAATAATTCTCAGACATCAGGAATGAAGAAGAAACTTAAAGACAGATATGTACTTATGTTAGTTGATACTATGTTAGGTTACAGAGAGATTCATTATAAACTCCTGTTGTCAAGGACTCTGGTCTTAATATTCAGACAGTTTCAAGACATGTGGCCTTGGACTCATTTGAAGTGTAATGTTGCAACTGAGCTTTCTGCACGTAAAGCTGGCATCCTGGAACAACTCCATCCTATGGGAAAGTTGTACAATTTCTACCCATAGACCTAGGAAAGTGAAAGCAAAACAAAAGTGCCATAGGAAATAATATCTGCAACTCTTCCCCACACATGGGTTTGCAATCTGAATTATGCTTTACGTGTTATTGTGAAATCCCATGAATAAAGTAGGATTAAGGCTAGCTAAAGATCAGTAAAACCTTTTGGGTGCCTATGAGAAGCTAAAACAAAAATATGAATTTGGACACTTCCCAAATCAAGGGCACAGAAACTCTCCCTTAAAAAACAACCACAGGTGAAGATAAGTGTACAATCAAAAACTACAAGTCATACAGTATATGATTTACCATGAAAGAAAGTGGGCAGAGCCAAAATAGGAAGAATAACATTCCAAGACCTTAAGACAATAAATAATCAGAGAGAGACCATTAGAAAATTGGGTTGAGACATTAAATTTAAAAATATATAAATTATAATAAAAGAACACACTATGAAAAAAGAACAGTTGAAATTGAAAAAGGTCCAAACTGAGCTTCTGGAAATGAAAAATAGTCTCAAGTTAAAAATTCAATAGATGGGTCGATAGCTGGTTCGATACTACTAAAGGGAGAATACATGTACGAGAAGATAGATCTGAGGAAATTACACAAAATATAGCACAGAGAGTCAACGAGATTGAAAATATGAAAAAAGAGATTAAGAGGCATGGAGCAGAGACTGAGGAAGTCCAGTATATACCACACAGAAATTCTAGAAGAAAAGAATAGAGAGAACAAAAGAAAGGTAATATTCAAAGATTACGGCTAAAAGTTTCAAAAATATATGTAAATCATGAATACTCAGAATAAGGAAGTACAATTAATCCCAGGTATAATAAATAAAAATAAATATATATGAAATATATACATATATATATATATATATATATATATGAAACTTAGAACATCCAAGACAGAGAAAATTTTAAAAACAATTAGAAGAGAAAGGATTAGGTACAAAAGACTGAGAATAGACTTCTCATCAATTATGATAAATGCTAGAAGACAATGGAATAATATCTTTAAAGAGCAAGAGAAAATAGGTGCTAATCTAAAACTATCATTCAAGAGGGAAAAATAATGCTATTTCCTATTTAAAAACTGAGAGAAGTTACTATTTCTAGATTCTAATTACTATAAGCTATTTTTAAGTGGGAAATAAAAACCAGAAGGAAGCAATATGAGCAAAATATTGGGAAACATGAATATATGGCTGAAAAAGCATTGCCTATAAAAGAAATTAATATAATGTATATTTACAGGTTTAGAGACAGTAGTGGGCAATAATAGCATGGAAGATAGGACAATGGATAATCAGAAACATTCAAAGGTCCTGTTGGTAAAAATGGAAAAAAATATTAATTATAGACTTTATTAAATCTAGCATATATTTAAATTATTTTAAAGCTATCCAAAAAAAATCAGAATGTAAACATCCAACCTACTAGAAGAGAAAAGTGAATGTAGAAGTAAGTACTATTATTATTCCCATTTTTCAGATGAAGAAATGGAAGCACAGAGAGACTGAGTAACTAGCCCAAGGTACACAGCTATAAATAAGAGTCAGTCTTGCTCTGGAGGTCATGTTCTTAACCACAATGCTATACTATCTTCCATGTAGCACAGAAAGTTTGAAAGTAAAGAACAGAAAAAGGGTTGGAAAAGAGTGTACTCCAGGTAAATACTAATCTAAGAAACCTGATGTCACAATATACACACTAGACAAAATAGACCTCAACTAAAAAGTAGGATTAAGAATGTAGACAGTGATCATATAATGAAAAACACATTTACTCATAAGATTTAACAATCCTGAATTTCCATGTGCTTTAACAATATAGCATCAAAACATATAATGTAAAACTCAATAGAATACTGAGGAGAAATTCACAAATTTATAATAGCAATGGGAGAATTAAGGAAACATTCTCAGAAACTGAGATCAATAAAACAAAGAATTAGTAAGGGTAAAACAACTACAGTTCCAAGAGGTGAAGTAAAGAGTTTAGGGTTGCACTGCTAGGTAGTGTTAACCTAGGTGGTAACTCAGAAACAAAGTAACAATCCTTTCTATTTGGGTAATTTCTTTCACTTAAAAGAGATAATTTCACACATAACATGCTTTTTTTTTAACCTCTCTACAACCGTTTTCCTTAATACCATTGAGTAAACAGCCTCCAAGAAATTAAATTACCTGTACTGAAGAGATAGCAAAAAGTAATAGCAAAGGTGTAATAGGTGATAGCAAAGAGTAATGTCTGCTTTTGTAACACCCCCCCTTTACCTAGGCTCACAAACACTGACTAAAGACAATTTTAGTCTAAACGTCTGCATACAAAGCAATTTTCACATGAGCAATATACTAGATAAAACCTTTCTTTGCTTGATTAACTAGAAGAGATTTTTTCATACTTTCACCATAGTAATTTTATTAAATGGAATGGAGTCTGGCTGTTTTAGGTACAATTAAGTTACCCCAAGTAATAAGAATGGAACTAGCAAGGAACTGCTCTCAAGGAGGCTGGACTAGAACGTCATTCTGAATTTGTATCAGTTGTAGGGATCATGGCCACCAGATTCCACAGAATTTTACCCTAGTGCTGACCACTAGCATAACATAGTTCTCTCTTGGTCTTTGGTTATTTTTCTGTGTTCTCTTCTCTCCCTCTTACCATTTGAATATACTCTGCATCTTTCTCTACCTCATAGCTTCTCCTTTATTGTCACTCTAGCTCATGCAATTTGGCATCATGATCCTTATGACCAGCTGCCAACTGTCTGCTACTCTCCATATTTCCCAAATGTCTCTAAAAGTGAGCATCAGATTGGTCTAGGTATTTTCCATTTCAGAATCCTATTCCACCCTGGGCTACCTCATAGGCAGCTGTCTGGCCTACTGATTACTGTCTTTAGAGGCACACATGTAGTCAGCTGTGCCCAAGGAAGACATGCTAGCATGGTCTAAAACATGCCCAGCTAATATGGGCTGCACCTTTTTCTGTGAAGAAACAATAAGTTAAACATGAATGTGACTTTCAACTAAATACGTTTCTCATATAAGTTTACCTGAACTCTAGCAAAATATAATTTTTAAATGCAGAAATTTTTTTGATGCTGCAACTACTATAGTCCATTCTTTTCCTGTCCCATAATTGTTTCTCAGGCAATCACCCACGTTACCATATTACCTTTATAGAGGACTACTAGAAGCAGATTGTTGCCTACAATGAAAATGAGGATTCCAAAATTTCGAAGTAGAGTGATTTAAAAGTTCTGCTATTTTTCTATTTCTGTCAAACTCAGAGAACCAAGTAGAAAATAATCCGAATTATCAAGTTGTAATATGTGCCATATATCTAGAGTTTGGAAGGGTAATTCAAATTGATTTTTTTTAAATTAATTTTACTCAGGTCACTGAAATACTAAATACAAGTTTACAAGTATAAAAATTGAGATTAAATTTGAATGAATGATGGGGGAAAAACCAATGACATAATGATTCCTGCCAAATGGCCACACGGGATGTTTCTTTTCATGCTGGAGTCCCTAGAGGGCAACAGATACACAGGAAATGGCTTTGACAGAACTGACACAATGTGTCACCATCTTGAGGCAGTGTCCAGAGTGGTGATGCTGAACTCATGAGCCATGAGTTCAAAAGACTCCAAACTGTCTAAGAACATTTCCAAAATTTTATTTACGGCATTTTGTGAGAATATAAAAACACGAATTTTTTAATGCTAAAAAGAGAGACATTCTAAACTGGCATAAATAAAACAATGGAAATCAGCTCTATTTCTATCAGAGTTCTGCATAGGTACACACAGTCTGCAAAATCCCTCAAACCCACCCTTGATGTCTGGAAGGAAAAAGGCTTCTGTTTCATACATTCTCTTCTGGTTTTTCTGTTCCTGTTTTACCAAGTTCAGTCTTCAAAGAATGACTCCTTCCTTAAACAAAAGATGGCCCTTGGCTGGTACAGCATAGCTGGACTGCCAGACTCTGACAGATTGAAAAGCTACAAATCTGCAGTGAACCAACAATAGGGCTCCGTGACCTTTAGCACCTCCCTGAGTTGTCTGACCCCATTCCTTTGTCTCTCTCACTTTTAGTTCTGGATGTGTTACCTACAGCGCTTTCAAAGATCCGGTGTCAGCTTACCATGTTTCTGCAGAAGTTAATTTCTCAATTTCAGATCCTTTCAGTGAAACTTAAATTAATTAAGTTAACATATTCTTAACACCCTTATGAAGACTTATGCGTACATACACACTGAAAGCATATTCTTTGATATCTAAGACTTTGTCTCCAACTGGATAGTCTCAATTTATTTTTGTTGAAATAAAAAATTGTATACATATATACTACATATATGTGTATACTTATATATCTATATCTATATATATATATTAGAATGGCAGACTCACTAAAAATTTTTCAGTTTGCATAGTACATAGCAACAAGTGACCTGTTAAATGATGACAAATCCTTTAGATTATGGCTTTAGACCTTTAACCTTTTGACTTTAGGGTGTATCCAGGGAGCAGTCTGAGAGGAAGAATGCAATAAACTGCTTGTAATCTAGTGGTCTCAAAAGAAATTACATCAAAACCAGCTGTTACACAGCTAGTCATTAAAGACGGACAACATGTTAACTAAAATACGGCCATTACACTGAAAAAGACTTTCTTCCCCACCCTGCTGCTGAACTGCTAGAGGTCTCCTGACTCATTCAACAACATCACAGAGTGTGGATGCAACAAAGCAGATCCAGCACTTAGACTTAAACTAGCAAGAAGTAAGTTGTATTTGATTGAGACGTGACCTCTTAATTTTAATGTGTTTGAGGGATCTGGACAATTCTAAACATTGTGGTCCCATAGACTGCCGGCAGATACTTGGGATTTTACATGTCTTGGCAGCTAGTAGAACTTTTCTTTGGATTTTTTTTTAAAGTGCGTGTTTGTGTGAGATCGCACCTGTCTTCTTTCCCTTCTCATTTGATATGAGGGAAGTTGGTGCAGGGATTTTAATCATAAAGCACAATTCCCCAGGTACCATTTTCCAGCTTCCTTCCACTTGAAAAATTGAAGGACTTTGAGCTGGAAGTCACACCGGTCTGGGTCTGACAAACCAATGGCATGTCAAAGCTGTGGCGTATAAGCTTGAAAGTAGTGCACATCTTTCCGGGGATTGTCATCCAGCCACACCAGCCTTTAAAATCCAGCAAACAGTATGGGTAGGCTTCAAAGATGAAAGTCAAAATCAGCGTAAGAAGCACACAGCGGTGGTTGAAAAACATGGGGTGGAAAACAGGTTGCTAAGTGCCTGTTATAAACACAACCTGTACAAAAGAGAGTGCCAAGGGCGTCAAAGAAGGGAAGATGCCTTTCCCCGCCTGGGAAACCGCGTGTTTGAGCAAGAGGGAAAAACCAGTGACACAGCCAGGGTACAAATTCAGCAAGGGGCACCATGCCTGGAGCATCTTTATGACCTTGTTTTTACTCATGCAGGGTTCAATACATAATCCTCTCATTAGGAAAGGCTCCTTGGTGAAAATCTACTCAATAATTTCAAGCTCTTCCTGCATTCTTGTTCTGACTTTACACCAAATTCGACTTTGATTTTTTTTTTTCATTTAACATATTCTAAATTTCAAAGCGGATGTAGTGAAAAATGAAATATCCATTTTGTACAAATAAAAAACAGCAAATATGTGATCTTATAAAGCCAAACTGTATTTTTAACCTTCAGATGTTGGGCCAAGTCTTTACCCATTGAGAAAGTCTGGGAGTTTTCCTTTTACTTGGGCATCTAGAATCAAAATCCAGCATGTTCCTATTTGTTCATGTGCTGTGTAATTGTCAGCCAGCCCCCTATCTCAGCACCAGGCCTGTTCTAACCAAACACAAAGTCAGGATATGAACTCTTGCTTGTTGCTTTCGAGTACTGTGGGATTGGCCAAAGTGCAGGAGAGTCACGGGACCCACATGTGAATCATGGTTCAACTGCCTGTTCTGTGCTCTTGGCACAGCTTCTCCAAGCTTCAGTTTTCACAAATGTAAAATGGAGTTGATAAAGCCAATGCTGTCACATTTCACCAGTTGGGGTTTTTTTTTAATGAAAATCCAATAAAATAAGATGTATGAAAGGGTTCCATATAATTTAAAGGGCTACACACATAAAAACAAATACTTTTATTACCTCCTGCTGCCCCCCCGTTCTCCAGTAGACTGAGTGGTGACCACGCTTTCTGAGATCATCTGCTTCCACTGTGTACAAGGTTGATCCCATAAGAACTCTCTGACCGCCAGCATCTCTGGTGCTGACCCCTTTAAGGGACCCAAAAGAATTCACTAGTAAGTAAAATGTCAGTGATGCCCACGTGCCAGGTCACCCTAATGGTTATGATAATAATGCATTTAACACTGTAAAGTTTACAAAATGCAATGTCTTACCAATAGTAAGTGAGGAAAAAGCAAAATAAAATTGACTGGTCCTCCTGTTGTTCACCTCCCATTGTTAATCTACATACACATTCTGAAAGGGGTTCTGAGAGCTTATTTACATACTCCATGGCTCTTTTATACTCCTTTACCCTAGTTAAGGAAAAAGTTTTTCATATACTGAGGATAGTTATGTCTTCCCTTTCCAGTGAAAATCCTCACCCTGGCATGCTTCCTTTAGTTTATATTTTTAGGAAGATTCCATATTGAATTTGACATATGAGTGAACATAGTAACCCCTTTTTTGTGGTATTCTGCCCAATTCACAAGGACTACTGCTTTATCTTAAAACAACTTTCTACAATTCACAGAAACAAGCCCAATGGCAGCTATGCTTATATTCCTTGACTGTGGCTGATTCAGTAGCAGTGGACACCTGACCTAGGTCCAACAAATCAGATGCTCTTACCCTAATTATGAAATGAAGATTTAGAGATTATTAGATTATTTCTACATGTTGCAAAAACCATAATCTATAAATTCAGGGATTGTGAGAGCTTTGTTTGTAGAAAGAGAGAAGGCTGGACTTTAAAGATAGAAGAATGAAACACACTTTTAAAAAGAAGCCAAAATGAGAGTGTCCTAACAGTCTCTGGATCACAGCCTTTCAAGATATGTGAGTATACTGCTGCCCTTCTGTTTTACAAGACATTCCTCTATCTTTATGGTAAATTTCATAATTTTTTGTTATTGTTAGCCTACATCAAATTGATTTATGCTTTGTGCAAAGTCCTAAGAAATATATTGAGATTTTGTACTCACTAATTGGTTTAGGACATCTTAATAGCCTGAGGAAAGTGAGGGAAATAGAATGCATACAGGGAGAAGATATCAACAGGAAATTTTTATTTATTTATTTATTTATTTTTAATTTTTATTTTTGGTTGTGTTGGGTCTTTGCTGCAGTGTGCGGGCTTCTTATTGCGGTGGCTTCTCTTGTCACAGAGCACGGGCTCTAGGCACGTAGGCTTCAGTAGTTGTGGCACACAGGCTCAGTAGTTGTGGCACACAGGCTCAGTAGTTGTGACACGCAAGCTCTAGAGCACAGGCTCAGTAGTTGTGGCACTCGGACTCAGTAGTCGTGGCTCGCGGGCTTCAGAGCGCAGGCTCAATAGTTGTGGCGCATGGGCTTAGTTGCTCTGCGGCATGTGGGATCTTCCCAGACCAGAGCTCAAACCCATGTCCCCTGCATTGGCAGGCAGATTATTAACTACTGCACCACCAGGGAAGCTCCCAATAGGAAATTTTTATACATTTATCACAAGAACTAAAATACAAATGAAAAATTTCTACAAGATTTGGTGATATGAAATCCATTATAGAGGTTTATTATATTTGTGGATCAGATTCTTGCATCAATTAAAAGTCAGACCAGATGACCACTAAATTTTGTAATACCATTGCCAGTTTTTAATTTTAGAGTTAGCCAAGAAATTATGCCTATCTATCTATCTATCCATCTCTCTATCTAATGTCATGATGTTTGGATACTAAGAATTTCCTTTTTTTAGGGCCAAGAAATAATGACACACAGAAAGCAATGAGTACACCTAGTATCTCTAAAACCAGAACTCTTCAGAGAAGTAGCTTATTCCAGGAGTGGAGCAGAGAACATACAAAATGAACCTAGAATATTTTGTTGTGCCAGAAAGTGTCAAAAAATGATGGGTTATGTCACAAGAACAAAGAAGTCTATTTGAAGGGGCTTTTCCAGACCAGATCTGTGACAATTTGTTGACTAAAATCATTAAAAATAATAGTGAATTTAAAAACTATTGAATAAATAGGAATTCATGAGTCCGTATTAATAATTGAAAAATAAAGAGATAAAAAGGAAGGCTTTTGCGTAAGGTTGAATGTAAATTACCAACTCATACGTGTGAAAAGAGTGCTGAAGCTGGAAAATTAGCATTGTAACCATTATAGAAAAGATTGGTCAGGCAAAAATTATCAGTAGATGCTAAATCCAAAGGGGAATTTTAACAAGGAGCAAGATATTCACATGGCCTTATATTATGTCCCCACAGACTGATTATTAACCGTAAGGAAGAAAAAATAACAATTATACAGTGGAGAAATCAGTAACACTTTGACCAAGTGAATAAAATTACTATCACAATGAAAAATAAATGGCACCATGAATCTCCAGGTGTGATACTCTGAGATGGACACAACATTACATGGGGAGTCTTCTGGACAAGAATGAATAAACTGAATCTGAAGTTTCATGAAGAAATCGTCAGATAAACCCAAGCTGAGAAATATTCTACTTTAAAAAGAAGGGAAATATCAATGTCATTAAAGGCAATGAAAGTCGGCAAAAATGTTACAGATTAAAGGAGACTAAAGAGATAATTAAATGCATTATCTGACCTACATCCTCTACTGGAGGGCAACATACTATCAAGGACATTATGGGATCAATGTTAAAAATTGGAAATTGGACAATATATTAAAGTACTGTATCAATGTTAAATTTACTGAAGTTGATCATTGCACCATAGAATGTGAGAGACTGTCCCTATTAGGAAATACACGCTGAGGTATTTAGGGATAAAGAGCCATGTGGTGTATAACTTACCCTCAAATGGTTTCAAAAACAATTTTATTCATAGGGAGATGATAGATAGATAGATGGATAGATATTGATAGAGCAAATAATAAAACAAATGTGGCAAATGTTCACTTACATGAATTCTGGGCAAAAATTTTATGAGTATTCTTTGAACTATTTCCATTCTTGCATCTTTTTTCCTGAAAGTCTGAAATTATTTCCAAATAAAAAATTTAATTTTTTAAAAGATCCATTCACAGACCAGAATGAGACCATGGAAAATGTCTAATCAAGTACATCTCAAACTGTTCTAAGAGATAGTAACAGGTGTTCCAAAAAATATAAGTTTCATATTAAACAAAGTTTAAAATGTTAGGTTAAAAAAATATATGAGATTCTTTACTGAAGGGTTTCTCTGAGCCTTCCAGAGATGTTGTTGATAGAGATTGTGAGCCCCCAGAAAAGGGCTTCAGCTTGAAGGACTTACCAAATAGGTTTGGGCATTGAACTTTTTTGTCAATATTCATTTATTACCTTTTTTCTTCTTGTCTAGTCTCCATATTTTAAAAAGAATTGGGCCTAGCAGATGGTAAATGATTTCAGTTCTGCCCAAGGGGATAGCGCTTGTAAATAAGAATCAAAGTATCTAACAGCTCTAGAGTACTTAATATGTGTCAATGCTTGGAATGTATTTTTCTTCATGCAGCCCCATAAAGTAGAAGCTACTATTACCTCCGTGTAACAGATACAGCTAAGGGAGGCCATATGTCTTGCCCGAGGGCACACAACTAAGTCAGGAGGGAGACTTGAACCCAGGCTGCCTGGGTCTGAAGCTAGTAGGCCAAAGTTAGGGCCAAGTTAGGGCCAAAACCTAGAGCTTCACTCCCAATCCAGACCTCCCCCGCTGGGAATAACTAAATAAATGGATCTAAATTATTCTCTATTTATAATAAATTTTAAGAGTCAAAGAGTTGAACAGCCTGCTAATTATTGTGTTCTGTTTATGTATCTTTCGTTTTTATATTTTAAAAGAAAAGTAAATTCCTTGTGTTTCCTGATATCTACATATATGACAATCATCTCAATGAATATTAAAACACACAGTTTACCGTAAACACTTTTAATTGCTGCATTGGTTGGGTATTGCAACAAATTTCTAATGTACAGTACTGGCCTCCCACTTCTAGGGACTCCAGAATATTACTATTATTAAGTATTATTGTTAAGTATATTGCTGAGTGCTTTGCACACTTTTCAATCAGTTGTTCCTTAATATGGGACTGCAGATTGTGAAATCTTCTGCATAGCCCATAGATGAAAAGGGTTTCAAAGTGTCAGGTGTTAAGTCTAGTGGAGTTTTGTCTGAGTTGCAGGACCATGTTTTCAGGTGGTACAATTCACAATCCCTGTCAAAGGCCTGCTCCAAGAATCCTGGCCAGTGAAGCCAAGATCAGTTCAAAGTTGTTGATAGACCTAGAGAAGAAAGCTGCTGAATCATGTCTATGTGCAGAGAGAGACTGTGTCTAAAAGCATTTAGAAACTGATTAGTTTCTGAAGTTAGTTGCACCTTGGCCTAATTTTCTTTCCACTAGTAATTTTCAAGTGTCTTCACTATAGGCCAGTCTTCTAATTTCCACTTTAAAGGAAGTTCTAAGCAGCTCCTTACTTTGATATGTGTTTCAATAACATTGCATGAGAAGAACAAGGATCTGTTACTTAATAATGAAGAATTATGGTACAGAGGGCAGTGCTTGTCTTAGTGACCACTGATGTAGAAACTGCAGGCTGCAGTTCAGGCTGCCGTCTCCTCCGCCCAACTTGGCTGATAGCTGCTCCAACTAAATGACAGTTTGCAAGCGTGCAAAGCCACTAGACATGCACAGCTAACCGAGTGTCTACAAGAACATTGTTGTAGATCTCAGTTACTGTTTATGTTACTAGTTTATCAGTCAAAACCTACCAAGAGCAGAGCCAGTGGAAAAGCCAGTTGAACTGGTGAATTCAGATATCAGCTGTCTGTTCATAAAGAAAAAAATAATGTGTGGACGTCCCCATAAAGTCTAAATTGTAAAACCCTGACACAATTGATTAAAATTACAACCGTTTCCAGTAATTAGATCAGGTCCTAGAAAAGGGGATTAAAACCAATATCTAATCCTGGGAAACACTTCGTGCGTCTCTCCAGCCCACCTGTCCAGCCTCATTTTCAACTACACTGAGCCCTGTAGGTTCTCACCTTCGTCGCTTTACCAAAGCATAATGCCCTCCCATGCTCTGTTCTCTCTTCTCCTTCTCCCTCTCACACTACCTGCTTCCCCAACATCCTGACAATTTTCCACCCGCTTTTTTTTAAAACTTGCCCAGGCATTACCCTCTGTCCAAGCTCCCTAACCTTTAACTTCTACCCCACAATCATAGGCTGTTATTCTCTCTCCAATATCCTTTCTCTTCCTTTCATTTTTATATTATTATATGCATCCATATTTTATGGATTTATAATGATTCGTTTATAAGGATATCTCATCCATTAAACTGTGGGCCCCTGGAAAGTGGGGACAGACTATATCTTAGTCTTGCTTTTTTCTAAAGGCCTAATAGAGTACTGATGCATGCTAGGACAGCAGTAAATGAAAAAATGATCTGTTGAACTTTAACTAGGTCCATCCGTGACACTTACCAGCTAACTCATTTTTTTAAAGCATGTTAAGATATTTATGAATAGCATACATTATTTTTTTTAAATTATGTAATTTTAAATCTTTGAACAGTATCAAAAAGGCCAAAAAGAACTCAGCCGACCAGTTATCCTGAGATGACTAGATATATACACATCTATAGATATTTATAGGCATAGGTATACAATTTTATAGAAATGGTATGAATTTACTCAGGCTCTTATGCAGTCTGATTTTAACTCAATTATATTCCAGACACTTTTCTGTGTCGATAAATAAAATCTAAATCTCATTCTAGCAGCAGGAGAGTAGTTCATAATATGGATATAATTTACTTTAACCTATTGATGGACATTTAGACTGTACTCAGTTTTTCATCGTTGCAAACATTGGCTCAGTGATTTTTGCTAGCAAAGTATATGTTACAGTTATTAGGGAGGCAGAGCATCTTTTCATAGATTTATTGGTCATTTGTATTTTCTCTTTTGTAATTTACTCTTATAGCCTGTTCTAGTATTTTGACAAGTATTTCACAAGTAATTGTACATTATTTTAACATCAAAAAATAACAAATGTTGGAATTTCAGGTATGGAGTCAAGAGAAGGAGAAAGACATTTTTGATGAATCTACCTTTAAGTGTCCATCAGATCATAGGCCTTCATAGGCCTTTGCCAGGAATAATAACACTGTGTCAGATGTCCAAATTGCAGAGATGGTAGTTCTCCTTAGGCTGTATTTCATTGTGAGACAAGTAGTTTAGAAAATCAGGGTATTTGTCTATTTAAATGTTGTACCTTTTCTTCAAAGTAATCCCTCACAATGTTCATTGAAAATACTTATGACTAATTTACTGACCTCAGACATTTTATTTATGGTTTACATGTCACTGTGCTATCTGTTTTTCCCACAGGTATTTAAAATACACATATTAAAATAAACTTTACATATTCAAAACTCAATTTAAAAACCAGTTTATTTTCTGAAGTTTTCTATGGCCTGTAACCGGAATATTTGACACAATGTATTTCCCAAACCCTGCTCTATCTTTCTGAAGGCTTTAATCCTACAAGACAATATAAGATAGTTTCCAGCAGGGATCTAAATGCACACCTGTATATCCCTTTGGTGCCACAATTCACAGTGGCTTTGTTGATCTCAAAGGTGCTAAAATAAATTTCATTTTCATGCTGTAAACACCATTATGCTAAGCTATTGAAAGATTAGTAGGTGAGAGTCTGGGTAATGTTGTTTCTAAGCAAAAATGGAAAAGCAAAGTTTGAGGATCGATTTTTGTCAGATATGTGAACACCCTTTCTATAGAATTCATCTCCTGTTTTGACAGCTTATTGAATACTCTCCCAACTTTTCCTGCCTGGTAATGTCTCCCATTAATTAATACCCATTCTCTGTTCACAGTTTTGATAGAACAGCAGTAGTTGTTAATGCAATACTCATAATCACAATTGTTCAGGTATGTTTTTTTGTCTGTATTATGTATAAGCCTCAAATTTTAAATGTTGCCCAAAGAGAAAAGTGAGGTAGAATTTTTAGAAATAAAATTAAGTTTTGTAATAGGAATAAGAATTCTGTGTTGCATTTCACTTTTTTTCCCTTTCTTTATTGTAGTATCAAACTCTGCAAAATATCTTTTCTTTCTTCTTTTTTATATGAATAAGGCTACAAGAATACAATTTAAAAAAATTTAAAATATATTTAGAAAACTATTTTTTACTTGGTGGAATTGGGGAGCAACTTTTCACTATAACAATATAAATAATGGTCATCAAAAGAGGTCAAATGTTCCAATGTAATTTTGACCTTGGAGTGCAAAGTAATTTAATGATGTTACCTTTCAAAATGTTTAAAGCTTGCAAGGCTTTGGTACAATGTTCCTCCAAATGTATGTTCTTACAGAGAAAATATATATGTATTCTTATGACATATGCATTTATGTAGGTGTGTGTATATATATGTAATATTTAATGTATTTTTATATATATACACACATATGGAGACAGAGAGAGAGAAAAGAGAGAGAGAACCAATTTGTACCCCTGCTAGCAACGTATAAACTGAATTCTGAATTTCGTAGAACCATTGCAAGCATTGGGGGCATAAAATTTTTCCCCTTGCTTACATGACTGGGAGAAAAATAAAGGAAGGTATCTAACTCTTAATTTATATTTATGTGGTTATCAGATAGATTGATGATTTTCCCCATATATTTATAGACTACAGTTGATATTTAACTTTAATATAATTGATTATACAGTAGACCAACAAGAAAAGATATGAAAAATGAAATACAAGAGTTTTTTATAAAGTATGATTGAAATTGCAATTAAAGTTACTGAAGCCTGTTAGCCTTGTCCATAAAGAAAATAAAAACTATCTCTATCCATGAATCAGTTTGGGGGATAATAAAAGGAAAATCATTTTCAAAGCAACTGGCTAAAAACAAGTTTTTCCTGGTTACTTGGGCAACTTGAGCTGCTTTGCTCCTAAAATCCATTTTGTTATCATATTAGGACTGAGGAAATTTTTTCCTTTTTCTATCAAGTGTTACTAAGAGAGAAAAAAATTAAGGGTTCATACAAAGAAACAATGACAAGTGTTTTTTTTTTTAAGAAAGCAATAAAAGACTTTGGTTTTATTGATTACAGGTTATTAAAGAAGAGAAAATATGAAAACTTCTGCAGAGATTTGTAAGTTATTTAAACATAATCTTTAGTTCAATGTCATGATCAGTTTAGGAAAATAGATGAAAATGGGGAAAACGGGAGTGGAAACACTGAATAAAAAGAAGATAGAAGGAAAAAAGAGAGTCTGATAGGCAAGAAAATGAGGGATAGCCACAGAACAAGAGCTACACAAATAAACAAAGAGCCATAAAGTAAGGAAAGAAGAAAGACAGACATGCGGTTAAAGACCCTGAGGGAGGTGTTAGTTTAAGGAAAAGAAAGCCACTTTGCTCACACTTTGGAGTGTGTGGGAACCTGGACCTCTGATTCTGAGTTTTTGTGATCACTGCTTTCAAACACTGACTCAGGGGCAGAAACCAATGAACTGATGAACACTCTAAACGTCAGATCGGAACTGGGTCTCCATCACTGACCTTGAACGGTTGGGAGAAAGAAGAGTGCAGTCCCTGAAATAGCATCAAATTCAACTTGGGTTTACTATGGAAGATCCAGCCTAAACAATTTCCTAAGGACTGTGATCAACCCACCCAACACAGTTACCTGCACAAGTAGCTCCTGGACAAGTGTTGTCTAATTTCACTAATATAAGGAGAAATTACTTTTCCTTCAGATTGAAACAATAGTGAAGCCCAGCATCATTTGCTCTTTTTATTTCTGATTACTTTTTACACTACCTATGTTTTTACATGACTTTTCCATGGGAAACCACCGGGGAGGGCTCATTTCCACTGCATTGGTATGGTGTGCCATTCTTGGCAGGGAACTGTAGGTGTTGCTGAAGCTACATAGCTGAAAAGGCTAAGCCAGGCCTCCAATTCTTTGGCTTATTACAGTTCTAAGTTCTATTTTAGCCCCATCCTCTTCCTCCCACTCAAATTCTGTACCCTAGCATGTGTTTGGATATGCTGTATCCTCCAGCTCTTCACACTAAATATACTCTTAGAAACCACGAGCGCAACTTGCAGATGAGTCACTCTCTCTGGAAGCCTCAGCTCCGTGGTGGACAGCTCATAAATTGGAATAGATGCAGTTGGACAGGGGGAGTAGAGACAACAGTCGCTGGTACATCGTGTTCTGCAAAGAAAGCCAAGAGGGTGGAGGTGGGTGGTTTCAGAGTAAATTGAAGCAAATTCTCATATCATACTTTAAAGAGAAGTTGGTTGGTTAAAGAGCCTAATACTCTAAAGATAATGCTCAAAAGGTTAGAATTTGTGTTTATCACTTGTTTTGGGGTCAAGCACTTTTTTTTTTCTTCTTCTTCCTTTTTTTTTTTTTTGTTATCCTTTGACCAGTGCTCAGAGCATAATTTGTTTCCAGTCTTTTTTGTTCTATGAGTGAAAAGGTCAACGCCCTTTGACATGGCATGAGCTATTCAGTGCACCAGGGGAAATATCACCAGCAGTGCTGGGCTTAAAACAACTTCAGGGCAGCCAGTCAAACACAGGAAGTGTTGTTCAAACCCCCGGAGAATACTGGCTTTGTTTATTAGCCAACTTACATCTTGTTGAATTGCTAAGTGCCTCTATCTTGAATGAGCAGATATATCAGAGACTCCAAACCCATATGAGGTATTTGTAGGCATGATATAACAACATCACTCTCCTAAAGTGTCCCCTACAGGAATCTAAATACAGAGTGGCTATTTTCTTAAATGGGAAAAGTTCCATCTCAGGTCCCCATAGTCCAATACATGCTAAATGATTCTGCAAATGAACAAACACTACTTTGATGAGACAGTAAATTTAGTGGGAGAAATAATCAACCAGAAATGCAGAAAAAGAAATGTGCGTTTCTTTTATAAACAGTCTAATCAGGAAATGAATTACACATTCAATCTTATACTCACAAGATTTTTTTTTTTATTAATTTAGCCCAGGAAACACTGACCTGTTCAACATTTTTATTTACGTAGTATGTGTAAATCTCTAAGTGTTCAATGATTTATTAACTGTTACTTTACAGGTACAAGATGATATTTTAACCCCATTCCACAGATTAATTGAGAAAGAAAGGTTAAATGTTTTGCTCAACAAATCTAAACCAGAGACACATTTAGCTCATTGAACTACTGACTTTCTGTCTTATGTTTTAAATCAGTGAATTATTTTGCTTCTAAATGTACCGAAAGAGATTCAAGGCTCCACGGCAAAATCACGTTATGCAACAGTCCTCCGTTTGGAAATAGAAGAAATTTGGTTAAAACGCACACCAACCTTTTTCTATAGTATCGAAGGCAACATTAAAGAGGAAAAAATGTAGCCCAAAGAAGGAAACGTCCTAAGTAGGTGCTAAATGGCTTGGCCATGCAAAGAGCCAACTCTTTCCTTTCAGACCAAGAATCAAGATACTTGGGCCCTGGTCCCAGCTCTGCTCTGCCATATACCTAGCTGGATGGTCCTTAATCTCTCTGAGTCTCTTTTCCTCAACTGTAAAATGGATATAAAAAGACCTGCTGGGACTTCTCTGGTGGCACAGTGGTTAAGAATCTGCCTGCCAATGCAAGGGACATGGGTTCGAGCCCTTGTCCAGGAAGATCCCACATGCCGTGGAGCAACTAAGCCCGTGCACCACAACTACTGAGCTTGCGCTCTAGAGCCCATGAGCCACAACTACTGAGCCAGCATGCCACAACTACTGAAGCCCACGTGCCTAGAGCCCATGCTCCGCAACAAGAGAAGCCACCGCAATGAGAAGCCCGTGCAGTGCAATGAAGAGTAGCCCCCACTTGCTGCAACTAGAGAAAGCCCGCACGCAGAAATGAAGACCCAACACAGCCAAAAATAAATAAATAAAATTTATTTAAAAAAAACAAAAAAGACCTTCCTTCCCCTAAGCAAAGTCATGAGTTTCAAATAAAAGTATGGACATGAAAGAGTAATTTAAGAATATTGTAAGTTGTCAAGTGCTATACAAATTCCATTAGTGACTGTGGTAGTACTACTATTGTTGTGTTAGAAAGGAAATGACAGGAAGTCCATGAATAAAATAGATGTCATAAATTATGCCACCAGCCTCACTGAAAATCCAATGAAAATCATGGACTCACTTCAACCAAATTCACAGTCAGAAATATACCCCAAATTTTAACTATAATTTTCAAGAGATTTATAGATCATCTGAAACACATGTGTTCATAGACCTCACATTAAGAACACTTGTTGTAGAGGAAGATGAGAAATAACAGATTATCTGGAAAGCAAGGTGGCATGGGAATCAAATAGCAAAGTAGACATATTAATGACCTCAACAATCTCGTGGTATAAAGCTGTAAGAAGATGGTTTAGGGTCATTTCCCACTGAGATGTTGGGCCATCTTTTATAGTGGAATTGCAGGTTGGTACTTTTGCTTATAATAGTGAGCATATGTGAGGGTGCGTGCACGCGTGCACGCACGCACACACACACACACACATCCTTCCACTTTATAAGAAGTCACCGTGGAACACTGTGTTCATCCTAGTGTTAACTTTCTGTACTTTAAGATTTACTGGGTTTTTGTAGCCCACATAAAATTTCTAACTGTGTGTTCTATTACATAATGCAAGACTTAGTTATATTCTTTTCAGCACTCACCTCTGCAAAATTCTCAACTGGGAAAATAAAGTATGAAGCTCAAAGAGGGAGTTGGAGAGGTGGAATTAATAAGTAAGGCCAGACACCTCTGACTCCACTATGTTTCCCTGAGTGTTAGAAATAGCAATCTATTTTAGGAATCATAAATTTACTCTATTATATGTAATTCTGACTAGGGAACTTTCTTTTGAGTACAAGCTATGAGAACTTCAGCAAAACCTCTTGGGCATCTATAATACAATGTTTTATATGATGCTTATAACTGTTCAAAGATAACAAACATGTTATTCTACTAAACTGGAAAGTCAACATCATTTGGCATGTACTATAAAATATTTTATGGAAAGCAAATACATTATATAACCTTATGACCTCAGTAAGGTTGATAATCTGCGTGACTATTTCATTTGATATTTAATGTGTGCTCTGAAAACTCAGTTCATCACTGTTTTACTCTATCACATAAGGCTTTCAACATAAAATTTAAGATGTAGTAATAATAACAATTTTCTGTAACATACAATATATGTCTTTAGATAAGCATCTTTTGAATGAAGCAAGTCTCACTTCTTTATTAACAAATATTGCAGGGAATATTAGCTAGCAATTTCAAAAGTATTTTTCTGGAAACATTAGTAAATATTTTGCTAAACTTTAGCACTAAAATAATCCAAGTTCATTTTAAACAGCATCATTTGAGTACAATTATAAATATACATGGTTGCAATATTTATATGGGATGGGAGTAAAGTAATGTTTTTTGAGAGCACTGATTTGCACTGATTACTTCTGGATGGCAAGTTACACAATCAATATCATAATGTTGGTATTAATTTGTACCCATATTGTCAGAACAGAAAACAAGAAGGTAGTTGTTTCAGCAACCTCAGTTATTACATACTCATTTGGAGCAATCTAGAGAAAGGATGTGTTGTTCTGAGAATCTCCAATCATAACCTAAGGTGTGGGGCAAGTAATGAGGAAAATTATATTGCATCCATACAACTATGGTATAAGATCTAACTCCATCCTATTTAGTCAATTGATTTGTTCATCCATCTAGCTATTTATTCATTCTCTTAATCCACAAGACACTGTGCAAGGCTCTGGCAATATGGAGATGAATCAGACACGGCTCCTCAAAGAACTTGAGGTTATTATGAGAGGAAGGCACTAAATGTTAGGATAGGTTGAATAATAACTTTTAATAATAATTGCTCTTGATAGAAAGGGTACATGTTCACTCTACCTAGGGAAAGGAAAAATGAGAAGAAAGTGTTGAAAAAAGCAGGGTATGAAGCACACCTTGAAGGATATGTAAGTATTCTCTATATGAGACAATTAATGTTTTCATTTTTAAGCCATTTTTAGTTGGATATTCTGTTACTTGCAGCCCAAAATCTCCTGATACAGGTTTTAAGTAGTTCTATTATAAAATTACTCTTTTTATGGGTCAAAACCAGTCCAAAATCAGCAATCTCATATACTTCAACATTAGAACTAATGTGAGGAGATCGGGGTTTTAAGCATGGGATTAACATGGTCATGATTTACAGTTTAGAATGCTCATATTAACAGCAGAAAATAGGATGGATTTATGGGGATCTGAAACAGTAAGCAAGGAGGTCAGTTAAAAGACTATTATCATAGCAGAGCTGAGTGCTAATGGGGTACTAAATTAAGGCAAGAGCTCTAAGGATGACATGGTGTGAGAGTACAGGTAAAAGAGATAGTAAAGAGATAGAATTAACAGGTTTGGTAATTTAATGGAATTAAGATGCAAGAGAGAAAGGGATACCCCTCTAGGAAGATTTTCTGGCTCAAGTAGATAATTAAACTGTTTAGTGTAATTGATTCTAACTCTGTTCTCACTTCTGTACCTTGACTCGGGATGCCTATTGGTCCTGGCCCTTTCGCCTTAATGAAAACCCCTCCATCTGCTTTCAGTCCTCCTACTGCGCTAGTATCTTCTTGCAGTGACTTGTTTTTTGGGACCTATTGTTTATACCACACATTTTGATGCTCAAAAGCACAGGACTTGGCTCTGTTGCTATCTCGGGACACGAGGCATGCACAATGATGAGCCTCCCCTGATGGAAGTGCAAGCTCTTTGCAAACAGGGACAGGACCCTGACTTCTATTTCTTGATTGTCTTTGTAACACCTGACATATACATATACACAAAGAAAACAAAACAAAATCGACTTCAATCATGGCCCATCAGATGCTTCCTTATGGTAAAGTGTAGGGAATTTTAAAGAAATGTTGGCTAATCATAGGAAGAGGTGACAGCTGTAACATCTCAGCCTAAGCTGCCCAGTCCCTTCTGCTCCCAAGTTACAAAACCCTGCTCCATGCCTCATGGGGTATCAGACATCTGCCTTACCTCCACAATCCTTATGCCTTACCTATTTGGAAGATAAATAAGAAAATTTAAAGGATCTGACATGCCTTATAATTCTGAGCTTTATTATTTGCATTAATAAATCTAAGAGTGGGAATGGTTGCTAAATAATTTAAATTTTAAGGATACTTGCAAGTAACAAATTATTTTGTTTTTAGACAACTCAAGAAAACAAAAATAGTATCAAAATTTACCTGACTTTGAATATTATTTTTATATAGTTACCTAGAATTGAGCATATATACTTTACCAATATATGATTTTCTTCTCAGGCTTATTATATAAGGAAAATTCTTTCAAAAGATAAGAAGAAAATGGTATCATTCAACAGAATCAAGAATTGAATGTGCATTCCATATTTTTGTTGTGGATGGCTTGCCATAATTATAGAAAATATAACAGTTAAATATTAACTTTTGATGCTTTTATACAGATAATGTAGATTCTTCTTTGTGCTTATTTAGGAAAAAGACAAATCTATGATCCTAAAGATTATTCCACAGTTCTCTTTATGTCTATTCCTATAATTTTGCCATTTTGATATAATCTATCTATATTGCATATGAAACTGCAAAATTTGAAAGATGAAAATGATCTATTCAAATTATCTGCTATCACACAAACAGGTTAATAACAGTAATTAAAAGAATAATTATGCAACTACATGCCACTCAAAGGAGTCATTTAAATTATGCAAATCAAGCATAAGGTCATGTAATGCTAAGAGAAAAGAGCTAAAATATGCAAAATAGTGTACTCTCTGTTGGTGGTTCCAGTATTAGAAATATTCATATCACAAGCCTATAGTGTGCATTTCATTTTTGAACCTTTGTACCATAAAACTGAATTAATTTTTCTTAGCTTAGGTACTCTGAAATTTGAGTAGTACAAAGTTTTATAGATCAGCTGATTTCATCCATGAGAAGAATGTTTGTTTCTTACTTGAGTACTTTATTTTTAAGACATTGATTTTTTTCTTTCTATAGAAACATGTCACATTATTAAAAAAAAAAAGATCTGGTAAACAAACAAAAGTATAAAATGTAAAATAAAAACCACCTGTAATGTTATCATTTTGAAATAAGCACAATCTCATTTTGGGTGCATTTCCTTTCCTTCTTTTATAAGTGCATTTTCTTTTTGGTCATAATGGGTATCAGTTGTTTTCTTGTCTGTGTCACATTCGCTTTTGTATTTCATTTAATATTATATCATGTACGTTTCCCCAGATGACTCGAAACCTGAATTCTTAATTGGAGGGATGAAATTTTTTACACATGTATGTAATATTTAACTATTTCATTACTTTTATATTCTTTTCATTGCCTGCTTTTCTATTATAAATCAAGCTATGATAAGCATATATTTAATTGGATGAGAATTACTGATTTTTTATTTTACTTGTTTGCTGAAAGTAGAGTCGGAAATTGTGGTTATGGCTATGGGTAGAATTAGATTTAGATTTGGAATTAGGGATATGATAGACATGAACTTTTAAGTTTCTAAATATACATTAACAAATTTGTATACAGAACATTTGGATCAGTTTGCTCACCTGTAAGCAATCCAGTACACTATAAAGTTCCTAGTAATCATGAAAATAATTCATTTTATTAGTATGTCTTTTTTTCCATATGTTTCTAAGTCCTTTGTTTTTCTTTCTTGATTACATGGCTGTACATAACCTTTATTCATTTTTCCACTTGGTTGTTATTTTTAAATAATTTGCAAGAACACTTTACTTTTGTCATATTTGTTGCAAATATTTTCCCGGTTCTTTTAATTTATATTTTGACATACATATTTTATTTACATACGGTCAAATTACTAAATAGTTACTTTTACAGTTTTCCCATTGTTTTTATGCTTAAAAATTCCTTGACATTTTAAAATTTTTTCCTAGGTCCAAATGAAAATTAATGATAAATTAAATTTATCAGTAATGATAAATAAAATGATTTGATTTTCTCCCCAAAGAGCCCATTTTTCTAACATTTGTTGAATTATATTTCTGTCCTATTTGTTTATTTTTATAAGTTAGTTTACATATTAGCATTTGTTTTAAGATTATCTAGTCTCTTCCACTGATCTGTGTTGATTCTTATGTACATATTACACACTTTTAATTATTTTTATTCTGTACTATGTTTTACTACTTGGGAAAGCAGGCAAGCCCCCACCACTTGTTTTTCATATTTCATGTATTAATCTTTCAGATGAACTTATCTGAAGAATTTCAGAATTTATTCCAAAGATAAAAATTTATTATTTTAAAAGTCACTTCATTATTCGAGTACTTCAAAAACACCTCTTATATTTGCCCCTCACATAAGGGAAAGGAAATATTATAAAGTACCTCCTATCTGTCTTCCAAATACTTGCTAAACATCTTCACATACAATATAGTTCACTTCATCCTCAGTCATTCTGTAAAGATAGGATTAATTATTCTAACTTACACATAAGAAATCTAAGACTTCGAGAATTTATGTCTTACCCAGTATTTCAGTAAAAATGCAGGTAGAATTACTCCACACTTAATGCTCCTTTCATATCACATATATTTGTCCCTTACTTAAAAAATGAAACCCCCCTCAAGTTTTTAGACTATTATTTTATTTAAAATGCATATATCAAATTTTATGTAACTTTATGTAATTAACGTGCATCTTTTTTAAAATTTGCCTGATGATATATTATGAAGAGAAATGTGCCAGAAAAGAAGACATGGAATCTCTAAAGGCAATCATATAAACTATGGTTTACTCTCAGACCACAGTGGAGCTCCAGGTAGGTCACTTGATTTGAATTTACTTATGGGTAAATAATATATGTTTCTAGTCTTCTCAAAGTTAATGATAATCAAAGACCTACATGTATTTTTCATTATTTGAGTATGTGCATAGAACACACTAGAACAAAATTACTATATTGACATTCAAGAATTAAATGTGTGTGAAACGTTGCAGTCTAATAGGAAAATCTCATTCCTTCAATTCTTTCCAAGTCAAATCCTATTCTAGAAATCCATTTCTAATTTAATCTTTCAGTAATCCCATTCCTGTACCTTACACTTCGGTTAAAATAAATTATTAGATAGTTCTCATATACCAAGATTAATCAGGATTCTTTGGTTGCAAGTGACAGAAGCTTAAGAAAGCTAAAGCAAGAAAGGAAATGGTTTGTTCATGTAACTAAGTATAGAGATATCTGGATTCCAGCACGATTTGATCTAGATGTTTAAAAAATATTATCATAAACTTCTCTCTCTACATATCTTTCTAGAAACCTCTAAGTTGGATAACTGAAGCATCAGATAATGAGAAGAGTCTGAGATTTTACCCTGCCTGTAAGCTAATGAGTAAACCTACCTCTGTTACATGATACTAAAAGAAGACCTGAGACTCCTGAACTGGAGCCAAAGGGCTTAATTACTCATGACACAGCCAGCAGCACAAACATCAGCATATTTCCATGAATCCCCTTATCCCTAGATCCCACAGGGGTGACACAGACAGGCCCAGGTAGGTGCCTGCACAGACAGTACGTTGTGCAGCGGGACAGGAACATGAATATAGTGGGCACTAAGCATTCCTTTCCTTTGCTCTGGATCTCTAGCTCTCTCTTTTCAAGGCTGTTTACTAAGCAAACATATTTAAAAATATAGTGGAACAAGGTAAAATTATAGTGGAATAAAATAATATGGAAAAAAGAGTAATCAGTACTTTGTCCACAAGACATGCAGAAGTGTGAGAGACACGTGGAGAATTCTCCCAGCATAAGGCTTTCTCCATCAGGTAGCAAAGAAGCCCACCAGTTATATTCTACTACCTGAGCAACCTCAGCAGAAAGAGAAAGTATGTTTTTTCTCAAAAGTCCTAGGTAACATGCCTATTCCCAGACCACTGTAACTCTGACTGGCCAGGCCTGACTACCGTGGTCCTCTTTGGAGTGACCTGATCAATCTCCCGCACCTCCCCCATAAGTTTAGAGTTGGCGAGAAGTAGGGGCTCAAAGAAATATTAGGGCAGTGTTTCCAGAGAAGGAGGGCACATTGATATAAAGCAGACAAAATGCAGACAAATTCTTTATCATTTACTCTTTTCCCTCTATGTCCCTTGGCTCTCAGTCCTCTGTTTTTTTGTCCTCTCTTCCTCTTTCACCTCTGTGTGTCCATATCTGAGACATCTTAAAAAGCCATGCTCAAGGGCACACTCCAGCATGAAGAAGAAAATGTTCCCTTCCCAGCTACAGGATTCTCTAGATCACTCAGCATTTTGTCTTCCTTAATTATAGCACTTTTTACTTCCTATGTGTTGCATTACAGTAATGTGTTTAGATGTTTTAACCTTCCCAACTAGACAGGGATCTCCTTCGGATCAAGGTCGTGTCTCTACCTCTTGGTGTCTCCTATGGGTCAAAGCATATTGCAGGTGCTTAATGTATACGTACCGGATAAAGGAAAGGATATTAGATGAATTTCAATCACTTAGGTCTCTTAACTAACAATGATGGAACAATTACCAGGCCAGGAGTCCAGAGACTTCGCTGCTCTTCTATTTTTTACCACACAGTGGTTAGCCACCTTAGCAAATTTGTTAACCTCTCTGAGGCTCAGTCCTCTCATTTGTAAAAAGATGAAACTGTGTGCTATTCCTCATATGGTTATTGAGATAATCACATGACAAAATGCATATAAAATCACTTTAGAAATGTAAACCACTCTAATAATTAATGAATTCCATTTTCAAATAACAAGTGAACCATTTCTGTTATATGAATTCAATGTGTTCAATATTAGCAGAATAGTTATTATATAAAAGTAAGTAGATATAATTTGAAGGTTGCTTGCAAAAATTCTGTCTGTACCAAAATATATTGCTTGGTACTTCTAATTCCTCCATCACATTTTAATTTCTCTGATTTAATTTTAAGAATAACTACCTCCAAAAATTCCCATAAAAGTATAAAATTTTGATAGAATTAGTACACTAAACCATTATTGCTGATAAAACTTTCTCTTTTTTTGTCTGAGAGGCAAAGGGATATACACCAGTAAGTTTCAAAAGGAAGAGGGACAAAATTAGAAAGTAAAACCATGAGATGAGTTTGTCTAGAAGACAATCGGAGGAGAAGCACATTGCCACAAAGGAAAAAAGCTCTTAAAGAGAGACAGAGATGTTGCCAATTTTTTTTTAAAATCCCTAATTCATAGATTTGCCTTGGACTGGTCTTGTCAAACAGACAGGTTTTCTGTACATCTATTTTTTTTTAATTCACAATTTTCTTTTTCAAATTTGAACAGGAAAACAGACTAGAACAAAATAATTCATTCGTTCAGAGATTTTTCTCCCTTTAGAGGAGAAATGAAGTTTCATTTGGATGCCTCCTCAATTTTGAACAGAATTTACAAATACTCAAGTGTTGAAAATTACCCCTACCAAACCTATGTGGTTCTCCCAACTGTCAAGGAAATCAGTTTATCTCCATAAAATGCCTTCCTAATTAATAATGAGCAAATGCCCTATGAGCAAAATCATGACAATGTGATACAGAAATGTTTGCAGTTCATGAACAAAGTTACAAAAATAAAAAGACACAGAAGCTAATACAGAAAGCCCAAAGCAACTACATATTTTTCCCAGAGAGTTGGGAACTGCATGGAAACGGTTCCAAACTACTTCCTCAGAAATAAGCAGAAATGAAAAATTTGAGGCCGGACTGTATTTCTAAAGTCTACAATGCATTCCAGGCATTCCGTTGAGGTTCATGATCCCCAGCAACAAAAGCTATAATAGGGATCAAGAAGAATTCAAACTGGTAGTTTGGCAGAAAGAATCCACCTACAACATAAGGTCATTACATCCTGCTTCTTCATTACAGTGATCTCCTAAACCGGGGAATTAACATTTTATCAGGGAGGTGAATGAGGCAGTACTTACTCAGCTGTTTACTTGGGAGAGACTACAGTGACCAAAAAGACTGTAAATAAATCATCAGAGCTCTGATTTCAGAGAACATTACAGAGAACATTACAGGAATATACCCCAAGACTCAAAATTAATGAGTAGTACCTTCCTTTCATTCAACAGATGGGGCACACCTCTGTATCAATCAAACTGCAACTTTCAGCCCCCTTCCCTGCCTGCCAAGGTTATAAGGAAAACCTTGATGGATCCTTTGAAGGCTTTGTGTTTGTTTTTTTTTGCCTTTTCAAAATTCTCATCTAAATGTTCCTTAACAAAATGCTGCAACGTGAAAAGAGTATCCTGGGTGCTTTTAAAAAGTTCTCATATGTTGTTTGTATCCCTGCAAAGTTTTAGATATCCTTGTAGTAATCCTTCAAGGAAAAGTAACTGCTTAATGCCATGTACATGTGGATGAAATGTAGGGATCTAGGTTAGTCACTGAAAATAGTCATGCTTAGATTTTGGAGTGAAGCATCTCTGTCTGTTGAGGTTCTGGAAGTGGCAATTTTCAGTTGTTCTGTTAGCTTTTCCAGACCTCTGCGAGCAGATGAAGTCCAGAGAACATAACACTCACATTATCTTAATATGTGACACTGGCTAGTTCCTGTTATAATTATTCAAACATGAAGAATTATTGGCGTTAAAATTATATTTTAAAAGTACATTTAAATATGTATATGTTTACATATACACAAAGTCTAGTGTTATTTTAATGCATACATGAGAAATAATCAAAATAACAAACAGCAAACAAAAAATCAAGCCTAGATAGAATGCATCCTAATCTGATCATCTGCAGAGGAATTTTTCCCAGCATCAGAAATTAAACGCTTATGGTACATTCTATATGGGGAATTTGTGCCAAGAGGACAAACATATCCAGAGCCTAAATCATAAAAATGCCTTACATTGAATTAAGAGGAAAATGCAACAGTTGACCTGAAGACAATACAGGCTTTTAATCAATGACAAAAATCATTAAAATGTTCAACAGAAAAAAAGCTCAGGTAGAAAAACACGCGCGTGCGCGCACACACGCGCACACACACACACACACACACACACTACTAAGAGAGCTCTATCTCCAAGGACTACAGCAAAAGCACTGTGAAAGGTTTAAATGGAGAATAACACTCCTGAGAACACAAATGAGAAGCAATCGCCACTCTAAGTCGGAAACAACAACATAGAAGTAGGAACCATTCAAGAGATTTCTTTAGTTTCCCCAATTAAACAGGAAAAATACGTACATCTACTGACATTTCTTTCACAAATCACAGGATTGTTACTTTTTGTATGAAATTTGTAAAATGGCGTTAAAATGTATAAATTACAAATTCACTCACTGTATTAAAAAGTTGTGTTATTTCCAAGAAAATAGGTAAGAATAATTTTTAAAGATAACTACCATAGGGAAAAGGAAAATAAGCTCTCTGGAGAAAAGTAGAATTGCTATGCCTGTGGTACCCACCAAAGCCTGTTACACAAGATAATGAAAGAATCCCATTCACTGTGTTACAGGAGACAACTAAGAACAAAGGGATTTGAAGGCTTTAAAGATGATGTGAAATATACAGGAAAAGAATATTTGTGGTGGCCAAATGTTTCATCATTTTAAAGAAAGCCACCAAAAACTAGGCTATAATATATACATTTATGAATATAACAGCATTACCACCTAAAGGAATGACAGCAATTTACAGAAGATGCCAACAGTAGTTTGTAGGTTTAAAATATCTTCCGATTCCCCAGAACCATAGAGCTACTGAATATTCAGAGAATGGAGCAAAAACGGATCTTCATAGACCTGCATGGGTCATGCCCAGAAGCTGCAAAAAAAAAAAGGACTTTGCAAGGAATTGTGAGGTGGTCCCAACATCCAAGTTCCATCAGCAAGTAAATGGCCCAGTCAGAAGCTGAACCAAACTTAAAATATGAAGATCCCACTCCACTCCACTAAGCATTGCTCATATCTTCCTCAACGCTGTCCTCCAAAACAGGAAACATAATTCCTCCAGAGGGGAGAAGCCTGTTGTTTTCTATCAAAAGAGAGGCAAATTTATCCAAATTTCTCTTCAATTCTATCCAATTTGTGAGTCAGCCACAAGGACAGTGGAGAGATTATGACAGGTCATTGGAGTCCTATAAAGCAGTTGTTTAGAGATTTTGAGTTCATGAAAATCACATAGAAAAGGCAACCCTTGTTCACTGTTGGTGGGAATGTAAATTGGTGCAGCCATTGTGGAAGACAATATGAAGGTTTCTCAAAAATCTAAAAATAAAACTACCATATGACCCAGCAATTCCACTCCTGGGTATATATCTGAACAACACGAAAACACATTCAGAAAGATACATGCACCCCAACATTCATAACAGCATTATTTACAATTGCCAAGACATGGAAGTAACCTAAGTGTCCATCAACAGATGAATGGATAAAGAAAATGTGGCATATATATATATATATATATACACACACACATACATACCACAATGGAATTCTACTCAGCCATAAAAAAGAATGAAATTTTTGCCATTTGCAGCAACATGGATGGACTTGGAGGGCATTATGCTAAATGAAATGTCAGAGAAAGACAAATACTGTATGATACCACTTATATGTGGAATCTAAAAAAGCACAAGCTAGTGAATATAACAGAAAAGAAGCAGACTCACAGATATAAAGAACAAACTATTGGCGACCAGTTTGTGGAGGAGGGGCAGTAGAGCAGTGGTGTGTCAGATCATTTTACCAGGTAATATTATAATGAGAATTAAAATTTTTAAGTACATTATGAGTATTATAGAATCCAATTTTTTATAATATCAACATAAAAATATCACAATAGAAACTTAAGAACTCTGCTATAACCTAAAGAGATGCTACAACCCAAGTCGTCCTCTACCTAAAGCACCCTGCTAAGAGATGGGCAGCTTCAAAAAATGATCTTGACATGGCCCCCTGTGGGTCTGCCGTGAATATTGCATTCCTGCCGTGCACGTGCCTCCAAGAATTCTGTTACCTAAGAGAATGGAGGTGGATAATACAAACTGTAGAGAAAGAGGTAGGGATCTGGGTTCTAGTCCTGGCTCGCTCTTAGCCAGAAACAAACTATGTTTCCTTTTTTTTTTTTTTTTTTTGTGGTACGCGGGCCTCTCACTGCTGTGGCCTCTCCCGCTGCGGAGCACAGGCTCCGGACGCGCAGGCTCCGCGCCGCGTGGGATGTTCCCGGACCGGGGCACGAACCCCTGTCCCCTGCATCGGCAGGCAGACTCTCAACCACTGCGCCACCAGGGAAGCCCAAACTGTGTTTCTTTTAAAAGATCACTTAATTTGGCAAGACCTTGGTAATAATAAGGAAACATATGTGGAGCTACTTATAGAGTATCAGGTAATTTATTTGATTTCTTTAACTCTAAATGATCTGACTAGGAAGACTGTGTTAATTGGATTAACACTTTTGAGAAAAGATACACAAGAAAAAATCAGAAGGGAAAATAATTTTTCTAAAATATAAAAGTCCTTTAAAGATATATGTAAAAAAGAAAGGTTGAATAATATTATGGGCACAGTGTTTAAGGAATAAACATCCAAAAATGCATTGCTAAGGATACAAAATGTAAGTGATACACATTCCTTTAATTTTCTTCAAATTATCAAATAGAATACTTTCCATAAAAATGCAGCCATCTGCATTTCATCTTGAATAATCTTATTTATTCATTTACACCCTACTTTATTCCTGAAAAGATCTGACTTAGCTAAGTAATTGGTGTACATTTTTTTAAAATTTTAATGGTTTGAATGACAACTGAACAATATTTAAAACTGAAAATTAAGAAAACACGAAATGTGTATGATATTTGAAATATTATCTTAAAAGACAGTTCAGAAACAATTCTAAAATTTCCATTCTTAGAATAAATAAGTACCAAAATATATCCCCTGGGACTAATTAAGAAATGTTGTGTTCAGATGTGCAGTATCATATATAAAACTACCTTTTCTCTAACTGAGAGAAAAATAAGGGGCAGTCTAAAGCAGGCTTCCAGCATCTTAATAAAAACAACACATTATGGATCCAGGAACTTCCTAAGCCCTTCAGATGCATTATCTCATTTCATCTTCTCAATAATCTTAAAAGACAATTATCATTATTATCCCCATTTTACAGATGAAGAATTTAAGAATTAGGGCAAGTACCTTGCCCAAAATCATACCTGTGTGAAATGAGAGAGCTAAAATTAAACCCAACCTAATTTGTATTTACCCTTCTAATTACCTCATTTTCCTGCCTCCCATTCACTTGATGTTTTGAGAGAGCATTACGTCCTCCCCACACATAGCTACAACTCTCTGTCCATGATTGCTCTGATCAGGTATTTTGTTTTTCACGATGCTCCAGCAAAATGAAGAAATTCCGCCACAAGCCTTTCTGGCTTCTTGTATCACCACCCCCTTTTCGCCACCCAATTCGCCAAGATCATTTCAGGAGGCACAGAGCACTGGCGCATAATGTGGAGTTTCCCAGAGCTGTCACAGTCAAGATGTGTGTAGAAATGTGGCTCTAGGACTCCACACCGGGGACAAGGTGGAGACAGGGGCAGATTAATATAGCTCTTCCCTGAATGTGAAAAGGGGAACATTAAGCCTGCTACTGTGTTGCCTATTTCCTGAGAGGTACTGCCATCACTGAAGGAAAACAAAATTATTTTCCCTAGGAAACCAAGTGTTATTACATGTAAATCATTCATGTGCTGTTTAAAAGATTTGCATATTGATGAGCCCAAGATTTCTCATATTTTACATTTCTACAATGTGTCTATGGTCATGGCTTAAAGCCCATCACAGGAAAAAAAAAAAAAAAAGGCCATTTAGCAATATTTCACTGGTGATTCTAAACATGCATAAGTCATGGAGCCTATGCAAGGTCATGTCCTATAATGGAGACCATACATTTGGGGATGAATTATCTAACCTAAATGGGTAAAAGAGCAACATGTTACCAGTGATGTCTTATCACCTTATAGAGCATCTTATCAAACTATATTCCCGTGAAAACTGTTTGAAAAGGAGAAATGTGTCATACACTCAATTAATCTGTTGGAGAGCTGGTCTTACAATTCCCTTTCTACCGTATTCCAGCAATATTTGGCAGGAAAAAATAGAGTTTAATAAAGTAGCACCTTGGAGTGTATGAGCAGTGAGGACTGTGTGGAAATACATTGAGTACTCTTTGCCATAAGCCATGTCCCAGGGAATTTCCCACCATAATTCCAACAATTCCAAACTTGCCCTGTAAAAGAGTCAGCCAACTTGTTTCCCAGCCCAACTTCTCCCAGTGCCAGAATTGAAGCGTGGCTGCCCTGTACCCCACTGGACCTCCACTAGCAATGGCTCCAAGAGTATCCCATATTGCTTCCACCCGTGGTGTGAAATAACTTTAGTTTCTGCTTTTAAGTCAAGTATATATGAGTCTACCAGGATGAAATTGGTTGAGCAGTTCATTCATTTACTAAACAAATATTTCCCAAGTGCCTGTGTCATGGCAGGCACTGAACTAGATGCCAAGAACACAAAGTGAGCAAGACAAATCTGGTCCCACTGCTCATGGAATCCATATTATCAGGGGAGACAGAAAATTATACAAGTAATTACAGTGGAGACAGTCATAGACATACTTAACTTTGTCTCTGTTATCTATATTCATTCAGACCAGAAAAAATAGAAAAAAGAAAAGGAAAAGGAAGAGTGGGCAGAGGGGAAAAGAGAGAGAAACGTAAAGAATTTAAACTCTACTCACTATTATTCTCACTGATATGTCCTGAGGTAAACATGATCTAGGAAAGATGAAATCTCAGTTATCACCTGCCATACATAATGTGAACATCTCACCATGGGATAATCTGAGTGTTTTGAAGCTTTGACCACTAACACAAGACACTGCCTTCCTCTTATCTGCTACTGAATTAATAGCAGCCTAGAAGACAAATGGGTTATGCTGGATTTATTAAAGACAGGATAAATGAATATATCCTCCAATGTGGTGCCTTCCCATAGAAGTTTTCAAAAGTAATTTTGACCTTAAGTAAATTCTGTTTATCAAAATGTGAAAGCTATGTCTCTACTCCGTGATAATGTGGTATATGGTAGGAAAGAAAAGTTCTAGGCACTTATGTGGCCAAAATTTGTCCTGTTTGATTTCACAGATCACCACATATACAAGTGAAGTGGAGTGGGCTACGGAAGGGTCGTGTTTTCTGCCAAACACTGTGGAATTTATTCTCTTTTCTTTTAACTGTGCCTGTTGTGTACTGCTGATATCTTTACTGTGCAAAGCAATTTTGAAAAAGATCAAAGTATTTTACCATTAGGACAAGATCTTTTCGCACCTGAGAGGATGTTGTGTTTAATCTCAGTGCAATTCTTCTTGATACCAATAAGATGGATCAAAAAAACCCAAAACAAAACAGAACACCCTTCATTTCTATTGGTAGATTCTCAGGATGAGAATCTGACTATTTCCTTCCAGTTTGTTTCTTCATTGGGCATTGCTAGCAGCCCTGCTCAAATGAACTGGGTTTCAGGAAAGACTTTTCGGATGAACGTACCCCATGCAATAAAAGAGAATCTGAGTATAAAATGAAGGCAATTGCCTATATAATTCAAGGCAAAAGCTCACCTTTATCTCTATTACCTGGATACTTGAAGTGGGGGAAAGGCTGTAAATTATGTAAATAATTGCATTATTTCTTTAATTTGTTGCATCTTCATACTCAAATACAAAGTTTCTTATTTTCTTTTTGCAAATAGTTCAGTTTCTAAACTTCATTGAAATAAATAACAAAACCAAATGAAAGCATTTTCATTCAAAGACTTGATGACTCAGAGAAGTATACTGGTCCTATAGCAAGATGATAGCAGTTAACTTTTGCATTACTGTTGCATTACAATATTACTTAATTGATATTCAGAAACATGCAAGGCCATGTTACTTTCCCATAAACTGAAGTAGAAAATGTTGAAATGGAAAAGAACAACAAGAATGCATAAATAAAAAATGAAAAATTTTCTCATGTTCTATTAGGGTTTTTTACATTAGTATCCTATTATATTACTATTTGTTTTCACTAATATGATATGAAAATTGATGAAATGATTGCATGGTCATATCTTATTAGGCAACTCAAATTCTAAAATTATATGATTCTAATATAAGATGAAAGAAAACTGTTAATATTATAAAAAGTTTCTAATATGATCTGAAGGCCCATCTGGAAACAAAAAAGTTTAAGTTACTTTGGTATGATTTCTTGGAGACATTTTCTTTATAGGAACCAGGTGGTGACAGAGAAGGAGAAACTGGGCACAAGGATATCACTGCTAGACTGGATTCATAAATGGAAAATATTTCTCTCGGGTAGGCAATATGTTACATGAATTTTTGCATGAATTTTTTAATCCATTCTAAACAATTATGAATATTGATTAGAAGAGCTGAGTTTTATTGTCATTGTTTTTCAATGCAGGAGGTAGCTGCACTGATTTAGCTTTTGCCTTTTTTTGGTAAGAAAAGCCACTATTAGGAATATGTCTTTTCATAATTTGCTTTCATCTGAGAGTTACTATTGTTAAACAATAATTGCTAAACAATACAGTTTGATATATACTATGAGATAATAAATGGAGGGTGTTGCTTAAGTTAACAGTTTTTTAGCTCTTACTGAAAAACTTTTTTAATGTATTGTGCTTATTAAATGTGATAATGAATCATTCAGTAGTCTGCTTTATTAAATAATTAGGGGTTAAATCTAAACTTACTTTCAATCTGGGCATAAAGATGATACTTTGGGATCTTAGAAGTAATGTCTGCAATGTAACTTTGGAGTCAAAACAGACTTCTTTACGAAAACTTGTTTTTATGTTGCAGAAACCTGCCATAAGAATCAAGTTGAGAAATGAAAGAAATGTTGGAAGAATAGAATAATTGATTGTAAAGGATGTTATTTACTCTTTTAAGAATACTAATTTAAAAGTTCTATAAGATTCCCTAAAATACTGTATTTAAATGAAGACTGCCACATTTTAATATTTATCTTTTTTTTTTAATGGGCAATGTTTTTTTAACATCTTTATTGGAGTATAATTGCTTTACAATGTTGTGTTAGTTTCTGTTGTATAACAAAGTGAATCAGTTGTACGTGTATATATATATCCCCATATCCCCTCCCTCTTGGGTCTCCCTCCCACCCTCCCTATCCCCCCTCTAGGTGATCACAAAGCACCGAGCTGATCTCCCTGTGCTATGCGGCTGCTTCCCACTAGCTATCTGTTTTACATTTGGTAGTGTATATATGTCCCCGCCACTCTCCTACTTCGTCCCAGCTTACCCTTCCCCCTCCCTGTGTCCTCAAGTCCATTCTCTATGTCTGCGTCTTTATTCCTGTCCTGCCCCTAGGTTCTTCAAAACCACCTTTTTTTTAAGATTCCATATACACGCATTAGCATATGGTATTTATTTTTCTCTGACTTACTTCACTCTGTATGACAGCCTCTAGGTCCATCCACCTCACTACAAATAACTCAATTTCGTTTCTTTTTTGGCTAATATTCCATTGTATATATGTGCCATATCTTCTTTATCCATTCATCTGTCAATGGACACTTAGGTTGCTTCCATGTCCTGGCTATTGTAAATAGAGCTGCAATGAACATTGTGGTGCATGACTTCTTTTGAATTATGGTTTTCTCAGGGTATATGCCCAGTAGTGGGATTTCTGGGTCATATGGTAGTTCTATTTTTAGTTTTTTAAGGAACCTCCATACTGTTCTCCATAGTGACTGTATCAATTTACATTCCCACCAACAGTGCAAGAGGTTTCCCTTTTCTCCACACCCTCTCCAGCCTTTACTGTTTGTAGATTTTTTAATGATGGCCATTCTGACCAGTATGAGGTGATGCCTCATTGTAGTTTTGATCTGCATGTCTCTAATGATTAGTGATGTTGAGCATCCTTTCATGTGTTTGTTGGCAATCTGTATGTCTTCTTTGGAGAAATGTCTATTTAGGTCTTCTGCCCATTTTTGGATTGGATTGTTCGTTTTTTTGATATTGAGCTGCATGAGCTGCTTGTATATTTTAGAGATTAATCCTCTGTCGGTTGCTTCATTTGCAAATATTTTCTTCCATTCTGAGGGTTGTCTTTTTGTCTTGTTTATGGTTTCTTTTGCAGTGCAAAAGCTTTGAAGTTTCATTAGGTCCCATTTGTTTATTTTTGTCTTTATTTCCATTTCTCTAGGAGGTAGGTCGAAAAGGATCTTGACGTGATGTATGTCATAGAATGTTCTATGCTTACCTCTGAGTTTTATAGTGCCTGGCCTTACATTTAGGTCTTTAATCCATTTTGAGTTTATTTTTGTGTATGGTCTTAGAGAGTGTTCTAATTTCATTCTTTTACATGTAGCTGTCCAGTTTTCCCAGCACCACTTACAGAAGAGGTTGTCTTTTATCCATTGTACATTCTTGCCTCATTTATCAAAGATAAGGTGACCATATGTGTGTGGGTTTATCTCTGGGCTTTCTACCCTGTTCCATTGATCTATATTTCTGTTTTTGTGCCAGTACCATACTGTCTTGATTACTGTAGCTTTGTAGTATAGTCTGAAGTCCAGGAGCCTGATTCCTCCAGTTCCGTTTTTCTTTTTCAAGATTGCTTTGGCTATTCTAGGTCTTTTATGTTTCCATGCAAATTGTGAAATATTTTGTTCTAGTTCTGTGAAAAATGTCATTCATAGTTTGATAGGGATTGCATTGAATCTGTAGATTGCTTTGCATAGTATAGTCATTTTCACAATGCTGATTCTTCCAATCCAAGAACATGGTATATTCTCCATCTGTTTGTATCATCTTTAATTTCTTAACATTTTATACACTGGAGAAACTTTTTGCTCAAAGATGGCATTATCGATGGTTTAAAAAATGATTATGATTGCTAGAAGAGCTTGACTTAGGAAATCTAGTCCTGACATATATTACTTTTACAGAAAAATGGATTTATCTCAATTGGCTCTTAATATCATCTAAAAAGGGGGAGCATTTGAAATTAGCTGCCAGACACAAAATCATCTTAGTTGAAATTAGAATACATTTAGAATATGTTTTATAAGAAAAAGTGACAAAACTGGCTTTCAGATAGGACAACTTTTTAAATGCCGTATATTTTATCTTAAGTATGGTGTGGACTGTTTGTCAGAACCAGTCTATTCCCATCTCTTTCCCTTTCCTCCTGCTCCAAGGGCTCAACACCATGGTCCAATTCTTCAAAAATGATTTAGGATAAGAACCATTTTGATGTAAACTTCTACAGTGCCATTTGGAGCTCTACAGAGAATCAAAACAAATGAGCTTAAATTACAGCTGAACTAATCATGTAAATGTTTAAAATGATAAGACTGCAATTCAAGCTTTTCTAAATGCCAATGAACCTAACTAATTACCATATCTGTCCCAGTTTGGGATGAGTTTGAGTATCCAGGTCTTGTTAACAAGTCTTCTCTTGTCCAAGGCAAAGAAAATCAGGTGGAAGAAGTTTCCAAGGCTAGTACTAAAAATGGAAACATCCATACCGTTTTGTGATCCATTTCCAATACACTATGTGGTCAAAAGATCAGATTTATCTTGAAACAAAAAACTAAATGTTTCCCATTTTTAAAAAGAAGCAATAACAAGAACCACAGTTCTACTGTCTATCTTCCATAAAGAATGTATCTTCCTATTTCTATATTGCTAGGGTTTTTTCGGCGCTAGGAACTTCATACTTACCTATGCTCTACTTAATCAAGATAACATGATCCATCCTCAAGTTAATGTTATCCTAAACAACTTTTCTAATGTTTTCATTAACTTTCTTTAAATTGCCATTATGGTGAAGATGTAACGTGTCACCCAGGCCCTTGTCTTTATTTCTGTCTAATAGTGGTAGAAGCTGCAAAACTTACACACTGTATTATCTATTGCAATGAGAATACTGCCAGCCCCAGATCAAATGCCTTTCTTTCCTCAAAGCCCCAACAGTGCTGCCCTCCCCACCCCACCCCCCATAAATTAGCAGTGTTTAGTAGGAGACTTGCTCACATTCTATAGATTATTTTAAGGAAAAGCTCCATCATCCATAATACATTTGGGCTTCTTTCTAGTTGAAGATTTATATTTTTTTTTATTGATGGGTTATGAATATTGACACAGGAGATATTCATTGTTTATTGAAGGCTTGTTTACATAAAAGATCTTCACAGGCTACCCCCTAAGTCTAGAGGTCCTAAACCAGTGTCAGGGAGCTGTCTGGGTATTTTTTCCCACGTATTGCACTGCCATTCTACCAACAATAGAGGCCCATTAACGTTTGGCCCTTCAAGTTACTGCAGCCCAAGCCTCAGTGGCAGGACGTCTGCCCAATATGTAAAATAACGGAATGAATGGATTCCTTGGAAACAATGATAACAAGACCTGGCTGAGCTAACTGTGACAGCATGTGGTAATTTTCCAGCCCGCTGGCCCTGTAAAGGAAACTGGAACACAAAGCGGAGACTGCGGGGCGGGCCGGCCTGAATAGCTGCAAACAAGTGCAGAATATCTGATGATGTCATACCCACAGTTTGACAGATGGGGCTGGACAATTTTGCCCCCTTCAAGTGTGCTCTTAACTATTTGTATTCCATCGGCTTCTCACTTGGGAAGTTCAATCCTGTAATCACCTGCTTGAAAGACTAAACAAACCTTAACTGTCATGTGCTTGATTCAAGTACCACTAGTTTTATGAAGAAAAATGATATCCATTATTAGTGGCTGAATGCTGAGGGGGGCCATGGGGGAGAGCGTGCTGCTGTGGATTAATGCATCATCTCTGCTTTCAGCTGTGGGCCAGGTTTTGAGTCTAGCTCTGACTGAATCCTGCCATACACTTTGAATAGCATAATGAAGTATTGTTATCGCCTCCATCTAGTCATTACATCAGGGAAACAGACATCTAAAGTTATCAAAACTGATTACAAGCTGAGCTTTTGTGTCTATAAAATAAATATGCTAAAAGACGGCTTTTATTTTTTTTTTAGTCTTATGGGTGTTCTCTCTAGGTTGGATGTTTTAGTGCTTATAGCACTATGTGTCATTATATGTAAGTTGGTGCTAGGGCGTATCTGTAAGACAGCGTTCTCCCAAAACGCGTTGGTATGTAGATCTGCGTGTGCGTACGTGTTTAAGTTGGTGCATGGGAGACAGAGAAAATGAAGATTGACAACATTTATAAAAATGAGACACAACTCAATTAAAATTCACCGAAAATAGTAAATGAACTGGAGTACTCGGTTTAATTGTAACGACACAAGACTGTCTTTTTCCTCCTTTCAAATAAGTAGTTGCTTTGGATCTCACATGTCTTTGCCATTTTATTCGTGTAGTTCTTTTTATTTACTTTTCAAGGAATTTCTGTAAATAACACAGGCTACAGAATAGGTCTCAGATACAGCTTTACACTTTAATCTTTTCATCAAATAGCTAACCAAAGCGGGATAGCCAAAAGATTCTGTTTATGGAGAAGTGATATCTTTCCCACAGAAAAGCATGGCACATGGCCTAGCTTGTGGAAACAAGAATAATAGCAACAGCATGATACAAATATTAATGGTTAGGATTTATAAAATACCTTTTCAACTAGGAAAGTACCACACACTCAACTACTTTCTTCAGAGTCTCACAAATTATAGAAGCTGTATAGAAGCTATGCTAAACTTAGCTTCCCCTGTCTTATCTAACATAGTTGTTGGGTAGGGAAAAAAAGTGAAAGCAAGGGGAATTCTCCCCCTCATCCTTGAAGACTTAGTTATGCCCAACTCACCTCTGCTCTCAACCTCCACCCTTACCTTTTAGATGTGAAGGAAAAAACATATTAGTGATATCCTCTACCATTACCCTGCTCACCTGGACACAAGCAGGCTATGCTTTGGTTATCTTTGATGTATTCATTCTATAATGAGTATCTACTATCAACTTGGTACTGGGCCATAGCTTTATTCTGTGCAAATACTCCAACTGGGATTGTGCTTTAAAGTCAACCTAAGAGAATTATTTGCACAATGTATATGTGCACCAGTGGCTACTTTTCAACAGCAGAGTTGTGGTTCATAAACAGCCCTAATCTCTTCCAAGGCCATGCCTAAGTTTGAGGGTCTAAGTGGCTGCCAATGCTGATACCTAATGAGAAGCTCATGACAGGGCACGTGGCTTATGAAGAGGAGCTCATCTCTGCTTCCCACATTTCTCACTAACACCAAGGGCATCCCTCTATGTGTTTACACCAGATGGAGCTCACCATCTGTTACAAAAAGCCAAATTGTTTTATTTGTAGCCATGGTGCTTATATCCCTACAGGAGACTGAGAGGGTGAGAGAAAAGGAAAAAAAAAATGGTGGGGATAGGTAACAAGAACTTTCCACTATTACAAGTCATAATCTGATGCTATCCACAAGCTTTCTCTGAGACACAATTCTGATCCAGCTATGGCAGTGGCTTAGGTGGGGATCTCTTAGGAGGCCTGGAGATCATGGTCAGAAAGTCAGTTGAGGAACAGTGTGACACTGGATAGGAAGGAGAAACAGAATACTTCATTCCCACTGTGAACACTGAGTTAAAGTGTGTTAACACATTGGCTTTCTCAGAGTTTTCATCTGACCAAAAAGCCAAACTACTGAGGTAATCAGAGTAATATCAGCAAGAATGACAATTATGGTAGTATTTCATGATAACTATAACCTGGCAGGATGTTTGAAAGAAATTGATAGATGAATTCCTCACACACATTTAATTCAACCTGTAAAGATAATGTCATATTAAGTTAGACCAAGGCTCATCCAGCCCAATATGCCAATTCATCATTTGGAAGGACATATTGTCATTCAAGTTCACACTTTCATAAGTAATTTATTTCTACAAATATGACTAATTCCTTAACAATGAACTATAGGTGTGCCAGGACTTGACCTATCTAAAGATTTCTTGAATCTGCTGGGAATTTAAGCCTATCATCACTACTTGGGGTAACAAGATTCATAAATATATCAGCCACCTCATAAAACCATGCTTCACGTTTATATGAAATTTACAGTTCAGTTCAATTAAATAAATATTTATTAAGGATTCACCTAGTGAATGGCACTATGCAAGAACAGCCAGAAATACAAAGGTGGGCAAGGAGGCTTCAGAAAACATACAATCAGTTAGAGGGAGATATGCATAGACACAAGTGTTGGCAATGATCATGGAGTAGGGGGTATGCTGTGGAAAGCAGATACGAGTTATATATAAAGTCTAAAAGAAATATCCCCCAGGGAGACTGCTGGGGTTTGGGGAACATATCCACGTTTGCCGTAGAAATATTTTTTTTTTTTTTTTTTTTTTTATTTATTTATTCATTTTTTTGTGGTACGCGGCCCTCTCACTGCTGTGGCCTCTCCCGTTGCGGAACACAGGCTCCGGACGCGCAGGCTCAGCGGCCATGGCTCACGGGCCCAGCCACTCCGCGGCACGTGGGATCTTCCCGGACCGGGGCACGAACCCGCGTCCCCTGCATCGGCAGGCGGACTCTCAACCACTGCGCCACCAGGGAAGCCCCCCGTAGAAATATTATACAACAATTTTTAAACTTTAAGCAGGATGCTGAATGAATTTGGGAGTGTTTCTCCCTCTGCAATCTTTTGGAGAGTTTGAGAAGGATCAGTGTTAGCTGTTCTCTGAATGTTTGATGGAATTCACCTGTGAAGCCATCTTGTCCTGGACTTTTGTTTGTTGGGAGATTTTTAATTATGTTTTCAATTTCATTACTTGTGATAGGTCTGTTTATATTTTCTAATTCTTCCTGGTTCCGTCTTGGAAAATTGTACCTTTCTAAGAATTTGTGTGTTTCTTTGTGGTTGTCCACTTTATTGGCATACAGTTGTTTGTAGTAGTCTCTTATAATCCTTTGTATTTCCGCAGGGTCAGTTGTGATTTCTCCTTTTTCATTTCTAATTTTATTGATTTGCATCCTCTCCCTTTTTTTCTTGATGAGTCTGGCTAAGGGTTTATCAATTTTGTTTATCTTTTCAAAGAACCAGCTTTTAGTTTTAGTTTTATTGATCTTTGTTCTTGTTTTCTTCATTTCTATTTCATTTAATTCTGCTCTGATCTTTATGATTTCTTTCCTTCTACTGACTTTGATAGTTTTAGAAGTCCTAACTATGGCAATCAGAGAAGAAAAAGAAATAAAAAGAATACAAATTAGAAAAAAGGAAGTAAAACTGTCACTGGTTGCAGATGACATGATACTATACATAGAAAATCCTAAAGATGCCACCAGAAAACTACTAGAACTAATCAATGCATGTGATAAGGTTGCAGGATACAAAATTAATGCACAGAAATCTCTGGCGTTCCTTATACACTGACAAGGAAAAATGAGAAAGAGAAATTAAGGAAACACTCCCATTTACCATTGCAACAAAAAGAATAAAATATCTAGGAATAATCCTGCCTAAGGAGGCGAAAGACTTGTACTCAGAAAACTATAAGACACTGATGAAAGAAATCAAAGATAACATAAACAGATGGAGAAATATACCATGTTCTTGGATTGGAAGAATCAATATTGTGAAAATGACTATATACTACCCAAAGCAATCTACAGATTCAATGCAATCCCTATCAAACTATCAAAGGCATTCTTCCTAGAATTAGAGCAAAAAATTTTACAATTCGTATGGAAACACAAAAGACCCCGAATAGTCAAACAATCCTGAAAAAGAAAAATGGAGCTGGAGGAATCAGGCTCCCTGACTTCAGACCATACTACAAAGCTACAGTAACAAGACAGTATGGTATTGGCACAAAAACAGAAATATAGATCAGTGGTGTAGGATAGAAAGCCCAGAGATAAACCCATGCACCTATGGTCACCTAATCTATGACAAAGGAAGCAAGAATATACAATGAAGAAAAGACAGCCTCTTCAATAAGTGATGCTGGGAAAACTGGACACTATAAAACTCTTAGAGGAAAACATAGGCAGAACACTCTTTGACATAAATTGCAGCAAGATCTTTTTTGACCCACCTACTAGAGTAATGGAAATAAAAACAAAAATAAACAAATGGGACTTAAAAGCTTTTGCACAGCAAAGGAAACCATAAACAAGACAAAAAGACAACCCTCAAAATGGGAGAAAATATTTGCAAATGAAACAACAAAGGATTAATCTCCAAAATATACAAACAGCTCATGGAGCTCAATATCAAACAAACAATCCAGTTAAAAAATGGGTAAAAGACCTAAATAGACATTTCACCAAGGAAGACATACAGATGGCCAAGAGGCACATGAATAGATGTTCAACATCACTAATTATTAGAGAAATGAAAATCAAAACTACAATGAGGGGGCTTCCCTGGTGGCGCAGTGGTTAAGAATCTGCCTGCCAGTGAAGGGGTCATTTTTCGATCCCTGGTCCGGGAAGATCCCACATGCCGCGGAGCAACTAAGCCCGTGGGCCACAACTACTGAGCCTGTGCTCTAGAGCCCGCGAGCCACAACTGCTGAAGCCCGTGGGCCTAGAGTCCGTGCTTTGAAACAAGAGAAGCCACCGCAATGAGAAGCCCGCGCACCACAATGAAGAGTAGCCCCTGCTCACTCGCCACAACTAGAGAAAGCCTGTGCACAGCAAAGAAGACCCAACATGGCCAAAAATAAAATAAATAAATTTATGAAAAGAAAAAACTACAATGAGGTATCACCTCACACTGGTCAGAATGTCCATTATCAAAAAATCTAGAAACAATAAATGCTGGAAAGGGCGTGGTGAAGAGGGAACCCTCCTGCACTGTTGGTGGGAATATAAATTGATACAACCACTATGGAAAACAGTATGGAGGTTCCCTAAAAAACTAAAAATAGAACTACCATATGACCCAGCAATCCCACTACTGGGCATATACCCTGAGAAAACCAAAATTCAAAAAGAGACACGTACCACAGTGTTCACTGCAGCACTATTTACGATAACTAGTACATGGAACCAACCTCAATGTCCATCGACAGATGAATGGATAAAGAAGATGTGGCACATATATACAATGGAATAGTACTCAGCCATAAAAAGAAACGAAATTGAGTTATTTGTAGTGAGGTGGATGGACCTAGAGGCTGTCATACAGAGTGAAGTAAGTCAGAAAGAGAAAAACAAATACCATATGCTAATGCATATATATGGAATCTAAGAAAAAAAAATGGTACTGATGAACCTAGTTTCAGGGCAGGAATAAAGATGTAGATGTAGAGAATGGACATGAGGACACAGGGTGGGAGGGGGAGGCTGGGGTGAAGTGAGAGTAGCATGGACATATATACACTACCAAATGTAAAAGAGTTAGCTAGTGGGAAGCAGCCGCATAGCACAGGGAGATCAGCTCAGTGCTTTGTGACCACCTAGAGGGGTGGGATAGGGAGGGTGGGAGGGAGGCTCAGGAGGGAAGGGATATGGGGACATATGTATACATATGGCCGATTCACTTTGTTGTACAACAGAAACTAACACAGTATTGTGAAACAATTATACTCCAATAAAGATTAAAAAAAAAACAACTTAAGCTATGTGAACAAAATTCTGTAAATAAAAATGTAATAAAGAAAAAAAAAAAAAAAAAAAGGATGTTGCTCAGGCTCAGAGTCTTCATCTTTCTAGACTGAAGCCAAGTCTTGTCTTTTAGTTTATCTGCTTTCAGAAAACACTCTTTAACCCTTTTACCATATTAGTGGCTCTCCTCTGGACATTTTCCAGTTGCATCAGTTTTTTAAGCATGTTTCCATTCTCACTTTCCGTTAAGCATGTTTAAGTATATAAATGGACGTTTGAACTTGGTATGTAAAAATAAGAAGGAAAACTGTCAGATCAAAGTCCAAAATATTGTAGGTCAAACTTTGAATATCAAAAAGTAAGTAAGGGGCTTCCCTGGTGGCACAGTGGTTGAGAGTCCGCCTGCCGATGCAGGGGACGCGGGTTCGTGCCCCGGTCCAGGAGGATCCCACATGCCGCGGAGCGGCTGGGCCCGTGAGTCACGGCCGCTGAGCCTGCGCGTCTGGAGCCTGTGCTCCGCAACGGGAGAGGCCACAACAGTGAGAGGCCCGCGTACCGCAAAAAAAAAAAAAAAAAAAAAAGTAAGTAAGTAAATCCTTATATACATTGCTGCTATACAGAAGTTCAAGAAAAGGTTCAACTAGAGGAAAATTTGAAGATAGGGACAAGGAGAATCATGCAGTTCTCATGGATTACTTAGCAAAAGCTTTGGGGGTGAAGTCCTATAATTCACCAAAATACCTAATTCTGCTGCTAACTGTTTGTGTAACTGTCGTTAATGCATGTCATAGCATAAGTTTGAATTGCTGTACTTGGTTTTGGGTATAGCTGACCTATTTTTGTCATTTTCTAGGTGTGATGTTTGAAAAATTACTGGTCCCTTCTGCATATTGTTTCTTTTTTGGTAGAATAGAAATAATATCTATGTTGTAGAGCTCTTAGCTCAGCAACTAGAATATAATAAAGTTAATAAATCTATAACCTGCTGCTCTGAACAAAAACAAAAATAATAAAGTCTCTCTTTCCTTAACTGTAAAATGAAAAATTTTGTGTCAAAAGTTTTGCAGTTGCTTTTAACTCTGAAAAATTTGTTTCTGTAAAGCAGAAATCTATAGTTAAATAAGATGATAATTAAATAAGATGATAAATACCATCTTCTGCTTATTTATTTTAAAAAGGAGACATAACTTGGGAGACTCAAACGAGGCAGCAGGCGTTAACTGAGAGGAGGTGGGTCTCACTGTCTTAGCCTCATGATCAGCTCTAGGTCTGGGCTTCACTCACTGAATGACCCCAAGCAAGTCAGGGAACTGTTCCAAAGTCACCTATAGAAAGGGATTATGATTGCTTACCTCAATATGAAAGCCCTTTGTCAACTTCGAAGTGCTATAACATCATCAGTTATTACTGTCTTAGATGACTTTGGAAGCGAGGTACTCCAGTCGTGTTTCAGCATTTTTGTTACCAGGACAATTAAAGCCAAAAGTGGGTAAGAATAAATTTTTTTAATATTTTATTCAAAATATTTACTTACATTAAAAAAAATTCAAAATCTCATTAAATTTCTTCTATGAAGGGTTTATTTACAATTGCTACTTACTCACTGTATTCAACTTTCTGTCTAAAGCAAGGTCTGCTTTCTGAGCACACCCATCAACGTCATTGTGTATTCAGATCTGTTTCTCAAACTAATTAGAATATGTTGGGATAGATTCTATTTCAATTCGGATGTTTTGTTAAAAATATTCTTGAAACCAATTCACCAATATTCATTAAGTCTCTTCTGAAAGAAGGCACTGAGATAGCGGCTGCAATAAATACAACATGAATAAGATTAAGTCACCGACCTCAAGAAATTGCCAAAACTGGTAAAGTATAAAACAGGTACACAAGTGATTATTACTGAGGATAAGACAAATGCTCTGAGAGAAATAAAAACCAAGTTTTATGAGAGAATCAAAGAAAGAAAAGATACACTTCACCTGGAGAATAATTTAATTTGCAATTAGAAAAGTTCTTTTCAGGACGGATCTGCCAATAACTTGCAAATTAAATATATGAAAAGACTATAATTATAATGCAGGGTGGCCCATTTAAAGAAGTCCCACTTAACATAATGTGATTTCAAGAGCAATAAGATAAAGAATACATAGTTCAAGTGCATACAGATCCTCTTTTTTGAAGGGCACCAAGGCTTTTTACTGTCAAGTTTTTTTTTTTTTTTTTGAAATGAGTGACCCTATCTAATAGGATCACAGTATTTTTTAAAAATAAGATAAATTTGAAGAGATGCTGCAAATTTCCTGGATGAAGATGCTCCATTCCATCTGTGTTAGTGGACACTGTGTGAAGTCCCATGTGTGTAGTGCCCTCTGGCACTTCTGCAGGTGCGTTAACCCTCTCAGTCATCAGGGCATCACCGGGTCATACAGACCTCCAGGGAAGGAGGCAGCTCCTGAAGAGGCCCCTTTCCAGGCTATCTCTCTTTGGAGTCTAGTGGCCCTCTCTAAAGGATAGGATCCCTCACCCCTGCCCCTCCACCCTCCCCCAGTCTGGGTCTGGGTACCATTAGTGCACTGGAGCAGCAATTTCACTAAATTGTACCTTACTGGCCCCTTATTACGAAAGGAAGTGTGAATGCTGCCAAGCCCTTTCCTAACTGGCAATGGAATCACAGGTCAGAAAACATCTCTAGCAAGCATAAATTATTAGGCTCACTATAAAAGAGAGCTGACAGATGAAACAGGCATTTCCAGGAGTGAACAATACAGCTTCAATTCAAAGACTGCTGATTGGGTGTTCAGCCCTCCAGCATAAACAGCTATTCAGATTTTAAACTGTAACCAAGTGCACAAAGAGAAGGAATGCCACGGCCACCTCGGGTTCTTCAGAACAATTCAACAAGGGATGTGATATAAATAAAATGTCAAACTATATGTTGAGTATTTCTTCTTCTTCCCAAAGGTGCTTCACAGCCCAGGAAACAGAAGGTCAGTGTTTCAGGCTGAAGGCCACTCTGGAAACCTGGCCAGCCAAGTTCCCCCACTGGCTGTCCCAGAGCCTCGCCAAGAGATGGGCACTGAGCAGGCCAGCCTCCCTCTCCTCCTACCCTGTCTGTCTGGGTCGTTCCCAGCCTCTGCTTTTGTAAGATGCTATCTGTATTCATGGGGCGAGGCTGTCGGGGATGAGGTCACAAACATGTAATTATAAACCTCTTAGCAAGGCAAAGCGTTCTACTCCTAAGGAAAGTAGACACTGCCAGTTTCTCACTGTGATGCCACAAAGAGCACCTCCCCAAGATGAAACTATACGTAGTTAACAAAACAAATGGCATTTATCTCTGTTTTGCCAAAGGATGCAAATCCCAGGCGTTTAGAGCCTTCTAGCCTTTCTCAGGAGAATGGGACAAGAACCTAAGACTATCTTTGATTGTATGTAAATCTCTGGTTAAAATAGCAGCGGGTAGCTGTGTGTATCTAGAAACAGGAGACGCAAGAGTGCTTAGTGATTGCTAAAAGAGAATGCTTCACCATCTTACCAGTAGGGCACATTTCTTAACGATGCCAAAATACTGGACACTTCCATGTTGGGCTAAAATTGTGTCCTCTTGAGTTTCAGAAGGTCAGCAGAAGTCACTTTAGGCATGAGTAACAAAGGAAGTGATCTGGAGTTTCTTCCCTGAGGGACCTGGGCTCTGTGACTTCTCAAAGACCTACAGCTAAGCAGTCTGCCCCCAACCTTTGCTCCTGTGGGGTCAGTTTAGGTCTCTTTTCCTACGCAAAAGGGCACCCGTTATCACAGAAACGCTCGCTTGTCAGTGGTTGCGTCTGGGTTAATTTTTCAGTAGTTTCCACTGTAGGCTGGAAGTCTTCCCACATTGATGATATCCACCCAGAGATGCCCCCGGTTAGGGGAAAGCTCTGATTGTTTTTAGCAAATATGATCACACAAATAGCTCCATTTAAATTGAAGATATAGTCAGAGGAGGTTAAATTGTAACTTATATATATTTTTTCCATCTTGATATCTTTGCATCAGATCATAATTGTGAACAATGTACTGAAGTTCCAGGAGTCACTATTTAAAAATCTGTTTGGGGATGATGCTTTTTTACATTGATGGGAATTACAAAAACAAATGGGCCTTTCTGCTCTGAAGTACCCCTTTCTAATGTCCTTGCCTCCTGGAATATACTGGTAACACTGTATTTAGATGCTAAGGATAAAGTCAATTATTTACAAATAAACAAGGAATTCTACTGCTACTACTCAAAATGTAGAGAACCCACAATGTGTGAAAGTGTTTTGTTATTAAAAATACCTCCGCTAAGGTGGTGCTCAGGCGTGGCTGTGTGAGAATGCTGTCTAGAAAGTGAAGGTCTCGTGCAACCTGCCACTGACTGGAAGATGTGAAGCCTCCACCCAGTTATTGGGTTGTTGGCATGGGATTATTCTGATGACCCGTGATTATCAGTTTTTACAGGATCATTCCAAAAGATTCAAATTGGCTTAGTTTTCTATACTCCAATCCAGTGGTTTTGTTTCGAAATTACAGCATAGGGAAAGAAACTTTCTTCCCTTCCCCTGGTAGGAGAGTGCTTCATTACATTTTTCTGCTCTAATGTATCTGAGTGAAGCAAGTGCTTTACAGAATGTCCTGATCCAGAGAGTTCTGAGAGAAAACTTGTACATTATCACCCACTAATTGTTTTACCACTGATCTTCTCAGGCAACGTAATTATGAGGTGAATTGTATTACCAGATGTAACCCTAATGTTAGAAACTTCAATTAAAAAGCAATAATAACCTTCAAAACTACTGCTTTTACTCTATAAATCTGAAAATATTTGCATCTACTCTAGATAGCTGTTTGTCCATGATATTCCAAACTTGGCATCGTTCCCTGTGTGCTTCTTTACTGTGACAGTCAACATCTTGTGACTACATGTATTCAGTATTTATCTGTCCTCTTAATCAATGGTTCTCAATTTCCTGTGCACACTTAAAAATTCCGGAAGCTTTTAAAAAAATACTGATTTCCAAGCCAGAGAAAACTGAATCTCTATGTGTTTGTGCATGTATTGGGCGTGGGGAACAGGGAAGACTCATTGGGTTTTTTTTGTTGTTGTTGTTACTTCCAAGGTGATTCTAATGTGCAGCAAGAGACAAAAACGACTGCCCCAGATTGTTAGCTCCATGAAGAATAGGACTATTTCTGTATCTTGCTGCATGAAAAATAAGAGAACTCAAAACTTCACGGTGAATAAATAAACGAATATCACACTGCTGTCATGTACAGCACACTTCTTTGTCAACAAAGCCTAGGCAGGAATTTCAAGAACCTCCTATATTTGAAACTAGCCTTGGACAACTGGCCTCTGAGTGTTATTTGTGATGAAGCATAAGTTGAAATTATAACATTAGTTCAGGCCTTTCTCTATAAGCTTAAATTCCTACCGTGCAGTGGCCTCAGCTGTAGAATGCTAGCCAGCACCCTCGAACCATCACCCACCCTCTGCCCCCAGGGTGCACAGGCAGGAGAAGGCGCGCACTAGAGGGGAGGGAGAACCGATGCGCTCTTCCATACCTGCCCTACCTTTTCAGGTACACGAACATTGAGTTGTGCATGAATGAAACTTGTATTAGCACGAGAAATATTGACCTTTTCATTATTTTACGTCAAAAGATGGCGAGACATAAAATTGCAAATTTCCTACGTAGGTTATAAAGACATGGATATCTACAGTTAGTGATAGCCCTGCTCCATTCAGGTTATGGGTCTGGGTCTGGTAGGGAGATGTTGATGAAGGGCAGTGTCTGCCCACCTTAATATCAAAATCAAAAATCCATATCTGAAGCGATGGATGTAAAAGCCAGGCTAGTCATTACTTCTAGGGGAAGGAGGAGGTAAGATTAGAATAAGGCACATACAGGGAGGGTGGCTGAAAAAATTCTCGTTCTTGACCTAGATGCAGTTACAAGGTTTTCACCAGAAGCTAGTCATTAAGCTACACATTGGTTTGGTGTGGTTTTTCTGGATCTGTGTTTTATTTGATAATAAAAAGTTTAGATTAAAATACATTAATAGCAGTCAACCAATACTTTATACCGATTTTAATTTAAAATAATTCATCTCACTGTAATATATAAGTGTATGAAGCACAAAAACTTTTACATCTGAATTCAACTTATCTCTTTAACTCTGTGAACATATTAGTTGTTACCACCTGTCAGATTATTATGCTCGCTAAATGTGTCCTTCCCTCATCTTCCAGGCCTCAAGGGGAATTCCCTTCAGTTAGCACGGTGGGACTCAGAGGCTAAGTTTGTATGGGTTGGTCAAAACATTTGTTTGGGTTTTTCCATAACATCTTACAGAAAAACCCAAACGAACTTTTTGGCCAGCCCAATATTTCCTCAACAGAAGCCATGTGTGACATTAGTGACTTCCATCATGAACCTGCCCCCCCCCGCTCCCTTTCCAGACAACAGAGTCCAGGCTTTCCAGGCCATCATTCTGGATAGCACCCCAGCCCCCTGGAACACCTTAGCTCCCTTCTCTAGATTTAGTTGGGGATATAGAATCAGGGACAATTATATGGTTTCTCCCAGTTTTCTCCTTCTTCCACCAATATTTTCCCTCCTAAGTAAAACTTTAGTTCTAATTATGGAATAATTGGGGTGGCTCTTTTTTATTTCTCCCCAACCCCTTGATATCTCCTTGAATCTCCTGTGTGTCTGTCAGTCAGTTGACATTTCCTGAACATCCAAGTCTGTCCTTTGTGAGTTTTGCCAATTTCTCAGAGTGATTCTGACTTCTCAGGGCTTTCTTCTTATTTTATCCTTGTACAGTTCCTTTCTCTTCTCTCTTGGTAAATATGTCTTCCAACTGCTCTTTTTCCTCCCACTGTTTCCTGAAGGAATTAATGAATATCTATATACTCCCTTTATTAGTCTTCCATCCTCATACCTCCTTCTCACCCCTGCCACAGTTACCTATTTCCTGAAGGAAATTGGATTACTCACTGCATCCAATTGTCATTGACAGACATTCAAGTTCATATCCCCTCAAGACTGTTCTAATTTATTGGCTTGAATTCCAACTTTTAGGATCCTTTTTGACAAAGAGTATATTTAAATCCTTATTGACAATAATTCTAACAATAATTCCTACCCAAAGCGTATTTCACTCATGGGGTATGTGTATTTTCTAAATAAAAAAAAATAATCTTCTTAACCTTCCAGTGAGCCAAGGAAAAAGCATAATTATTCCCATTTTGCATATGAAAGCACTGAGGTAAAACAATACATATTTTCCCAGTGGCTAAATAGAACAGAAAGGAAATGAATGCCTAACTTGCAGTTATGTGGGCCACGAAGAAAAAAGTTCTTGAAACTCAAGAAAATTCAGATGAACCCTTTGTGCCAATGACTTACCATAGCCGCCCTTGAAGTGATTATAGTGAATATTTATTCAAGAAATTCTGAGATAGCTCATGTATGTCATGCTACCCTGAGGATGAAATGTCAAATGACTGGGAATAAGGGAAATGCCAGGAAGAACATGACCCAGAGAGGCGATTAGTATGGAGTTTATCCATTGAGATATAAAATTTTAATGAAAATCTTTGACTTAATGCAACCTGAAGATGAAGAAACCCTGGAGATACTTTTAAGACCTGAAATAGTGCCTTTCTAGCATTCAGAGACCTGCCTGAACTTTCTCTCACCCTCTTTCTCCTCACACAATGCTTCTGCCTTGGGAGGCTGTGTCATGTGGAGAAATGAAAAAAATCAGTCTTAACTTGATTCATATAGGAGAAATGGGGGGAAATAGAAATGATTCCCCGGTCAGGTCTGTGACATTACAGGTGTGTAAGTGTTGAATTGATGGAGTGCGGAAAAACAAAACAAAACAGAAAACTACAAATTGAAACTTTAGCCTTAAACTCAAATAGTTTTGGATATAGGTTCTGGCTATTGCAACACCTAACATATAGGCAAGAAGCCTACAGAAAAATTTTGTGATGCAGGCTAAACTGATGTTAGATTTCTATTTCTTGCTTGTAAGAGTGCTTTTTTTGCATGGACCAGTTGATTCCCTCTCAGTTAAAGTAGCTGATCCTATTCAACTAGAATTTCCTCTTTGTATCCAGACATCAGTTCATAGCACATGATTTGCCCAAGGTTCCTGTTGATTAACAGGCCATCCAGAACAATAAGTGGTCTCAGTTGTAACTCTTACTTCCCATATTTCTTATTAGTATTTTATTACTACTATTATTACACACTCTTGTGTACCAGTGGAATCGCTGAAGTCTTATTTCTTTCTCACTCTCAGGAAGAACTGATGCCACCTCTAACTTTCTTTTACTGTCCTTGAAACTGTAACCATGGTCAATCTTTGCCAAGGAATAAAAGGAACTTTGCAAGGGGTTCCTCTCATGTTGCACACTTCTTGTGCAAATCAAGATATTATTCTTCTGAGTTCCTGTCTGTCAGCTCATGAGACCCATTAATAAAAATCCAGAGAGTCAGGAAAACATCGTGTTGCTGGACCTTTCCAAAAAACTGTGTTCCTCTTTGATAAATTCAAGAAACCTAAGTGAGGAGGAAGAATTTTTAAGCAAAAGAATAAATGTCCAGAAGGGGTATTATAGCCATAAGAGATTCCTCTGAGCAAAGCTTCAAGTGCACAATAAGCGTATGGAAAACATCAAATTGATTCAGGGGCCTTGTTATGTTCTATATCCTGATCCCTTACCCCATTCTCAGAATGCTTAAAAAAAAATCCTTCAGTTCTAATAACCATTCTAGGTGCCATAATAACCCTTAGGGATGTTAAGGCTCCTCTTTGGGATTGGATTGGTTGGAAGGAAAAAGAACCAGGATCCCCGCGTATACACATATTATGCAAATGTGTACATCTCTGTTGCAAAATGAGAAAAGAAAGGAAAAAGAGTTGCAGAATTATTTTTTTATGTCCGACAGGATACCATTTCATTATTTTTATATTGAGATGTCATCTGATCTCCATCCCAAATAGAGGCGCTCATAGCTTTTTGCTACTAACACAGAAAACCATTAGTGCTGACAGGCTGATCACATTCTCAAAAGTCAGGATCTGCCGTAATAGTGCTTTCTCTTCATCATTTGTCATTTCTGTGGGGTCCCTTTAACTCTGGTGTCAACATATGTGTTCCTCACATCTGAGTTGACATCCTTACTTCAAAAGCATGTTTTATTCCTGTTGCTTCAAATGCATAACCTATTTTAATAATTAAAAATAATTTTATGAAGAGAAATATCTATAATATTGAAAATGTATCAACATATTGATCACTATTTTCCTTTGATGTTTATCTGGAATTTCTCTCCAAATTTGGTGAGGTAAAAAATGGACAGATACCATTCATCTTTGCTGAGGTGAAAATGGACAGGTATCGTTAATCTCCTTTAATAGGTAGGGCCACACAGGAGACTCTCCTGAAGGAGTCATCTGAGGGTGAAAGCTAAATCTTCTCATCCTCAGTTAACGCTATCTTAATTTGAAGCAATGCCTGAGGATTGTAATGTTGGAGCATTGGTTAGTACAACTTCAAATTGTAATACAACCTTCTCCCTCTAGTTTCGGTTCACGAAAGTTAATGGAAAGAAAAGGAATGAAAGGGACTTGATGTCTGATTGAGTTGGAGGCCAGAGATGAAGGAGGAGGAATCAATTACCTCCCCTCTCCCCTGCTGTTCTTGGCTTCTGTAACCTTCCATCCCAAATCTTTTGTTCTTCCCATTTTCAAACAGTGCCTTTTTTATTCCATCTCTAATCCCCAGTTTGCCAACCTAGAGCTTGCAAATATTCATAATACAATTCCAAACCTAACTTCCATGGAAAGATTTCCATGCTGGTTATTCCTCCTACAAAAATAAAAGCACTCTACCATTTTCCAGATATTTTCATGTATAGCCGAGAGCTGAAAACTAGAAGGGATCTTTGAGATCACCTTGTTCAGGTCTGGGTTTTTTAAAGAAGGACCCAGAGGTTCAGAGAGATAAAATGTAACACAACTCCTTTGACTCTGTCCTCAGTCATTTTTTCTTTTTTAAATGGAAACGGTTTGTCCTACTGGGATTGTTTTTGTTTGTTTTTTTGTTTTTGCGGAAATGAGGAGAATTGCCACCCTTTGTAGGCAGGAGGGTTGTTAGTGATCCCAAGTCACTCAGGAGTAAGGGTGGAGCAGAGGCTAAAAGATCCCAGAGAGCCTAGCCTGGTCCAAGTTCCACGAAGCCTGAAGAGTGACCAGAGCTTTCTTTGGAGGAAGGATGTAGAGTGCTGATGACTGTATCTGCCTGACAGAGAACCATAGGGTTTTATGCTTTTAAAATGTCCTATCCTAACGAAATCAAGGACAGAAAAGTCCCATTGAGATATTATCTATCTCCTAGACTTTTCTTGTGCCCTGAAATGCGGTGGTTCTCACTGGACCATTTATTGACCCTATTCTTCCAGGAAAGACTGAGTATCTTTTATCCCCTTAAAACTTTTTGTGCTAAAGAGAAAATCTGTCTCCATGTTCCCTGAGTTCCCTCACCAATGGGAGAGAAAAAGATACATAGGATTCCTGTGCTCAGCTCCCAGACTCAACCACAGACTGCTACCACACACCTGGAGTGACTGTCCCCACCTTCTATGAGGCACACACACAGCCTCCAACTCCTCTTCTCACGCTGGGGAGGAAAGAAGGCCACTTGGAACCAGGGATATAAACCCTCTCTGTCCCTCTGCTCACTGTTCAGTTTTCTTCACTTGTGCCTTTAGAGAGTATTAAGGACACTGGTGCATCCTTCTTCTATAGATGTTTGACAAGCTGCAACCTTAAGGTTTTACATGATTTTGATCCCATCATCTTTTCCAAAAATTGGTATTGTTCGAAGCTGATCTTACCGCTAAATTTTTCTCCATTCTTTCAAATTTCCTCTTGTTCAAATTTAAAACCATTATTTCTATTCTTATCTTTGCTAACTAATGAGAATAGGTTTTTCTCCTTTGGGAACTACCAAGGTGTGTATAACTGCATTCACATTTTCTTGTGTATTTTCTCTAATACTTTTAGAGGTTATCACGAATTCTGAAGGAGAAAACCTCGCTTTAATTAAGGCATATACACAATTTCATTCTTTCTTAGAACCTCCTTCCATGTTTATTTTCCATAATATTGGTCTCCTTAGAGAGATGCAGAGTAATAGAAAAGATGTTTCTCAGATACTGTTTAACACAGAGTCTATTATCAAAACTACTATCAAAAGTCAACTATTGGGTAACTTGATTGTGGAAATTGAAGTAACTTAGTCTACATAGAGGTTATTTGACTACCTTATAATTTCCCAGGATGAAATATTCTCCAAATTCTAATTTCTTTAATAAATCAAATAATTTGATTTGTGATGAATAGAGTCACTTTCCCTATTTCCGACTCCTGAGTTGTCAGTGATTTTAACAGAGAACTTAATTATGTTGCTTATGAAATGATACAGCAAATCAATTAACAAGTATTTATCAATTAAGAAAAACAATTTAAGCATTTTAAATAACAATTAGTTAATTAAATCAATTAACAGAGTATTTACTGTGTATGTAATACTGCTAGACATAAATAGGAATATAACAAAAATGTTTTCCTTTCCTATCCCCCTAGTCCTAGTACAATCTCCAGTGACAGAAATATCCCTGCCATACCCTTCCTGATCCTCAAATTTCTTACCCTATTCCCCCACAAATCGATCATTATATCAAATTACCACATCCTCACTCACATGAGGCTCCTTCTAGCAAAAGTTAGACCTCTTACTACTTTCCGCACACACAAACAATCTACTGCTTTCTACCATCATAGGGTCAATTTCAAGTTACCGAATACTATCAGTGCCTCCCCAGCCCCACCCACCGCTGACCCAAACCAGGCCTCTGTCCCCTTCCAAATACACTCACATTCATAACCGCCCGCTCCATGAGCCACTTCAGTCACCTTCCTTGCTTCACTCGACTCTGTTGACCTCCTAATCTGTAATTCTGCATCAGCATTCTTCACAAAGAGAACAAGAATCCTTGAGAGTTTATAATGATTTTCCAAAGGATACGCAACCAGGTATGGCTTTAAGTATGGTTTCCAGACCCTCACCTTCCATATATGTTCTTTTACAAAACTGATCTGAGAATGGTTTTAGATGGAAGGCATCGTGACAGTTCTCCTTTCCCACATTACTTTTCTCAGTTTCTCATTTGTCCTTTCCCACATAAACAGATACATACACGAACACATACATATATACAAAGGTAGATAGGTAAATAAAATCTCTCTCGCTCCTGCAATGCCTTGAGATATTAAAAAACCCCAGGGCCACAAAGACAAAATTCAAAAATATGGGTTCTAAAGCCTCCTTTAACCAAGACTTCATCTTTACTAGGCCTCATGTTTTTCTTTATCTTACACTTATTTCTGTTAAAAGCCAAGTGTGGTATAGAAATAGGTGGCTTTGGCTTCTGTAGGGAAGTAATAGATTTTGATGTTTTACACAGTGCAGCAGAGAGAGTGATAATGAGTTTAAGGACTTCATCTCTTCCATCACTCACCTATTTACCAAAAAATGCATCACTATCAAAGAAGAGCCTAAGAGAATAAAGCATAGAGTGTACAGGTAAGAAATACTAAAAGTAGTAGAAAGTTTCTTCATTTAGGCAACAAACTCTTAGTAAGGCTCTATGACTTGTCTATCTGAAACTGAGCATGAAGAAGTGAGATGTCAGGCAATGTGTACTAACACATTTATTTGAATTGATAAATGAGGTCAGATTTCTGTGAGAGAAAGTAAGCCTAACTGAGTCAATTGGTTTGATAATGAAAACTGGCCTTGCCTATTTGGTTATGTGACAGATGTATTCTATAATTTGAATGAGCTAAATATGTAGTTCCAAAGTTTTGATGAAAAATATTTAAAGCATGTGATACAATAAATGCAGTTTACCAAAAAAATTACTGTATTGGCAAAGGTATATTGAAATTAAGTGTTTCAATGTTCCCAACAATTTTTGAATACATCAGCAATTTTTCAAAAGTGCCTTTAAATGATGGAGAAACAGGTACAATTAATAGTTACTTGATGAGTCTCAGGGAAACTTTTAGTTATGCTGACCAGAAATTCAGAAGCTGAATAAATATAAAGGTTATTTTATAAATTCTTTCACAATTCTTTGCTCTCAACAAAACTGAAGATTTTTTTTTTTTTTTTTTTTTTTTTTTTGCTGTACGCAGGCCTCTCACTGTTGTGGCCTCTCCTGTTGCGGAGCACAGGCTCCAGACGCGCAGGGTCAGCGGCCATGGCTCATGGGCCCAGCCGCTCCGTGGCATGTGGGATCTTCCCAGACCAGGGCACGAACCCCGTGTCCCCTGAATTGGCAGGCGGACTCTCAACCACTGCGCTACCAGGGAAGCCTGAAGAAGATCTTTTCATGATGACAGATTATTAAAACTAATTTTTGGTGACATATTACTTTGGTTTTTGGTATCCAACTCAGAGTGAATTCAAATAATTGTGAGCAATTGTTATGAAAAATAAACAAATTCCGTTCATTCCTTTTCAGGCCTTCTGATCCATTCCATATGCTCACAACCACAGTGGGAATAGAATTGATATTGAACCGTCTTTTATTCCAAGTACTCACCCCCAAGAAAAAGCTATCCACCTGATTTTAAAATGCATTTCTAATAACATTTACTTCTAATGTTTAATAATTTTATATCAAAATGTAAAATATATTTATTACCAATTGTGTAGTAATAAAAAAAATAATCTTAAGGATAACTCAATCCTGAAGAAAAAAATAAGACTTAGAGCATTGTGGTTACAAAATAATCAAATTTTTAATTTCAATTAGGATAAAATTCTACGAGGAAAATTGAATAGAAATACAAGTGGTACATATATACAATGGAATATTACTCAGCCATTAAAAAGAATGAAATAATGCCATTTGCAGCAACATGGATGGACCTATGGGTTATCATACTAAGTAAGTCAGGCAGAGAAAGACAAATATCATATGATATCACATATGAGGAATCTAAAAAAATGATACAAATGAACTTATTTACACAACAGAAACAGACTCACAGACTTAGAGAACGAACTTATGGTTACTGGAGGGGAAGGCTGAGGGGGAGAGATTGGGAGTTTGGGATTGACATGTACACACTGCTATATTTAAAATAGATAACCAACAAGGACCTACTGTATAGCACAGGGAACTCTGTTCAATACTCTGTAATAACCTAAATGGGAGAAGAATTTGAAAAAGAATAGATACATGTGTATGTAAAACGTAATCACTTTGGTGTACACCTGACACTAACACAACACTGTTAATCAACTACACTCCAATATAAAATAAAAATTTAAAGCAAAAGAAATATAGGTTCAAAGAAGTAAAGAAGAGCTTCCCTGGTGGCACAGTGGTTAAGAATCTGTCTGCCAATGCAGGGAACACGTGTTCAAGCCCTGCTCCGGGAAGATCCCACATGCTGCTGAGTAACTAAGCCTGTGCGCCACAACTACTGAGCCTGTGCTCTAGAGCCCGCGAGCCACAACTACTGAGCCCACGTGCCACAACTACTGAAGCCTGCCCACCCAAAGCCCGTGCTCCACAACAAGAGAAGCCACAGCAATGAGAAGCCCATGCACTGCAACGAAGAGTAGCCCCCGCTCACCGCAACTAGAGAAAGCCCACGCGCAGCAACGAAGACCCAAAGCAGCCAAAAATAAAAAAATAAATATATTTTTTAAAAAGAGATAAAGAAATAATAGAAAATGGAAGTAAAGAGAAGATTATTCATGAGATTTTTCTTTAATTTTAATCTAGGTATAGCTTCTCTTCAGCATATATTCAGAGAAGTATAAAAATCTTAAGGGTAGTTCAGTAAATTTTCACAAAGTGATTATGTAAAACAGCACCCAGCCAGATTAAGAACATTACCAGCAGCCCCCAAAGAGCTGGTACTCCCCCACCCTGACACCCCAAAGTTAACCACTATCGTTTTTCCAAAATCCTAACTAAGATGTGCTTGTTTTTGAAATTTATATAAATGAAATCTTACAGTATGTGCTTTTTTTCTGTTGCCTTTTATTCAGCATGTTTGTGAAGTTCATCCATATTCATATATTGTTTAAATGCAGCATAATGGGTATTAAATATTTATTTTAAACTGTTTTACAATATGCAAGAAACTACATATTTGAATCTATTAATCACGTGAAGAAAAATTTGGATGTCAACTCAAAAGTATGGAGGTGTAGTTATTTGATGTCCGTGGGCTTCAATTTTATTATATGTTAAATGGAGTTAAATACTGTTTTCCTCATTGAGTTGCTGTGAGGCTCTACACGGAAAGTGCTTGGCACAGTTGCTGACACATCTTATAAACAGCAGCCGTGGTTGTGGTTGTTGCCTTCCTATGAGCCATCCCAACTTTAATATTAACACCGTCTCCAAATCCCTTCTTCTTACTAACCCCCAAGTGATATATCTGAAACATATAAACAAGCATGTCCCTCCCATGCTGAAATTAACATTGTCCTAGTTTTTTACCACTTAAAGTATGTAGTCCAAGCACTCCTGCATGACTTGCAATGACAACCTAGACCAGACCCCTGCCTACCTCCTCTGTAATTTAGGGTTGCCAATACATCTTTCACGGAACTGTTGGGGAAAAATAACGGGGGGAAAAAAGAAGAAATTTTAAAAAAGAAAAGCTTAGTGTATGTATGTAAAGCATTTGGCATGAAACAGGTATATAACGAATGGTAAGTTACTCAGGTAGGTAGGAAGAAAGGGAGAGAGGCAAGATTGTTGCCTAATTTGATAATGTTGGCATTAGAAGGATACCTATTATGATGACAGGTCTCAGTCTGTTGGTCTTGATACCCACTTTCTAGCTTAGTTGGGTAGAAGAGGCATAAGGAAAATAAGTATGCTACATGATTTTATCCCATTTTGTATATGAGAGAACTGTGGTCCTGAAAGGTTAAGTGATTTGCCCAAGAATTTACACGGAATTCATGGCAGAACCAGGATTCTCATGTGAATCTGTCAGATTCCAGAGCTGCTTTTTTTCCCCTCCATTCCATGGCTCTCTGAAATATTCAAATTTTATTGTGGTGTCTCAAACATGCTTTCCTCCTAGGGGGAGATAACTTTCAATATTAGCCTCTCTGAGCCTCAGGGTCTAGCTTGTAAAATTGGGCTAATAATAATAATTACCTTTTAAATGAGTTAATACTTGTGAAGTGCCTAGAATAGCACTTGATAAGTGTTACGTCTGTTGTTTTAATTTTACAGTATCAGTTCATTGGATTTATGATTTAAATAGAAAATCAGTGTATGAGGCTTTGGCCAAAATAGATCAGATTTTTCATGGGAGCATTATCCCTTCCACATAAGGTAAACATCAGTGTTCTGATATACCCTTGACCATTTTCCTAACCATTACCATGGGTCCTTAACATTCCTGTGAACTCAAGACCCAATAATAGGTGCTAAATAATTACTAATTCAAAATTAGTTATTAAAATCCCTGCTATTAAAAGCTTGCAACTGGGACTTCCCTGGTGGCACAGTGGTTAAGAATCCGTGTGCCAATGCAGAGGACACGGGTTCGAGCCCCTGTCCAGAAAGATCCCACATGCCACGGAGCAACTAAGCCCATGCACCACAACTACTGAGCCTGCACTCTAGAGCCTACAAGCCACAACTACTGAGCCCGCAAGCCACAACTACTGAAGCCCATGCGCCTAGAACCCACGCTCCGCAACAAGAGAAGCCACCGCAATGAGAAGCCTGCGCACCGCAACGAAGAGTAGCCCCTGCTTACCGCAACTAGAGAAAGCCGGTGCGCAGCAACGAAGACTCAGCACAGCCAAAAATAAATAAATTTTAAAAAGCTTGCAACAAGCCTGTAAAATTAGCACACATCTCAAAAAAAAAAAAAGAAAAGAATTAACCATACATTCCATGGTAAAATTATATATTCTTATCTAATAAACTTGCCATAGTATTCTATCTTTAAGAACTCAACTTCTCCCCATAGTTCTTAAAAATACCGTGAAGCTCAGTTAAAAAATAAATGTTGTTTATAAATAATGTTAAAATATACATTTTCTATTATTACAATAATAATGGTAATATCCAAAATTCTATAACATTCCATAATTTATGATGTGTTTTTACATTTACTGTGTTTATTTTTTCTCATGAACATGTGTTTGACCAGGCATATTGTAAACATAAATGTTGTCATTTATATTCATGGCAAGGTGAAAATGAATGGTGCATTTCAAAGGATAATTTAAATCATCCTTTATACACATAACATGTCAAGAAAAGGACTTGCCTGGACAGAGACAGTACTGTTCAATAGAAATTAACTGAGCATTTATCACGGCCACAGTGGATTAGGCAGAGGACACAAGGATGACCTGAACACAATCCCTGTCCTTTGTGAGGACCCAGCCCGTCTGGTCGTGGCTGAACAACATGCACATTGCTGAGCTGAAATAGTTAGATTCTCAGGATGTGTAGTCATAGAGAGGAAGCAAAGAGAGAGGACTCAATCAGCTGATAATTTAGAAAACACTATCGTCATGAGAAGGTGCTGTAGGGCCAGAGGCTAGAGGCTTGCTTGTCAATATGTCGTCTGCAGAGCAGCAGCATCTGCATGCCCAAGAGCGCGACAGGACTACAGCATCTCAGCGCCCACACCTGACCTTCTGAGGCAGCTTCTGAACTTCAACAAGATTCCCAAGTGATCTGTACATACATTATAGTTGGTTTAGAAGCCCCGGTATAGAATGGTTCTCCATGCTGCCTGTACATTAGAAAGATCTGGGGAGTTTTATTAAAAATGTCCAGACCTGGGCCTTGCCTCAAGAATCACTTACCCATCTTCGTCATATCTCAGCTCAAACAACACTTTCTCTTGGAAGTCTTCCCTGATCCACCTTCAGACCAAGATTGATTCCTCAGTGATCATTCTCAAGGCATGCTTAGCTCTAATTACACTTTGTAACCAAGCATTTGTTTATGGTATATGATAACTGTCTCTCAGATTGGCAAACACTCTATGAGAGCAGCAACTGTTTCTGGTTTTGCTTATCGTTACACCCCCAGCGCCTAGTAGAATTCCTGTCACATGTTAGACATTCAATACGCTCATTCATCCATTCCACAAATATCTATTGAGCACCTACAGTATTCTAACTGCTTGAGATGTATCAGTGAATGAAACAAGGGTCCCTGAAGGAAGTGACAGAAAATAAATGTGTTGTTCTATCTCTAGCAAGGAAAGAAAATTAATGATAAGGATGAAAAATAAAAGGATGAAAAATAAAAGGATAATATAGTACGTTAGAGAGATATACGTGTTGTAAAAACTAAGAATGAAGGCAGGGTTAGGAGAACTGGGAGCTCTAATTGGGCTGGGACAAGGTAACATTTTAAACAGGGCAGTAAGGGTAACACGTCACATCTGCAAGAGACTTGGAGGGAGAGAGTTAGCCCACAGGTCTCTCGAGAAAGAACACGCCAGACTAGAGAAACAACACTGCAAGGGTCCTGAGGAAGGAGCATGCTGGTGTTCCAGGGACTGCAAAAAGGCCAGAGTGGGCAACGTGGAATAGTGGGGAGACAGAGGAGTTGGGCAAGCTGGGGGTTAGGAGTTGGAGACGACTACACAGAGGGAACTGAGGACCAGACCATATAATGCAGGTTCTCACAGGCGGGTGGTAAGGACTTCGGCTTTTTCACTGTGTGAAACATGGAGCCATTGCAGGATTTTGAACAGCAGAGTGATATAACTTGACTTATTTTTAAAGAGAATATTCTGATTACTGTGTTGAGAACACATTAAAGTGGATCAAGAGTAGAAGCAGAGAAAAAAAAATCAAGAAACTACTCCAGCAAGTCAGGTGAAAAATGATGGTAATGATGGTGGCTTGGACACAGGCGTTAGCAGCGGCATTGGAGATAATTGGTTCAGAGTCTGAGTAACATGTATACACACTTCAATCCATGTATTATCACAAAGCAAACACAATTATGTAAACATCACTAAGGCCAAGGAAGAGAAGTCCACTCATGTCTCCTCCTCCCAAGGGTAACTACTAATCTGACTTCTAATATCATTAGTTTACCTATTTTCAATCTTTACATAAATAGAATCAACAGTATATATTTTTTGTGGGTCTGTCCTCTTCTCTTGAAATCGATTCATGTTGTTACATGTAATTGAAGTTCATGAGAGTTTATTGCAGGATAGTGTTTGAGTGTATAAATATGCATAATTTGTTTACCCTTCTTACTGTTGTCAAGCATTGGTTGTTCCCAGCTTGTGGCTATTTTGAATAATGGTACCCTGAACATTCTTAAACATGTATTTTTGTGTCAATATCTATTGGTCTTATTGCTAGAAGTAGAATTGGATATTAGGTAATTAGTTCTGGATACATACAGTTTTAGTAGATAATGTTAAGCAATTTCCTAAAGTGCATTTTATCAACTTTAACTCTTACCAGTTGGGTATAAAGTGTTCCAATCGCTCTGCATCAGTCTTTGTAAATTTTAGCCATTTTATTGAATATGTAGTGATATCTCAGAGGGGATTTAATTTACATTTTTCTGATGACTTAAAGTTGAACACCTTTTCATATGTTTATTGACCATTTGGAGATGGTCTTTGTGAAGTACCTTTTCAAGAATGCATTCTTCTATTGAATTGTCTGTGTCTTTTTTTCTCCCTGATTTCTAGAAATTCTTTCTATATTTTGGGAATGAGACTTTTGTCAACTGCATGTATTGCAAATGTCTTCTCATACTATGTGGTTTACCTTTCACTTTCTTCAATAGTGTCTTCTGATGACTACAATTTCTTAACTTTAATGTAGTCTGATTTATTAATATTTTCATTTATGGTTAATGCTTTTTGTCTCTTATTGAGAAAACTTTCCACATGGAAAGATCATGAAGATCTTGTGTTATGTTACCTTCTAGACATTTTATTAGTTTACTACTTATATTTAGCTCTACTATCCAACTGGACTTAATTATGGTGCAAAATAGGGATCAAGTTTCATTTTTTTCCCATGTGAAGAGCCAGCTGACCTGGCTCCATCTATTGAAAAGACCGTCTTTCCACTTCTCTTCTATACTGCAACTTTTATCACAAATCAAGAGTTCATGTTTGTGTGTGTCTAGTTCTAAATTCTCTGTTCTGTTCCACTGATCTATTGCCAATTATTTTGGCTTTCAGCCCAGATATTCAGTAGTACAGGTTGTCCATGTTTTTCTTCTGCTTTAAGGGTATTTTGGATATTCTTAGCCCTTTGCATTTCCACATAAATTTTAGAATCAGCTTGTTAACTTTAACAGCAATAACAATGAAAAACTCATTCAGGTTTTGGTTGTGATTTAAATCTATAAATGAATTAGGGGAGAACCGACATCTGTGCAATACTGCATCCTCCAATCAGTGAACACGGTACACACATCTATTGATTTATGTCTTTAATTTCTATCAATAATGCTTTACAGATTTGTGTGTAGATGCCTTACGTATCTTTCATTAAATATATATCCAAGAGTTTTATATTTTTAATGCCACCACAAATAATCACTTTATTCTGTTATATAGAACTATATAAAAATTTATATGTTGAACTTGTACCCACGAAACTTGCTAAACTTATTAACTACATATATGTAGACTGTTTTGGATTTTCAATGTATGCAATTACATTGTATAAGAATAACAACATTTCCATTTCTTTCTTTTGAATCCTTGTAGCTTTTAATTTTTCTTTGCCTACAGAACCTTACTTCTGTAAGGTTTTCCTGTCTCATTCCTAGTCCAGAGGAAAGCTTTCAACAGTTCTGCTTTAAGTATGATGCTTGCTGTATGCTTTTTGCAGATGTCCATAACCAGATTAAGGAAGTTTCCCTCTATTCCTAGTTTGCTGAAGTTTTTTATCATGAAGAGATGTTGAACTTTATCAAATTATTTTTCTGTATCTGTTTTTCTCTTTTATCCTGTTAATGTGGTAAATCACACTAATTGACTTGCAAATGTTAAACCAAACTTTGATTTCTGGGTTAAAATCTATTTGATCATGATATAATATCCTTTTCATATATTGCCAGATTTAGTTAGATAACAAAATCCTAAAACAATGTTAGCAATGTTCATGGATGAGATTGGCCTGATATTTGCCTTATACCAACCTTCTCAGGTTTTGGCATTAAGGTTATACTGGCCTCATAAACATATTGAAGTGCAGTTAGTCTTTTTATTCTCTGGAAGACTTTGTGTCAGATTAGCATTATTTTTTCTTTTTATATTTGGTAGCATTTGCCAATAAGACCATTTAAGTATGGAGTTTCCTTTTTGGTGAAGGTTTAAAATGCTGATTAAATCTAAAAATTATAGAATGGGAAGAAATAGCATGAGGCCTGAAAGCCATTCTCTCCTTTCACTGAAAGATACCTGGGTAGAAAGAAAGATGACCTAGTCAAGTAAACTTCAAGACCAAACTCAGTCCTTCTACGTGCCGTAAGTGCCCAGTATATCCTTCCTGAGAGCCATATCTACAGCAAGGAGAAATTTGCCATTTTCAGAATTATTTTTCCTTGATTGTGTTAAGAATTAAATTTTGCTACTGTGATTGTCCCTACATTCCTTGGCTTTATTGTAAACATCTCCTTGTCAGGTTTTCTTATTTTTTCTAATGTTCCCTTTTAGTCACCTCCCAGTGTCCAACAAAACAGGCTGATGGAATAGGAAAGGAATCAGAGAAAAATATTAATATATTAATATCTAGAATGCTATTCCCACAACATCCATGTATTCATTAGAAAAAAAATGAATGATAGAAGCAAATTTGGGATATTATTTGTGAGATAAGTGAAAGAAGTGACAGAGAAAGACAAATATCATATGATCTAACTTATATGTGGAATCTAAAAAAAAAATTATAGAAACAGAATAGATGGTGGTTTCTGGAGCTGGGGGTGCAGGCTGAGAACGAGTGAAGACAGTCAAAGTGCATAAACTTCTAGTTATAAGACAAATACATCCTAGGGATATAAGGTACAGCATGATGACTGTAGTTAACGATACTGTATTATATACTTGAAAGTTGCTAAGAGAGTAGACCTTGAACACACTATACACACACAAAATTGTAATTATGTGAGTTGATGGGTGGATTAACTAATCTGATAGTGGGAAACATTTCCCAATGTATACATATATCAAATCATTATGTTGTACATCCTAAACTTACACATTATATGTCAATTGTATCTCAATAAATCTGGAAAAAAGATGCAAAAATTATTTGAAGGTGTCTTGTAATTAGCAAAAAAAGTGAAACTGCTCAGCCTTGAAAGGTTAGACCAGGTCAAGTCTCTTCCAATGTCACACTCTCATTCACCTACATCTGGTCTCCCAAAGGAAGAGGCAGGAGATAAATAAGATGCTTTAGTTGACAGTTTGATATGGAAGACACTTAACTTTTTGATGGCTTATCTCAGTCAGAATTCAGTGGTTATTTCCCATCGTAGTCTAATAACACGAAAAGTAAGCAATCATGTCACTGGTGTCATGCCCTTAGAAATGTGATTCAAGACAGTCACAGCACTCTTCAACATGTTTTCTTCTTTCCTTGATCATTTTTAAACTGGTAACTTACATTTGAAGTGACTTTGAGAATGATTTTTTTTTTCTTTCTTCATACAAAAAAGGAGGGGGGAGGAGGGAACATTCCCAAGCTTGTGCTATGAAATCCTTTTGGAACAAACCTAGTTTCTCACTTAAGTGGTAATCAATATTGCTGCCAAACAAATTATCTTTGCAGTGAGACATAAAGTATATCTTTGTGTTTCCTAAAAATTAAAAAAGCCCTATATTAACCCTCTTAGGTTATGACACAGGCAAAATTATCAATAAAATCATAGCCTTTACGCAAAAGCCTCCAAGCTCTCTCAGACCTTCCTGCCGCCACATTAGGACCTCACTGTTCCAGCCTCCAGGACCCATCCCATCCTTCCAGCCTGCGATCAGCAGCAGAGAAAAACTAATTACATACCATTTTCTTGCCCCGTACACACTTTGAACAGAGCAAAAAGATCATAGTAAATTTTAACAGTGAGGGAATTTGTGCACATCTAGGCCAGTCAGTGTGGCAGTCAAATCGGTGCCAAGTTCTGGAAGGTGATCAGTGATGAACATGGCATTGACCCCACCAGCACCTATCATGGGACTAGCAACCTGCAGCTGGACCGCATCTCCGTGTACTACAGTGAAGCCACAGGTGGCAAATTTGTTCCTCGTGCTATCTTGGTGGATCTAGAACCAGGGACCATGGACTCTGTTCACTCAGGTCCTTTAGGTCAGATCTTCAGACCAGACAACTTTGTTTTTAGTCAGTTGGAGGCAAGCAACAACTGGGCCAAGGGCCACTATACAGAGGGGGCCAAGCTGGCTGACTCGGTCCTGGATGTGGTTCGGAAGGAGGCCGAGAGCTGTGACTGCCAGCAGGGCTTCCAGCTGACCCACTCGCTGGGAGGGGGTATGGGTTCTGGAATGGGCACCTTGCTCATCAGCAAGACCTGTAAAGAATATCCTGACCACATCCTGAACACCTTCAGTGTGGTGCCCTCACCCAAAGTGTCCGACCCTGTGGTTGAGCACTACAACGCCAACGTCCATGAGCTGGTGGAGAACACTGATGACACTTACTGCACTGACAACAAGGTCCTTTACGACATCTGTTTCTGCAACTTCAAGCTGACCATGCCAACCTACAGGGACCTGAACCACCTCGTCTCAGCCACCATGAATGGTGTCACCACCTGCCTCTGCTTCCCTGGCCAGCTCAATGCTGACCTCCACAAGCTAGCAGTCAACATGGTGCCCTTCCCACGGCTCCACATCTTCCTCCTGGCTTTGCCCCTCTAACCAGCCATGGAAGCCAGCAGTATCGGGCCCTCCCTGTGCCCGAGCTCACCCAGCAGGTCTTAGATGCCAAGAACATGACGGCTGCCTGTGACCCCCGCCATGGCCCGTACCTCACCGTGGCTGCTGCCTCCCGTGGATGGATGTCCACGAAGGAGGTGCATGAGCAGATGCTCAACATGCAGAACAAGAACAGCAGCTACTTCATGGAATGGATCCCCAACAATGTCAAGACGGCCATCTGCGACATCCCACCCCATGGCCTCATAAGGGCACTCACCTTCATTGGCCACAGCACGGCCATCCAGGAGCTGTTTAAGTGCATCTCAGAGGGGTTCACTGCCATATTCCTCCAGAAGGCCTTCCTCCACTGGTACACAGGTGAGGGCATGGATGAGATGGAGTTCACCGAGGCTGAGAGCAACATGAACGACCTTATCTCCGAGTACCAGCAGTACCAGGATGCCACTGCAGAAGAGGAGGATTTCAGTGAGGAGGCCGAAGAGGAGGCGTAAGGCCGAGTCCCCACAACCGCAGGCTTCTCAGTCCCCTCAGCCTTCCTCCTCAACCGCCCCTTTCTTCTCCCTCAGAATTTGTGTTTTCTGCCTCTATCTTGCTTTTTCTTTTTGGTGGGGGGGGGTGGTTTCTAGAACACTGCCTGGTATATGATAGGTGCTCAATAAATATTTGTTGTTTGTTGAATGTCTGCTCTCTCTTTCCACTCTGGGGCACCTAGATTTCTGCCATTCTGGGTAACCCTATATTTCCTTCTCGTGCCCACTCCTCCGACCTGTCCAGTTAACATTTCCCTCTCCTGTTTTTCAGATAACTCTCCAAGAAGCCAAAAATAAATGGGAATTGAAAACAAAAACAAACCAACGAACAAAAATAAAAGCCTCCAAGACCTCCTGAACTGAACAATTCTAATCCTCCCTGGGAATGGCTCTGCCATTGGGTTATGAATCTTTTTAAGCTGCAGTGTTTTATATAAAATAAATATATTTTACTTAAATATATTTTTACACAAATGGAATTTCTATATTTCAAGGTAGAATTGTATGTAACTATGCAATTTGGTCAGTTGGATTTAGTTCAGTTGACCTTCCTACCATAATATTAAAGGGTATAGAGATATAATAGTTCTAACACTCTTAGAGCTTTAAAAACTGCTAGGATGGGGGAGGAGTTTCAACATGGCGGAAGAGTAAGACGCGGAGATCACCTTCCTCTCCACAAATACATCAGAAATACATCTACATGTGGAACAACTCCTACAGAACACCTACGGAATGCTGGCAGAAGACCACAGACCTCCCAAAAGGCAAGAAACTCCCCACATACCTGAGTAGGGCAAAAGGAAAAAGGAAAAACAGAGACAAAGAATAGGGACAGGGTTTCCCTGGTGGCGCAGTGGCTGAGAATCTGCCTGCTAATGCAGGGAACATGGGTTCGAGCCCTGGTCTGGGAGGATCCCACATGCCGCGGAGCAACTAGGCCCATGAGCCACAACTACTGAGCCTGCGCGTCTGGAGCCTGTGCTCCGCAACAAGAGAGGCCGCGATAGTGAGAGGCCTGTGCACCGTGATGAAGAGTGGCCCCCGCTTGCCACAACTAGAGAAAGCCCTCGCACAGAAACGAAGACCCAACACAGCAAAAATAAATTAATTAATAAACTCCTACCTCCAACATCTTCCAAAAAAAAAAAAAAAATAGGGATGGGACCTGCACCAGTGGGAAGGAGCAGTGAAGGAGGAAAGGTTTCCACACACTAGGAAGCCCCTTCGCGGGCGGACACCGCGGGTGGCGGAGGGGGTAAGCTTTGGAGCCACGGAGGAGAGCACACCAACAGGGGTGCGGAGAACAAAGCGGAGAGATTCCCGCACAGAGGATCTGGGCCGACCGGCACTCACCAGCCCGAGAGACTTGTCTGCTCACCCGCCGGGAAGGGCGGGGCTGGGAGCTGAGGCTCAGGCTTCGGAGATTGGATCCCTGGGAGAGGATTGGGGTTGGCTGCGTGAACACAGCCTGAAGCGGTTAGTGCCCCACAGCTAGCAGGAAGGGAGTCCGGGGAAAGGTCTGGAGCTGCCGAAGAGGCAAGAGACTTTTTCTTGCCTCTTTGTTTCCTGGTACGCGAGGAGAGGAGATTAAAAGCGCCGCTTAAAGGAGCTCCAGAGACGGGCGCCAGCCGCGGGTTTCAGCGCAGACCCCAGAGACAGGCATGAGACACTAAGGCTGCTGCTGAAGCGACCAAGAAGCCTATGTGCGAGCACAGGTCACTCTCCACACCTCCCCTCCCGGGGAGCCTGTGCAGCCCGCCACTGCCAGGGTCCTGGGATCCAGGGACAACTTCCCCGGGAGAACGCACGGCGCGCCTCTGGCTGGTGCAACGTCACGCCGGCCTCTGCCGCCACAGGCTCACTCCGCATCTGTACCCCTCACTCCCCCTGACCTGAGTGAGCCAGAGTCCCCGAATCAGCGGCTCCTTTAACCCCGTCCTGTCTGAGAGAAGTACATACTCTCTCGAGCGACCTACACGGAGAGGTGGGGCCAAATCCAAAGCTGAACCCCGGGAGCTGTGCGAACAAAGAAGAGAAAGGGAAATCTCTCCCAGGAGCCTCAGGAGCAGCGGATTAAATCTCCACAATCAACTTGATGTACCCTGCATCTGTGGAATACCTGAATAGACAACAAATCATCCCAAATTGAGGAGGTGGACTTTGGGAGCACCGATGTATATACTTTTTCCCCTTTTTCTCTTTTTGTGAGTGTGTATGCTTCTGTGTGTGATTTTGTCTGTATAGCTTCACTTTTACCATTTGTCCTAGGGCTCTGTCCATGTTTTTTATTATTACTTTAAAAAAATTCTTTTTCTTAATTAGTTTTTACTTTTTATTTTAATAACTTTATTTTACTTTACATTGCTTTATTTTATTTTATCTTCTTTCTTTCTTTCTTTCTTTTCTCCCTTTTATTGTGAGCCATGTGGAGGACAGGCTCTTGGTGCTCCAGCCAGGAGTCAGGGCTGTGCCACTGAGGTGGGAGAGCCAAGTTCAGGACACTGGTCAACAAGAGACCTCCCAGCTCCACGTAATATCAAATGGTGAAAATCTCCCAGAGATCTCCATTTCAATGCCAAGACCCAGCTTCACTCAATGACCAGCAAGCTACAGTGCAGGACACCCTATGCTGAACAACTAGCAAAACAGGAAGACAACCCCATCCATTAGCACAGAGGCTGCCTAAAATCATAATAAGGCCACAGACACCCCAAAACATACCACCAGATGTGGACCTGCCCACCAGAAAGACAAGATCCAGCCTCATCCACCAGAACACAGGCATTAGTCCCCTCCACCAGGAAGCCTACACAACCCACTGAACCAAACTTAGCCACTGGGGACAGACACCAGAAACTACAGAAAATAGGAACCCGCAGCCTGTGAAAAGGAGACCCCAAACACAGTAAGTTAAGGAAAATGAGAAGACAGAGAAACACACAGCAGATGAAGGAGCAAGATAAAAACCCACCAGACCTAACAAATGAAGAGGGAATAGGCAGTCTACCTGAAAAAGAATGCAGAATAATGATAGTAAATATGATCCAAAATCTTGGAAATAGGATAGAGAAAATGCAAGAAACATTTAACAAGGACCTAGAAGAACTAAAGAGCAAACAAACAGAGATGAACAATGTAATAAATGAAATTTAAAATTCTCTACAAGGGATCAATAGCAGAAATAACTGAGGTAGAAGAATGGATAAGTGACCTGGAAGATAAAATAGTGGAAATAACTACTGCAGAGCAGAATAAAGAGAAAAGAATGAAAAGAATTGAGGACAGTCTCAGAGACCTCTGGGACAACATTAAACACACCAACATTCGAATTATAGGGGTCCCAGAAGAAGAAGAGAAAAAGAAAGCGTCTGAGAAAATATTTGAAGAGATTATAGTTGAAAACTTCCCTAATATGGGAAAGGAAAGAGTTAATCAAGTCCAGGGAGCACAGAGAGTCCCTTACAGGATAAATCCAAGGAGAAACATGCCAAGACACATATTAATCAAACTATCAAAAATTAAATACAAAGAACAAATATTAAAAGCAGCAAGGGAAAAACAACAAGTAACACGTAAGGGAATCCCCATAAGGTTAACAGCTCATCTTCCAGCAGAAGCTCTGCAAGCCAGAATGGAGTGGCAGGACATATTTAAAGTGATGAAAGAGAAAAACCTACAACCAAGATTACTCTACCCAGCAAGGATCTCATTCAGATTTGACAGAGAAATTAAAAGCTTTACAGACAAGCAAAAGCTAAGAGAATTCAGCACCACCGAACCAGGTTTACAACAAATGCTAAAGGAACTTCTCTAGGCAGGAAACAAGAGAAGGAAAAGATCTACAATAATAAACCCAAAACAATTAAGAAAAAGGTAATAGGAACATACATAACAGTAATTACCTTAAATGTAAATGGATTATACGCTCCAACCAAAAGACATAGACTGGGGTTTCCCTGGTGGTGCAGTGGTTGAGAGTCTGCCTGCCGATGCAGGGGACATGGGTTCGTGCCCCGGTCTGGGAAGATTCCACATGCCACGGAGTGGCTAGGCCCATTAGCAATGGCCTCTGAGCCTGGGCGTCCAGAGCCTGTGCTCAACAACGGAAGAGGCCACAACAGTGAGAGGCCGGCGTACCACAGAAAAAAAAAAAAAAAGACACAGACTGGCTGAATGGATACAAAAACAAGACCCATATATATGCTGTCTACAAGAGACCCACTTCAGACCTAGGGACACATACAGACTGAAAGTGAAGGGATGGAAAAAGATATTCCATGCAAATGGAAATCAAAAGAAAGCTGGAGTAGCAATTCTCATATCAGACAAAATAGACTTTAAAACAGAGACTATTACAAGAGACCAAGAAGGACACTACATAATGATCAAGGGATCAGTCCAAGAAGAAGATATAACAACTGTCAATATTTATGCACCCAACATAGGAGCACCTCAATACATAAGGCAAATACTAACAGCCATAAAAGGGGAAATCGACAGTAACACAATCATAGTAGGGGACTTTAACACCCCACTTTCACCAATAGACAGATCATCCAAAATGAAAATAAATAAGGAAACACAAGCTTTAAATGATACATTAAACAAATAGACTTAATTCATATTTATAGGACATTCCACCCAAAAACAACAGAATACACATTCTTCTCAAGTGCTCATGGAACATTCTCCAAGATAGATCATACCTTGGGTTACAAATCAAGCCTTGGTAAATTTAACAAAATTGAAATCATATCAAGTATCTTTTCCGACCACAAAGCTATGAGACTAGGTATCAATTACCGGAAAAAATATGTAAGAAAACAAACACACGGAGGCTAAACAACACATTACTTAACAACCAAGAGATCACTGAAGAAATCAAAGAGGAAATCAAAAGATACCTAGATACAAATGACAATGAAAACACAACGACCCAAAACCTATGGGATGCAGCAAAAACAGTTCTAAGAGGGAAGTTTATAGCTATCCAAGCCTACCTTAAGAAACAAGAAACACCTCAAATAAACAACCTAACCTTACACCTAAAGCAATTAGAGAAAGAAGAACAAAAAAACCCCACAGTTAGCAGAAGGAAAGAAATCATAAAAATCAGATCAGAAATAAATGAAAAAGAAATGAAGGAAACGATAGCAAAGATCAATAAAACTAAAAGCTGGTTCTTTGACAAGATAAACAAAATTGATAAACCATTAGCCACACTTATCAAGAAAAAAAAGGAGGAGACTCAAATCAATAGAATTAGAAATGAAAAAGGAGAAGTAACAACTGACACTGCAGAAATACAAAGGATCATGAGAGATTACTACAAGCAACTATATGCCAATGAAACGGACAACCTGGAAGAAATGGACAAATTCTTAGAAACGCTCAATGCTCCGAGATTGAACCAGGGAGAAATAGAAAATATGAACAGACCAATCACAAGCAGTGAAATTGAAACTGTCATTAACTCTCTTCCAACAAACAAAAGCCCAGGACCAGATGGCTTCACAGGCGAATTCCATCAAACATTTAGAGAAGAGCTAACACCTATCCTTCTCAAACTCTTTCAAACTATAGCAGAGGGAGGAACACTCCCAAACTCATTCTACGAGGCCACCACCACTCTGATGCCAAAACCAAAGATGTCACAAAGAAAGAAAACTACAGGTCAACATCACTGATGAACATAGATGCAAAAATCCTCAACAGGGCTTCCCTGGTGGCACAGTGGTTGAGAGTCCACCTGCCAATGCAGGGGACACGGGTTCATGCCCCGGTCCAGGAAGATGCCACATGCCGCGGAGTGGCTAGGCCCGTGAGCCATGGCCGCTGAGCCTGCGCGTCCGGAGCCTGTGCTCTGCAATGGGAGAGGCCACAACAGTGAGAGGCCCGCGTACCGCAAAAAAAAAAAAAAAAAAAATTCTCAACATAATACTAGCAAACAGAATCCAACAGCACATTAAAACGATCATACACTATGATCAAGTGGGGTTTATCCCAGGAATGCAAGGATTCTTCAATATACGCAAATCAATCAATTTGATACACCATATTAACAAATTGAAGGAGAAAAACCATATGACCATCTCAGTAGATGCAGACAAAGCTTTTGACAAAATTCAACACTGATTTATGATAAAAACCCTGCAGAAAGTAGGCACAGAAGGAACTTACCTCAACATAATAAAGGCCATATATGACAAACCCACAGCCAACATCGTCAGCAATGGTGAAAAACTGAAACCATTTCCACAAAGATCAGGAAAAAGACAAGGTTGCCCACTCTCACCACTATTATTCAACATAGGTTTGGAAGTTTTAGCCACAGCAATCAGAGAAGAAAAAGAAATAAAAGGAATCGAAATCGGAAATGAAGAAGTAAAGTTGTCACTGTTTGCAGATGACATGATACTATCCATAGAGAATCCTAAACATGCTACCAGAAAACTATTAGAGCTAATCAATGAATTTGGTAAAGTAGCAGGATACAAAATTGATGCACAGAAAAATCTTGCATTCCTACACACTAATGATGAAAAATCTGAAAGTGAAATTAAGAAAACACTCCCATCACAATGAAAAGAATAGAATATCTAGGAATAAACCTACCTAAGGAAGCAAAAGACCTGTATGCAGAAAAGTATAAGAAACTGATGAAAGAAATTAAAGATGATACAAATAGATGGAGAGATATACCATGTTCTTGGATTGGAAGAATCAACATTGTGAAAATGACTCTATTACCCAAAGCAATCTACAGATTCAATGCAATCCCTATCAAACTACCACTGGCATTATTCACAGAACTAGAACAAAAAATTTCACAATTTTTATGGAAACACAAAAGCCTCTGAATAGCCAAAGGAATCTTGAGAAAGAAAAACGGAGCTGGAGGAATCAGGCTCCCTGACCTCAGACTATACTACAAAGCTACAGTAATCAAGACAGTATGCTACTGGCACAAAAACAGAAATATAGATCAATGGAACAGGATAGAAAGCCCAGAGATAAACCCACACACATATGGTCACCTTATCTTTCATAAAGGAGGCAAGAATATAAAATGGAGAAAAGACAGCCTTTTCAATAAGTGGTGCTGGGAAAACTGGACAGCTACATGTAAAAGAATGAAATTAGAACACTCCCTAACACCATACACAAAAAGAAGCTCAAAATGGATTAAAAACCTAAATGTAAGGTCAGACCTCATCAAACTCTTAGAGGAAAACATAAGCAGAACACTCTATGACATAAATCACAGCAAGATCCTTTTGAGTCACCTCCTAGAGAAATGGAAATAAAAACAAAAATAAACAAATGGGACCTAATGAAACTTAAAAGCTTTTGCACAGCAAAGGAAACCATAAACAAGACGAAAAGACAGCCCTCAGAATGGGAGAAAATATTTGCAAATGAAGCAACTGACAAAGGATTAATCTCCAAAATTTACAAAGCAGCTCATGCAGCTCAACATTAAAGAAACAAACAATCCAATCCAAAAATGGGCAGAAGACCTAAATAGACATTTCTCCAAAGATATACAGATTGCCAACAGACACATGAAAGAATGCTCAACATCATTATGCAAATCAAAACTACAATGAGATATCATCTCACACCTGTCAGAATGGCCATCATCAAAAAAACTACAAACAATAAATGCTGGAGAGGGTGTGAAGAAAAGGGAACCCTTTTGCACTGTTGGTGGAAATGTTAATTGATACAGCCACTATGGAGAACAGTATGGAGGTTCCTTAAAAAACTAAAAATAGAACTACCATACCACCCCGAAATCCCACTACTGGGCATATACCCTGAGAAAATCATAATTCAAAAAGAGTCATGTAGCACAATGTTCACTGCAGCTCTATTTACAATAGCCAGGACATAGAAGCAACCTAAGTGTCCATCGACAGATGAATGGATAAAGAAGATGTGGCACATATATACAATGGAATATTACTCAGCCATAAAATGAGTTATTTGTAGTGAGGTAGATGGACCTAGAGACTGTCATGTAGAGTGAAGTAAGTCAGAAAGAGAAAAACAAATACCATATGCTAACACATGTATCTGGAATCTAAAAAAAGAAAAAAAAATGGTCAGAAGAACCCAGGGGCAAGACGGGAATAAAGACGCAGACCCACTAGAGAATGGACTTGAAGATACAGGGAGGGGCAATGGTAAGCTGGGACAAAGTGTGACAGTGGCATGGACATATATACACTACCAAATGTAAAATAGATAGCTAGTGGGAAGCAGCTGCATAGCACAGGGAGATCAGCTTGGTGCTTTGTGACCACCTAGAGGGGTGGGATAGGGAGGGTGGGAGGGAGGGAGATGCAAGAGGGAAGAGATATGGGACATATGTATATGTATAACTAATTCACTTTGTTATAAAGCAGAAACTAACACACCATTGTAAAGCAATTATACTCCAATAAAGATGTTTTAAAAAAAAAAACTGCTAGGATAATATATACTGACATAGTTTGTATGCTGTACAATTCTACTACTGTCATATAGCCAAAGCCACGATTTCTATTTTCTAAAATGTCTTAGGACATGAGAAAATTATGTGATTTCTAAAAGAGAGATAATGTATAATGGAGCATATCAAGCACTTTGAGAAACACTGCATTTATATCATTAGCACATGTTGTATCTTTCTATTATTAGCAAATTGCAGGCTTAATAAGTACTTGAGGATGGAAAGATGGAAAAAGCCATGGAAGGAGTTTACTAAAGGTAAAATATCATCACGCTAAAATGAGGTTTACTTGGATGAGCTGAACACATTATGAATTATTAAGACAGGTTGGTTGCCATCACCCTAAAATACTATCAGGTGACACTATTTAGAATTATTGTCAATCCTTAATTTACTAACTCAGAATGCATTTCTTCAGGTAACTCTGTTATATCTGAGCAGAATCTATACAGGTGATGGTTGAAAAACGTGCATTCATAGTGAAAAATATAGGAACAACATTGCAACACTAAAAATATGTAAAGACATAATAAGAAGTAACAAGACTACTACAGTTTTTTGTTCACTTGTTTCAAGAATGCTGTTTCATGAAAAACGGGATTACTTTTGTAAGGAAGTAGGTAGAAAAATTTCAGGAGATTCTGAAGAGTGTTTTTAAATGATTTAGAGGTTGAGATAGTGATCTTTAGGGGTAATTCTCTTTGAAAATATTTCTAAGGAAATCTGGAAAAAAATTTATGTCTCTCAAGGAAAAAAAAATAGTTTCAGGATGTTGAGAAAAACAGAAAAAGATTTATGTGATCACCAAGAGATGAATAAGAAGTAGAATGGTTGGGTCAGCTGCTCCCCTGTGTTAGTGATCAGGTACTACTGTTATCAGGGGTTCCTAACTGTCATCCTGACTTAAGCAGACCCCACGGGAGGACCATGTGTACCCTACCGATGGTATACCCAATCTTAAAGTTGAATTTAATTGCCTTGTAGTGCCTGCACACTTTTAAAAGGAAAAAAAGATGGTATAAAGAATAAAATTGCCAAAACCTAATCCCCAATAATAGGCATTCATTAAGTAAATCACGTATTTTTTATATCATTACATATATTTTTAAGGATGATGATAGAATAACCATAAATTTTATCAAACTAAAAAAATTGGGGGAGAGCAAAGAGATGTTATTAGAAATGACCCCAGGAAAAGTGAAATAAATCAGACTGATCCAAGCACACCAGGATTTATAAAATACTATAAATTATATATTCAAAATTGATACGTTGTAGAAGTGTATGAAGTAGCTCAACTTCATTAGATTATGCCAAGGTGTTTTCTAAAGTGACTGTGCAGTTTATCACATCTTCACCAAAACTTGATATTACAATACCTTTAAATTTTACCAATACAATGGGTGTAAAATGTATTTCATTATGGTTTAAGTTGGCATATCCCTGATTACTAATAAAGTTGAACACATTTTCTTAAGTTTATTGGCTGTTTATTCTTCCTCATCTGTGAAATGTCTGTTAATGTCTTTTACCTTTTTCTCCAATAGATTGTCTTTTCATATTGGTTTGATGTTTTCATGTTCTGGACACTATCCTTTATTGGTTATATATGTTGCAAATATTTTCTCCCAGTTTGTGAGGTGACATTTCCTCAGTTTTCGGCGGGGGGGGATCTTGTGATAAACTAATATGATATTTATCACTGTTTCTTCATGTTTTATTATTTTGATGTATTGATTAAGAATCCATTCCTATACAGAGTTGACCTATTTACTTCTAAAAGTATTGAAATCCTGCCTTTCATAATGAAATGCTCCAGCTGTCTGGAATTGATTTTTGTATACGGTGAGGGGAGATCTTAGGGGGAAGGGTGGAAGGTAGCTTCTCCTCACTTAGTGACATTCAGAGATCTGAATACACGTCCTCTGCGGGCGGCAAGCACAGTGGACTGGGTCAGAGTCATGCCTGAGCAAGCTGAGAAGAGCTTGCCCTAGGGGCTTCCGCCAGCAGAGCAGACTCTGTGCAGGGTCTCTGATGTAGTCTTGCTACCGATGCAGGTCTGCAGGTTTGTTACCTTTTTCACACATGTGTAGCCTGAACAAACCCATGTAGGCCACTGGGCAATGCAGATAACATACCCAACCCCACCCAGCACATGCCCAATACTGTGCTTGCTTACATCTCTAGATACATGCTTTCTCATTTTGGTCTCCAAATATTTTCCTTCATAAATTAGCCATGCATTTGAAAATATGTTTATGTTTTATCCAGTACTTTAAATGTCCTTCCCTAAGAAGTGTTCTATGAACATCTATCTACTTAGCCAAGTTGCCTGCAACAGAAGTCTGTAATGTGGTTTCAAAGTGCTTTGAAGTGGAGTCTAGACTGAATGAGCATTAAACCAAAGTTTATGCTAAAGGTGTAAACATAGTCCCTGTTTTTTTTTTACTTTATAAGATTTTAATTTACAAATTAAAAAGCTACATTTTTTTTCCTTTTTCTCTTCTTCCTTTACATCACTCTTTTCCTTATCTTTCTCTTTCTCTTTGTCATCTTTTCTAGCCTTTTTGCTGTCTTCTTTTTCCTGCCCTTCTTCTCTGCATCCCAGTTGGCGATCTTGTTGTTGATGAGGTTGTATAAATATAAATTTTTTAAAGACCTTATTCTTTTTTAAATTATTATTATTAATTTGTTTATTTATTTTTGCTGTGTTGGGTCTTCGTTTCTGTGCGAGGGCTTCCTCTAGTTGTGGCAAGCGGGGGCTACTCTTCATCGCGTTGTGCGGGCCTCTCACTATCGCGGCCTCTCTTTTTGGAGAGCACAGGCTCCAGACGCGCAGGCTCAGTACTTGTGGCTCACAGGCCTAGTTGCTCTGCGGCATGTGGGATCCTCCCAGACCAGGGCACGAACCCGTATCCCCTGCATTAGCAGGCAGATTCTCAAACACTGTGCCACAAGGGAAGCCCACATTTTTAATTTTTTAATTTTAAACAAGTATAGTAGGCTTGTTTTAAACAAGTATAGTAGGCTCTAAGAAACCAGTGTTTTCTGACACTGACTTTTCTGCTGACTTCTTTTAAAGTACTCCAAAATCAAATAAATTTCTCTAATTACCTCAAATCTTGAGAAAATTTAACTTAAAAATTAGAGAAACAGAAACGATTAGAAATTAGAAAGGTTTCTTTGATGAAGCTTTATTTTTACAAATGAGGATACTCAATTTTAAGAATAGTACTAAAACAAAATGACACAAATCAGAGAAAAATTTCAAGAATGCTAAAGCACCACTTCTGATGACATCTGTAGTGAATGCTGTGGTGTGCTGCCAAGATTCCCCCTCCAGGACCATGACATCTATACCCCTATCAGCCAGGATGTTGGCTACTGACTGTTTGCAATTAAGTTTTCTTCTGGAAATTGCCTTTGACAGAAGAAAGCCACCTGCCCAAATATCACTTCATCTTTAAAGATACTTCCCTGGTGGCGCAGTGAATAAGACTCTGCGCTCCCAAAGCAGGGGGCCTGGGTTTGATCCCTACTCAGGGAACTAGATCCCAAATGCATGCCACAACTAAGAGTTCACATGCCACAACTAAGAAGCCCACAAGCTGCAACTAAGGAGCCCACAAACTGCAACTAAGACCCAGTGCAACTAAATAAATAAATAAATAAATATATTTAAAAAGATACACTTAATTTAGCATCTGGTTAAAATCTTGGCCTTGCTGCCTCAAATTAGGACAGCTCTGAATGACCATCCCAGCTCCAGAGCTCCCCACATAATCAGCTGAGGCCTTTCTTGCAACTACTGGGTTGGCCAAGAAGTGCGTTCCATAACACCTTATAGAAAAACCCGAACGCACTTCTTGGCCAACCCAACTCATCACAAATCACTCTCTCCTTTTGCCCAATCCTGCTTCCTTTACACCTCTTTACATATCCTGTATCCAAGAACACTTGGACCCAGTCAACTTCCTGAACACATATCTCTGTTGAGTCTTTTTTCCAGTGAATTTGATCTAAGAGAGTTAGTACCAAGAATAATCCCAGGAAGCAGACTCTAAGATAAAACGTTTGAGTTGGATCATCCTTTGGCCAACTGGCAATAAGGACCCTGTCACTGGGGCTAAGTAGATTCCTGATGTCTCCTAGCATGCTGTAACTGTTCCAATGTTATAACTTTCACCAATGACAAACTGGTAGAAGGGAATGCATTGGTGTGGGCAATATCTCAGGTATTTTAGAAGCCTGGAGGCTTTAGTAGTAAAGGTTATAATGAAAAGGTAAGGATAATTAACTGTTCATTTAAGGAAAAGTGTGAAGGCAAGAAGGCCTTCTTGGAAGCAAATAAAAGGGGCTCTAATCTTTGCTGCCAAAGGGCAGGAAATGCTAACTATTGGACCCAGTAATCATGAAGTAGTATATTTCCAGAAAATGTTGAATTTTCAGCCCAACAAGTCTGCCATTCCAAGGTCAGGATCTTGATGAGAAAGGAATAGGACCGTGAAACACAGGATGGGAAGATTAAGCACTCAATTTTAAATCCTTAGGTTTTGCTGAACTCTCCAGACCTGCATGGTGGCCCACTTGTTTGTGTTTAAGGCTAGTAGTGTCCACCCTTCCTTACACATGATGCAGAGACTCTGCTTTGAAAGACAACACATGCCCTTCTCAAGATCTACCCCCACTTTCTTCTCTAGCTACCAAACCAATTGTCAGGGTCAAGTCATGACATAACCTGGCCAAGAATGTTCTGGGCCCTATTGAGAGAGAAAAGGATATATATGCTAAAGGAGTTGCAGGGCCAAAAAACATGTCAGTGGGAGCCAGGAGAGTAGGACTAGATCCTGACAGTGCAGGATCAAAAGGGTGTAGAGCATAAGTTTTCACAAAGGAGAGTTTGTTGATTTGGAAGCATCCTCATATGATACAGGATTTAACACCCTGGCAAGCACCCAGGTAACAGTGCAAACATACTCCTAGATGGCTCTTGGATTCTAAAAAGGCTGTAATCCACACTAAGTGAAGTAGAAATGCTGTGATTGCCATGGCAGATGTGAAAGAAAGGATCAACAGATTCAGGGAAATGGGGATTCTGGAGTAGAGAGAAAACACAAGGCTGGAGAACCCACCACCTTCTAGGGACAGCTTAGAGAACATGGTAAGAAACGAGCTGGTTAGAGGGGCACTAGAATCATTGAGAAGATCAGTGGTGGCTGTTGTCTGCAGGCCAGGGCTAAGGTAAGAGACGCTACTATAGCACTTCTCTCCCTGAAAGTGATAGAGATGATAGAGGCCAGCAGGGATGATAGGGATGATAATAGAGGCCACGTAGTGATGATGCTGAACGATCAGAAGCAAGTTGGGGGATATTATCATTATGAGTGGGTAATTACTCACAAGGAGCTATGGAGATGTTCAAAGGACATGGCATTCCTAAGGCAAAGTCATGGGCAGCCAACAAGTATTGATATATTTCTCAATATATACAACAAAAAGAAATCAAGGATGGATAATCAAGAGGCTTAGGATAGCTGCCCTAGTAAAAAGCCCAGTTTGTAGACCTGAGCCAGTCTTAGACCTAAAATCCAACGATTAAAAGAGATGCCGGGTCCCTAAGAGAAATAACCTTGCAAAAGAACAGCAAGCATATATGGTAGTCCCTGATTAAAAGGACCGATAGCCATTTACTCAGATTATCATAAAGTTGGAAAAGAGGAACACTCATACTTTTTGAGGACTGTTAGGCACAGGTCCAAATTAACATTGCTAACCAGAGGCCCAAAGAGTCATCATGGCCCCTGTTGGAGTGGAGATGTATGGGAGCCAGATATTAAGTAAAGTCCTGGTCCAAGTTTGGCTTACGGTAGGTCCACTAGGTCCATAGTGGTCATTCCCTGGGTCTCCAGAGGTATAACTGGAATGGAAATATTTGGTGGTCTGTAGAACCTCCACATTTGGTCCTTGGCATGTAGGGTAAAATCTATCATGGTAGAAAAAGCCCAGTGAAAACCTATGAGACTTCCCTTTCACAGATAAAAATATTTCATCCTGCTGGTAGTGGCAGAGATTAGTACCACCCTTATAGACCTAAAGAACGCAGAGGTAGTGGTCACCATCACTTTCCATTTAAATTCATGGTATCCATAATGAATTCCACAAAGCCAGATGGCTCCTGTACATGACATTTGACTACCACAAACTTAACCAATTGCAGCTACTGCGCCAGGTGTGGTATATTTACCACAGCAGATTAGTATAGCCTCAGGTACAAACTATGCAGCCGTTGATCTAGCAAATGTGATCTCTTCTATTCCTATCAGGAAAGAGGATCAGAAGTAGTTCATATTCGTGTCAGATGTACAATCATACACATTTAATCTTGCACAAGGCTATGCCAACTCTGCACGGTAGGTCACAATATAGTCCAAATGAACCATCTGGATCATCTGGACATTTCACAAAATGTCACATTGGCCCACGATATTGATGACATCATGTTGATCAGACCAGAAGAGCAAGAAATGGCAAGTGGAGGCCTTGGTTAAGACACATGTGTTCCAGAAAGTGGAGGATAAACCTTAAAGATTCAGGGACTTCACACAGCAGTGAAGTTTGAAGGGGTCGAATGGTCTAGGGTATGCCAGAACATTCCCTCCAAAGTAACACACAAATTATTACATCTTGGCATTCCCACCGCAAAGAAAGAAGAATGACACCAGATATGCCTCTTCAGGTTCTGGAGGTAGCATATTCCAAACTCTGAGCAATTGATTCAATGACGTGGAATGTAGCCAGTTTTGACTGTGACCAAGGACAGCAAACAACTCTGCAGCACTGCACCAGCTGCAGGCAAGCAGCTTGGCTTCACAGGCTGTGTAACCTGGTAGGCCCCACGGTATTAAATTTCCTCAAGATTTGAAGCAGTTCTAAAAATTAATATGGTTTTGCAGTAATTCAATATAGGTAAGTCAGATAGACAGCACTGGTTGCTTAAAGCCTGCTGCCATCCTTCATGTTTAAAATTTGGGTACTGGAAAGAAAGACATTTTCCATATTGGGACTGATGTGATTACTAGCCCCCCATCTATATGAGGACAATGTCTAGATAATGAATACAAATAGTCATAAATGAAGGGATTTCTCATAAGCTCTCAGAAGCCAAAATAATCACTTGAAAAATGAATGATTTGATTAACTACATAGTTATTTCCTCTACATAAAACTGTAGTCTTCAACTATTAGACCTCATAAGGACCTTCAAGGTCATCGAGTCCAAGGCTTTAATTTTACAAATGAAGAAACTGAGGCAAAAAAAAAAAAAAGATTAAGGAATTTGCCTAATATATTTTTGATTTAAATTTTACCAAAGCCTAATTTACATCCAATTATATTCTCATAAAACTAAGTCTAATCAATTCCATATTTAACAATTAAAAACCAAAATCAATCAAATCTAAAATGCAATCATGTAAAAGAGATTCATATATTAAATCATAAAAAATAGAACAGGTGATTAAACAAGGAGTCATTCGCCCAAGCCATCTCCTTATCTGGAAACATAGTTCATGTGTCATGTGGTCTTAAGTCTTTATTTCTTCCAACAAAATCCTTTACACAAACTCATAATGACACAAAGTTGCTAAAATTTATGTCCCCATTTCCCCTGATTAATTTATAGACTGAACATTATCACTTTTAATCATTTTATGAGACTGGTATTTTTATGGCCAGAAAAGTCCTCAAGGTTATCTTTTGTGTTATAGAATTTGGTCTCTAAGCTCTACAAATCCAAATCTGATGGTGTGATGAGCCAGAGGAAAAAAAATAACTTACTCCTCCCAAACCTATATAAAGCTAATGGTTGCCATAAAAGTCAGAAGTCATTCAAGCAAAGGTTTCTGTTGATCAAACCCTATAGACTTTTTAATACTAATTTCTCTTGGCTTCTTTCCTTAAACTTGGGTGCTTCCACTCCTTGGCCTAATTAATCACTCTCCTGATTCCCTTTCTAACCTCTCTGACTACTTCTTCTCAGCCTCCTTTACATCACCTCTGCTTAGCTCTTAAACATTAGAATGCCTAAGGATTCTATCCTTGCCTTATTCCCTTCTTTACACTCTATGACAGGGATTCTTAACAAAGCAGGTGTGAATTTGAATATTTCCATAACCCCTCAAATTCAGTATTCTCTTCAATTATGAAAGCATAAAATAAACTATGGTAATATTACAGTCACTATCACTCTGTAAACATTTTTTTTAAATCACAGATATTTTTAATATCACATTGAACTTGTTTCAGAGATGTCAGAGTAGCATTCATACTCATCACCTACTTCAAACATACTGTAAGAAAAACCAGCACATAAAAATATGAGAAAGTACAAGAATAAAGGAAGGAATTATGTTTCATGGAAGCAGATGGAAGAAAATGTGCAACTCTTATTAGAAGAATTGAGAAGTGTGTTCTAGAAGTAACATATGACATTGACCTTGAAAGATGAATAAGAGGTGTCCAGATGAGAAAAAGGGGAGAGGCCTTTCCCAACAGAACAATCAAGGATCCTGAGTTGTGAGAAAGGGGTGAACCGTTCTGTTCCATAGCAGCACAGCACGTGAGGGAGGGAGGGAGGGAGGGAGGGAGGGAGGGAGGGAGGGAGGGAGGGAGGGAGGGAGGGGAGAGAAGTGTAGAGGCATATGATCAAGCTGAGAAGATAGATGGAGGAATGGTTGTGAAAGCCTGTGCATGCTATGCTAAGGCCTTCAGATCTTCTCTTACAGGCAATGATAAACCAAAGGTTTTAATCAGTTCAGTATCATATTTGTATTTTAAAGTGCTAAACCTAATATCAATATGGAGGGAAAACTGGTGGCATGAAGACTAGTGAAAGGGCTATTGCAGTAGTTCCTTCAGGAGATGTGAATTGTTGCCTTGGGAGATAAGAAAGCAGTAAAAATAAAAACTGGATTAACTTTCTGGCTTAGGTGATGGGGTAATTGTTATGCCATTAACAAAAAGAGAGCATATAGGAATATGAACATAAAAATCTTAATTTGAAAAGAAGATTGTATACTTTGGGAATGCTTATTCAGCTTCATGCAACAAAGAATATGACTACCAGTGGCTCAACACAAATAAGGTTTTATTTTCCTCATTAAACAAGAAGTTTGGAGGTCAGCAGCTACTGGCACTTGTTCAGCAATTGGTTAGATTTTGGCTTCACTAAAGAAGAAATACAAATGGCAAATAAAATAATGAAAAGTTTAACATCATATCCCATATATATGATATGAATTTACCCATATCACTAGGTAAATTCAAGTTAAAACCATGATGAGCTACTACTAGCATATATTAGAATTGCTAAAATTCAAAAACTGACTACTAAGTGTGGACAAAGATACAGATCAATTGGAACTCTCAAACATTGCTAGTGGGAATGCTAAATTGTAAAGCCGCTTTGGGAAATAGATTAGCAGTTTAATATAAAGTCTTATAAAGTTAAACATACATTTACCACATGACTCAGGAATCCCACCTACAGGTATTTACCCCCCAAAATGAAAGCTTTTATTATGCTAAGTGAAAGAAGACAAAAAAAAATGATATTCTGGAAAGGCAAAACTAAAAGAATTATAATCATATCAGTGGTAGCCATGAGATGGGGAAAAGGGATTCCCTCAAAGAGGCATAAGGGAATTTTACAGGATGGTGGAAATGTTTAATACTCTGATTGTGAAGGCAGTTATATATTTATAAATATTTATCAAAATTCATGGGGCTGTATACCTAAAAGAGTGAATTTTACTCTATGTAAATTTTTCTTCAGTGAACCTGATGTTTAAAAAAAACACAGATCTATTTTTCCAAAGAAAACAAAACACTAATCTGAAAAGATATATGCACCCCTATGTTCATTGTAGTGTTATTCACAATAATCAAGATATGAAAGCAACCTAAGTGTCCATTGATAGACAAATGGATAAAGAAGTTGCGGTGTCTGTGTGTATAGACACACACACGCAATGGAATATTACTCAGCCATAAAAATAATGAAATCTCGCCATTTGCAAGAACATAGATGGACCTAGAGAGTATTATACTAAGTGAAATAAGTCAGACAGAGAAAGACAAATACCAAATGATTTCATTAACGTGCGAAACCTAAAAAACAAAACAAACGAACAAACACAGAACAGAGTTACAAAATAATAGTCATGGGGATGAAATGTACAGCATGAGGGAATATAGTCAATAGTCAATAATATTGTAATAAATTTGTACGGTGACAGATGGTAACTAGACTTATGATGATGATCATTTTGTAATGTATAGAAATACTGAATCATTATGTTATGCACTTGGAAATAACATAGCACTGTAGGTCAGCTATACTTCAAAAAAAAAAAAAGCCCCAAATCACAAGACCATTGCTTATTTTCAGGGAAAAAATTTAAATGATAGACTTAAGGGATTAAGGTGGCAGCATTAAAAATGAGCACAATGTGGAAGAACTAGAGAGCTAAAATCAAACAGTAATTTAACGTTCAGAATTTTTAATATTCAAAGATGTGTCTTTTTACATCTGTGGCAACATATTCAATGGACTTGGAGATAATTTGATTTTTTTCTCACAATGCTATGTAACCACAGATTTCCCTGATTAATACACTTTAATTTTTCAGAATCTTTTGCTTTCCAGCTCTTGTAACCTTGAACAATTCCTCTTTCAACTATCTGTATTTACCTTTATTTCATAATTTACATTTTATTCTGTATCACACACAACAAACTGTTTTACTTAATAACTCTGTAATTTGCCATTAGACTTAATTGTACTAAGTTCATCAAAAAATATAAAGAGACCAAAAGACTTTATAAATCTGATCATATCCTCACTTATAATATATAGTGTCATGGTTTTTTAATTCCTATTTTATTATGTAAAAATTAATTTTCAGCTAATGAAATTTATTATAGTAAAATTCTAGATAGATAGATATCACAGGTTTTGGATGAAACAGTAATTGGAAAAACCCTGCATTCTTCTACTGCTAAGAAATAAATAGCATTTTATTTATTTTTCAAAATTGTCTGTGTGTGTTGCTAATGCTATCCATTCAACTTCTCTAATTATGTCAAAATGCTGTCTTGGAAGACAATGGTTTGATTCACCATGAATTCACAAATAACATTGACTCATTAGAACTCCACATTAGACCTTTTCTCCCATTTCTCATGACAGAATCTCTAGTTCATGAACACAAGTCTAGGATACAATTCGTAGTAAGTTCAAGGACAACGGTGAGTTTTCTGGGTTAATACACACTGAATTTGTGAAGTCAACTCTGCCTAAGTTCTCACCCTAAGTCTTCTGAAAGACGGGCATGCCTGAGCAACATTAAACACACGCGATTTGTTCTCAGGTCAAATTTCTCGCCTATTATGGACGCTTTTTGTCATGGAGGTTTTGTAACATTTGTTCTACACAAGTATTTCTCTTCTGAGTCTGCCCCACCTCCCTGCAGTCCTGGGAGGACTCCCAAATAGAGGTTGTGAATGCACCTCAAGATCCACTTTCTGACCTCCTCTCTACACTGTACATGACTGTTTAATTTCCTATTTAAGACAAATTAATTATTGCATGCTCTAATGAGGTTGCAAAGGATCCCGCTCCAGTCCACAAACATGGAAGAGGTTACCCAGAGGTTTTCCAGATTGATGGGTCCAGGGTGGATGACCTGAAAATGAACTTTGACTAAACTTTGCTCTTTGTGTTCTTGGCAGTCTGTATTTGGAAAGTGGCAATTGTCTGCAGCAGACAGTGTAAAACTACAACCTAGAATTTTATTTGGAGGTTAGCCTTTGGAAGAGGGAGGGGGGAATAAAAAAAAAAAAACTCTTTGTAAGTCTTTTCTATGCTAGTTTTATTAATTGTTTTCTAAGTGTTTTATTCTTCTTTATAATATCCAAGTTACATTTTAAGATGAAAGTATTAGCCAGCTGAAAATTGTTTTTTGTCTTTCTACTCTCCTCTTCCTCTAGGCACTATACAAGTTAGAACTGTTTTTTAACTTGAACCCAATCTACTATAATACAACCTCTATAATGCCCCTCACTTTAGAACTTAGATAATACGCTTACAAATATTAATTGGTTCCCACAACCTATAGGCCATGTATTAAACCCATTTTACTGATTAGATGTAATTCATCTCTGATTTATGTTGTCATTGAAGACAAATGCGTTGAAATCATTAAATTTCAACTCTGCAATACAAGACTACAATCTGTCCAGGAGATTCCCCCTAAACTAATTATTCATCAAAATGAATGTCAGAACTTTTTTCCATTGATGTGCTAGAACACAGCGACAGGGCATTCTGAGATAAATTACTTGGTCTTAGCCTACTCTGGCAGCTGGTCTGGACTCTATAAAACCACTTTTTAAATAACATACTACTCTCCACTTAAAGACACATAAATAAAATAAGTGTTTTACATCATATTCTTCATTATGTTTCCTCATAAGCAACTGATTAAATATCACACTGTTCTCATAAAGAATCATGAATAGGAAGTGGCATATCCCTATGAGAGATGAGAAAATTGACCTGGGAAACGGCTTAGACTGTTTTATGAAATGGTAGATTTGGGATAAGAGGTCAACATTTAGGGGACTTTCCTGGTGGCGCAGTGGTTGAGAGCCCGCCTGCCGATGCAGAGGACACGGGTTTGTGTCCCGGTCCGGGAGGATCCCACATGCCGCGGAGCGGCTGGGCCCGTGGGCCATGGCCACTGAGCCTGCGCGTTTGGAGCCTGTGCTCCGCAACGGGAGAGGCCACAACAGTGAGAGACCCGAGTACCGCAAAAAAAAAAAAAAAAAAAAGTCAACATTTCTTAATTTCTGGCTACTCTTCATTTCTCTTCATTCTCTCATCTGTTTTCTCCTAATGTGACCTGGACAATCCCAGGTGGTGCCAACTTCCCCCTGTAGTCAACACACACATAGAAGCTTTAGCTAAAATGGAAAAAAAAAATGGCAGAGCCTCAATGTACCCCTCTACATGTAGGTAGAAAAAGAGTTTGCGCATTTCTTTTTCCTCAACCAAAATTCCTATAAAGTATAGGGAGCATCATAAAAAGTCACCACAGACTTGGAACCAGACTGAAGTGAACAGGAAAGACTCTTGGTCTCCCCCTAAAACCCTGTGCCATTTCCCAATCTCAGTGGTGCCCTGGAGAAACCAAATTATTTCATCTTCTTAGGTTCTTATTCTTCGGGTCTTAGTTAAATTAGGAACCTTTTTTTAGGTCCCTTCAGATGCAGTGTCCCCATTGGACTCCTGGACATATCACCAGTGCCTTTTTAAATACTGTCCTTTCTAATGCTATTGTGCACTCCTAAAGCCAGGCTGCTGAGCCCAGAGACAAAGCCACTAGAGATTGTTAAACCAATTCCCCTGAGGCTTCCCTAAAGTTTTTGACTGGAGTTCTCTAGTAGCAACCTGTACCTTGACTTGCCTGGAGTTGGACAGGGCTAAGGAAGGCACCTTTCTGGACTAGATCCAATCAGCACATTATCATCAGCAAGACCAGCCCTTAGAACAAAATGGTGTTCTGTGTCTTTTAGTGTCTTTTGAAATTATTAATACATTACCCTTCGGTAGATAGGACTTAGGAAGAAGTGCTGATAGAAGCTTATACCAATAATCTGCCCCCTCTGCTCTTTACTTCCCTTCGCTGGTTCACTGAAAATCCAGGAACAGGACTGGTACATTTCAAATCACACCAGATGGTACTAACTTGACTCAGAGGCTAGAAACTGAGACACAGCTATGATCAAGCCTTTACCACAATTTAGGATGCTGTAGAAAATGGTGCTGTGATGACTTGTTCTATGTTGCTTCCATTCCTCACAGCTTTCACTTTACCTTCCTCTACAGGACAATTTGTTGTTAGTGAAGTTATTGGCGTGAACTTTTAAGTCACTGACTTGTCTTTTAGTAGAAATTTAAGAGGTACCTCCACTGCTCCTGTAAGACAATGTTGTGGACTCAGTGGAAAAGAATGATTGACAGAGTGCTTTTTGAGAGTGATTCTCAGAGTGCCTTCCAAACTAAATTTCATGTCAAGACTTCCGGCCATCTGAATTCCCAAGTTATTCTATATAGAGAGCTCTAGGTGCTCTAAAACCGTCCCCATTGGTCACATGACTATTCCTTTTCTTTTAAAACAGTTTAGGGAGCAGAATCATTAACAAGGCCAAGACCACAGTACAACCACGAAATATTAGACAAAAGTTAATTCCATTTCCCTCTATAATCAGTGTCCCTGAACACAAGTCACAAGCAAAAGAGAGTGTAGCCTAGCTTGCAATTAATTTCTTCATCACAAATTCTGGTGAATTTGTTCTATACTGTCAACTCTTCCCATATTTTCAATGGATTCACTGCTAAAACAGGAAAAAGCCTGAAAGACTAAAGCCATATGACCATAATGAGAATGAAGTTATTTACTCTACAAATCACATTTTTAAATTGTCAAATCCAATAATGTTTTGAGTTAAATGACTGACATACTGGAAAAATTTGGAAGGTGAGAAGACTTTTCTTCCTAAAACATTGTCTATTAGTCATTAAAGCAATCCACACATGTACAAAGATAGATTGCTTCACCGTATATGTTTGTGCACATTCATTTTTAAATAATTAAAATTAAATACTAACTCCAAATTTTTCATCAATCTATATTTTAATGGAAAATATATAATAACTCAGACTCCTCCTTAGGAAGACTTTTATTTCTAGGGGGCTATTATGATATCAAAGGACCTATGGGCCTCTGTATTACCATTATATTCAATCTTCTTTCATCTTTTTTTTATACTGACTCCCTTAGGTTTTTCTTTGCTCTTCCTGTTTAGGGAAGGCAGCTTTTCTTTCTATTATTCCCAACAGTGTTGAGGTGTGAAGCAAACACAAGGCAATCAGATACAAGCAATTCATCAGGGTTGGGTGAAAGTCAGAACTATTCAACCGAAATTAATAAGAAGGGATGTAACAAACCCACCTTCTTATAATTCATTTGAAAATCATATAATATCAATTAGCATTTATCAAATAAGAACAGGCAGGTGAGGGTGACAGTATCTTACCTACCTCGCAGGAATATGTGATGATGAATGACCCACTCATGAAATATTTTAAATCAGCATTTCCTGAGCACTCTCAGATTATGTTTAGGCAATTCTAAAGATCCAGATAAGACAGAAAAACTTAGTTGTCAAGCCACAGCTGGGTGGACACAAGCCCACTACGCTCAATACTTCACCAAGTTGAGTCCTAACCTTCCTGCTGCTAATGTCCTAGGAGATACGCATTAAGTAAAGTTGACCTGGACTATTGTTTCTGTACAAACGTCATTTTCTGGGAGAGTGTATTATTCCTATCTAAGGAGTCCTGGAACTCTCTGCAGTTAATTCCTACTGTATTCGACTCATTCGATCCATTGTAAAGAGGAAAAATGAAAATAAGAGTCCTTAGGATGATTTGCCCAAGTGAAGAAGCTGAGATTAGAAAACTACTTGCTGGATCCTTGGGGCAGCACTTCATCTACTATGCAAAACTGTCTTTTGTACCAAACTGCTTATGGGAATACTCTGCTTGTACATGTTAGAATCATCACTGTGACCACTTATCTAGGTGAACACTATCTGCTTGGTAGGCTTCTCACCAATATGTGAAAACACCCAGGGACAACCTCACAGAGTTGCAACTAAAAAAATCACAGACCTCTTTCTTTCTCATGCCTCAGGTTATTTCCTAGTAGTTCAGGCTGTCAGGCTTCCTGCAGTAACGGAAGGAGAGTCCTTGACCTTGCAACTCCTGGCATGTTCAAGTTTAAATTCACTAAGAAAGTTCAGGCTGCTTATATTTTATTTGAACATTGGATGTTAATAATGAGGCCAGTATTATGTGACTGGAATGAAGTCTCAAAAGCAAATTTGGCTGGTAAGGTATTATTGATTTAGGTTATGTCTATAAAGTTGGATACACCGGACTTCTTAACCTTCCAGCAAAATGGATAATAAATGCCAGAAAAAGATAATTGTCTATATTAAATGATTATAAAATTTGAATTTTTAAAGAAAATTCTTTAATTCAGTTGGTGTTTTTCTTCATTCATTCATTAAATGCATAGATACACGTGGCATACCTGCTGCTATACACTAGGGCTAAGTGTATGGTGAGTAGGCACTGTGCTAGGGCTGAGGACAGCCACAGGGAGCAGGTGGACTTTGTCCCTGCCAGTGTGGAACTTATAGGTTGGGAGAGGAGAACCACCAAGCACATTCAGGCAGGCTATGATACACAGGAATCTAGGGTGCTATCACTGGGGTATACCCTGGAGGCATCCTAATCCATCAGGGAGGGCCAGACAACAAACAAGGAAGACATCTTGGCGACAAAGAAGAGATGTGCATGGATTAGAGAAATATTTGGAAAATGCATTTGATTTTTAAATGTAATATGAGGCCAGTGTTAGCTTCATATCGTGGTAGTTGTGAGGCCACTGGGGAGAAAAGGAGAAGTTAAAGAAAAACTCTGAGACCTCATGGGCATGGCATTAAAATGCCTTCTTTTTGAAAAATAAATGGGTTTAGTGAAAATGTAACTGACTTAATTTTACAAGGTATGTAAACTATTTTTCGGAGGACTGGTGGCCTGTGTGGGAGAATTCAGTGAGTATTTGTTTTAATTCTACTTTCAAGAAATACATGGAGTATAAATCATGGGATGTCAGGATACAATCTGATTCAAAGTACCTCTTCACAAATATGCAATGATGCTGCCAAATAGCCTGCAATGATATTTAATCTGGCAAATTAAAGAGATAACAAAAGTGAAAAAATTAAGTAGTGATAAGGGCCCAGAGAACTGACTTGAATTTTGTAGTTTCTCTTTAAATAATAGCATCTTTAGTTGAGATATCACAAACACTAATATATTTGAGAAATTCCTGTCTTAATATGATGCAAACACAATATTCTGAGTTTACCAGGGAAATAATTATAACTTTAGAAAGAAATTTAAAGTTCAAAAACTGAAATACATAGGTATAAATCTAACAAAATATGTACATTTTGTGTTTGCATTAGTTTTCTAGGGCTAACATAACAAAGTACCACAAACCAAGTAGCTTAACAGATGTGTATTGTTTCACAATTCTGGAGCTAGAAGTCCAGCATCAAGGTGTGGGCAGGATTGAGTCCTTGTGAGGACTGTTAGGGAGAAATCTGTTCCATGCCTCTCTTCTAGCTTCCAGTGGTTTCCTGGGAGCACTGGCATTCCTTGATTTCTGCATCACCCTGATCTCTGCTTTCATCTTATATGGCATTCTCTCTGTGCTGTCTCCAAATTTTTCCTTCTTATAAGGATACCAGTCATATTGGAGTAAGGCCCATCCTAACGACCTCATTTTAACCTGATTACCTCTAAATTGTCTATCTCCAAATAAAGGTCATATTCTGAGGTACTGGGGACTAGGACTTCAACATATGAATTAGGAGGAGGATATGTAACAATGCTGAAAGCTACAAAGCATGGATGAAAGAAATCTGCATAAATATAAAGGCATACAGTATTCATTGACTGGAAGACTCAACATAGTAAATATGTCAATTCTCTCCATTTTTTGAGTATATATAGACAAGTACATAGTAAAAGGTATATGAAAAGGCAAAAGAATTAGAACAGTCAAAACAAAATTGAAAAAAATGAAATTGGACTCACAGTACCCAATTTTAAGACTTACCATAAAACTACAGTAATTAAGACAGTTTGGTACTGGTGATGGGATAGACATATAGATCAATGAAATAGAACAGAGAATATGGAAATAGACCCACAAAAATTTTTCCCATTGATTTTTGACAAGTTTAAGGGCAACTCAAGGGAGAAACGATAGTCTTTAAACAAGTGGTGTTGTAATAATTGGACAGCTATATGCCAAAATATGAATCTTAACCTAAATGACACATCTTATACAAAAATTAATTCAAAATTAATCACAGATCTAAATGTCAAATTCAAAAATTTTTAGAAGAAAAAACAGGAGAAAATCTTAGTGATCTGGCATTAGGAAAAGAGGAGTTAGATATGACACCAAAAGCTCAATCCACAGAAGAAAAAATTGATAAATTGGACTTCATCAAAATTTAAAATTTTGCTGTGCAAAAATACTGTTATAAGATAAGCTACTGACTGTGAGAATGTATCTGTAAACCACATATCTGAAAAGGGACTTGTACCAAGAATGTATAAAGAACCGTGAAAACTCGAACACATTTTTAAATGTGCTAAAGACTTGAGCAGACACTTAGCCAAAGAGGATATATGAAAAGCAAATAAATACAGAATGCAAAATGCTTCAATTCTATTCTTTCCTCCCTTTATAAATTAAGCATTCTGTTTCTACTTTATGTGAACTTCCTCAAATTATTCAGTATCTATTAACTTATAGTCAATATCTGTTTAGATTTATAGACAAGTTTACAAATTTATTTTCTCAACTTTCTTACATCTTAGTTCTCTCTCCTAGGTTAAATTTTCCTTCTTGCTGTAGTAGATGCTCTTTTTGTTTGTTTGAAAATATATTCTCCTCTAACTCCTGAGTAGTTAGGAGTTTGGCTGGATATGTATTTCTAGGTTGATGGTTAATTTCTTTCACCCTTTGAACACTTTCCATTACCTTCTAGCTTCTTCTTATTATTGAGAAGTCTACATTTTAGATTAAATTCTTTTACAGATAATCCCTCTTTTCTCTATTGTTGCTTTTAAGATTTCTCTCTTGGTCTTTGGTGTTTTGCAGTTTTACTGATATATCTAGGTATGAGAAAAGTTTTATTTATCACCCTTGGGACTCACTGTAATACTGGAAAGCTCTCCCCCATTGTCTCCATTCTTTCCCTCAGGAAGTCCTATTAGGCATCTTTTGAATCTTCGCATTTTACCATCCATTCTTCTTTTATAACCTCCAAACTGTAACTCTTCGCTGCATTCTGAATAATTTAGACCTGTTCATTTCTCATCTTGGGGGTTTAACCATCACATCTGCATGAAGCACAGGCCATGTTTACACATTCTAAAAAGAGCTCTTTTAGCCCACCCAGAATCCAGGACAAAAGAAAGTGGTAGATTTTTTTTTTATTTCCATTTTCACTGAAGTTGTAAACTTTTAAGAATACTAACATTATGTGGAGATTAACTCACCTCTTTGTTTAGGTCCAAATCCTAACCTGCTGTCTTCATCTAAGCATCAGAAATGAAGTCCTTAGATTACCATAACTAATAATCTCTACCACCCAGTTTATCTCCCACCCCATACCTGTAGCTACAGTATCAGCTACTGGGCTCACCACTAAGCCTCATTTCTAGAACCTAGTGATTCTGGGAAATCAGCCATGCACTTAAATATGTGTTAGTTATTTTTTGGTTGTCTGTAGTGGTAGGATTTTTGTGTTTTGTTTTCTTCTCTAAAACAGTACTTCAACCATTTATTTATCAGAGTACACATTTTAAAATATTATTTATTTGGTACTCTGGGGTTAAATGGAAGAGGCTAGGCTGGCTTTGCCACTTACCAGACAAATGACCTTGGGCAAGATACTTAACTTCTCCATATATCAGTTTCCCCATCTGTAAAATGGGCATAACAGTACCTACCTCATAATGTTGTTATAAGAATTAAATGAAATAATATCTGTCAAGTATTAGAACAGTGTCTGGCATTTAGTAAACACTGTTTAAGTATTTGTTACATAAAAATGAAAACAAGAAAATGTCAGTAGTTTTCTATTGCATTAATGTGTATATTTAAGACAAAGAAATTCCATTTTGCTTTAAAATCTGGTGCTTATTGTGTAGCTAGAGGATTAAAAAGAACCAAAAGTGTTTTTACTTAAATTCACTAGGTTAACACACCTGAGGTTGAACAGTTAACATTCACTCAATTTGGTTCTCATCACTCAACAATACTTCTCTTCTCTATCCTATATATTCACCTTGTCAGTCACATGTCTCAAATTCCTATAAGCAAAAAATTGTAAATGACAAGGAAAGTGACTACTGCATCTCTCCATTTCCCACTCAGAGAAGCACTCAGAGTTTCTAGGAAACACACAAATCCCAAAAGGCAATGACATTAAAAGATTAAAGAGGTCTGCTTTTTATTATTTTCCTTCTAACTTCCCTGGAGCAAGCACTTTGGCATATTGCGGCTTGAAGTCTCTATCTGCCAGGACCAGTCTGGTGGAGAGTAACTTCCTGAGAAACATGCTGAGATTTCCACTAATCCATATATTTCTGCATCTTTGTAGAAAAAGCCCAAACGTCCAGTTATCCTTATATATATGTGAAGCTTAAAGTCAAAACTCTTCCTCTGATTTGAATGGGCTTTTAATACTTGAATTTCCACTTCTCAGTCTAGCTGACAATTACTCAACAGCTAATACAGTGCTTGTCACATCCTTTTCTAGGATCTCTATTAAAAGTGTTTCTTCCCCCAATAAAGTGTTTTACGAAATGCTTCCCTAACTATTCAAGAAGAAAAAAGTATTAGCCTTTAGTCTAAAGCTTATCTTATTGTGGATAAGTTTTAAAGTCAAAACAAAGAAGAAATGCAGTCAGAATTAGGGGGAAAAAATCCCACAAATTAACGACAAAGTAGAGTCCAGTGACATCTAAATGCAACATTGGTGCTTCCCTTCCTGGCACTGACTCCAGTTGTTTTTCCTCAGTTAAGGACCAGATGATGGATTTGGTTTGTGTTTAGGAGTCATGTGTTGGGAAAATATGTCTATCTAAATACTAAAATTACAATCAGGGCAGTGAGAGGCTCCCACTATGAGAGCTATGGGATCACTGTGGCCCCTGGGAAGGCAGCTAACTCACACCTAACACAAACTCACTGTGGAAGAGCAAGAGGAATTGCCTGCCCTATTTAAATACCCTACCTTTCTTCCCCAGAGTTAAGTGTGATCAGATTTTATCATTCTTTGTATGCATGATGATGGAAAACTTGGTTTCCAACATATGTTTTTAATTAAAAGAAAAAAGAAAAGGAGAACAGCATTTGGGTCAGGGACAATTCAAGGCCTATCTTAGATTTCACAGAGGAACAATCATAAAAGAGTGTCATAAAGTAGAATTCGACATAAATGATATAATCTCTAGTTTACATGCTACTAAACCTGCTTATTGATGCTTAAAATGGCTGAATATTTGATAAGAGCATTACTGCTTTCAGAATACCAAAATTTTTTTCATTTAAATCATCAAGGCTTTTTCTAAAAAGACATTCACTTAATGTGTCAAAGAAAAAAGTGAAAATGTGCAATTCAATAGACCCATTCCATACTGGTCTTCAAATTGTTCTAGGGAGCCCCAGAGTTTGGGATTATTCAAGATTCACATGTGACATAACAGCTGTCTTCATCTGTATGAACGTCTGCCATTTAGCAGAAGAATTCAGCTTACTGGAACTAGGTCAATGACTGAGATTTGCAAGAAGAATATATTAATATACAACCTAGAGTATACGTTTTTAACAATCAGAGCTGCCAGAGTATTAAACAGTCTCTCTTATGATGTTAGGAATTTTCTATCACTAGATTTATAAATGGGATGAAGGTATATCAAAGAATCTGGCACACAGTAGGTTCACAAGTATTTGTAAACTTAAATCATACTCAACCTAGGTGATTCCCTATCAGGGCACTATTACTAGGAATGACTTGAATGAGTTAGTTTCTGAGATCTCTTCCAGTTCTAAAAGTCTTTAGTATCTAGCAGAAGAAATTGTTTATTTTTTAAAATATGTGTGGACACAGGGGGGATTCTTGCAGAAATAGACAAGCATCATATCTAGGTCAGCCAGTTGTACAAATTAAGCTGCAATGTGGAAGAGTGGTTAAAGCACAATCTGAGGTTAGTTAAAAGAACTTCAGCAGAGTCTCAACGGTAGCAGCTCTAGACCACACTGCAAGTTGGGAATACAAAGTAAACCAAGATCCTTTGAAATCAGGGTAAAACAAGCTATCTCCTAATGTGGTGACTGTGTTTGCAGTCCTGCTAAAATACAAGTTGGGATTGCTTCAAAAAGCCACAATTTTTGCTTATTCTGGAAAAGTGATGCCTTAGACTTTTCCCTAGCGGAAATAAGCCAAGATATTAGAAGTCTCTGAGATCTTTTCCAAACTTGCATTTCTGAGCACGGCAAATCAGGGTGAATTTCATGTGATAGATATTTTAAGATGTCTGTTAAATAAACTGAGTTCAATTTATTTGTCTTTTATTAAAATATAAAAGCAAATTAAGTTGTCATGTTGGGAAACATTAAGCACCATATAAATACCAGTATTAGTAGAATTAATGGTAATTATTATTACATTAAGCTGACCATAGCAGTTTTTATACAGAGATTCACTTTGGAAAAAAATATGAAAATTTGTCTCCTAATTGACTTTTTTTTTTTTAAGCAAGGCCTCTATGCCAGCCCAGTATCAGCTCCTTAATTACATCTAAATTGTGGTAACATGCTAAAAGAAAAAGACTAGCCAGATCCTTTCACTCATTTATGTATTTATTTGTGAATGAAGTATTACTGAATCACCATCTATCCTTAGAAGTCACATTACTAGATACAAAGAATAAAACTGTGAGCAAGGCGGGTGGGTCTCTGCCCTCCTGGAACGTTGTAGCAGTAATATCTCATCAGGTTTCTACTGGTGGGAACTTTCAGCCGGAAAGGAGATACCCCTAAAAGGTCATTAGGAGGCCTATTTGGAGAGAGTGGGACAGAGTGTTCAGAAAGTGTTCAGTCAATGACAATATGCACACCACTGCCTACATGCACAAGCAAAAGTTCTATCAGCACAAAAGTTGGTGTCCAGCATCTAAATCCATTCTTTCCATTTTTAAAAGAATACAAATCACCCAGGAGTCAATTCTTTGGGAACCTAAATGATAAAGTCAGAACTTCAATTCTCCCAGAACTAGAGACTGTGAAAATTTTATGGCCAGGAAATTTTCATTTTTGTTTTATTTCACTATTACCCCACCCACCATTATGGTTAGTATAACATATCAGTTCACAGTGGGGCCCCTCTAAATATTTGCAGAATCGATTTAAATTGACATGCTTTCAAATTATTAAGAATTGAATAATTTGAATGCTTTTCAAGTTATTAAGAATAATCCATTGTAGCACTGTGAGAGAAAGTTCAGCTCATCTTAGAAGACCTGTAGCAAGTTACTTTGGAACAGGTGCATACATTATGTGTAAGGCATGACAAAGCAATTCTTCCACTACACTAGGGATTAGCAGAGTTTTTTTGTAAAGAGTCAGAGAGTAAATATTTTAGGTCTTGCAGGCCGTATAATCTCTGTCACAACTACTCAACTCTGCTATTACAGCATAAAAGCAGCCATGGACGACACGTAAGTGAATGTGTGTGGCTGGGTTCCAATGAAACTTTATTTACAAAAAACAGGAAAAAGCCACAGTTGGCCTGCAGGCTGTAACCTACCAACCTCTGCTCTATATCACAGAGCTTCAGATGGTGTACAGGTCAAAGAGAAATATATGATTTATCCACAAACTGTTAATAGAGGCAAATCATCTAAGAAGGCCTTTTAAAAGTTGGGAGTAAATTCAATGAATAATTGATTCATATTTGCTTGTTTAGCAGAGCAGTAAACATTTAAGAGAAAGAAAATCAGAAAATACTAAAGAAAGGTAACCTCAGCTCCTAGATTTAACAAAGTAGTTTGCCAGATTTTCTACTGATCTTTACCCTGTGCATGTTTTTTTTATACATATTAGAGATACATAATGTATATACAATTTTGTACAAGTTTTTAAAATTAACATATTTTCTTGTCATTAAAAACCCTTCATAAACATAATTTCTAATGACCATGTAATATTCCAACCTGTGGAAACCATAGTTTACTTAACCCTTCCCTAATTTCCAACAGATGTTTATAAATTTTGTTTTATAAAAGCAGTTTACACTATGGAAAATGCAAACATGTAAAATGCACTTATGATCCAAAAAACAAGATCTATAAGAGGAACCTGAGCCTTCCAATCAAACATGGAATGTAAGCACATTTGCCTTATCCATATTTCCTCCTAAAAGGACATCAGAGGAATATAAAAGAAAAGAACTCACAGGACAAACAGGAGAGAAAAGTGACAGCAGATGAGATGTCAAAAAGTTGGGAAAGGAGGAAAGAGGATGGATGAGAGATACTCATGACTCAAAAGGTACATGTGACTTCCGGAGAAAGCAGAAAGGTGAAAAAGCAAGTCACTTTGATACCTACATCTCCACTTTGTTACCATTTCTTCTTATTATTTCATTTTGTTACTCTCTTCACTAATCTCCTCAGGTATCATGCTTCTTTTAAATTCATGATAATTCTGCTTCAATAATCTGCTTTAGATCATATAAGATACCTATTGTACAGTTTGTTTTTACGTTAGTTTAGGATGAGTGTAAACTACCACTACAGAAGGACACAAAAAGGAATATAGACACATTTTTGTCATTTAACAGATCTGGGAAAGGAATGGTCAGTGGGGCAGCTCTGCCCCACATGATCATTTGGAATACTGGATTCCTCCCACTGTGCTACCCAGCCATCCCCAGATCACCGGAACCATCTGCATTGCTGAAGATGGGTTGCCACCAAGTCAGGGTCTCAGGCAATGAAAGGGGCAAGAAAGTCTGCAGGAGGCATGCCTAGCACCTTAAGACTCAAGAACAGAAATAACATACATCATTTCTGTTTATGTCCCAGTGATGAAAACTTAATCACACGGCCACACCTAACTAAGTGGGAGTCTTGGAAATGTCTAACTTTAGCAAGAAGGGCGAATTAATTCTGTAGAAAGCTAACAGTTTTCTGTTAGCTAACAGACACCACAATTGTCTTCCTTTTTTGTGACTTGTACTCTGCAGGCATCTAGTTACTTTCACTTGTGAGCTCACACACCCCTGGGTATAGCACTTCCTCTGACAATGTCCACTGGGGAAGGACTGAGTGAACGTTTGGCTGGCCAAGAGCCAGCACCCACTTTCATCTACTCCTTAGCACAGTAAGTTTTAAACCCTACCGTGTTACCACGCAGTAGACTCATGCACCATCAAGGTTATTTGAGGATTAAATGACATACACATGTAAAAATCTTACTATCCTGTTTGAAACATATGAAGTATTGAAACGTTAACTCAAATTTCCCTACTTCACAGAGCCCCTAATAGAATGTTAAAAGATCTGCTATCTGATTTGTGACAAGGTCACTTTGTGTTTTTGACAAAATCACCTAAGCATAAATATCTGGGTTAAGTCATAGAAACCTAGATAAATCTTGGGAGCCGACAATAAATTCTAGGGCTCCTTTCTAGCTATCACCTGATGCCAAATGAAACTGATTAGCATGATCTACACTTCCAGGACATCCTAGAGGCAGCCACAATACATTTTGTGCCTGAGTGAACTACCTTGTTAGAATGTTTGGAACAGGCTCTACTATATCATCAGCAGAAAAGACTATGAACAACTTGGATCCCCATCACCACTGCACCACTGGAAAATAGAGAAAACAGTTTGGGCTAATCTGTTTGAGAAAGAGAGACAGAAAGACAGAGACAGATGGCATGCTACTATATACATGAGATTTTTTTTAATACCTCTTTATTGGAGTATAATTGCTTTACAATGGTGCCTTAGTTTCTGCTGTTCAACAAAGTGAATCAGCTATACGTATACATATATCCCCATATCCTCTCGCTCTTAAGCCTCCCTCCCACCCTCCCTATCCCACCCCTCTAGGTGGTCACAAAGCACCTGCGCTATGTGGCTGCTTCCCACTAGCTATCTATTTTATAGTGGGTACTGTATATGTCAATGCTACTGTCTCACTACGTCCCAACATCCCCTTACCCACTGTGTCCTCAAGTCTGTTCTCTACATCTGAGTCTTTATTCCTGCCTTGCCACTAGGCCCATCAGTATCATCTCTCTAGATTCCATATATATGTGTTAGCACATGGTATTTTTCTCTTTCTTACTTCACTCTGTATGACAGACTCTAGGTCCATCCACCTCACTACAAATAACTCAATTTCGTCCCCTTTTATGGCTGAGTACTATTCCATTGTATATATGTGCCACATCTTCTTTATCCATTCATTTGTGGATGGACATTTAGACTCCTTCCATGTCCTGGCTATTGTAAATAGTGCTGCAATGAACATTACGGTATATGACTCTTTTTGAGTTATGGTTTTCTCAGGGTATATGCCCAGTAGTGGGATTGCAGGGTCGTATGGTAGTTCTATTTTTAGTTTTTTAAGGAACCTCCATACTGTTCTCCATAGTGACTGTATCAACTTACATTCCCACCAACAGTGTAGGAGGGTTCCCTTTTCTCCACACTCTCTCCAGCATTTATTGTTTCTAGATATTTTGATGATGGCCATTCTGACCCGTGTGAGGTGATACCTCATTGTGGTTTTGATTTGCATTTCTCTAATGATTAGTAGAAAGATGTTGAGCATCTTTTCATGTGTCTGTTGGCAATCTGTATGTCTTCTTCAGAGAAATGTCTATTTAGATCTTCTGCCCATTTTCGGATCAGCTTGTTTTTTTGATATTGAGCTGCATGAGCTGCTTGTATATTTTGGAGATGAATTCTTTGTCAGTTGCTTCATTTGCAAATATTTTCTCCCATTCTGAGGGTTGTCTTTTCATCTTGTTTATGGTTTCCTTTGCTATGCAAAAGCTTTTACTTTTCATTAGGTCCCATTTGTTCATTCTTGTTTTTTATTTCCATTACTCTAGGAGATGGGTCAAAAAGGATCTTGCTGTGATTTATGTCAGTGTTCTGCCTATGTTTTCCTCTAAGAGTTTTATAGTGTCTGGCCTTACATTTAGGTCTTTAATCCATTTTGAGTTTATTTTTGGGTATGGTATTAGGAAGTGTTCTAATTTCATTCTTTTCCATGTAGCTGTCCAGTTTTCCCAGCACCACTTATTGAAGAGGCTGTCTTTTCTCCATTGTATATTCTTGCCTCTGTGTTAGATTTGAGATTTCCTCCTTCCTTGAGTTTTGCTATTAAAATATTCTCCCTTTTATGAAATGATGATGTCAGGAGATAGCTGTTTTTTTGTTGAATGTCCTCAAAAATGTAAAGTTAGTTATATTTTGTTATGTTGTTCCTATTTTAATTTCAGTATGAATTTCAACACCCTGGGAACTTTGAACTATTGACTGTATAAAGATAGACAACTCAAACTGCTCCTGTGTAGAAGAAGTAATGATTGAAGATTTCTTTTTGGTTGTCCAATTTTTTTATGATTCTAAGATATATAGTTTTAAATGTACAATACTATGTCTGCTTTCTCTAAGTATCTTTAAAATAGTGCTATTGGATTTTGATTGATTTCCACTTGAAGGAAATATTAGGCACAAGACATCCTAAAAGCTTTCCAGTACAAAACACATGATAACAAATACCCTTCTAAACGCTTAGCCGAATTCACACACACACAAAAAAAGAAGGCCTCAGGGGCTCAAAACATAGAAGTTGGAAACCAGAATTTACAATAGTTCTGAGAGTGTTTGCTGCTCTTGTACTATAAGAGATACACCAGGGATAGGAGGTGTGACCTTGACCTACAAAGTTGAGAGAATTGAGAACCTCAGCATAAGATTTGGACATTGGCAGGGTTACACCCTTAGTGAAAATGTGGACCAGGAGAGAAAAGTCTTTCCACAAAGAAAGTGAAGGAAATTGTCTATTTCAGCCTAGGCTGTGAACGGGAAAAAAAAAAATCTCTCCTGTGAATTTGTAGCTACATACCTTCCTTCACACAGATTTGAGGTTCAAATTTATACTTACTGTGTGTGGTCCAGAAACTCCAGACTGAAAATTAGTCTACAGTGGACTTGGCACACTGGGACACTTAAAGCAAGTGCAACGTTAACCAGGCCTTATTGGATTCCCAGAGAAAGCCCAGCCAAATATAATCTCACAATCCAAAACTGCATGTGATGAAATAATTTACCACAAGAAAGAATCATCAGAAACACCAAAGAATACAATTAGACTCCTATGAGTGTTAATTTCTTTTTTTTGTGGTCACAGTGCGCAGCATGAGGCATCTTACTTCCCTAATCAGGGATCGAAACTGTGCCCTTAGCAATGAAAGTATGGAGTCCTAACCACTGGACCTCCAGGGAATTCCCAGATAATTATTATGATTGGATACATAACTTACACAGAATGTAAAATAAACACATCATGGAATCAAAAATATGACAGGGAACAGGATAGCATTGAAATAAGAGCCAGCATATTTTCTAAAGAACCAAATGAATCACGTAGAAATGAAAGATATGCACATTGATTTAAGGTGCACGTTTATATATGCACCCTTATTTTGAATGATGGGGCAACTCAAACATGTGAATGAAAGGTGTTATAAACACATGCACATTTCTGTCATGTTCTGATTTACATATGCCTGACATTGTCCCATGTTTCTGGCCTTATCCACCTTTATAATATGGAATAACTAGGCACAGTAGGTTAAGGGCCTATTATAACTTCAGCTCCTTTTTTTTGATGTTCCAAAATAGCAGTTTTCCCTCTTTTTTAAAGAACTTTTTGAAACAAACCTAATATACAAAACAGATTTAATTATAATTACCCTCCTAGGTTGAGGATGGTGATGGTAGATAGGAATGGGGAGAGTCATGGGGGATGGGGCCTCACCAGTGTAAGCCCCACATGCCAGGCCCTGTGACTTGACACCCTAGGGATCCTAGAGCCCAGTCTGAAAACTCCCTGCTCTGGTCCGGCTAACTACCATGCTGCCTCAATTGCTTCTTCCCCTTCATTTCCTAAAGGTACAATTTCTGGGTGGTTTTATCACAAGAAAGAATTATCTTCTCAGCAAATGACTAAAAGAGGTTTTTTTAAAATAAATTTATTTATTTTTGGCTGCGTTGGGTCTTCATTGCTGCCTGTGGGCTTTCTCTAGTTGTGAGCGGGGCCTACTCTTCCTTGCAGTGCACAGACTTCTCATTGCAGTGACTTCTCTTGTTGCAGAGTGTGGGCTCTAGGTGCGTGGGCTTCAGTAGTTGTGGCTCGTGGGCTCTAGAGTGCATGCTCAGTAGTTGTGGTGCACGGGCTTGGTTGCTCCGCGGCACATGGAATCTTCCCGGACCAGGGATCGAACCCGTGTCCCTTGCATTGGCTGGCAGATTCTTAAGCACTGAGCCCCGAAGGAAGTCTCAGGATTTTAAGTGTAGGGTATTTTTGTTTTTATTCCCAAATGTTCAGCCATTTTAATATCATTTGCCTCTAAACTGACACTATTAAATACAGAGAGAATTTCTCCACAATAGATGTAGGACTTATTAGAATAATTCATTGTTCCCTAAAGACAGCAATACGCACATATTGCAATTGTTGTAATCACATATGTAGTTATCATCTTTCCTGGTTTGGGTTTTTTTTTCTTTTCTCCTACTGAAGCCCCGCTTTGCACAATCAAAATTTAGCAACTTCATTAAATGCATTGCCTGATGCACCTGTTTGGACCCTGGGTATCATTTTCTTTTCTCCAACACATTTTTATTCAAGATGTGCTGAGTTTTCCCAGAGGCTGTCTGGGGACTTTGAGACATCTGTACCCAGCAGTTTGCTTAAATCAACAAAAAGTATTGATTGAAGAAAAATCAAACTTTAGGGTATCAATTTAACCATTCCTTTTCAAGTATCCTAGATTGATGGAACATGTCAGCCCTGATACATCCACCATCACTGTTCAATGCTTAGAATAACTATTAAAGCAAAACTGACTGCACGCTAATGAAAACTGTCATCGGGAGTGGTGTAAAGACCATGAAGAGAAAACAACACAGGAAATATTGTGGAAAACTTTGATTGGAATGGAGTGACTGAGGAAAACAGACTATGAGGAACACCAGAGATAACTATCATGCATAACATAATCTTCATAAACTGATTGTGTACAAGTAGCTAAGCCTATAAATAAAGAAGAAAACATCCGACCAAGAAGGATATAAGATCAAATCTTTAAATTCTCAGCATATAGTTCAGTTCTAGGATCCCAATTTTCTGAAAGTTTCCTTTTATCACATATGAATGTTCAGTGATCATTTCATTGGCTCTCTTCAATGAGTTTATGAATTTAAAGAACTGCAGACCAACAAAAGGGGTAGAAATAATGGAGTAAGCAAAGAGAAAGTGTGACTAACAAATGGAAATTCTTTTCCTTATCTTGAGGAATCCCTCGAAAAAGCCAATTTCTGGTCTCTGAGTTTCACATCAGCTTTTCTGAATCAGATTTTTTTTTAAAAGCATGCTGGGGTAGGGAGAAGTATCAAAAAAAAAAAAAAAGTTAACATACAAGATTGTGACCAGTAGGGGGCAGGATGGCTTTAATATTTACATCAAGAATATTTAAGAGGTGTACAAATGTATTTGCATAGATTCTGTGACAGATTACAAAAGTGGCTGCAATTCAACACTCCTCCCTATATCCATGCCTTTGACAATCTGACACTTAAGCTCCTCCAATCTAGAAGCAGACATTATGTCCCACCTCTTGAATCGGAGTTTACTTCGTGCCTTGCCTTAGCCACTAGAGTCCAGGAGCAGTGAGGCTGTAGAGTTCTGAGCCTATGGCTCAAGAAGTCTTGCACATGCTCACTCACTCTTTTGGAACTCTGCCACTACATATGAAACAAGCCCAGCCAAGCCTAGCCAGATAGGTGCGTATGGCCAACCTAAACCAGCCAGACTCCAGCTGACCAACTAATTAACTACAGTACATGAATGAGCCCAGCCAAGATCAGTCAAGCTTGGCTCAGACCAGAACTATCCAGTCAATCCACACAGAGTCCGAAGCCTAATAAATGTTTATTGTTTTAAGCCACTGAGTTTTGATGTGGTGTGTTAACAACAATAGTTAAGCGGTTCAGTCTCCAAACAAAAGTGTCATTTCATGTCACCTTTGTCATATAAATGCCCATCGAGCCATTCACTTAGAATTTTTTTCAGTGCCAATTCTATACTAGCTGTTAGGGCACAGACTATTCAACAAGCATTCACTGAACATCAACTTATCACTGTAAGTACTTAGAATGAAAAAATGAGGGCAGAAAGGTATACTCTCAAAAAGTTAGTTTTCTGGTAAGTAAAAACAGACGTTTGGGGAGTGACTACAAAGGAGTAGCACAAAGGAATTTTAGGAGTGATAAAACTAAGAAGTGCGGTGTTGCACACATAACTATTTGTCAAAGCTCTTAATACTGTATACCACAGTGAATTTTTCTGTACATAATTTTTTTTAATCAACTAAGATATGAGAGAACCAATCTAGTAGTATAACAAATCAATCCCATAATCACACTGAAGGAGGTGGAGAGAATAAAGGGGCTGACCTGAGTAACTCTGGAAAACAGCGTTTTGACTGATACGGTGAAATTTTAAAAAGAACTGTCACAAATATTGTACTTCTGTACGCTAGATAATACGTTTTTTTCTCACAGGAATATGGATTAGTAATCCTAAAACTACTTTATATAAATAATAAGGTTGAGCAAGTAAGTAAATGTATTTGTAGTGTTAAGAGCTAAGCTTCTCACTGTCAAGAGAAATAAGGTATAAATAACAGGGAAAGATCAAAATGAACTGTTTTGTTCAGTATGAATTCATCAGTATAAATATCATATCAGTATTAATTTTCCTTTTTTTTTAACACTGTATACAGATAAAGAGATACAAAAATATAGATGTGTGTATGCATGAGTAACTCTACATACATTTCCTAGCTCTGTATTCTGAGAAAGCCTCAGCAGAAAGAAGTCACTAAGAAACAGTGACATCCCAGTAGGAATTAACACACTTAGGATCCAGATCTTGGTTTCTAAGGACCATTTCTAATAAAAAGAACCAGGGTTCCTTGGAAAAGTAGTTGATTCCAAGGCTAAAGGCACATAAAATACAAGATGAGCCTGAGGCATCTTGGGGTAATGAAAAATAACTAAACGAAAGAATGGGAGGATACGGAAAGGATACAAGCGCCAAAATTAAAGCATCCCAAATGGCCAAATCCACAAGTTGGACAAAGTAAATAATATTGGCTTACAAATCCAAAGAATAAAATAAGTACCCTTGATTTAAGATATTTACCCAAAAATAGTTTTTTATAAATAAATGGAGCTGAAGGAACAACTCCTCTTTACTTACAATTAATAAATGTACAAGGAATGAGGGAACTGGACAATAGCCATTAGAACACAACAGTAATAATTCCTGCAGGCAAGATCCACTGATGAATGCTAAAATTAGTGGGTAAAAGTTAAGGGAAAACAGAATATTTGCACAATTTCAAAGTCCTACCCCTCCAAAAATAAATATTTGTTCATTACAAACAGAAAAATTATAACTTTACAGTGGAGAAACATGGGTAGACACCTCCTTAACCAAGTGACCAAGATTAATATTACCAGTAACAAAACATATCTACATAATGTACCCTCATGTCATGCACTGAAAAGGATATATATCACCTTTCTGGTAATAATGTATAACCTCAATATAATCATGAAAAAAAAAATCACACAAACTGAAGTTAAGGGACATTCTCCAAAATACCTGGCCAGTACTTTTCAAAAGTCTCAAGGTCATGAGAGTCAAGGAAAAACTGAGGAACTATCACAGACTGGAGGAGACTAAGGTGATAAGACAACTAAATTCAATGTGGGATTCTGGATTAGATTGCAGAAGAAAAAGAACATTAGTAGGAAAACCAATAAAATCCAAACCAACTCTCTTATTTTATGAATAGTATTGTATAAATGTTAATTTCTTCATTTCTCCAACTGTGCTCTGGTATTTCAACATCAGGGGAAAGGTGGGTGATGGGTATACGGAAACTTTATATTATTTTTGCAACTCTTCCATAAGTCTAAAACTCTCAAAATAAGAGGTTTAAAAACACATCTCCTAATTCCATTTTGTAGTAGACACCACTAAGGTAGTTTAGAGCATGTCTATGGCTTTATATACACCAAGTTCAAACAAGTGGAGTTTTAATATATATTTATTTATATCTTTTCAGATGATCAAATACATCAATAGAAATTTGGACTAGCTTGCCAGTTTAGTTGGGTCAACTAAATAATGCTAAACCTCCATTTGTTCATTACATTATATGGACACTGATCAAAATACATACTTAGTTTTACCAGTGTTTAGTGTCCTTGGCATTGAATCAGGAGAATATGATCCCTATACCATTAAAACCCCTATACCATTCAAGCACAAGAAACTGAACTAAAATAAAATAAAATAATAAAACAACAAAATAAACCATGAGCATATAAAGTGTGAGAGAGACTATGCTTGGTACCAGGATAAAGTAGTATCAGGCAAAACAGACCTCGTCCCTGTCCTAATATAGTTTATATTTTACCACTGAGATTATTCAGTTCTTTGGGTTTCTGTTAAATCTTCCAAGACAATTATCAAAAAGTCTGTAATTGCACATGAATGTCTCAAGGACAAGAATTCCATCTTCTCCTTCCTTTAAGCCCAGTGGAGTGTATTATGTATACAACTTAAATCCTCTATAAATTCTCTTGGGTAGTTGACCCAGACTCAGGATGTGCACATTTCAAAGGCATTTTTGTTTCAGTCTATGAGAACTCATTTATGCAAAGGTAAAAGATAGCTTTTGAAAAATGTTCTCCACATTACAGATTGTAGCAAATTGCTCAAGTTGGCCATGCAGCTTACCTTTCACCATGTTAACTAGAAGACCAGCTGCAGAACTGTCAGAAACAAATTACCTGTTAACACATCTACTTCTACCCAGCAAGAATGGAAGATTCCCTCTCCTCTTTGGTGACTCTAATTGTCAGATATTGATAAACATTATTGGGTAAGAAACTATACAAACTGATTCATCTATTAGTACAACTGATATCTATGACTTAAAGACTAAGAATAAATTGAAACATCTGTTCTGTTATGGAAATTATTCCTAATGCAGTTTCAGGTCATTCACTACCAAGTATCTCCTTTATTGTACTCAGCACTGGTATTATTTTCTGATTTGTAGCATTCCTAGTTCTATGAAATACGTACAATGCAGGTAACTCTTGATTCATGGAAATAAGTCTGAGTAAATCAGGGCCCCAGGAGAGTAATCAAGATGATCAGAGAGTTGTCTTATGAGGAACAGTTGAGGAATCAGTTATGTTGAATCTACAGACCTAGGGAGGATGGGATAACATTCTTCAAGTATTATATTCATCACATGGAAATAGAATTAGACTTGTTATGTACTATGTAATTCAGAAGAGTAGATCAAGGACATTTGAAAGTTACATAGGAGCAGTTAGCTAAACACTTAGACGTAGGTTTAGCTATAAACGGCATAAAACCAAAAATATAACCTATCTTAGAGGAGAGAGAATTTTGTTCCTCTCAAGTAAACAAAAATCAGGAAATAAACCATTCAGGTCTTTGGAAGACTCCACAATTAGAAACCCAGGCTCTTGACATCTTCAACATGTGGCTCTAACTCAAAGTCTAAGATGGTCATTCAAATTCTAGCCATCAATCCTGCATGATGTCCAGCCAGCAGGAAAGACAAAAAAGGGGGTGAGAAAGGGTTACAGCTCCTCTCTATTTAAGAATATTTCCTGAAATGTATGTACAAGTCCCATTTATATTGCACTAACCAGAGTAATGTCTATACTCAACTGCAAGAGAGGCTAGGAAATATATATTTACTCCAGGCATCTGGCTAATAATCAGAATTCTACCACTTAAGAAGGAAAAGAAGAACAGATATTGTAAGACAACCAGTGGTCTCTGCCACATGGATGTCAAATCAATATAGAAAATGTTTTCTGACAAATAGCTCTAGAATGATAGTTTCTTGGGAAGTTAAATCTTACCCAACACTAGAGCTATTCTCAGCAAAAGCTAAATGGTCACTTGCCAAAAATGCCAAAATGGAATCTAAGCATCTTTAAAGGTTTGGGCTAGATCACTTCCAAGATTCTAGTAAACCAGAAGACATTAAACTACAGATAAGACAGAACCATAAACCACTGAATAAACCATTGGATTTAGCCTAGATTTTATAAAAATTTACATATTAACAAGCATGTCAACTCATTTCAGTCTTTTCCCCTTGTATTAATTTGCTAGGACTGCCATAACAAATTAGACAAGGTGGCTTCAACAACAGGAATTTATTTTCTTATGGTTCTGGAGGCTGGATGTTCAAGATCAAAGTGTCAGCAGGTTTGGTTTCTCTTGAGGCCCCTCTTGGCTTTCAGGTGCTTGCCTTCCTACTGTATCCTCACCTGGTCTTTGCTCTGTGCATGCACATCTCTGGTGTCAGTTCCTCTTCTTATAAGGACACCAGTCATATAGGATTAGGGCCCCACCTTTATGACCTCATTTAAACTCTTTAAAAGGTCCTATCTCCAAATACAGTCATAGTCTAAGGCACTAGAGTTTAGGACTTCAACATACAAATTGCAGGGCAGGGGCTAAATTCAGTTCATAACACTCTTCATTATTTTCACACCTGCTCTGTTGTCAAAAAGTCGAAGGACACTGAAATAGACAGCAGGAAATGAGTAGGATGGAAAAATCCAAAGTATTGATGTAGTCTGTATAACAAAACAAGAGGCAGTCCCAAAAAGTAGTGAGAGGGGTTGGGGAAAGAGTGAAAGGCAGATTTTTGCCAAACCCAACTGTACCAACTTTTTCTCTTAAGTATATCTATTTCTACATCTATTTCTAAATATCAAATATCAGAAATCTGACCAATGTGCCTAGCCTGAGAGAATATTTAGAAAATGTATTAATTACCTTCATCACGTACTTTGTCAAAATAACTAAATTTTCATTTAGCTAAGCAATTGTAATTATAACATAATGGTACGTGTGTTTATGAAATTAAACTCTCATTTGAATTTCACAACTCTGTCCTTTGCAAGAGTGAGCCAAGCTTAGCCCATTTCTGTGCAAATTTCCCTAATTAGGGCATATATACTGTCATCATTAATGGATTTCATGGATTCCTTCATTTAACAAATATTTATTGAATGATGTTTATGTACCAGAAACTGTAGCTACAACACGTAAATGAGACCTTCACAGCCCCTGACAGTCCTTGCTCTCAGAAAGCTTATAATCTGGAGAGATGTGCAGACAAATTGACAAGCAATTACCACACTGGGTGATAAGAACACATGGGGGCATGCAGGGGTGCCTCGCCTGGATTTGAGAGGTCAGGGAAGGATTCCTAAGTAATGTTCAGTCAGGCAAGGGAAATGGGATAAAGGTCACAACCTGGTGCTGTTCCTGCATTCCTTTTATTCCCAACTTCTTTTTAATTTTGAAGATGTTCAAAGCTATAAAGTTTTAAGAAAAGTACAATAAGCATTCCTATTTGTCTCACTTAAGTTCACTAATCGTTATGTTTGTCACTTTTGCAGGATCCGATTCTCTCTGTCTCTACACGTAAGTCCATGTGCACACACACATACTCCAAAATGGCAAAATCAGTTACCTGTATCATGATGTCTTACCCCTAAGTATTTTAACGCTCTCCTATGAAATTTATCACGCCTGAGAAATTTAAAATTAAATCAGTGTCATCTAATATACGGCCCATATTCAAATATCCTGAATTATGCTCAAATTATCACATTTTTTTTTCTCTTTTAACCAGGATCCAACCAAGGTTTATCCTAGGTGGCCTATCAATGACCTAGCAAGAAGCAGGAACAATCCCTCCCTTCAGAAAGAAGAGTCGTATCCCAACTTCACTTCCCAAAGAACCAGGAGTCCCAAATCTCCAGCTGTAGGAAGCTGGCATTTCTCATCACTGCCCCGAACAGCTAGCGCCGACACTCAGACTCCTCAGCACTTGAGCCGAAAATACTTCCCTCCCAGTCCCCCAACCATCACGCCATGGGCCACTCTCACATTCACCTCACGAAAAGGAATAGCCTCAGAACAACAGGGTCCATCTCCTGGTGCACAATCAAACAGGGTGATATCAACTGTGCCCTGGCCCAAATACACCTTCCACAGAATGCAAGAGACTCGAGGAAATATGCACTTGATGACCTGGTGCCCAGGAGCTGTAGTCTGACCAAGTGAGTATGCAGTAGTCACCCAGAGCCTTCTGCATGAAGACACCCCTGTGAGACATTTTAAAACGGTTGAAGTTTTTTCCCTGTTCATCTTTGTATTGAGCCTAGCACAGCGCCCGAAATATAGTGGGCCTTTGATAAATGTTTGCTGAATGAGCAAATTACAAAAGGGAAGCATAGCTGTTCATCATCTTCCAAATGACCCTACAAAGTGTTGTTGCCCTCCGCCAACAGTGCACATTCAGAAGTATTTATGAATCTGCATCATACTACAAACATGCAGTTTTACCACCAGTGAATTTCCTCCATCCCAGTTTGCAGTGAATAAAACGCCAGTGTGTTTTCACTGCTTCCCTGCATATGTTGGTAGTAAAATATTCACAGCTTAGAGAATTATGCAGTGTGTTTTCAACAGCAGCTTTTGAAAGCCACTTTTTCCATTAAAACTGTCAGTTTGGTAATACAGCTATGATTTCAAAGCAAAGGAGCATTATGGCGCAAATCAAAGATAGTTTACATATTTTATGTTTACATATTCTAGGACCTTCACGGTGTAAAGTCGTTGGATTTTTTTTTTAGACTTTATGTAAATCTCATCCATTTTGGAATTGGAATGCATCACCTTTATTATGAACCAAATAAAACCAGTGTATAATATATGTGGTATTGCTAGGTATTATACTTGCATTATTCACAAGCAACTGCAAGGGGAGAGGGTAGCAGTGAGAACTGAAAAAAGCCATTCCCTGTTGCTTTAATTTTTAATTAATTAACCCTTGTGTATCTTCTATCTTCCTTATAATCTGGCAAGATATGCAGATATATCCCCAAAATGTCTGATTACAACTAACTTCTGGTCAGATAACAAAGCTAACCATTAAATTTATAACCATAGGACCTGAAAAGTGAGAGGAAGCTCTGATGCTATTTTTTATTAGTAGAAAATATATTAATATCTCTGACAATTAGTTGTTAATAGAAAAATATTACTGGGTTTGTGGTGCAAAGAAAAAATTGCTTGGCAATAAGACAGCCTCTGTCTTAATTATAGGTTCAATGCATACTTGGGCATGCTCAGTTTGCAGGAAAAAAGTAAAAGGAAGTAAAGCTCTTAAAATAACAGTATTTGTCCATAAGTGGTAAGATTCTTCAACAACACATGAAAGGGACAAGATGATAGCCTGTTTAAATAGTTAGATAATATGCTTCAGAGATTTTCATCGTTAGCAATATGGTGGCAAGTGAGGACTGTATAAATTAAAATATTGGAACAGTCTTGCTGTCTTAGATTCAAATTTGATGGGAACTATTTAAGCATCTCTTCTGGTCATCCAGACCCCATAGGGGAAAAAAACTGAATGAAAAAGAAATGGAAACAATGCAGCCTCATGATTAAGAATATGGGCTCTGGAACAGGCTGAGTTCATACCCTGGCTCTGCCACTTATGAGCTCCTTTAAAATCCACTAAGCCCCTCTGTGCCCCACTTTCCTGATCGCTAAGTGGGAGCGGCAGTTAGTCTGCCTAACCCAATTCCATTCCTGACACCTTTCTCCCTCATCTCTGGTAGGTCAAATAGCTAATGACTTGGTTACCGGACTCCTGAACAGCCAGAGCTGGTCATATATATGATGTCATTTTGGCTACAGAGAGATGATGAGTCTGATGGGAGTTACGAGGGAAGCATTTACTTTCCTGTAAAAGGGATGGCGATAGCTGGCTCCACCTTTTATCGGCTTGCCTTGAGCACAGATGTCTTAAATTGTGGCAACCATCTTGGAACTAGAGGGAAAGGCCTGGAGAATCCTAGAGACACTGGCCCTGACAGCAATGAGCCACAGAATAATCATCCATAACTGCCGACCACCAAACTTTTTTTTAATGTAAGAAAAATAAACACCAATATTTAACTTATAAGTTGAGCTCTCAGTTACTTGCAGCTGTAAGCATTTCTAACTCATGCAGTGGGATTAGAAATAACACCTGCTCCGTAAGAGTTATTTGTAAAGATTAAAGGATTCACATAAAGCACCTAGCACAGCGCTAGCACAGAGGGATAACTGAGTAAACTATTACTAGCTAGTAATTTAATCCAGCAGGACCCTTTGGGGCCTTCCTGGGACAGACCTCTCCCCCAGATCCTCTGCTTTGGCTCCTCTCTGAAGCACCTAGATAATAGTATCACATGCATATTTCCTGAGTTTTTCAATTGCTAAGAACCATCACCAAATGGAAGAAATTAACGACTTGATGACCTTGAACCTGTAGCCCCCAGACCTGCTAGCGCATAAAGATGAATAATGTTAACCGCCCTGTTACCTCAACATCAACCAGAGAATTGTGCATGAGCTTATCGTATACCCTGGGACGCCCCTCCCTCACCTTGCCTTTAAAAATGCTTTGCTGAAACGCTTCACGGAGTTCAGTGTTTTGGCGGGGGGGGGGGGGGCGGGGGTTGAGCCACCCATTCTCCTTGCATGGCCCTGCAATAAACCTTCCTCTGCTCCAAACTCCATCCAACACTTTGTTTTGTTTGGCCTCACTTGATCACAGTAATAGTACTACACTAGTAGAATTAATAGCAGTAGTGGTATTATATTTTAAAACCTGCTAAGAAAAAGAATATATTTCTAACATGGTAAACTTATGTGTGCTGCCTTTGGAGCCGTGAGCCTAGAGTAGAGAATACCCAAAGATTCCAGCAAGCCTCGGGTTGAGTTGGCCCTGAAGAGAATCCAGAGCCCTGAAAGAACTAATGTGGTTGCCAAAGGGGCATGGCCTACAATCATGGGTTACCTCAGGCATGCAGAAATCTGGGCCAGCACTAAAATCCGTTGTAAAAGAAAAAGAAGGTAAAGCAGAGCATATGCAATTAAGAATGACAAGAAATTTAGTTTATGAAATATGGAGTTAAAGAGTATGAAGGTAAAATACATATATTCATAATAAGGCTAATTCAATACAATCGCATCAAGCAGAAAATGACATGTAACTTATTTCTAAACAGTGTATTTTAGAAAACGTGTTCAAAAATTGCTGATTAAAAGAAGTTTATCTTCCTCTCACCTTAGCCACAAAGACGACAAATATTTGCTTCTCTATAACCACTATGTAATTCAGGCTAATCATTAGAAGTACACTGGCTGCCAGTTTCACTTTGGCAAAAGACAAAGCAAAATTCAGATCCCTACGATTGTCACCGAATAGCCAAATGGCAAATTCCAAGGTATCAAAACAAATTTTTTTCCATAAAAATGCAGCACTTTGTTTCAGAGCAGTGAGTCCATTTCTGAATGGCAGAGAACCTGATGTTCTGATATGCTTCACTACAGTGTTTACAAGACTTTGCTTGCTATTACTGCAGGCAGAGGAAATAGAAAGGCAACAGCAACTAAGCAGCAGGGTCGGAAGAAAAGCTGATGAAAACCTGCACTGGTCTTGCCCACACATTCACAGAGAGACCGCTTCCGTTTCCCATGCCCGGTACTGGTCTCGGCCACTGAGCGGCAGGATACTAGATACAGGCTTATTCCAACGCCTACAATCGCTCAAGTCGGTAACGTGCAGTGTGAAATAAACAATATTATGTAATTCCCCAATATCGAGTTGGCCCTTCTGGAGAATAGATCCATTTCCTGTCTTCTGAGTAAACAGTGTGCAATTCAAAGCTCTGCGCCACGCTGGCCCATTAGACAGAGCTGTCCCAGAGCTGGCAGCACAACTATAACCAACACAGTGCCCCTTTCTCCTTCCTTCTTATTCATAGTGGTGTAAGGATGAATTGTTAGCTTTAACTTTGAGCTTCCTGGCATTGGTCCATTTGTATCACCACCCTGGCGTTATTTGAACAGTGTGCTTCATATTTATGAGCTTACAAAATTTCTGGTCTCCCGCTTCTGCCATTCTTAAGAACCATCAAGGGAAAAGGGTGTGACCATAAAAGCTACTGTGTAACAAACCTCATTCAAATGCAGGCAGGGTATTGGGAATCTTAATTCTATTAGAGCACGGACAATGAATGTATTTGTGTTAGTTACTTTCCCACTTTGAGGTTAAACAAACCAGTGAATGGGACTCCGGGTGGCAGCAGAATGAGCTACTACATTGGATGACGCAGGCAGACAAATGCCAGGGAGCATTTTAAAAAAGCAAGTCTCTTTCCTGCCTTCCCATGACTTTTCGGCAATTTGGATTCCGTAAGTGGAAATGAATAGCTCCAGTCCTCCAATATCTTCATTCAGCAGTTCGGTTCCGAGGGTCATGTGATGCATTTATCTCTATGGCTGCTTCTAAGAAAATGTACCCCATTCAATAAGGGTCTGAATAAACTATAGTAAATGTGTTCCGTCTACTCTTAAATTGGTATCCTTTCCTGAATAAAGTTCTAATTTGCAATAATTGCCAGGCTGAATAACTTGTCCACAAACCTCCTACTAATGCCACCACAAGCCTTCTTTCCCACAAATGTGATTAACTGAATAGAGCTGGGTTTAAAACGCCACCCATACACACACGTGCCACACCTCTGATGATGGTATAGGCTCCAATACAGGTCCTCCTCCATTGCAGCCTCCACCGTCCTTAATAAGCATCACTTATGCTAAAGAGGCGCTGCCACACACTGTCTCTAGCACCCACCCAAAACTTTTACCTCACACTGTTACTACGTCTGGGATCCAGGATGATTTTTAAGTAAAACTGGAGGAATATGGCTTCCATTTGCTTATTTTTCTGAAAATCTTCAGGTAGAGGATCTGGTACAGGATATGGGCACTGGAAATTTCACACTATATTGCCAATAACCTGTATTGCAGACCTGAAGCGGTGTTGACCACAGCAAGCATTATTTAACAAGTATCAGAAGAGCACTAAGAATTATACCCTTCCAAATCAGGCAGGTATGGACTAATCAGACTGAATACAGACAACAGCAGTAAGGATAAAGAAGTTAACATGGTTGACATGGTATACGAAGATTCTTGGTGTGTCAGGGTTTTCACAGGCCTTCAAATCCAGTAGGAATCACTATAGATTCAATAGTCCACCCCTTGCTTCAAGAAATCGCTCCCCATACAAAAGGATATTCATTCCATTCTTAAAATTTCACTAGAGAAGGAGAACGTAATATAAATCATCTCAATTACATGCACTGGTTCTAATTTGAAAGAAATTTTAAAATTTTTTCTAAGACTCTTGGTTTGCATTGGTTCTCACCTAACTGGCATTCAATAAATATTTATGTTATCATTGATGTTTCAAAAAGTAGTTATTAACATTAATATAAAGCTTGTTTTTAAAAAAAGAAAAATTAACTATGTGTTGTCAAGATTCTAGTCAAAATTTCATCCTTCAAATTTGCTAATCACTTAGGATATCATGAGGGCATAGAGAAAATACCAATTGAAGTTTATCTGCAGCTGGTCCCATGGGAATTCTGCCACTTTTTTTTTTTATCAAATACTTAGAAAAATGTATCATTTTCTCAATAGGCCTAAGGAAAACAAATACAAAAGCACAAGAAAACTGGCCAAAAGTATGAAAATCTCTCTCAAGAAATGGTAAAATCCTTAATTTCAGACCTCTGGGCTCCTAGGTTTTTTTTGTTTTGTTTTGTTTCAGTTTCTAAGAACTATAGTTATAATGTTTGCTCTCAGATCTATAAAGAAACAGTATGATGAATTAAACGGCAATTTGTAATCATAAGGAGAGATTTAGGCTTAAAAATGAGCTAGGAAGCCCATGACAATTAGGGCTGTTAAAGTTTGTCATTCAATAGTCACTTTTAATAAGTTAGAAATACATTTAGCAATAAACTCCGTCAGGATAGAAAATAAGTTATGATCTTTTTAAGCAGATAGAGACAAAATCTACAGAAGCAAGTGAACAAGAGCTGTATAACTCTGACCCAAAACACATCTTTGTCTGAAATATACAGTTAATTTATGCAGAAAACAGCATCACGTATTGGTGGTTGAAAACCCTCCTAAGAGTTCAGGGTTAAAATATCTGAGTCCTGTCTTCTGATCTTAAATTTTTCCAGAAATGCTAATAAATATAAATCCATATTTGTAGAATGGTGGAAATTACAGGAAAAAAAGTATTTTAACCAGGTTTAAACTAGAGCAGTTTATCTCCACTTTGTAAATCCCAAGAAGCATGAAATACTTTCCTACATGTCTCCTCCCACCTCAAAAGTGCTGCTCTTCCAGTCAAAATAGCATATAATATTTGGCTATCGGATAACTTCCACCTGCCAGTTTTATCAGGATTTGGGGCCTACCTATATCACAGTTCTCCTGTGTCAGTGAAAAGTCAGATGCAAATGCTTTCTCGGCATGATGTATCTCTGTTGCAGTTAAGACAAACATTTAAATTTTAATGTCCCTCGGGTCAGGGAGTGTATTTAGGCATTTTTTTTTTTTTTTTTTTACAGTATGTAACAAATACATGCACATTTGAGAACCTAATAATTTTTCATGATAGAAACCCCAAACAATAAAATCTTCATACATAGAAAATAGGCAGAGCATGAACAGTGACTATGGCAGTTTTTGTTTTTTCAACCAAGTCAACCAACAAAAGCAGGCCTGTTCTTTTTGAGAAAGTATTTCAGCCCCAATTCCTATTTAGCCCTTGACCTCAAATGTGACTGACAAGTGGAATGGTGAGTTGGGAATGCGAGCAGACACCTGTCCACTGAAGAATGGACTGGAGCCAACAGCTCCTTACACAGAAAACTACTAAAACAGCCATTGTAGAATAACGACTTTTCATCACCTGGGTCAGATACAAGTCAATAACCTAGAGGTGAAAGGCTGTCCATCAAATTCCAGTTCCCAATTCCCAGGTCCATTCAGTTCCATCTATTCAATTTTAAGGACTCTCTTCTATACGTTTGTGCAGAAGAGGCTATGTGATTCAATAGTGTTCAGGCTGTTATTATTTATGGGATGAACTGAAAGGATTATAGATCCGATCACAATTAAGTTCTCCCCTAATGAATCTGCAGGCTTTAAATAATCTTCTCAAAGTGCACATCACTTTTCTTTTCTCCTTAGACGCTCTTGAGAGAAGGCATACTGGGTGATTTCAATGGTAGACACTCTCAGCCCTGAAGTGGATTTGACATGTAGACGAGGCTGCTAAGCCCAAGACTGTGAAGTCCACACTAGTTGCAGTGTTCCTGATGTGTGAGCACGTATTCATAAATTAGCAGCCCTAGTGTTTAATTTTCATGCAAGTACTTGTGTTTACTAAAGATTAGCATTTTAATTAGTCTATATTTTTCTCTCAGGCAACTGGCACGAAGAGTATTTGCAGATACCTAAGAGGATACAAAGTAAAAAAAAAAAAAGAAAAAAGGGGCATACAGTATTATTCAAAAATCCTAATTAGCTAGTCATTCCCTTAGCATAAAAAAAAATGACATGAATTAGGTAACCACTGAAATTTTGTATTTGAGTGTTTTGGTTTGAGGGTTTTTTTAAAATTTTTTTAAATTTTACTTATTTTTTTAACTTTACTTATTGATTAGTTTTGGTGGGTTTTTCTTCTCAATTATAACTCTCTAGAGAGTTCAGCAAAAGTCTTTTCTCTCAGATATCTCTGTATTGTGTATTTGGGTCATGCTTGGAATATAAAACATTTTGTCTCCTCCATTTTAGAGTGTAACATCATGAGGTGGCTTTAATTTAGTTAATTTCTAAGAGACATCAAAAGAAAATGATTGAGATACTTCAGCTCTGTTTCAAGTCTTTTTGCTGCAATTGGGTAAAATCTTTATTGTGAGGCTCTTTTAATGGAACACACGGAAAAGTGAAAAAGTTGCTAAGACATGACAAGAATCCTGAAAGAAACAGAGGGGCTTCACCTGGAAATGCTCACACTGATGGTCACTGCAACGAATTTAGTCCCTTAAAATTCCTGCTAAGGTCTTTTCACAGATCCAAATGCAGCAATTCAGAGGCTGGATGTAGTTAGTCACGGGACACCAGCAAATCATTATCACAGGGGACTTCACTTTCTCCCCTGCTACCAGGTCATTAAAATTGAAAGCTTTTAAAAATTCCCCTATTTTTCTGTTTTTTCCCGGTCTAACTTCTTCTATTCCCTATTTGATAGTTTTCATTTTGTTCAATAATATTTCCTACTTTGTCTTTTTCTGATATTACTTCCCGATAATAGTATGAGATTTGTACTTGCTTTGTAAATTTCTTGCAAATTTTCTAAAACAACATGCTTGGGAAGCATTGCTTTTTGCTCATGAATAATTTGTTTCAGAGGGCCTAGAATCTATGCATTGACCAATGTTTAATAGGAAAAATCTGAGGTTTTAAAGAATGTATCTTTAACACCGTAAAAGAAATTTTTGCTTTGCATTATTTTTTCCATGTAACAGTTAATTTGAAGAAAAAAAGATGATTTTAAAACTTAGCCATAGAGATGAGCATGGAAGTAGCCTATGATGTAAATGTCATATAGACTTTTTAAAACGTATAATGGAATCTGATCATCTTCACTGGCATAGTTACAACCAGCTGTCACATATATATATTGTATGGTGTTACATACAACCATGTGGGGTTGTTATAATATATAACATGACAGGATACACAGTAAATGGCTCTCTGAAGAGGGCAGAGACACATCAAAGTTTTCATGAAATACAGAACAAATGAAAGGGCAAGTGATTAAACATAGTTATTCTCTCTCCTTTCATAAGATTAATCAGAAAATAAAGCCTCCAAATTTGGGTCCCCTGCAGTATCCTTTTTAAAAACTTAAGTGTCTGGGGGAAATCTCGACACCCATACGAAGACCCCATCTACTTTATAAAGTACAATGACCCCTCATTTTTAGCATTGAAAGGGGACAATTTTTTCCACACAAATGAATCTTAGCATCAAAACTTTTGTTGACTTAACTCTTTAAACTCCTTCAGAATTGTACTTCATACTTTGCCTTCTTAAACTGATCACACCGATGTAATCATTTTGGTGACTTGGAGTCATAATAAATATCAATTATTGTGCAGTAAGACTCTTATTGGCTATGGAGTTTCTGCTCTGAAAAGAAATTCTTCCGTACAGCTATTTTTAATTTCTTCTATTTATCTATTTAGCTGCATCCTCAATTAGTTTCAGTAGACGAATGATCTCTAGAGAAAAGAGGTATTCATATATTCAAAGATAGTTAAAACTCAATGCACTGTCTTCTGACCACCTGATCTGGTCATTTTTAATCTCCAAGGAATTAACCACCCCATGATCATCTTTCTTCCTGCTACCTTTATAAACAATCATTGGTTAACAACAGATTCTTATCTTAGAACTAAGGAAAAACCGCAGCTGACTGACATCAATCTTAACCTGCTGCTCATGCAGTCACTTTCAAGACACTGAAGGACACTTTGGGACCTAGGCTAAGAAAACATAAAAAATACAACCACTGACAGACACTGTGTGTACAAGCAGTCTGCACCTGCATATGACATTAGAATAGTAATAGCAACACAGCTTAAATGTTTTGAACTGTCTCAGCAAATGAATATCGAGGTGGCAGCGAGTCAAAACTAAAACTCACAGCCCTTCTACCCTAAGCAGTATGCAGTCTGTAAAGTAAAGCATAAATTATTTCTCTAAACACAAGTAATTTCTCACGTAAGATGACCAAGAGCAATTTACAACGCTCTCTAGAATGAAGTGCTTATCCAGAAAATAAAGAAACCCAACAAATTTACATAACAAAATGAATAAATGTTTGGTAACCCCAAAATTGCTAAGTGCCCTATATAATACCACTTTGTGCCCAGACTGTCATCTTTCTGACTCAGTTTCTTCTGCATCTGTGGAGTTGGGGCTACCTAGAAAGGGACAATTCCAGTCTCGTTTAGGGAGTTAATAGTGATTTGAAAATGTGGTGAATGTATCACTTCAAATGAGATAATATATGCACAAAAAGGCTATGAAAACTTGTTGAGCATCATGGTAATGATTAAACTCAGTAAAAGGGCTTCCCTTCCCTGGTGGCGCAGTGGTTGGGGATCCGCCTGCCAAGGCGGGGGACGCGGGTTCGTGCCCCGGTCCGGGAGGATCCTGCGTGCCGCGGAGCGGATGGGCCCATGGGCCGTGGGCGCTGGGCCTGCACGTCCGGAGCCTGTGCTCCACGGCGGGAGAGGCCACAGCAGTGAGAGGCCCGCGTACCGCAAAAAAAAAATTAATTAAATGAAATTTAAAAAATAAAGTCAGTAAAAAAAAAAAAAGTATTTTTAAAATATACTTATAAAATAGACACATGCTGGATATATTTCACTGCTTTATACTGTTTCTATGCATAAAATTTCAGTTGTGAATGTTATTTTACAAAGTACTATACCAAAAATATAGTATTGATAGAAATGTGAAGTGAATCCCTGTAACGATAGCAATAAGAATGTGAGGGCAATAAAATATTTGTGAAAGTAAACCTCTTGAGGCTTTCTCTAAAACTTTCATCAAACTTCAAAAATGGATTCAATAATTTTAACAATTAAAAGAAAATTGCTTTCAATGAAAGGAAGAACAGCTTCATACAAGTTAGGTGATAATATATTCCTGGGGGAAACAGAACCTTTAAGTCTTCCAACCCATAGTCCCCTACATGCCCCTTTCCACTAGCTCCTTTTCATTTTTAGGGTCTCAAAATAGGTATCACTCCTTCAGGTAACTTTCCCTAGAGCGTCCCTCTGCGAACAGCCTGCATATCTTCTTCCACGACGTTTTCCCTATGTTACAGCCATTACTTCTTTCTCTCCCCAGTAAACTGTAGAAGCTCTGGAAAGACTTTGTCTTGTGGTATCAAAAACAATCTGCTGAATTAATAAACAGGAGGCCCTGTGCTAGGAAATAGGAATGCAAAGAATACAGCAGAGTTCTTGACCTCAAGGAGCTTGCAGTCCAGTGAAAGAGGCCCCGCAACTCAAATAAGGGGAATATCCATGGTAAGTATCAATAGAATGAAAGAGATGTTAGAGCAGAATGTCAAGAGAGACTTTCTGGAGAAAGGGAGTAGAGAGAAGAGACAGCCAACTATTAAGTCACAGAACCCATCTGGACTAGATCCCCCTCATAGTAGAACTCCAGCAAATTTTAAATTGAGACCATAAATGTCAACGTAATTATTTAGAATTAAGTTACAGGAAAAGCTGAAAGAGAAGTTCTAGAACATTGCTAAACTGTGTTTCTCAAAACACAAGCATCCCGGTAGAACAGTTAACAGTTATTTAGAGGAAAAAAAAAGATTAAAAATATCTTTAGCAAAGATACTTGGGAAATATTGTTACGAACCAGACTCGTTTCGCCCAACACGCAGCAAGCCAGCACGCTGAGATACGGAGGTCTGCAACAGTTTCTTCCGCGAAGCAAACAAGCAAGAAGACAGAAAAATAAACCTTAGATCTACCTCCCTGAAGGCAAGAGGCTGGGGTATTTATGAGCTAACAAATAAAGCGGCTGGGCGGTGTGAGGCATGGGGGGCGTGGAGGGCGTGACGGACGTGGCGAAAGGTGATTGGAAAAAGGTGCAGTAATTGGTAGTCAGTAATTGTGGTTTTGCTCAGATGTAACTAAGCTACAGCACGTTCAAACGTGGAGACTCTTAGTATGATCTAAGGGTGGAGTTTTCAGTCCTGCACTGTCAAAAGGTCACCATGCGGACACTCAGGCATGCCCAGGTGGAGGGTCAGTGGTCCTATCCAGTCTTAACCAGCTTAGCTCAAACTAGACACAGCTGACTCCAATTCCTAGGAAACAACTCGGGGCTGCGAGCACCTTGGAGGACGTGGAAGTCTTTTGTAACAACAATTAAAACAACCTGTGAAAGCAGGTGAAATAGATTTGACTAGTGATTACCCACAGTTTCAATATTACATCATATACTTCAACAGGGGGATTCACAGGGCTCATTAGATTAATACAGGCTCTAAGTAGCCCTATGGGAAAGAAACTTGTTGAACTTTCTCTAAGGCAAGTTTTCCAAATTTATTTCATCAGAGAACCATTTTTTCACAGACCACCACTGCCATCTCAATGGATATGACTTGAAAACGCTGATCTAGACATGTATATGTTAGCTACATGTTGCCTTCTTCATCAACATCATGTAAATTATTGCTTTTATTAGAGTATACTATTTCAAAAGATGTGTACAGCATCAGTGAGAATCACTTCAGAAACTATAGCTAGGGATAATGAGATCTAACTTTCTCATATACATGGAAACCATAGTTAACACTTTATAAATTTTATATTTATATATTAGTTCCCCATATAAAAACATAAAAAATTTCAGCATTTAGCAAAGGTGATGTGGGACACAGGTGCCCAATTCAATTTTCATCCCTAATGCTGAGACAATGGAGGCACATTCTCAGTGACTTCCTGTGGAACCCTGAGCAAGTCCCTCTCTGTCTGGTCTCTATGAGAAAGGGGAGACCTGACCTGGACTGTTTCTGGATGCTCTGACATCACAATCATCCCACATTGATGCTTTAATATACATGTTCCTTTACATAGTCAATTTTCATAATTGAAAACATGATAATCATTAATTTTTAATTGTTTCTTTTTATTTTAATCACCCCTTCAATGTTAACAAAAGTCTTTGGTGGATAGAAATGTTTAAAAAGTGCTTTTGGTCTCTTAAATGATTGCCTGGGCATGTTGTGTCAATCCATGGTGGACTGCTATTTTCACTCATGTAGGAAAATTTTGTTTCTAACAGTGGGCCAAACTACTAAAGATTTTTAGTTCCACTTCACTTCAGTTCTAGAAAAACTGTATTTGTTCCATCACAGTCTTTAAGTGTAGATTACATAATGTATTCCTAAATTAAGTTATAAATTGAACATCTAATCATGTTTGCACAAAAAAATCAAGAACATGTCTTCAGCTGATAGGAAAATTTAAAATAGCCCTGTTAAGTACAGGTTTTTCACCATCCAAAAGACAGAATTAGTTTCTCAGAGATTATCACTCTGTTTTTCAGAAGACACCAGGAGATAACATTAAATGACGAAAGATATGAGGGCTATAGAAATCCAAAAGCTGAGAACATAGTGAAGACTAGGTTCTTCAGACAAAAGCTGAAGCAGCAGAACACACCAGAAAGTAATTAACTGGATGAGAGAAACTGTCCTCATTACCTGTTCCACTGAAGGTCAGTATGACAAAGTCATGTTTAGGCAAAGTGAGGTAACAGTGATTCTTGAATATTTATAGATTATGAGTCTCAAAGGTGAAAAGGTTTGGTTTGGTGCATTTGAGGTCCATAAAAGAACATTACAGTCTATTGCATTCCTCTGAAGGCAAGTTAGGTAGGCTCCCATATGGCCCTTTTTTTGAGAGTTCTATGCTTGGGAAACAGAATAAAATTTCAATTCTGGCCCATAAATCCAAAGTGGTTTTTCAAGGTTTGAAAATCTTAGTCTTTTTGAATTACAAGTCTGCCCTGCTTTGGCACTGGAAGGCATTCATGACTGCTGACAAGGTGAGATAGAAATTGATGGATTGAAAGTCCATGTTTCTTTAGCCTGTGCCATTCAGACTTTGCTGGAGAGGGCTAGGCTTTATTAAGTGTTCATTAGTTCTAGGGCTATGGGGCCATGGTTGATGCCTTTTACATTGATGAATCCCCTGATTCACTTATGAGGTATTAGAGATGAGAAAACCCAGGCAGCCTGGTTAACCCTCACTATAAATGAAATAATCTGTGTCCTACAAGTGCCCTCTTTAAAAAGTAGCATAGTTTTAAAGTTTTTATTCTTCCACGTTTGCCATATTCAGAAATAATGTTGTAATAAAGAAAGCCTAGAGTTGTCAGCCTCAAAAAAAAAAAAGAATATTGACAATTGTAAGGAAAAATAAATGTTCTAAGAGTAAAAGATCATCTTTGGAAAATTTTCGCCCTATAAGATTAGAGGAAAGCTATACCCACTTTTGTGAGAAGTAAAAATTCCCAAAGAAGAATCCGTTAAAAATGGTCATAGCCAAGAAAGGCAGAAAATGGCTGCAGGGTTGAATTTAAGAGTAGAAAACAGAGACTTGCCATAGAGGGAGTCTGGTAAGGCCCCAGTAGCATGACTCTGGGACAAAAGATAAATGATGGTAGAAATTTCTTGGAGATTTGAGAGTTGCAAATCATAAAGAAACTGGAATGTGATAAAACTGTTAAAGTTAGAGATGAGTTATCAAACTCTAAAAGTCATACAGTGGACCCCATAGCCTTGGAAAATTGTAGGCAAGGCTAATCTTCTAGTAATGCCCAGAGAGCATGGTGTGTATTTTTTAATAGGCTGAATCCAAAGAGGGAGTTAGAGACTATTCAGAAAACAGGAGACAGGTCATATAGCATAGTTTGTAACAGTGGCTTTTAACCTTCTTCAATTGCCACTTCACTCACCTGGGAAACTTTTAACACATACTCAAACCCAACCCTCAGAAATTTGGATTTTGGGTCCAGGTTGGGTCCCCAGGCAGCCCTGCTTCTTAAGTGCTCCCAAGTGATTCTAAAGTGCTGCCAGGGCTGAGAATCCCTGGGTGACAACAGGGAATCCTTTAAATTGAAATACCATCATTTTCACAATAACAAACACATGGCAAAGTGGCTGCTCTAAATATTCAGACTTAGAAACTAGCTAGCTCTCACTTACCTTTCTAGCCTTTTCTTTCCGCATTCACTCCTCACTCTAACCATTCTTCCCACTATCCTCCAAATGCACACAGATTTTTTATGCCTCCACGCTTCTTCCATGATGACTCTTCTGCTTCTAATACATCTTACCTGTCCAGCTTCCTCTTCTCCACCTGGTGAATTATACTGTTTTGAAAGGTTATTTGAAAGTCACCTTTCCAGTGACGTTTTCTCAGGAGTCTTCTTTTCCTTTCTCCATGATTCCATAGTTCTTTATTCAATCCAGAAGCCTACCACATCCTATTGTATTATAGTTCTGTGTTCAGTTATCCATACCTGGGAGACTAGCTACAACACTTACAACCTCTACTGACAGCTAGTCCTTTGGAAGCAGTATTTTGAACACATGTTCTTACTTTCTCTGGCTGTGGTTGATTGGATCATGGCTGACAACTGACCCAGTCCCAATCATTCCAAGGATAAGCAAAGAGGCATGAGCCAGGATTCAAATGCAGGTTCAACAGATCCCAAAATCTGTGTTGTTCTGTGTTTCATTGCCGATTTTTTGTGTGTAATAAAAATATCTATAATAAGGGTAGGATAGATCATTAAAAATAGCATGTTTATCATAGAAAATTTAGAAAATAAAAATCGGCTAAAATAAAATTTAGATTACCTATAATCTCATAATCCAGAGACAATTAAATTTTTAACATTTGGGATATGAGGCAAATTGTTAATTTGGGGGAACTATAGATATAAAATTTTATATATATACACATACAGAGAGAGAGAGACAAAGGGAGAGACAGAGGGAGAGAACGTTGGTTGTATATAGTAGGGAAAAGATATTTTTAAATTATGTATATAATTAACACTCAGGGAATGAAATATTCTTTTACAAAATAGTACACAATACTATATAATAGTCTATATTATGAAATTATCATGATTTATTGTTGGACATTTACACTATATCTAATTTTTATAGGTAATAGTGCAATAAATATCATGGTTAAGTCTTTGTATTTATTCTTAGCTATTTTAGAAGACATATTAATAAAAACTGAAATCTGGGTTAAAGAGTACATATACATACTTTAAGGATTTTTCTACAAATTGATCAGCTTCCAGAGGGCCTGTGTGCCCATTTCCCCATATTCTCTTCAGCACTTAATACACAAACTTTAAAAAAAAAATCTTTGCCAGTTTTGTAAGTGAAAATGATATCTCGCTGTTTTAATTTTAGTAGCTTTGATTATTATTCTGAGTATTTTTTGAGGAAAGTCATTTTTATTTCTTCACTGTGAACTTATTCATTTAGCTTCTCTTCTTCTTGAATTGTTTTACTTATTGATTTGTAAAAGCTCATTATGCAGTAGTGCCATTAACCCTTTTCTGACATATGTGAAAATATTTTTTTTCTTATTTTATAATGTACACTTTTATTTTATTTAAGATGCTTTCTGATCCACAGACGATTTTGTTTCCTATTGAATTAAACCTATGAATTTTTTCTGTGTTGGCTTCTGCTTAGGGATCACTCTTAAGATTTTTCCTTGGCCCAAAATAATTTAAATGTCTACCTTATGTGTGTGTATGTATATGTGTGTGTGTATGTTTCTGATTTTTCTGGGTTTTTAATTATGTTCCATTGATCTGCCTACATTCCTGTGCTGACCTACTCTGTTAATCATTATAGTCTTGCCAAATTATTAAGTATCATTTAGAGTACTCCTCCCTTTTATTAATACATTTTTAATTAACTATTATTGCTTGCTTATCCTTGCATATAAATTGGAATATCCTAAAAATTCCTTTGAAGTTTTAATTAAAATTTAATTAGATTTAGAAATTAACTTGAGATACAGCACCCCATTTTGATCTTAGTCATTGAAGATAGTGCCTGAAACACAGTTAATTCTAAATGAATGATAAATGTTGCTTAATTTAAACAGATCACTTTACCAGTTTATACAGTTAGTATGTCAGGTCTGTCCCCTACAGGAATGTAAAGTATATATCTATATGTATATATCTTTATTTGTATTTTGTTTTACGCCTATATCAATAGAAAGATTCAACCAAACTGGCATGATTCTTTTGGGTTAACTGTATGAGTAAATAAAGTAGTTCATTAAGTGCTTCAGTATTAATTACCAAGGCAAAGGCCAAATTCTTTTGTTAGTACTGGACTATCTCTGTAATTAAAAAATTTAATTAACCCCACTAACTTGGATTTGGATGAACAATATTCTTGGTGAGGTGGGCAGAATTCTCTGATGGCCCCCAAAATTTCTACTCCCTGGTGTCCACACACCCTCTACCAGTTTAGTCAATCAAACAATACCCCAGCTAGGTACTGCTCTGAAGGGCTTTTGCAATTATAATTAAGTCCCAAATCAGTTGATAATCCTGAGTAGACCTGACCTAATCAGGTGAACCCTTATAAAGGAACAGGGCTTTTCCTAAAAAAGAGAGATTCAAAATGTGAGATGGATTTGACACAAGGAAGTTTCTCGATTGCTAGTTTATAGACAGAAGGAACCACAGGGCAAGGAATGTGGGTAGCCCTAGAAGATGAAAGCAGCCCCCAGCTGATAGCCAGCAAGGAAATGGAACCTTCAGTCCTGTGACCACAAGGAACTGAATTCTGCCACAACCAAGTGAGCTTGGAAGAACAAAGCCCACAAACATGTTGATTTCAGGCTGGTGAGACCCTGAGCAGAAAACCCATTCTTGCTGTGCCAGACGTTTTACCTACAAAACCATGAGCCAAAAAGTGGATGTTGTCTCAAGCTAAGTTTGTAGTCATTTGTTATGCAACAACAGAAAACTAATATCCTTGAAATGCAGCTTGATTCCTACTTCATTATTATCCCAGATCTAAAGATCTTAATGTGACTTAAATCCAACAATAACTTAATTGCCCTACTGGTCAGAATTGGATACATCAAGAATCACTATCAAAACCAATATAGAATATTTGCAGTAAGGCAAAAAGCACTAGACTAGAAGGGATTCAGCAATCCATATTGGCATTACAATAACAGGGTGCGTGAATGGCATCCATCATGCTCTAATGTCTTTAATAATGAAAAACATGTGAGAGTTTAAAAAAATCTCTAAGTGTTCTGCACCTAGGCAACGCCTTGCTGATTAAACATTTTAAAGTTATCTCTTATCTACATTCTATACCCTCTCATGATCTACCTCATCCTCTAATGCAATTTAGAGAACAAACACTGGGAAACTACAAGTCACACTTTTTTTGTAAAGTGTGTTTCTAGAATAGTCACATCTCAGTGGCTCCTTAGGCCCTTCCAAACACGTGATTGACAAAAGCCACTATTCAAGAAGGTTCTCATGTGCATTACATATTAGAAGTAAGGAACAATACATGGAAACAGCAGAAGAGTTTCATTTCTTTTCAGAGAAGAGAAGTATTTTAAAGGTTTCACCTTGGTCAAATGATTTCAGTCTTCCTATACAGGAAAATGCCGAAGCAGATATACTAAGGCATAAGCTATCACAATCAGTGAGTGAAGCTCACCTATTCTATTGAATAGAGAAGTACCTCTTACGCATAAACACATGGCATGTGCACGCACATGTGGCAGCTCAACAAAACCTAAATGAAAAAAGAAAATGACCATGGAAAACTTGGGCATATAAGGACATTATTTCCTTTACACAAAGCATGCTTCATTCTTTGGGGACTCCTCCAAAAAAATGAAGCCGTCTCTTTAATTGGCTTAGTTGTGTTTCAAACGTTGTGTTTCAAACGAGGTTATTTTTTATAGCGGCAAGTTCAGCTTTCTTCCCTAGTAAAGTAGTTCTGAAAATAAAAGAACTTTCTTTAGCCAACAACCCTTCTATCAGTAAAGAACAGTGTAGCTTCTAGTCAACGACCTTAACCTCTCTTCTTCATTTGCTGGCCTTTTATGGGGATTAGTGGCTCTTTGAGTTGAGTCTCTATAGTAGCTTATCACCTCTGACAATGGAAAATCAGGGCTTAGACTCCTCTTTTGAAAGGATGAACACAAATATCACCTTTATGGTGCAAGTTTAGGTTACTGGTGCAGGCTGATGTATATAATGGGTCTCTTAATCCTCTGTACCCCTTCATGCAAGCTCCTGGAATAAAAAACTACTTTACTCTGGCTTTCAACTAAATTGAAACTACAGGATCTAGCCTGATAACCACCACCAAACCAGCTAAAGAAATGTCCTGTTGCATGCAGACTAACTTTATAGGTAGTGTAGCAATATAAGTGAAAGGAAGAGGAAGCAATCCCACTTCTACACTATAAATTCTTTTTCTTCTGCCAAGGAACAGGATGGGGCCACCCTGCCCAAATCCTCTTCAAATGTCACCCAATCTATGTTGAATCATGGTATTCTTGTAAACTCATAGTTCCACTCTGGATCTACCCTAAACATAAATTCTTGTAAAAACCATCTTACTATAATAACGCCTTCAACCACCTGTTTGAGTAAATGATAAAAGGAAGCAAACTTGAACTAGAGTGTGAATTATTTTTCTATTTCCCTATTTTTTTAAATCTAAATTGAACCTAAATCATATAGTCATATTGACTCGGGTTTTGAGTCCAAATGAAAATTTTTAAATCTCCATATTAAATGCTAGTTGGTTTAAGAAAAAAAAAGAAAGTCAGAAAAACATTTGGTTTTCTTTCTCTCCAGAATCCTTGGTGGAAGATGATTGGAGTGATGTACAGTCAGGGTAATGGGAGAGATAACAAAGGGATTATTGTAGGTTTGAAAATCTACCACTGACCACTGCAAACCTGAAGAGGCTGTGAGAGCTTCGTGGGGCACTCACAGAGATCCAGGAAGGTTGTTTGGGACTCAAGTCTGTTTCTTTCTTTCTTTTTTTAGAGAACATAATGGAAATGATGCCTGTCTGTGTTTATGACCCTGAAATGTGTTTTCCCTGAAAATCTAGGGAAATATATGCTTTTGGCCAGAAATTGACTTTTGGTAACTTAGCCTCCTGATGGAACTTGAAAGAATGCTTCTACATTTCCTGAATATCCTAAAATGATGTCTGGAATGATGGACTTTATTCTGGAAAAAGAAAACCAGAAGTAAATTGGTACCAGGAAGGTGATCCTCTAAAGAACCTGGATATTTGCACTAGTAAACTAAAGTATAATATTATCACTTTTTATAGATCAACCTCTTTAAAGTAATAACCTATCTCAACTGAAACCATGCAAGAAAAAGGGTCATGTATTTTCATTCGGCTTCTCTGTGCCAGGCCCTTCATGTACATGATCACATTTAACTCTCACAATATCCCTGAGAGGTAAGTAATATTATCCCCACTTTAACAAAGAGGAAATCAAGGTTCAGGGAGGTTAAATGACTTATCCAAAGTCATACAGCCTGTAAATAGCAGGAGCAAAAGTTAACCCTTAATCTCCTGCTATTGATTTTATAACATGAGAACTTCCAGAATAAAGGCTTCACCCAAGCTGGTCCTAATAGATATAAATATGTATATCAGAAGGCCATGCATCAGCCCTTCACAGAGAACCAGATCAGAGAACTGGAGGATTATGTTTGTTCTTAGGTCAGAATAGGAAAAGGTGAACAAAGTGGAATAAATTATACCAAGAAATAGCAATGATGAGTATTATCAAAGAGACCAATCAAAAGAAATGGAGAATATAGCAAATAATACGCAATCAACAAAGCAATAAATAAAAATAAAATTTGAAATAAATAATAAAATTAGTAAAAAATTTTATAAGCAATAAACATGACATTGTTCTTAAATGTTTCTCCTTTATCTCCTCTGCCCTACCATGCTACACAGAAGTAAGATGACCATGTATATTATCAAATTAGGATATTTTTGAAAATGAAAGGAGGCCCTGTTAAAAGTTATTCTCGTTCAACACATGTAAGCCAGGACCCTAAAACACTGTGACCATGAAAGATGATGAAAGGTTTTATTCTATGGCAGGTAGTTGCTATCATAGTAGGGCTGACAATAAGCAAAACACAAATTTCTTGTATCTTTAGTACTATCAAACTTCCCCGGGCTTCCCTGGTGGCGCAGTGGTTGAGAGTCTGCCTGCCGATGCAGGGGACACAGGTTCGTGCCCCGGTCCGGGAAGATCCCACATGCCGCGAAGTGGCTAGGCCCGTGAGCCATGGCCGCTGAGCCTGCGCGTCCGGAGCCTGTGCTCTGCAATGGGAGAGGCCACAACAGTGAGAGGCCCGCGTACCACAAAAAAAACAAAAACAAAATTCCCTACAGTTTCTAACTTTTTTCCCCTAAAGTTACCAAAATGTAACCTTTAGAAAGGGAAAAGATCTTACGAGGTATTAATGACTAAATATATTACCCTCCCAGGAGTATTTATATTTTAACACATAACTCTTTCTTAAGCCAAAGGAATGAATTTCTAACTGTAGAGTATCAGGTATAAGCAGCACAGGTATTTGGGGAAGCCAACAGGCTCCTCAGCACCTGTTAAAACATATCATCCACAGGTAAGAAAAGACCTACTTGTTAATTCACCTCCAGCTATAAATACAACTGAGACTAACTCCAGGGATATGTCTCTATGAAAGACCAATGTTATTTGGAAACAGCCATTGAGCAATTCAACTGAAGTTGTAAAATATAAGCCGGAGAAAGCCTTGTAGGTCTCAGCTCTCGATCCTTTTTCTATTGACAACTTGAAACGTTGTCATCAAGAAAACAGTCCTGGTATTTTCCTAGGACTATGATGGCACAGATCAGACACTGAAACATGTTTAATACATTCAGTAAGTAATGAATGAGTAAGTGACATAAGTGAACCTACAGCTAGAGATTGAGTTAGGCCCCATCCAGATCATCTAACTCCAAGTGATGTACTCCTTCAATTAAGCAAGACTCAATCTCAAGTTCTTAAAAGTAGTTGCATTATACAGAGGACGACAACTATTAAAACAAATCACAACAAAATCTGCAATCAATAAAATCTTCACTTACAACTAGAAAGAGAGGAGAAGTACATTTATAAAAAGAGAAGTGAGTATAGAGAAATTGGGATTTAGAGATGGATGCACTCATGAAATAGACAGCAAGAATTATATCTCATAAAAAGATTAATAAAAAGATGAAATGCTTTAAAAATAGGATAAGGATGGAAAGAAGATTGAATAGAAGACAGGGAAGAAAGACAAAAAGAGTGTTGTTTTTATTTAGTTACTATAAAATGAATGATTCTATAAAAAATAATTAAATGAAACCATATGACAGAGGGTTTGAAAAAAGGAAGAAAGAGGAGCATCAGTGCCGAGGATTAGAAATATACAAACTTATATCACATAGGAGGAAGAGAGGAAGAGATACAGCTTCAAAATCTATGACGGCTGATAAAGGAATGCAGAATCAGCAAAGGAAATATGACTTGAAGTAACAGATAAGCAACAGAATCTATCGGAGAGAAAATCCAAGCATGACATTTTAAAATTGAGCATAATTAGATGGAAGGAAAGCAAACATCAGAAGTGATAAAGGCAAATACACAAGACCATACACCAAAAATAATGGTAATAAAAGAACAAAGGGCAGAAAGGAGGGGGGGAAAAAGGAGAGGAAAGAAATACAAAGAAAACAAAGTAAATTTTTTTCTTCAGAAAATTCTCTCCTAAAACTTCCCATTTCCATACGCACACTCTGTAAAGAACCAGACACACAACTCTTTTCCCAGACGTTGAGAATGTCTTTGCCCCCAGACGTCACCCCTAAGCCCCCCTTGTAAAAATTCTCCTGGGAAAAGCAACTGTTCAGGCAGCAGTGCCTGGGTTGGTCCTTCATTAGAATAGTTCCCACAGGCATGTGTCCTCGCTAGTAATACACAGGAATCCCATATGGCACAATCTGGATCTCGCAGAGGTGGAATCTGCATAAAGTAGGACGAAGCCAGAGCCAGCACAAAAGCGGAGACATGCATGTAACGACATTGGCTCCCTGCCCTCTGACCCAGCGCTGCGCCTGTTCCCACACTTCCAGCAAACCCAGGCAAGTGTGTCCAAGAGCTTGTAGGTAGCAGCAGTCTGTCACGGGGTGAGGATGGGGCTGAAAGGAAGTCCAGAATTAGTCCCTCGACAGTGAGCAGATCAATTTTAAGGCAGTGCCCTGTCAACCAAAAAGAAAACCTACGTATGGCTGCAATTAACCCTGTTAGCATGTGTCTAGCATTGTCCTACTGCCAAGCAGATGACCCTGCAGGGAGATGACCAGAGCAGAAGATTCCTCTGATATATCAGTTGTCTGCAGTTTGTGACTAGAACTAATGGACTCAACTAGTAAATGTTTCTTTTGTGTATGTGTGAGTATATATTTTGGGGTGAAGTGGCCTTTGTTGTTGTTATTGCTATTGTTTGCTTCTTTTTTTTTTTCATTTTTGATGTTGTCTTTATTTTAAGTAAATCCACCTTGAAATAAAGCTATACTTATATCTCCAATTCCTGGGGAAGTAAACAGATTTCCAAGGATTACAAATTAGGTAAGTACACATGGTACTGGAAACTATTAGGAAAAAATGCATAAACTTAAACATATTAACTAACAAGCATCTCTTAATAGAGAGCCACATAAATGTACATATACACAAACACACACACACACACACACACACTCTAGATACCATTTCCCAGCTGTTCAGTGCAAGAGAATGAGGCCAAAGCTACCCTCCCAACGTAGATGTCAGATCTCCAGCTTGTGCCAGTGTTTGTGGGATGCTTCATACTCCTTGAATGAAAGAAACTAGAAACATTTAAACAGTATAAACTAGTCACTTCTTGGTACCACCTATTTACCTCATAGTTGGCATTTTGATCATTACAACTCAAAAACACATGGAAAACTAGGACAAAAGTTCATGTTTAAATTCAGGGATGGGCATTCTATTTTTTGAAACAAAAATGCCTCCTCAATTGTCATGATCTTTTTCTACATACATTTTAAATACTTCAATGCGAAGGGCTTAGGTGAGGCTGTAGGAAATGTAATTGCAAACCTCCTTATTCAAGTTTTTTCTTTTGGGGGTTTGAAAAAAATATAATATCACAGAATCTTTATCTTGATGAAAAAGAAATTTTAAACCTTTTCCAGAAAGTTTTTGTTTGTTTTTTTTTTGATGTCCACCAAATGATTGCAAAGAAATAAGGGCTGGGAGGAAGTGCACTGAATTATTCAGGAACAAGTGGAAACAACCATCTCTCCTTGACAGGCATCCTGGGCTCCTAAGAAATGGAGTAGTGGGCCCTCCCAGTTCACACGTTCTCTCAGTGCTCCGAATTCTCCGCTAACAGAACATCTTCTTTATGAAGTCTATGCAGTCCTGATTTGCTATGTATCTTCATATACAACGTAAAACCCAGGCGGACGGCCTCACTCGAATTTTAAGACATACCACTCACAAAGTGGCAAAAGAAAGCTGTTGTGGGAGCCACTAAAAGACAAAAGAATTTATTTGCTAGGAAGCTGCAAGCAACAGTTATCATAAATGCTCACTCTGCCTACCCCACGTCGGGGGACAGTTGGCAGTGCTGCCAACTACAGGGTCCTGCAGCCCACTAACCTCACTCCCCCAAGCTGGGAGCTGCTTCTACGGGAGAAGAATGGCTGTCCTGTTTTGTCAGAATATATCTGAAAGATTCCAACATGGGGTGGACAGTGAAATAAGAAACCAAGAAAGGATGGGGGAGATGGGTAAAAGAAAATTAGGAACATTATTTTTTAACATACTTAATAATAATACGTAATTTGAAATCACAGAAGGGACTTGTTTAGTTTTGGTTTTGGATTGTTTATTGGTTGTTTTCCGAATCGTACCATAATCATATTTTTAATCAAGAATACTGCTTAAACAACTGTACAATTTTAAGCAGTTTTTCAGCATATTGTATTACCCTCTAATACCTTCTAATACTTTTCTAAGCATATTATATTGACTTCTAATCAGAGTAAAATGATATAACATAGTGCCCATCGTGTCTTTATCAAGATGTTTACTACAATGGTTTCTAATAATGTTATCTTCTTTTATCAAGTAACTTAAATTTAAAATATACCAAGGCAGATTGTGTAGACAGGCAAAATTCTACACCTGAAACAATAGATTTTTACTAAGTTGAATGTTCTGATAAAAAGCTTGGAAGCATTGAATGTGTTGTAAGGCCTTCGGCACCCAATTGAAAGACGGAGTGCAGTTATACTTCTAGGCAGTTTGCTGGCATGATATAATTTGAGGGATACTGGACTTGTCCTCCATCAAAATAAGACTCCTTCACTGGGATGATGCCCAGAATGACATCACCAACGTTGTATTTCTTTGGGTTAAATGATACCTGATCCATGCGTTTGCTTTTAAGATGTAGATACCCAACTAAGGCCGGAATTGACAACTCCAACACGGTAAAGTTAATGGGAGTTGTAAGGACACTGCTTCCTTGGAATAAGAGGGATCTATGGAAGAGGGAAGGAGGGCACAATGCTGACAAGCATTAAGATTCACTGAGGGCGAAGGATGCCCACTTCACCCTCATACTTGAGAGCTATTCTCAAATTCTTGGTATAAAACTGCAATGTGGTCAGGGCCACCCTCATCCTGCGCTGACAACAGGGCCACTGCCATGGGCGAGGGGGGCGTTCACTTACCTATAGCATCCTGTGGTAAACCTATAAGGGTCATTTTTTGGTCTGTCTACATAGAACTTTGAAGGATGTTTTTTGTAGTATTTGGTATTTTTTTGTAGTATTGGCATTTTACAGTATAAAACTCACCAAGTTCAAATTTGATTTTAAAGCCACTCAATCTTTTTCGAAATTGATGTCCATCTGTTCATGGCTATTTTCAGATGAAAACAGGACCATGGTCTCCTCACTGACAGTGATTTTCCCAATCCCTGACTCTCGCTACAGTGCTCTAAATCCATGAAGATTTTAGTCAATTGTCTTCATAATCTGCCCTAGGATTTCTCAGTTTTGCTCTTAACATTCTTCCAATATATCAGTGGTCTTTTAACAGAAAACATTTTAGAATAGGGAAGAGAAAAGTTAACTTTTTTGGACCCACACTTAAAGTCACACCCTCCCTAAAATTCCACACCTGCAACAATAAACAGACTGATTCTAATGCACTGAGGGGTGCAGCCTTTCTGTGCCACTGTCCTGAAGGGCTCTTGCAAATTCAGATTCAGCCATCTCTCCCAGCCTCCCATCCCATCACCTCAGCAACAGAAACCCTCGGATGCACAGGTCACTCCTCCGCAGCTTTGACAAGATCACATTCCCCATGGGTGGTCTGGCTTTTACAAGTGTTTGGGCACAAATACATTAATGTGGCCTTTTTAAAGCAGCTGATTCTTCTATGCTTCCATGGAAAAAATCATCATGCCAGTGCTCTACTTTCTAAAATACTTTTCTTAAAATTGAGCAAATCCAAATACTGCACAATTTCAGATTGTTGTTGATTCCCGGATTCCCATTGCCCTTCTGCCATCCCATCAAAAGCTTATGCATTGTATTCATGTTTTCAGCTCTGCTGTCCTCGGAGCATCTCCATGCTTTGCTGCACTGCAACGATATTTAGTATCCTGTCAGTTCCCCCGTGGCAAGGAATGCAACCAAATTTTTTGCTACTTAATCGGAACAAACTGTGAGCACTTAGAAACCAGACACAGGAAGGACTGTTCCTGACTACGATATCAAAATGCTTCCTAAATAGGTAAAATTGCTTTGGCCTATTGATAAGCAAGATGTGCCCTTAAATTTTTATTCTAATTGAGGAAAAAAACAGTATTTCAAGAATCAGCTTTGTATTGATATTTGCAAACGAAGTTAATTCAATTTAGATTAGACACTGGGCACTTTTTTCATATAACAGGTTGTTCAGAGTCCCAGAAAATATTAAAATATTTTCTCCATGGTTGGAAGGAAACATTATTTGCAACAGCTGTAACCTGAAGGCAAAAATGCCTAATTCACTCGTAGATTATTAAAAAGCAGCAGGATGTACTCAAAATGAAAGGCCCTTAGTTCTTCAGATTGAGGTGACTAGTTAAGGAGAGAAACAGCAGGACTTTTCAAGGGTTCTTTTTGAGGTCTGAGTTCTAAGAAAGTAGCAAAGGCTTCTTAAATTTCCAGTGGCTCAGGAAAGAAGCTACCAAATTAAACTGATTGCTTTTAAAAGAAGGGAAAGAAGGGAGAGTGAATAGTGAATTATTCACAAGGGCCAATTAATGAAAATGTATGTGTGTATGTGTATGTGTGTGTGTGTTTAAGTAGCTGGTTTTCACAAAACACAAATAGGTGGGTCAACTCAAAAGGAAATCTAGAATGAAGGGCAAGTGGACATAAAAGTCCGTTTTAGATACCTAGCCACCAACTCTTGAACTTCCGGTCTGTTATCAAAAAACAGCCCACCACCTCCTGTTTCATGGCTATACATCTTTTTCAGGCTCGACCACCTTGTCCCAAGAGACATTCTTTTTTCCTCCTTGGTTCTGTCCAACTTCTATTTTACTCTTTTTTCTCTTCCCTGTAACCTCTGTCATTTTACAGCAGACGCTTGCTCTGTGCCATGACCTTGCCCGTGTTCTTTCAGGTCAGAGCTCCTTAACTTCTCCCTGACCCTGACTCCGGTTCTGGCTTCATTCTTGTCCTAGAACTGCTTGCCAAAGGGCTTCCTGACAGCTTTCTCTGAAGGTCGGGGCCAGTGTCAGCATGACTAAACAGCCCAATCAGTGCACATAAGCCCCTTGTTGACAGCATCTTCCCAGAGGTGGAAAGCACGAGTCAATTTTGAACTTGAAAATTTTGTATGGTTTCCAAATGTCCTGAATGTATTCTCCTGTTTCATGTGATTATCGCTTTGCAGCATGCTGCTGGCTACCTAAATCCCATGCAAATTGCTTGGAAGAGGTAGACTCAGTGAAAAACACTCTCACAAATGTACCATTAGAACCAAGGATTATTCCCTACAAATCTAGCTCTAAGAAATGAAAAAGGGAGGTTATTATTAGTTTTAATATTAATCACAACTATTAACTGTTAATTTAGCCTAAATCATCTGCAAGGGAAATCTGTGCTGCTTGCTTGTTAGTTGAGTGGATGGAGTGCATGATAATATTCTGTTGTGTGCTATGTGGCATACTCGGTTGCTAGGTTACCCAGAGCATCAGAAATTCAGGGAACAATGTACTTCTATCTTTTTCAATTTTGAAAAATAAAATAGGTATTGACATAAAATACAGTGCGGCACTGAAGTAATTTTGTAGTGGAGAGATCAGAGGAAGGGGGCCTTTCATCTCGGTGACAGCAGTTTACACCTCGTTGTGACTTACTGAGGGCAGTGGCAGGACAGCACAACAGGATGTCAGTCTCTGGAAGAATGCCCGTGGTCCCTGTACCCCAGCAACTGTTTCTTGAGTCAGGCTCCCCAAAGCCATCCAGCAGCTGCTGTTCTGAGCTGTGTCAACTGGTCCTACAGAAACGCATGACAGGCCCAGTGACGTATGGGCCTGCAAGGGAACAGCCAAGCCTTTCATGTTCAGAACAAATATGACAGATCTGGCTAAATTCCTTAGCCGGCTGGGGCCATGCCGAGAGCTTTTTTTTTCCTTAAATGATTATTATTATTATCACCTTCCTACTCAGAGATAATGTCATAATTTACAGTCAGGCATTGTGTGACCCAAATGATTGATGCCACTTGGATGTGAATTGGTAGAGTTAATAATGGTCTTTCAGTAGGGCCCAGCATGAGAGGAATCTCTCTCAGAAAGGCCGTCTTCACTTTGATATTCTGCTCAAGACAGGAAGGTGGACTTCTGGGAGCCAACACTCCATCACGCTCTACTTCTGAAAGCATCCCCTGGGCCCTAGTGAAAACTAGGGATCGAGAAACCTCAAAAGCTCCTTTCTGTTCTTTCCAGAAGTACTTTTGATTTTGTGTAACCTTCAGCAGTGGATGTCACCACAGAAGACCCATTGAGATGTGTAGCTTTAATTCTCTGATGAAACAAGAAGTGGCCTTGGAAGTTATGTATCAAGACTCCAGACAAGGAATCTGCCCCATACCCTGCAGCACTGGAACTCTAACTAAAGAAGATCGCTTCCATGTTCTTTATTCAACATGACCTTGGACTAAATGCTAAGGGGGAGTCAACAATGATTAAGATCTTTTTATCAGTTTACCTGTTATTTATTTTAACAATGATTAAGATAATACTCTAACGTTTAAAGTGATTAAAACCAGTTGGAGCTGGTGTAGTAAATTTAAAGAAAGAAAAAGCAGAATGAGGGAGATTAGCATTCATTCACTCTGTGGTTGGTACTTCAATGCAATTTTGCAAAACTCACAAAAATTGAAATGGAATCTAAGAGATGTTAAGTACCTTGCCCTAGATCGGGCAGTGAGTAGAGAACCAGGATTCTAACCCAGATCTCTCTAATACTTTCCCTTGCTCTACATCTCAATGTAAAGATAGCAGTATGTGATGAGAATAATTCTTCAAAATCTGATACAAATTTCCATGAAAATTAAAGAAAGGAACTATTCCTTCTGAATGAGGCCATCAGAGAAGTCTTCAAGGAAAGAATGGTGAAAATGTGGACCTTGAAGGATGAAAAAATTTCAACAGATGGAGAAGAGTGTATCTAGCACAGTAAAGATCAAGTTTGAGCAATTTTTTTTCTGTTTGGAGAGTCACTACACCTCTGTTTTCAGCACTGCCAAAAAGGAGAACTACTCTTTAAAATGATTAAACTTGGACAGCTTCTGCCACTAAGTAGCAACATTCATTTTTCTCAAACACTGCAGTTCACCTGTCCCTCTGAAACACATTATTAAGCTACACCATATAAACATCATTCATCTTGAATTTCCTTTTTAACTTTATACCTACCTCCAGTCATACCTTTCCTCCAAAGGCCCTGAAGCACTTTAAAAACAGATGATATTATTACTGTTTTACTGGCAATGACACTGAATCGTATCCACAGTGTCTAACATTCTCTGTCCTTGGAATTATCAACATGTACTAGTGATAAAGATTATTCTTTATGAACGGAAAAAACACAAGTGCAGTGAGCCTTCCTAAGTAATGAAACGAGGCAAAATTGATTTACAAATACACAGTAGGTGGGCAATAAACAGTGAATAAAATCAAGTCTAACAATATATCAACATCCTCAAAAGCAACTTAGCTGAGGGTCCTACAGCTTTCAATTCTGAATCTATTAATGTTGTCAGTTTTCAATAGCCCTCCATAGCCAACCCAGGAAAGCCCAAATGCATCAGCTTGGCATTAAGGTCCCTCTATAATTTGACCCTAACCTCGACCTACATTTTCCAGAGTCTATATCCTGTGTGATTCTGGGTGAGTAGACCACAAGAGAAAGTTTCATGGGATTTGGAAGCCAAAAGTGAGACAGGAGTCATTATGTTCTGAAAGCCAGTCACTAGAGGGTACCAGGCTCCATTGCCATTCACACACAGTGACGCTAAACCTGCTGGGATCACCTTCTTGCCTTCTGCAGGGCACTCATGTCATCAAGGTTACAGGTGGTAGTAGATGCAGCTTCTAATGCAGCATCTGTCTTTGCTCTCTCCCTCTTTATGTCCAGCTTCTTTTCCCAACTGCCAGTTGCCGCTGACCCATGGGCCCACCCCCAGGAGCAGAGTAACAACCTTCCATAGACTCCTTCCCCAGCTCCCAAAATTGTGTGTAGTCACCTCCCTGCAATACGCCCCGTATTTCCTATCACTCTTAGTGTGTCTTCTTCCCTGATCAAGCCCAAACAAATACATTAACTATATACACCAGCTATCTTTATATCCCACTCCTGTTTTCACACACCATACCTCAAAGAGAATTCATCATCCTGTTTCATTCCATTACTTTCCCCTAGGATGCCATTCCTTGCTTCCCTACTTTTGAGGTAATAATAATAGCCAACATTTAACATAAAACTTACTGTGTGATAGAAACTGTTCCAAGTACTTTAGAGAAAAAATGGCCACAGGATTTTGCAGGCCTATTTCTGCAGGATAAGGGCCAGACCTAGAAATGACTTACATCTCTTCTATTCACATCCTATTGGCTATAAGCCAGTCACATGGGTCCATTCTAACCACCAGGGAGCCTGCACCATGTAGAGGAGTACATGGTGATTGTCAAACATTGACAGCCTCCACCATGCTCATCCTTCAGCTTTCATTCTCCTCCATGAATACTGCCTTCTAAGCAGAATGAATCTCTATTTCCTCAATATCCAAAGAACTGTGTTTACAAATGTATTTTATCAAATAAAAAAAGAAAGAACCCGAACATTTTTAAGTCAATTTATCATGCCACCATAGAATGAAAAACAGTACTCTTTTAGTCTTGGTGGGAATGTAAATTAGTGTAGAAAACAGTATGGAAATTACTCAAAAAACTAAAATTAGAACTACCACAAAATCCAGCAATTCCTCTCCTGGGTATACATCCAGAAAAAAATGAAAACACTAATTCAAAAAGATACATGCACCCCAGTATTCATAACATTATTTACAATAGCCAAGATATGGAAGTAACCTAAGTGTCCATAAACAGATGAGAGAGTTAAGAAGATGTGGTATATATATATATATATATACATATACACAATGGAATACTACTCAGCCATAAAAAGAATGAAATTTTGCCATTTGCAACAATATGGATGAAATGATGGTATAATGCTTAGTGAAATAAGTCAGAGAAAAACAAATACTGCATGATATCACTTATATGTGGAATCTAAACAATAAAACATGGCTAGTGAATATAACAATAAAGAAGCAGACTCACAGATGTAGAGGACAAACTAGTGGGGAGAGGAAAGGGAGGAGGGGCGAGATGGGGGTAGAGGATTAAGAGGTAAAACTACTATGTATAAAATAGGTAAGCTACAAGGATATATTGTACAGAATATGAACTGTAGCCAAATTTTATAATTAAAAATGGAGTATAATCTATAAAAATTTTTAATCATTGTTATACACCTAAAACTAATATAATATTGTAAATCAACTATACCTCAATAAAAAGAAAAAAGAAAAAGTAAAACAATTCTCTTTGTCCCAGTTCTTCAAGGACCCTCCATCCCTCTGCTCCTTTCTAGGCTGTCCTGTAGACTTGCTACTCTGTTGTCATCCCAGTTACTCCTTCCTCTTCTTTCCTGTGTGGAATCCATGTGTCCTACTCCCCATGTCTTTTTCTATTTTAGCTATGCCTTCATTTTGTTAAAGCAAGTCATAAGTGGCTTCTACAGATGAGTGCTTTGGAAACAAATATTCTGAGATCTTGTATGCAAAATGTGTTTGGTCCGCTGGGTACTTAATTTTAATTTATAGTTTGAATGGGTATAGAATTCCAAGCTTCCTTTGTTGCTACTAAGAGTTTGATGTCATAATTCTTGATCCTTTCTATGTGAACTACTTTTCCTCTCCTGCCTTTTAAAGACGCTTCTTTATATTCTTCTTGTCCCCAAATTTCCTAGCAATGTGTGTGGGTGTGAATCCTTTGTCAGCCCTCATTCTGAGCACTCACTGGGCTCTTTCAATAAGGAAATGTATGTCTTTTAGCTCTGGGAAATTTTCTCATATGACTTTTTTGTTCAATTTTTCCTATTCTATTTCTGGAAATTTTATGAGTAAGACATTAGCCTTTCTGGTTTGGTTTTCTAATGTTCTTATCTTTTCTCACTTTTGGTCCATTTCTTTGTCTTTTTCTTCCACTTTATGAAAAATGGGTTTAACTTCCAAACTTTTTGTCCAGTTTTTTTGGTTTACTTGTTTTGGGGATTTTTTTGGTGATTTGTTTGTTTGTTTGTTTGTTGGCTATCTTAAGTTTAATTTCCAAGAGTTATTTTTTTTTGTTTTCCAATTGTTTTTTTTGAAACAACAATTTGTTCTTGATTTGCAGATACGTTATGTTCTTTCAGCTTTCTGAGAATTTTGTTAATGGCTTTGAGAGTGGGGGAAGATTGCATTTCTTCTGTTTCCTGTCATATCTGTATTTTCCTCTGAGTTCTTTTTGGATCGCTCTCTCTCTCTTTTCCTCCGCCTTTCTTGTTGGAGGCTATCCTCAGATATCTGCTGAGTTGTTGCCCATTCACATTTAAGAGTGAAACATTAAAAAGTTGTTTGAAAACTGTGTAAAGTGGAATTTGGCAATTGGTGGGTTTCACTGTTGGCTAGAGACATGGCCCTTTAAATGAGTGGTTTAGATCAGTCTCTATGAACAAATATAGACAGACATTCTATGATACTTCAGAACCCCCAGAGGAAATTTTCCACTCTCCTGCCTGTTAGCTGCTTCTTACAGCCAAGCAGCCCAAGGAGGTCAGCAAGTCTCACCAATCTGTACGCAGACTTTCATTCAGTCTTCCTGTTATAAATATAATATCTTCCCTCCCACCATTCACATTAGCCTTTCCAGTTTAATTTTTTCAAAAACTGCTGCTTCCTTTTAACATTGGAGAGGCAAAGAGGACCAAGGAGTTCTAGTTTCTTGTTATAGAAATTTCCAACCAATTCCTCCTGTATTCAATTCCATGCTTTACTCCTGTCTTCAAGGATACCAAGTGTCTTCAATTTCGGAGACTTTCTGGAGTCCTGTAGCAAAATCTGACTTGGTTTTCATTGCTGTTACCATCTGTAGGCACGTAGAAACAGTTTTCCACCTTTGCCAGTTTTTCCATCCATTTCTATCTTCTAAAAATGGTTTACTCTGTTGTTGTATCCTCTCCCTTTATGGTTACGCTTCTCAGTTCATACTTTTTCAATTTCTTTACTCTCATTATAGTGTTATTTCAGGAGAGTACAAGATAAACATCTATATTCAATTCACTAAGTTTAACCTGCCTGTGTTCTATCCATGTACATATTTTCTTTACCCCAACAGAGTTATAAACTCCTTGAAGGCAGGTACCTTATTCAGCCTTCTATCTCCCATGGGGCCTTCCACATAACAGGCTCTTGATAAATGTCTATTTCATTGGAGAGTTGGAAAACTACCTGAAATTTTATCCAGAAGCTCACAAAACCTTCAAGGCATTTGAAAAACATTTTTTAAATAATAAAATGTTTAGATAAAAACCTTCTGTCACCAATCCCTACCATTGTGTAGACTGGTTTTTATATCTCCTCACCTCACTGTTTTGATTTTTCTCATTGGCTAGATAAATGTTTTCCACTCAACTTCTATTTTTTAGCCAAAAGCCCATAACAACATAATTTACAGTCAAATAAGAGGCAAAAGATCTCTGGTTATTTCAAAATATTAAAGACAAAGTCAGTCAGGATTACAAGGTAACTAGAATTCTTACTTGACAGAAGAATGTACTTCTCTTCATAAAGGATTTCACTCTCAATCTTTAGGTTTCTATTGGCACCCTCCGATTGTAATTGGAATGTTCCTGCCATCAAAAATACTTTGAAGATAGTGACTCAGTCTCTCAGTTTTTTCAATAATGGTATGAATATTGACTGCTTACACAATTAGGAATTAGTGTACACAAAATAAGAGATGACGGGGCTTCCCTGGTGACACAGTGGTTGAGAGTCCGCCTGCTGATGCAGGGGACACGGGTTCGTGCCCCGGTCCGGGAAGATCCCACATGCTGCGGAGCGGCTGGGCCCGTGAGCCATGGCCACTGAGCCTGCGCGTCCGGAGCCTGTGCTCCACAACAGGAGAGGCCACAACAGTGAGAGGCCCGCGTACCGCAAAAAAAAAAAAAAAAAGAGATGACGATTTAAAAAAGCAAACTATAGGGACTTCCCTAGTGGTCCAGTGGTGAAGAGTCCGCCTTCCAATGCAGAGGAAACGGGTTCAATCCCTGGTCGGGGAACTAGGATCCCACACGCTGCAGGGCAGCTGAGCCCACATGACACAACTATTGAGCTCACGCACCTCAACAAGAGAGCCCACATGCTGCAAACTACAGTGACCACGCACCCTGGAGCCCACATGTCACAACTAGAGAGAAGCCCAAGCACCACAACTAGAGAGAAGCCCAAGTGCTGCAATGAGGAGACTACGTGCTGTAACGAAAGATCCCACATGCCTCAACAAAGATCCCGTGTGCCACAGCTAAGGTCCGAGGCAGCCAGAAAAATAAGGAAAATAAATAGATAAATATATTTTAAAAATAAATAAAGAGCAAAGTATAAATCTGCATCTGTTCTCTATGGTACAAAAAAGATTATTTTTAAATCATTGACATTTTATTTTTCATAGCTTCTTCTGTGTGTGTGTGTGTGTGTGTGTGTGTGTGTGTGTGTGTGTGTGTGTGTATGTGTATCTTTTTAAATTGCCCTTCCCCATTCGGGCATCATTTTAAGCTGAGATTTATCAAATATCTTATTTTAACTGCTGCTATTTTGTTTTATGTATTTTAATTGAAGTTTTAAATTTTGTGCTTGCACTCCATGGAGTAATAATAACCACAAAGGGTATGATTTTATTAATTAAAAAAATAAATTTGAAAACAATGCCCTAAATAAGTTAGACAACTAGGTTATAGATGCACTTCCAAGAGATATATGGCTATAAATGTGTGCCTGTGCATCCTTAAATACATGTGAATCTTTTTATATAATATCAACAGATAGAATGGTAAAATAAAAGTCTAAATTGCTTTCCTAAAAAGCATTACATTCTTGAACTAGTTGGGTTACAAGGTGTTTCTAAAGGGAGAATTTCACCAAGATTATATTGTTATTGTTTGTTCACAATTATTGGATAGCCACTGTATCTAATACTATGCTATACACTAGAGAAAAAAGAAATGACCCACCCAAAAAATAATTTGCCATCAAGAAGGTTGCAATCAAAAAAACAGACACACAGTTGCAAAACCATGTAAAAACTGCTAGGGCACAGCTCGATATGGAGTTCTACAGGCAGAGAAAAGAAGAGACCCTCGAGTTGAGACTTGCAAAATAGTTAGGCATTATCCAAGAAGGTAAAAGCTGTAGTGGGCATTCCAGAGGAAGGGTGCAAGTGTGAGAGCACAGAGCAAAGAACCATTCAGTGCAGCTGGGGAGCTGTGAGAGATGGAGAAGGAAGAAGGAACTGGGCAAGAGGCAGGGGCTAGACTATGAGCGACCATACAGGCCATGCTAACGATCTTGGACAGTAAGCAATGGGAAATACTCAGAGAATTTTATGTAATGAAGTAACAAAATCAAATCCATAATTGAGAAAAGTCATAGTGATATGAAGGATGACCTGCAAGGGGACAAGTACAGAGGTAGAGAAGTCATTGCACTACCCAAGAGACAATGATAAGGGCCTGAATGAAGGCACTGTCAGAGAGGCTGGAGGGCAAATTTAGACTACATCTCAGAGATGGGGTTGATAGGAATTGGTGAATGATTAGATGAAAGGCATGAAGGAAAAGGAGGAGTTGAGGATGACCATGACAGTTCTGGCTTGGGGCCCATATAGATGGTAGTTCCAGTTTGCTGAGACAGGAAATAAAGAGAGCAAGATGTTGGTGAGTAGGAGGAAATGTAAGGAGCTCAGTTTTAGACATGTTCTGTTTAATGTGGTCATGTCACACCCCAGTAGAGATTCCAGTAGATGGTTGGCTCAGTGTGTTCTGGCCATGGCTGCCTTTCTGATCTGTCTCATTTCCTCCAACTTTACCTGCACTCCAGTCACTAACCTTCCACTTTCATCATTGGGACACTCCATGTTTGGCTCTGCTTTAGGGACATTGGGCTTCTTGTTCCTACTAGGGACCTTGCATGGCTGATTCCCTCATTTCATCCAAGTATCTATCAAAGGGCTCTCAAAAAGACTTTTCTTTCCATTGTATATGAAGTTACCTCCAACACCTATGTCACTCTCTAGCCCTATATCTGTATTTTTCTTTGTTTATGATATTTATCACTGCCTGAAATTACATCGTTCATTTATTTGCCTTCTTGCTTTTTGACTGTTTGCCTTAGCAGAATGTTTCATATGGCAGCAGTCTTACCTGACATTCTTTTCTATATCCTCAAGTGCCTAGAAAAGCTCATGGCATGTAGTCAGGAATCAACAGGCAGTATTGAGGGCCCACCTGAGGATGGAGGTCACCAGGTTGTAGTTGTACCAACTTCGGTAGTTTCCTGGTACTCTTTACCAGCACTCAGAAATTTAGACACGAAGAAGGTGGGTTGGACTAGTCCACAGCATACAAGAGAGCAAAATATCTGTGTCAGAGAAATGAGAGAAACGGCAAAAGGAAAAAAAAAAAAAGACCAAAATTGTATTCAATGGCCTCAAGACTAAAGAAGAAAGGAAGTGTATGAGGTCCCTGACTCAATTTGGCTTAAGAAGAAAAACAGGAATTTGCTGGCTTATGAAACTGAAAATTGAAAAAATAAATGTCCCTTTAGGTTTATCTAATTTTATTTGCTTGAAAATTATCTCTAAGCTCTGATTTTCTCTGTTTGTGTGGGCTTTATTCTTTAACATGTTCTCCCTAAGTGGTAGCCAACATTTTCAACGGCAGGAACAGACTTATGTTTCACCAACATTAACACCCCAAGAGAAAGTGGATCTCTCTTCCCTAATAATGCCGACAAAATATGGCTTGACATGTGTACCCCTGAATTAATCACTATGACTAAAGAAATGGAGTGCTATGATTGGCCACGCCTGGGTCACATGCCCATCCCTGGATCAGAGGATGATATCATCACTATCCAATCCATAAACTGAAGTTAGGGTAGGAGTGTTCCCCTCACGGAATACTGAGTAGACAACACATGTGCACTACAGAACAGAAAACACTGAGGAACCAGTGGGGTGAAAGGAATCAGAAGGAAAGTTCAAGTGCTTGAGGACCTCAACAAGATCAAAGCACATTGTTGGAGGAGGAAATGAGGGAATGAAAGAACTGTCAGGATGGAAGAACTGTAGACAGGCAGGAGCAAAGTCTCAGCAAATATGGGGGAGCAATCTGTGATGCAATATTTAAAAGCATAAAAGAAGGAAAGAGGATGGTAAAACCAGGTGCTGTAAACCAAAAAGTAACGTGATTAATTAAACAAGCATTAAGAGTAAAGCCTAGGCAACAGTAAATTCGAGAAACAACTTACCCATTAACTGAGCCATCAAACCAATTCTTTCCCTCAATCTACTGGTTGTTTAATTGGGTTGATCAGTTAATGGGGCCAATACAAATAATAAATATAGTAAGTAAGAAGAAAGATACAGTAAAATATAGTAAATATAGCAAATAAGAAGGGATTTTGTCAAGAGTAAACATGATACATACGTACCCTTAAAAGTTTTAGGGAGGGACTTAACTATGGGCCAAAAAATGCCTGGATATGTTTTGTCCTGGCTAAATTCCTTCTATTTGTATTAATCTCATATCAATAAAGTATTCAGTTGTGTGGTGACATTGCAGCCACCACATAATTGTTCATCTAGCTATTTAGATTAGGGACTGTTATTCCCATGCGTTATGTGGTTGAGCCTGGCAAAGTAATAATGTACATCAGTTGGGTTTTTTTCTAAGAAGCTAATTATTTTTCACCTAATTTTAATGTCTTAAGAGTATCTAATAAAAGTGGCAAAATAATTATACTATCTGGTTACTATTAGAAGTACCACCCAGAATGTAAATTGGTGCAGCCACTACAGAAAACAGTGTGGAAGTTCCTCAAAAAACTAAAAATAGAGTTGCCATATGATCCAGCAATCCCACTCTTGGGCATTTACCCAGACAAAACTATAATTCGAAAAGATACATTCATCCCTATGCTCATAGCAGCACTATTTACTATAGCCAAGACATGGAAGCAACTTAAGTGTCCATCAACAGATAAATGGATAAAGATGTGGTGTGTGTGTGTGTGTGTGTGTGTGTGTGTGTGTATCATAGAATATTATTCAGCCATTTAAAAAGAATGAAATAATTCCATTTGCAGCAACATGAATGGATCTAGAGATTATCGTACTAAGCGAAGTTAAGTCAGACAGAGAAAGGCAAATACTGTATGATATCACTTATACGTGGAATCTAAAATACGACACAAATGAACATATCTACAAAACAAAAACAGACTTACAGACATAGAGAACAGTCTTGTGGTTGCCAAGGGGGGAGAGGAGGGGAAGGATGGACTGGGAGTTTGGGATTAGCAGATGCAAACTACAGTATTATATACAGAATGGATAAACAACAAGGTCCTACTGTATGGCACAGGGAACTATACTCAATATCCTGTGATAAACCATAATGGAAAAGAAGATGAAAAAGAATATAGGGGCTTCCCTGGTGGCGCAGTGGTTGACAGTCCGCCTGCCAAGGCAGGGGACACGGGTTCATGCCCCGGTCCGGGAGGATCCCACATGCCACGGAGCGGCTGGGCCCGTGAGCCATGGCCGCTGAGCCTGCACATCCAGAGCCTGTGCTCCGCAACAGGAGAGGCCACAACAGTGAGAGGCCCGCGTACCGTAAAAGAAAAAAAAAAAAAAAAAGAATATAGATGTGCAAAACTGAATCACTTTGCTGTATAGCAGAAATTAAACACAACATTGTAAGTCAACTATACTTCAATAAAATTTTTTTAAAAAAGAAGAACCACCCAAGACAGGGACAGAAATGACTCAAGTGCTCATCATTGATGACCATAAGTTATCTCATAGGTGCAAACAGCATATCTTCATGTTCAGGAGTATTACATAGGAATGCTCTTACCCCATTCTTGTTTCCATGAGGAAGTGTTTTTCCCCAAGCACTTATATCTTTTTGCTCCACCTTGCTTTCTCATCCAGTAGGAAACCTACCTGTTTGCAGGTATAGGGAGAGATAGAGACATGTGTAGCTCTTCTCTAACACTGGAAACTGGCGTTCTGCTCTGCTCCTCCATTCTGGAAGTGGTACGGGGCAGCCCCCATGTGGGGAGGCCTTCTCGGACCTGGCACTGCCCATGGCTGGCTGAGAGGTCAAATTCTGCAGTATGATAATAGGAATCCCACTGTTGTTCATATTCTCCAACATCAGCTTCATCAATAATAAAGGGGACACCTGGGCACTCCATCTGACTATCTTTTGTCTTCTTTCTCAAATAATTCCATACTCAGGCTGTGATAAGGTATTACATGCAAATCCCAGAAAGGTAGTATCTACTTTTAAACCAAATGTGTTTCAGGAGACCAGAACTTAAAGCCGCTTGCTGTAAGACAAAATTCTATGCATAAGCTATTGTCTTTATTGACTCAGATATTAAATAAATAAATAAAAATAAAAATAAATGAAATATAGATCTTAATTAACCAGCATAGAAGAAAACTACAGAATTCAAGCACGTAACATGAACTAGGACTCTTTCACATAACTCTTACTGTTCTCCAAATATGTTCAGTCTATCAGCACCAGCATCCAAAACTGCAATAGTTACATTAAAATTTAAACAGTAAAAATAGATGAAAAAATTTACCTTTAATATTATGTTTACTTCTTTTGGAAAAGAAAAGGAAAAAACCTATTTTCCAGCCACCTGACTAACATTCATTTCTCCAATACATTCACCAAACATCAACTGATCGTCTATCTACAAAGGGCAACATATTACCTATAAACACTATGTATACAAACCACCGTGGTTTCTACTCTCAAGGAACATACAATAAAACTGGGGAGATGGTATAAATGTACAAGTACCTAGTATAAGGCAATATTTGCTAAGTCCCGTAAGAGGTAATAAAAATCCCATTGCTGTTCATAACAAATCGAGACCTCTCTCAGAGGAGAAAAGCCTGTGGAAATTAGGTGGCATTTTTGCTGGAGATAACAGGGGACGGTATAAAAGGAGGAGCAAACGTGTAGAGTTTAGAAAGCACAAGGCAAGAGCTTTTGGGGAAAAGTGAGAGATGAAACTGGAAAGGTATTTTGGGGCCATATCTGGAGCGGGGCTTGAAACTTAAAGAGAGTTAAAAATGTTTGGAAAAACTGTTGTGTGGGATGAGCAGTGAGTCAGCAAGAGATGAATAAAAGAAGTGCTGAGCAGAAATGACAGCTCGGTTAAAGTAAAGGAGCATGAATTTGTGGCAGGCTCAATCAGTACAGCTTTCTCTAGCAGCACTGCAGCCCATGGAGGAAGCAATTGCAAGTTCAAGGTCAGTGGGGAATTTTAGGGGATAAGCAAAGGCACTGCTGAGTTGGCTGCCCAAGGAAAGCAGGACATCAGGAAAGAAATGAAGTCAGAAAGACTCTAACAGAGAAGAGGAAAAAAGAGCAGAGGCAGGGTTGTGATGAAAGTGAAGATCAGGGTCAGTATGAATAACAAATTTAGAATAATTGATGCATGATGGTAAGAGGTAGGATACTCAGAATTGGACATCGTGGAGATAGATGATGAGATCCAAGGATGGAGTGGAGGTGGGGATTGTTGGCGTGAAGGAGGTAAGGGGCTGTGGAGTCACCGAAGTGATGATAGTGATGGACAAGGTTAAATTGGGTGCCTAAGGAAAAAAAGGACCCCAGGGCTTAGTGTACCATAGCAGTTAGGATAGAGGTAGGGAGGTATCAGACCCTCAGAAAGAGGAGAGATTGCTGAATTTCAACAGCCAGAACAATAACCTAGAATTGGCAACGGAGAACAAAGAGCCTTGACTCTTTTCTTCGTCCCCTGTATTAGTGCTAAAGGAAAGGAAAAGGAGAAGGCTGTACTGGGAGGAATTTTATGGACAGCAATATCATTAATGAGAAAGCAGGGTGCTTTAAAGAAAAGAAGCAGAAAGAGCAGTTGTGAGAAAGAAATAGAGGATATAGGCAAGTTTCATAAAAATAGGGGGGAAATCACAGAGCATAACCCATAGGACCTGGTAACACAAAAAGGCAAAGTCTAACTCTAGGATTCATTAGGGTTAGTCACAAATATTCTGATTCACAAAGCAGACATAACCTGAACTTGCTTTGGCCAGTTGAATGTGATCAACTAACGTGTGTCACTTCCGGTGGAAGCTTTGCAAGCTGGTACACAATTCACCACATTCTCTTGACCTAAGGCAAGCTAGAAGCTCATGTCATAATGGAGCTCCAGTCATCTGGGTCCCTTCATGACTCTGAAAAGCAGAGCCCCTTGCCAACCTATGATACACATGTTGCATGAGTGAAAAATAAACCTTTGTTGATTCAAGCCACTGAGATTTGGTGGATGTTTGTTACTACAGCCCAACCTGTCCTGACGGATATACAACCCAAGCAACTGGAACCAAGAAGCCATTTTACAAAGTACTTGAGATGTATCCTACCCATGATTCTCATAAAATAAAACAGTATTTAAGAGTCACAAAATTTTCATCTAGAGAAATAACTCTGAGAGTTTAGGCAAGAATATTCCCAAGATTAGGATTCCCTAGAGCTCTTTGATAGTTTAGAACCAGCAAGAGCCTCTGGGACCTACTCTCTCTTTCAAACTCACTGCCACCCCAATCTTTTAGCATCATTAAGCCTACGCCACAGACTCCAGGGAAAAGTTCAGCCTAAAGGGATTACTCTTGGGGAAAGATTTGGCTAAAGATAGAGGAAATAGCTGAGAGGAAGAGTTCATGCCTGGATAATATGCAGAGAATAGATAAGAAGCTATCAAGAAATTGCTACAGAGGCTCACTAGACATACAATCTGAATTCTGAGTGAGAAAGGTAACTAGGGCTCACTTAACAAATATTTGGCAATTTGGCAATGATCAGAAGACAGAATTTAGTGACTGGAAGATTTCAGGAGCTGACAGGATCAACCAACTTCAATATTAGATGGGTAACCTGCTGTTTACTTTTTTTTTGCTTTTTTTTCCCACCTTTATTTACTTTTCACAGACTGGGAGATATGGTGAGCAGGATTTGGTATGCCTGTGATGTTTCCAGTTATACCGGCCAACACCTATAGAAAATTTCATCAGTTCACAACATTTTAACTTTTTAATAGAGTCTAGTAGTAATGGTACTATGTGAAGGATCTTATCTCCTGAATCAAAGAAGCACTATATATATATATATATGTCTTCCTCTTCCCATTTTTAATCAACTCTCTTATACTTGCTCCAATTTCTAGTCCCGTGGGTGCTGGCTTTTCTACCTGACAACATAGATGTTTGGTGAGATGCCAGTTCCCGCCTTCTTTCGGATGATTCCAGCACCAAGTGACAGACTCCCAAGCAGGATAGTCTCACTCAGAGCTGTCATTTATGGCTTATAATATATGGTACACTAATGACTTTGTGACACTGTTATTCCTTTTCTTAGCTTCTCAAAGGACACCTGGCTCAACTGAACAACTAGCTTATTTTGTCACACTGTAGGTCATGCCGACCCTACAGAGAATTGAAGAGAGGAGGGAGCAATATGCAATTTTGCAAAATGCAACTGCAAAAATGCAGTGATACAGAAGTTCAGAGATACAAAAGAGACTGCTGGGAAAGTTGGTTGCTTTCTTAGATCTGACAAGGATAATTCCAGAGCCTATGGCTTCCAGTAATAAGGTTTCAGATTGGCACTATTTAGATGTATGTATGTTATTGACAGTTTTCTTTAGGTTACACTAAAGGTTCCCAGGAGTTAGCACCATAGGCCACAGTCTAGAAGAGAAAATGAGACTCATTTACGCATTTTAGTGAGATGTGCATTGATAAGAAAAAAGGAGGTAGATAGAGAAAATTTTGCATTTGAAGATTCTGAACAAATATCGGATATCTATTATTGTTACCATTAGATTATTTTTCCATTTATTTAGCATTTTCAAAGCCAAACACTATACCACAGGGTTTCTTTTGTTGACTTTACATCTTCTCTTTTCATAAATGAGTAGGGTCTGCCATCTTAATTATATTGAATAGTATGTCTTCTCCCTTTTCATTTAAATTCTGTTTAAGCCAGACATAAGGTACTACTTCCATTTAAACAAATTAGATTAATGGAGTTTTAATAACTCAGCCACTATTATTCAAAATAGGCCTACATCTGACATATGTGCTGGCAACTCAGAAAGGAGTTTTATTTGGAAATTATGGCTTTGGATGGATAAGATGTTTTCCAACTCTTACATAATACTTGATTTTGACATGATATCACTTTTTATACATATTTTTCTAATATAAAACCTGGACCATGGTTAACTTTTGCCCAGACAAGAAATTACAGTGGACAATAATTTGTCAGAACTCTGCCCACAGTATGGAATATTTCTCTTTCATTGTCAGTTCACAGTACATACCAGGAGGGGTTTGGGCATACAACCTTAGTAGTAATTCCAATTCTGCCATAAAACAAGGAAGAAAGGATACCAAGAAATTCTGGGACATAACTGTGTAGCAGAACATGAGTGTTCTTGTTTTCATGTTTATCTTCCTTTTGCTGCATAAGAAGGATGAAATAGAAACATTTCCATTCTTCTCCAAAAGACATTTGAAAATTAAACCCTACCTGAATTTGAGGAAGGGGGACAACTCCTGCCATTGATGCTGGTTCTAGGTTTTACAAGCCATCAAGATCTATTGAGAAAGAAAATGAATGAAACAATTTATTTGAAGAGTAAAGAGATAGGGATTTCCCTGGCGGTCCAGTGGCTAAGACTCCACGCTCCCAATGCAGGGGGCCCAGGTTCGATCCCTGGTGGGGGAACTAGATCCCACATGCCACAAGTAAGAGTTCCCATGCAGCAGCTAAAGATCCCACATGCCACAACTAAAAGATCCCGCACGTGGCAACGAAGATACCGCATGCTGCAACTAAGACCCGGCTCAGCCAAATAAATAAATATATTTTTTAAATACCTAAAAAAGAAAAAGAGTAAAGAGATAGACTGGAAGGAAGAATGAAGGACAGGTTTCACCAGATGGGCTCCAGAGCTGAAGCCAGTGAGGGGGATTAGCCGGCTGGAATGCCCTGGATTGTGGAGGGAGAATGCTTTCACTACCAACCACCCAGGCTCAAGCCACTCAAGCCAGACTGCCTGTATTAGTTTCCTATTGCTGCTGTAACAAATCACCACAAACACAGTGGCTTAAAACAACACAAATTGATTCTCTTACGGTTCTGAAATTTAGAAGTCCCAGGTAAGTCTTACGGGGCTAAAATCAAGGTGTCAGCAGGGCTAGTTTCTTCTGAAGGCTCTAAGAGGGAATCTGTTCCTTGCATTTTCCAGCTTCAAGGGGCAGTCATTCTTTGCCTCATGGTCCTCCCTGCCTCATGGCCTTTTCTCTCCCTGCTTCTGCTGTCACATTGCCTTCCACCTTTGACCTTCTACCCTCCTTGTAATAAGGACTCTTGTGATTATATTTAGGGCCCATTTAGATAATCCAGGATAACTTCCCCATCACAAGGTCTTTAACTCAATCACCTCTACAAAGCATCTTTTGGAATTTAAGACAACATTCACAGGGGCCTGCAAATTATTTTACCGGAATAACGCATATTCTTCACAGAGAGGAAAATAATTCTCTTGTTATAGTTGGTCATAGAAGAACTAAACCATTTAATGCCCACCAGACGAGCTCATGGCATTGCTGCACATCAGGTCTGGGTGGCCCAGCGGCAGTGTAAAGTTAGTTATAGATTCCCATGCTCTCTAACGCCCTTCCAGCCAGGATGGCAGCACCTCGCTCCTTACCTTGGAGAGGTATAAATCTGAAGCACAAGTGAGCTACCATTCCAATAATCACAGATCCTTTAAAAATCTCAACACTCAAGAAAGATGTGGAAAAGGTTATGTTTGAAGTCAATACACAGCACAGGCTTCTTACAGTCAATTTTATTAGGTTTTTAAAGAGAACTATAGATGATAATGGATCCGTGGAATAATGGATAGTCCCAGAGGAACTACAAAGCTGTGGTGCATGTGAAGGGCTCCAGTAATGCCGTAGGAAGTGTAGGCCCAGCAATTTATGAATAGCCAATGTATTCATAGAAGAAATTTAGCTTCATATTAAAGTTGATATAATATACTGGTATTTAATTCTCAGTAATGATTTTTATTGATTTCCACATTCTGGTAATGCAAGCAAATAAAATGCCTTAGAACCTCACAGACACTATTACGGAAAGAAAAATATTTTCATTCTTATAATTAGGTCATTGTGATAGCTTTTCATTCACTCATTCATTCATTAAACGAATCTTTTCTGAGTGCCTGCTCTCATGATAGATATTATGGGAATATAAATACTGGTAATTATTTAATCACGTTTTACAGTTTACATGGCACTTTTTCAGATATTATTTCATTTAATAGTTCTAGGTGCCCTGTGAGGTAATATTTTTACCATCACCTTACAGATGGGGAAACAAAAGACTCACACAGTCAAGTGTCTTCCCAAAGGTCACATGGTCTTGGGGAGCTGATAGACCTATAACTTAATCTTAATTCTTCTGTCTCCAGAGCCACTATGCCACATCATATCATTTGCTCCCTGTCTTCTGAAATCTAACAGCCTTTGAGGGGTATTGTACATAAATATTTGTAATACCAGGTAAGAAGTCGTCTATAGCACAATCTCAAGGCTGTGCAAGTATTTTCCCAGGCTCCTATCTCATCAGTCACATTTTTCTGGAGAATTACTCCTTTCCCATTCCTCTACTCAAACCAAAAGTTAACTACCTTTTCAGCTTTCATCTAAAGTTTTATCTCTCAATTAACAGCCATTTTCCACAATGGAGCACAGCTTTCCATGAGTTCACCAAACTTACTGCCTATATTACAACAAAGAAAGAACAGTGAAGCCTTGCTGGGGTCTGGATACTAGGTAGCCCATGACTCACTTCCCGGTGAGAAAATTCACTATTGCACACCCAGCTTTGTAAGAGATAAGATTTGGATTGTACCTCAGCAATGTTGAAAATACCTTTGAATTGGACATTTTGGGGTCTTGTGAGTAATCAAAATTCGAAATGTTAAATCCATGAGTGGGCAGGTTCTACAGTGTGCAGAAAGTGCTGCTGAGGAAGTTGAGAGAAAAGAGTAATCACAGTTGATGGAGGGAAGCTGAGAAGGCTTCATGGAGAAGGCAGCTTTGGAGTTGAGCATTCATGTCTAAGTCAGCAATCAACTGGAGATTGTGGAGAAGAGATTCCAAGAGGAAGAAATGTCATGAGAAAAGGTGTGAACATAGGGATGAGCTGGGTCTGTTCCAGATTCACTAAATAGCCACAGGAGAGTAAAGTAGGAAGGGGAAGAAAAGGAGCTGGATTGTATTGTATTTGCTAGCAATAAAAGCTACTGAATGATAAGCAACAAAAATGTACTGTATAGCACAAGGAATTATATTCAGTACCCTATAATAACCTATAATGTAAAAGAATCTGAAAAATAATATATATAATACATATATGTATATATATGAATCACTTTGCTGTACACCTGAAAATAACACAATATTGTAAATCAACTATACTCCAATTTTTTGAAAAGTGCAGGGAAATGACATTTTCTTTAGAAATGTACTCAAGGAAACACATTTGGCAGAAATGCAGGATGGATTTAAATAGTACCTACCTGAGATCTTTCCCAATTTTCCTCTTTTTGACTAACAAATATAGAGACTAAGAATAGCAGATACTCACCGTCCTGGCTACGCCTGCACTAGAACAGAGGAAACTGACTCAGTGCTGGCTAATAAAATGTCAAGGGAAGTCTTCCAAGAGTTATCTGAGAAAGCTTTTCTCTGTTGATAAGAAAGACACAGGAGGAGAAATTCTCACCCTCCCTTCCTGCTGTTAAATGCTCTTGTGTGAGGACCTGATGCCTGGAGCTGCTGCAGCCATATTGTGACCATAGGGGAAGTCAAGGGAGTCACAGAATGCCAACTCAGAACCCTGACATAGCTGAACTATTAAAGCTACCTTGGATCCTCCTACTTAGGATCTTGAAATGGGAGGAAAATTAAGTCCTACCATTTAAGCTGTGTTTAGGTGTTTTATTTGTTTTCTGTGGGGCTTTTTTTTCTGTTAGTTTTTCTCTCAGTTTTAGCCAAAGCAGCCTGATACCAGTGGTCACCACAATGATGCTAGTGAAAGGTAATGATTGCCAAGATGGTGTCAATGGTTCTGGAAGTAATAGGATGTATGCAAGAAAAATATATGAGGTAAAATTAAAATCTCATAGACTGATTGGCAACATTGTATAATGTAGTAAAAGTAGGAGTGGTCAATGTTTACCCAGTACTGACTGAGGAGAGAGTCCTGGACCTGGAGGCTGTGGACAGATCCAGGACAAGACTTGGAAGCTGCTGACCTCACCAAGCAATTGATCTCACCTTTAGGCACTGTTTGGGGGCAGGGGAGACAATTGGCTTTCTACTCTGATATACTAAATCAGTTCTCCCAAACTTCACAAACTAAATGTAGATAACAAGAAAAAGAAAGTGAGTAAATCTTAGCCCATCGTCTTTGGACTCATTACTACTGAATGGTGATTTTAGTAATAAATAAGGAATTCTGGAAGGGGGGAAAAATGGGCTGAAAAGTTAACTTTGGTTTTGGTCAAGTCAAGTTTTAGGTGAAAGTAAGGATACACAGGTATAGATCTCTGGAAGGTGACTGGAAATTTATAAGGTCTGAAGCTTATGCAGAAATGCTGACTGAAGGCAGACCCATTTTATTGAGGCTATGAAATCAGTCAGATTGCCAAGAGAACAAGACAGAAAGCCAGGGTAGAGGAAAGTGCTCATGTTTGTAGGTGAATATCCTCCATGTGCTGAGTGCACCATTAAAAGTTACATGTGTTATCAAATTTAACCAACAACAAAATAAGGAAAAAACTACAAATTCCATTTATAGGAGAGCAAACAGGAGTCCAGAGAACTTATGCATTATTCCCAAGATCCAAGGGGTAGCACAACCAGGATTCCAATGCCAGTCAAAAAACAAAAGCCACTGGGCATATATCTGGAGAAAACATAATTTGAAAAGATACATGCACCTCAATGTTCATAGTAGCACTATTTACAATAGCCAAGACATGGAAGCAACCTAAGTGTCCATCAACAGATGAATGGATAAAGATGTGGTATAAGTATACAATGGAATATTACTCAGACGTAAAAAAGAATGAAATAATGCCATCTGCAGCAACATGGATGAACCTAGAGATTACCAAGCTAAGTGAAGGAAGCCAGACAGAGAAAGACAAATATCATATGATATCGCTTATATGTGGAATCTAAAAAAAAAAAAAGATATAAAAGAACTTATTTATAAAACAGAAATAGACTCACAGACATAGAAAACAAACTTATGGCTACCAAAGGGGAGGATGGGGAAGGATAAATTAGGAGTTTGAGATTAAAATATACACACTACTATATATAAATATATATATATAATATATATGTATGTATTACTGAATCACTTTGTTGTACACCTGAAACTAACATTGTAAATTAACTATATTTCAATTAAAAAAAATTTTTAAAGCCTCTGTACCTTATTCTTTTCAAATGCACATGTTAAAAATTTAGTTGTAAGATTGCTAAAATGCCTATTCTTATTTTAATTTTTATTATTAAAAAATCATTCTTACAGGACTCAAATCATAAATATAAACTTTGTATGAATAGTGTAGAAAAGATATTATTCTCCCAATATTATATTTGGGGAAACATGCTAAAGGTCATATACAAAACCACTCAGTGAATCACGAACCTAATACTAACATTTAATAAATGTTATTGACTCCTTACCGTATGTGGGGAATGAAAGCTACTAAGAGCCCAGGCACTCTCAACAAATTTACAGTCTAGTTGGAGAGATGATACATATATACATATAAAAACTAACAGTACAACACCAGATAGTATAGGATAAGCTATGAGAGTCAGATATTCACATTTTTTAAAATAACTATCTTCCCAACAAATCACTCTTGTTCTGCTTAAAAAAAGTCAAGAAAGATCAAGACATTTTATAATAAATTGTATTTAATCAATTGTATTATGCCTGTTTGAACTTAAAAATTATTCCTAAATTGGAATGAAAATATATTCAGATATACTTGCAAGTATCTAAGCAAGTATATCCAAACCTACATTATATTTTTATGTAGTATTTTCACATTAATAGTCTAATATATGGATAAAAAATCACAAAGTTTTCATGGAGTATTTTCTTCTACCCATGTCATATTTACTGACCTAATCGTACTTATTTACTCTTGTTACATCACCACTAAGTCATTGTTTCAACATGTCAGGGAATATGAACCTTAAGTACATTAGACATTATGCTAGGCTCTGGAGCCAGGAAGATGAGTAGAGCATGTTCTTACCTCGAAGGAGCTCATAATCTCATAGGGAGAAAACAATTTAGATGGTTGCTCACTTGGAAACATATTTCACAGCTTACAGTAAGAGGTACATTTCCACTAAACACACATTTCAACATGCTAAAAAAAAAAAAGGAATGTATTTGATCCAAGGAAATTGCAGACTTCTGACTGGAACCAGTATTAATGAGATGCTAAACTAAATTCTTCTCATTGCAGAAAACTAAAAATTTTTGGTATATTTTCCACCAGACTAAAAAAAAATTTACACAAGTAAAAAAGAAAACTTGCCATCTTTACACAGCATTTTATATTAATATTTAATGAACATGGTGGTGTATTTTCTGATTTAAATACAGCCACTTAACAGAAACAAGAATTTGAGTGTGTACTAATGTGAGACTAGGAAATCTGAAAGAGAGAAATTAGAAAGTAGCTGAACATATTATTCAGCTGTGAGAAAGAAGGAAATCCTGCTGTATGTGACAACATGGATGTACCTTGAGGGCATTATGCTAAATAAAATAAGTCAGGCAGAGAAAGACAAATATTGTATGATCTCTCTTGTATGTAAAATCCAAAAAAAAAAAAAAAACCACAAAACTGAACCCACAGAAACAGGGAACAGAATGGTGGTTACCTGGTGCCGAGGGACGGAGGAGATGTTGGTCAAAAGGTACAAACTCCCAGTTGAAAGATAAATAAGTTCTGGGAATCCAAAGTATAGCATGGTGACTATAGTTAACCATACTGTATAATATGCTGGAAAGCTGCTAAGAAAGTAGATCTTAAATATTCTCATCACAAAAAAGAAATGGTAATTATGTGATGTGATGGAGGTATTTGCTAACACAATGTTGATAATCATTTTGTAAAATATAAGTGTATCAAATCAACAGGTTGTACACCTTAAACTTTCACAATGTTATATGTCAATTACATCTCACTAAAGCTGGAAGGAAAAAAGAAAATTGTTGGACAAACAACAACAAAAAATTTTAGGAGTCAAGAATGTCAAAGATCATCTAAGAGCAGAATTCTGTGAATATATTCATCATGCAAATATTGGAAGATGTAACTAAGCACCTTTAAGTTATTGATAAATACTCTAGAGATATTTCATACCAAATGTGGTTCCCCATCTTTACAATCAAAGAAAAACTCTCTTTAAACTCCAATAAAAGAGTTCATATAGTAACAGGAAAACAATATCCCACCATTACCTCATGCCATACTTGCAAATTGGTTTTAGCATGATTTTTAAGTTTCTTTTGAAGACAGAAAACCCAGGAGGTCTCTAATATATGTGTCTGAAACATTTACACAGTAAAGTAACATGATAAATAGCTCTCCTTCTTCTCCTTTCTATGTCTTCTTTCCTCTTTCCTTAGGCTGACTGCCTTGACCATTTTTTATATTGATTGAATCTATTCAATTAATAGGAATAAGGCATAAGGAATTGTGATAAAAATTATTCTCTCTGTTGTTAAGAGAGAACAGCAGCAAAAAAAAAAAAAAAGACAAAGAAAAAGAAAAAAATATGTTCAACACATGGAAATGAATCACTTAATGTGGAGTTCAAGGAAAGAGTGGGAGACATCTCTTTGCCCAGACTCCTTCAGGATGTCCCCCTAAGTCATATCCACGTATGGAACCACCTTTTATTACAATAAACAAGGTCTGCCATCCTCCAAAAATATAAAAGTTTGAAAAATGAATAGGGGTAACAATAAACTGTGTCTGTACCACCACATTCGGAGAAAACCAGATGGAGAAATTGAGTCAACATGATTGCTATATTTCTTGGATGTCCTAAAACATTAGAACAATAATAAATATTCTGCCTATTGTTATAAAAACAAAAAAGTAAAAATGTCCAGGAAATGTCAGTATGTTGGCCAATTTCCCAGACTACTTCTCCTATATGGAAGGAACAAAAAAATTCTCTGCCAGTTGGGGCTTAAGAAAATGTTTCACCATACGTGAGCCACATAGTAGAATAAAAACTATGATTAAGAAAAATCAGTGAAAAATTCAGCCAAACACATTATGGTCCTGCATTTTATTCATGGTGTTCATACAACCTGATCATGAATCACTAGTCTCAGAAGGCTACTTATAGAACCCCATACCTGCTAAACTCAAGGGAAAATTCAAACTAAATCTTATGTATCTGTGGTATAGTGGTGACCATAGCTGCCTTGCAAACTAAATCTTTTTAGTTTTAGGAGTCCTTCCTAGGGTCATATAAGAGTATAGCCTGGAAAATTTGAGGAAAGACCTCCAGTCTTGAGTGCATTCTGTTCAACAGGCCCATATCATTCATTCAAAAGCAGTTTCCAAAGCCTGGGCATGGAGACCTCTCTCCATGGTTCCCTAAGACTCCAGAACCTAAGTATCCTCCCACCACTGCATGAGAGGTCCTGCCCCTTCATAGGGCCATGCGTGGCAGGGTGGCCGAGGTTCTCTCTCTCACATATCATGCCTCCATGACCCTTCTCTTTATTCTGGGACAGCCTCCTCTAGGACCAGGAAAATCTGCTCTTCCCCTCTTAAACTCAACTCAAAACATCAGCTTCTGTCTCTACCTGCTCTAGGGCATTAGTGGATCTAAAAAACAAAGAAGAAAACATTAAGAGAAAGCAAGTAAGGACATCTAAGATCTTTAGAAATACCATGCTGGATTCTTCTTCCAGGAATGGATAAAGAAACACCATTTTTCTCTTGGGAAAACTTCAATAGAATACATTAAAAGAAAAGAACAGAAAAAGTTCAAGAGACCATCCATATATGAGCTTGAAACATACAAAATTGCCATTTTCTTATTTCAAGATGTCTAAATATCAACAAATTCATGTGGTTCAGCCTAATACTTTCTTAATAGCTTATCTTATTATATTTGTTTGACTAATTTCCATTAAATCAATTTTTTAATTGATCAGTTAATTGAGTGTCAACTTCTACCTAAACATAAAAACATGTCAGTGACTTATCAACCTTTCCCCAGAAGCCATTATTAACTGGGATAATTCTCATAGATGTTTCAATATAATGTTGTCTAGTGTATAGATCCTACCAGTGTGTAGTGTGTACCTACATTTAGGCTGTCACCTTAGTTACATTGGCCCAGCTGGCAGGGAGAGGTCCAAAAGAAAAATGGAATCCAGGTACCTGAATAAACTGCAGTTTTTACCTCTCCCCTAAATCATCTGAACCTCAGAAAGTAATTTTCTTTTAATTTTATTTATTTATTTATTTTTGGCTGTGTTGGGTCTTCATTGCTGCATGTGAGCTTTCTCTAGTTGCAGTGAGCAGGGGCTACTCTTCGTTGTGGTGCATGGGCTTCTCATTGCAGTGGCTGCTCTTGTTGCAGAGCACGGGCTCTAGGTGCAGGCTTCAGCAGTTGTGGCACGTGGGCTCAGTAGTTGTGGCTCGCGGGCTCTAGAGCACAGGCTCAATAGTTGTGGCACACGGGCTTAGTTGCTCTGCGGCATGTGGGATCTTCCCGGACCAAGGCTAGAGCACGTGTCTGTTGCATTGGCAGGTGGATTCTTAACCACTGTGCCACCAGGGAAATCCCAAAAAGTAATTTTAAAATATTTTCTAGCTGAAAAGCATTTGGTACATTTCTCTTCTCCTTTATAGTATCAGAGTAATTAATGCCATGATGACCAGAAAAAGGCTAAAGGAATAAATAAAAAGAAAAGTTAATTTTTTCTATTTGTTGCTGATACAAGATGCTTTGATTTGTCTTTCTTTAACTTTAAAAATTTTTTTTAATTTTTTTTAATTTTTAAAATTTATTTATTTTTTTGGTCACACCACACAACATGTGAGATCTTAGTTCCCCAACCAGGGATCGAAACTGCACCCCCTGCATTGGAAGTGTGGAGTCTTAACCACTGGACTGCCAGGGAAGTCCCAAGATGCTTTCATTTCTCTTGAAAATTATTTCCAATAATTTAAAAAATATTTTGTTTACTTCAAAAAGGAAACCTCAGTCGAGTTCCAATCATCTCAAATGCCTAATCATTTCCCATCAAGTTAACAGTTTTAAGGTTCTCCAGAACAGAAAGCAGGAGTCTCCTTTCTGTCCAGTAGAGGATGAGTCTAACTTCCACCCAGGGGAAAAAACAGAAGAAGGGGGCCACAGGATTGCTCAGGCTGGGTAGCCCTTGCTGGTGGTCTATAAATGGGCAGACTGGTACTCACTCAGATTCAGACTGATATTCATTCCAGAACCCTTTCACCAGAATGACACAAACTAGACTGTGATGGACATTTCAGCATTCTTTTACCAAAGGCTTAAGGGGTGTCCCAGAGCAGCGCAGGATCCCAAACTTCAAGGTCATTAAAGTCTATACTTATCTAGACCTTTTGTAGCACCTGAGTAGAGCAACATCTCCCTATTTAGGCCTTTGGAGGGTGTTCCTGTGGACACTCTCCCTCCCATTCTCTCACCTTTCTCCCAAGCATCTTTGGGTTTCCTTCAGCCACCTTCTTTTTAGGCCCTCTCCACACAGGACATGTAGCTCTTCCTCTCAGGAGACCTAAATCCTCAGCCTGGTCTCATCTTCTGTTTGGCAGACTCTGCCATCTCAGATTTTTTGGAGAATTCAGAGATGTCTGTCTCTGCTTAAGCTTCCTCTGAGTCAGTGGTCTATGGAAAGGGTGGGTATTTCAAGGTCAGTTAGGACATTCTTCATCCATAATGTCGCAACTCACTTCCTTCCTAAATACTTGAAGGTTTACACCCCTTCTCACAGAAAGGGTTCATTTTCTTCCAAAGACTCCATGGTGTGGTCTCCTTGAGCAAGGCCCTCTCTATTCTTCATAAGGAATGTGCATATTAACTATTGCCTTGCCTTTGACCCTTATTCCTTGTGAAATAACACCTTTAACCTTATGATGGTAAAAGCTCATGGCTTTTCTGGCCTGGTTTTTACTGGAAGGTCTCCACATTAATTGAAAATGCTCCTACCTGGGGACTTCCCTGGTGGTCCAGTGGTAAGGAATTTTCCTTCCAATGCAGGAGACGTGGGTTCAATACCTGGTCAGGGAACTAAGATCCCACATGCCGCAGGGCAACTAAGCCCACGCCACAACTACTGAGCCCATGTGCCTCAACTAGAGAGCCTGCATGCAGCAAACTACAGAGCCCATGCACTCTGGAACCCACATGCCACAACTAGTGCCCACATGCCCTGGAGCCTGTGCACCACAACTAGAGAGAGAAAACCCGCACGCCACAACTAGAAAGAAGCCTGCATGCCACAATGAAGAGCTCACATGCAGCAACTAAGACTCGACACAGCCAAAAATAAATAAATAAGTAAATAATAAATAAGTGTTTAAAAAAAGAAAAGAAAATGCTCCTACCTGAGTCATTCAAGGTGAATCTTTCCAGGCTCAAAGAGTGTCACACTGACAACCTAGTTTCTCTTATGACAGAAGATGTGATATTTACCTGATGCAGATCTAGCTAGCCTCTGGAAATCAAGCCCAAGTAAATTCTATTTAGGTATAATCCTGAAAAAATAAAAGAAGCTGGTTTATGTGACTCAGGCATAGCTTCCATATCCCTACCTCCCGTTATCAAAACTATGATATACTTATTCATACTCACTCGAAGTACCTGAAGAAAAGCATGATTATTGATTCAAAAGATTATTAACCTAGATCAGGGGTCAACAAATATTTCCTTTGACAGTTTAGCTATTAAATGCTATCTAAACTATCTCTGTCACAACTACTCAACTCTATTACTGATGCTTGAAAGCAGCTATAGACAATACATAAATTAATAGATGTGACTGTGTTCTAATAAAACTTTATTTACAGAAATAGGCAGTGGGCCACATTTAGCCTGCAGGCAGTCATTTACCAAGTTCTGTTATAGATTCTCATTCTAAACTGTAGATTTTCAATAAGACTTTAGGTTTATATTGATTCAAAGATTATTATCAAAGGTATATAAAGGTATTTATCAGGATAGATCTATTTACATGCAAGATATTAATAAAGAAAACAGCAACAAAATTTCAAAACTCAAGACTTCAAGAAAATTGAGAATACTTAGTTCACGTACCTTATTATACAGATGATAAAAATGTGAAACAGATTTTAGCAAGAACCACTTACCCTAATCCAAAATTATCATAATCCAAAAAAATTATTACAAAATTAAGAAAGCAAAACACAATGTGCACGTGAGTAACTCTGGGGATATAAGTGCTATCAGTTATATCATAAAGGTTCTTTGGTCTACTAATACCTACAGAGTTCGATGGAATTCCAGCTATTTCTCCCTACTCCAGTCTAAAGGGCCCTTCAAATATTAAGAGCTGATCCCAGGGAAAACCCCCAATCCCCATCTTAATACACACACAAACATATACACATCATGTATACAGTTATGGGTTTCCAAAATTCAGCCCAGGCCAACACAGGTATAAAAATTCAACTGAAATTTACCTAGACACTGGTCAATAAGGGTTACTTCCACAGTTAAAAAATAATAATAGGGCTTCCCTGGTGGCACAGTGGTTGGGAGTCCACCTGCCGATGCAGGGGACGTGGGTTTGTGCCCTGGTCTGGGAGGATCCCACGTGCCGCGGAGCGGCTGGGCCCGTGAGCCATGGCCACTGAGCCTGCATGTCTGGAGCCTGTGCTCCGCAACGGGAGAGGCCACAGCAGTGAGAGGCCCACGTAGAGCAAAATAAATAAATAAATAAATAAAATAATAATAATAAAGTACATCAAGATGTGAGAAATAATAATACTTGGAATTAAGTCAATGGAAATTTAAAATACAAGATAAAAATATTAACAGTGGTTGGATCTTTAATAACATATATTTTACTTTTTATAATTTTTTTCTGTATTTTCTAATATTTTTATAATCTGAAAAAAATTAACCAAAAAAATTACTTGACACAGGATATATTATGTAATAAAAAATAACCCCTTGAAGAATGACTTAATGTCACATTCATCTCTGTTATCACTAGTTGCTAGCGAAATACACATAGCAGGCATTCAATAGGTGTGTATATGGTAGGTAACTTGAGAACATTCTCAGTTAAACAGGTAACATTAGTGAAAGTATCTAAACACTGAAATAGCCTAACAAAGTCATTCTCATCTTTATTTGTAATATCCATTATTAGCATGCAAAGCTATTTGGCTTTATTAAACTCCAAAGTTATGTTTCACAGCTGTGTTTTTGTAGCTGAGAAATTTAGTCCCCCAATTACGTCTTAGCTGTTTACATTTTAGCTGTGAAATAGGATTTTGTTTTTAGCTAGCTAGCAAGAGAACTTTTGTAGCATCAATTTCAAAAATTGTCAAATCAGAAATAACAGCTTTAAATATATCAAAATGGACCTTGCTTTTTCTCATGTGATAATATCTGCCATGTAATAATTAGTGAGGTTAAACATTTAAATTACTTTTTTCCATAAAAACTTCTATTACGTTTTGGTAAAGAAAACATCCAATCTAAGAAAATGGCACAGGGTCATTGCTGCTTCTTCACTGAAAAAGTACACAGAAAATGCTCTGTTCTGAGGCAAAGTGCACGAGTACATGAACACAAACAAATATTTTGCTAAGGAACAAACCAACACATTGTAGCTTAATGTGAGTAGCAATATCCATGAAAACCAAGATTTAACTGGCTTACCAGGGATGTTTAGAGAGTCTAGGGCAGTGATACTCAGAGAAAGGTCCCTGGATCACCACGTGGGAACTGCTTAGAAATGCTTAGTCCCAGGCCCTAGCCAGAGCTCTTGAATCTGCATTTTAACCTTAGAGAATTCATGTCCACATTGAATTTGAGAAGCACCAGTCTACTGAGAGATGTTTTCAGTGAGAATTTTGGACATAATGTGCAAGCTGTACCTTCAGAGACAGTAATGAGAATAGTTAATCACAAATATACCAGAATATTTGTATTTGTATTCAGATTTGTGTCATTCTTACCATAGTTACATTTGGAAACCACATACTTATTTCCCTGATATTCCATTCTTCACACTGTATTTGGAAAATTCCTTTTGGAATTTGGTAAGACTCACAAAATCAGTGTCATTACTTTATAGTTTCACCTTCTTTGGGACCAAAGGCAAATTTTCACACTGATTTTATTCATAAAACCAAGCCAAGTAACTTTGGGCTCATACCAAAATCAAAACCATTTTCAAATATAAATATTTGCTCTCTTTGGGAGTAAAAAGATTGGGCTGCAGGCTCTGAGAACCAGAAGAAGAATTATTTTTTAAATATTTGAATGATGGCAGCATAATTGTAAAAACGTATAGCAAGCGACTCCTTTAAAAAGGGCAACTCTCACTTATGCGTAAGTTTTGGCATTTTTGTGTTTTAAACTGGGCGCCCCACTGAAGACTAACTGATTAACAGGATGACCTGATGAAAATCTTAAGTGGTGCTTTGCTGTTGCCTTTTAGGAAGAACATACCATGAGATTTCCCAAATCTAAACAGGCATTTGCATTTTTATGGTCTGGACTGTTCTATTAACAAATTAGCTCTATTGTCAGAGAAAGGAGGGGAATAGATCCTTTGTTTGGGGCCAGGGAAAGGGAAGACTGCTGGTACCTGGGGGTGAATCCTCAGAGGTTGAATGTGGGACAGTGGATTCTGAGATGGGGAATACAGTGGGGGAGGGGGGAGAATGGGGAGCACATCTACAGGGGGTCCTTGGATGGTGCATGAACTCAAAGGATGGGCACCAAGATCAGAATCCTGGGGAAAATCCCCTTAATCAAAGGATGGTCCTAGCTCAGAGCTTTGTGGAGCATAGTGTGGTGACAGGAAGCAATGCTGCCTTGGTCCCAGAGGTTCTGGGCCCAGAGTGGCCAGGTATCTTCTTTGGAGACTCTGTAAACCCAAAGAACTCTTGGATAAACCAGAAGAGGGAAAGAGGTGCTCCAAGGGGACAATATTGATGTTTATGCCTATCAAAAAGATCAGATGCAAGCCAATTCCAATTCAACTCAGAAATATATAACAGAACAACAGTTCCTGCAACCCAAGTGTTAGAGAGCAAATCCTACCTATACCATTATTTTCTGGCCATACCTACCAAGGATGTTAAATAAAGATTCTCACAGGCAACAGCTGTCAAGATGGTCAATTTTGTGAAGAGCCACTTTAGAAGTAACGTGGGAGAACAGTGACGTAGCATGATCCAGATCTGTGGAGTGGGATATGATGGGCCAGGTGAGGGAAATGTAGCCCAAGGCCTAGGAAACGTGCAATATCCATTCAGTCTTTAACTGTGTGCACAGAGCTCTTTCTCTATTACAGACATTGTGCTAGGCAGAAAGGATACAAAGCAAACAACCACTTTTCTGGGGTTCATGTTAATGAAAAGAAAGAGATACATAAACATGCAACTGATATGTGCTATCAATGGAGCAAAGCAAAGTGGTTAAGTTCATGGGTTTGGGGCTCAGACACATCTGTCTGAAAACTTACTGCCCAAGTGATCTTAGGCAAGTTATATAGAGCCTCTGATTCTTGTTTTTCTTCATCAATAATAAAATTGTAGCACTTGAGAATTCAGTAGATGTTAGCTATTATTTTTTTTATTAAATTAAAGTATATCTTAATGGAGTGATATATTAATTCTACCTGTAGGATTAAAAGGCTTCATCAGAAAATACATTTGAATTTTACCCTATAGGATGAGTGTAATTCTACAGGTAAAAAGTAAGGGAATAGTATTCCAGGTAGAGAGGACAACGTGGGTAAAGTCACAAGAACATTCAAGTACATGGTCCATCCAGGGACAAAAGAGCATTTAAAAATACAATGGTAATAAAAAGTCTGGAGAAGGAGGCAGAAATGATGATGAAAATGTAAAAGAGGGCTGTCATGCAGAAGGCCATAGAACCTGTAAGTAAGGGAGAGAAGAATCAAATGCATATTTTAGAAAGATAATTGTGGTGCCAGAGAGAGACTGGACAAGAGGAGAAAAAGTCAGTAGGCCAGGGCATCTAGGATAGGAAATACCTGATGAAATCAAATAAATATTCCCCAGAAAACCTTTGGGAGCTGTTGGTGTGGAAGACCGGGAGGCCAAACAATCTCTACTGCTTTCCTTCTCCCTCATTTACATACAAACGCACCCTCAGCCACATGTATTTATGGGTTGGTCATACAACCTCCGTGCCTCAGTCTTCCCATTCATAAAACAATAATAAGAATAGAATGTTCTAAGGATTAAATGGGCCGATACGTGAAAAGTGTCAGGCCCATAGTAAGGGCTGTGTAAACATTGTTACTATCTCATGTCTTCCTATTATATCAACACTTTCCCTTTTTCCCTGGTTTAATCACTGTCCCCTTCCCATTGTCAATTACTTTCACGTCACCAAAATTCCACTCGTAAATTTTTAGGCCTAAAACGTTCAACGAGTTCCATAACTTTGATTCAATTCAATACATTTTAACTGGCTCCCTCTTAACTTAGAAGTTCCAGACAAGGTAGGGAATAATAAAAGGAATCATTTTCTTCTCCCTGCACTAAGGAAGCTCACATTCCAGTCAGGGAAAATGAGAAGTCCATAAGGTAGTAAGTAAAATGTAGTGTGTTATAAAGCAAAAGATAATGAGGTAAGTTACAGCCAAACAAAATGGAAAAGCACTTTGATGGGAGTGAGAAGACCCATGAAGGATCCAACACCTAGTGGCCAAGTTTCCTGGGACAAGTTGCAAAAGCTTGGCTAGGCAGAGAGGTGAGATGGTTAAGCACTTGTGTCTAGAACTAGACTAGATGAGTTCTCATCTGACTCCACTACTTACTCACTGTGTAGCTTCAGAGGTTACTTAACCTCTCTGCACCTCTGTGGTTCAATCTGTAAAATGAAACGACAATAATAATTTCTACTTCCTGCAGCTGCTATCTAGATCAAATGAATTAAAATGTGAAGTTCTTAGAAGACTGCCTCACACAAAGAAAGCACTCCATAAAAAAGTGATCTATTTTCAATATTTCTGAACCTCAGTATCCTTTCCTATAAAACAAGAATAACTGTCATCGCCAACCTATCTTATGAAGTTGCTGTGAAATAACTTACATGAAATGAGATAACTTATGGGAAAGTATTTTGTCGATTGTTGAGTGTATAATATACAAATGTATAATGTTATTTGTAATACAAAATGAACATTAATACCATTAGGTAACAGATAATTCCTTCTCAGAATGTCCTTCAGCCACCTTGTAATCTGAATTCCATTTGGAGCCCTTCCTAAATGCATCAGAACTGGAACGAAATCTTTAGATCTCTCTTGCTGGAATTCTATTCAATGAGAATTTGCGACAATGTGGAAAATGACAAAAAGTATTGTTGGATTTTTGTAATAATCATTTGAATGGGTTGTCTTAACCAATGAACCTGTAGGCATTGATGACCATATTTTTGAGATGATATTAGAGTAAATACAGGAAATTCAATCTTTTAAAAATGTTATCCACTTGGGATGTCTGTTGACATTTTGCAAAGCAAACTATAAATGTACTTAAACCGACGAGTAAAACGTTAAAATTAAAAATCAGCCTATCTTTTCTCAGAGTTCCTTTTTCAAATAGCACAGAGAACTTTACACAAGCTCCAGGCACCTCTGCATTCCTAGGGGCAAGGGTATTCATTGGTGCATTAGGCAGCCTGGTCAGGTACTGCTGAGTCAACCCTGTTCTGGGTCTTTCCTTGCTTGTGAATGCAGCACACAGGCCTTGAGATGTCATTATTCCAACGTTATGATAAGGCACTCACTTATGCTGCTTTATAGGAGAGAGAACCAAAGTTTAAAAAGCCAGAGCCACTGATTTATGTTATACTACTGTAACACTCTTAAATAGAATCTCAGTTTAAAAGACAGGACCTGGAAGAGAAAAAGCTTTACTGGCTTAATCCACAATCATAGAATTGGTCGTCATTTCAAAGGTGTTTCTTTTCTCTTTTTACCATCAGGAGCTTCATTTTCACTAGATACCACAGTCTTGGTACTAAGGCAGCACCAATTTATTTGTAGCACAAAGCATGAAGACGATCTTCCCTTAACGGGAAAACTACTGTAAGTCACTGGAGTGGTAATCTTCATAGGCCAGTACCTCGTAGCTTGGACATGTTTACTAAATACAATTGCAGCAGTGATGACAAAAGGCATGAGTGCATGCTTCTAAATTATCTTATTTGAATAAATGGCTGTAAATTCGCTTATTTAGGGAAAATGGACACTTCCTCAAAATCTTCAAAGTGCACTAGAAAACATGAAGCTTTGGTGTATTATAATTAACTTAAGCAGGAAAATGTAGATGGTAGGTGCCTCCATCAATGCAATTTGGCATGATTCATGAAAGAAATCTGTAACAGCAAAGCCTATGGCTCATAAAGTGCTTCTTGCTGGGGGAATCTTAAAATCATAAAGAGTAACATGTTTACTTTTTTGCCCTTTTATAAGAAAATTATGGTACAAATACTTTTTCCCAAGGTATCACAGGGCCTTAACAAAGCTAAAATGTGGCATCTTCACCCCTTGATTTATAACCTCTATAACCTTTACTTAAGAATTTATCCAAAGTAAATTCCGAGTGCCTACTTCACTAAATATTTCTTTTGTTTGACTACATAAATGGAACTTTTGTTTCTAGAGTCATTTGTCAGACGGTGATGCTGATTATGAGAACTGAAACTAAAAATGACATGCGAAGTCTCATAGGTAGCAACTAGATACAATTTTAAGTTGGAAAAACAGCTTGCTTTAGCAAGAGAACTAGGGTTAGAAACAGCACTCTTTCGAACCTTCAATCACAATGCTGTTATCACTTTTTACAGCTGAGATTGTCCTCTTCTCTGCTCTACACCACACCCAGAAAGCAGTCAGTCTCTGAACGTTTGTTTACCACTCTCCTTCCCATCTTATTACTGCCACGGCTGCCCTTGACAGGACAGCTTTCAAATAGCCATGAGAGGGCTAGAAATTTTTTAAATAAATAAATAAGGCTTTACATAGGTAATTCACAAACAATTGATATTTGACTGTGGAATTCTGAGGCATGCATTAAGATATGCCTATCTGCCCACAGGCTCACACACTGTGCCTGAACTCAGCACCTATTTCATACAGTCCAGCTGTCAGCTTTTCACGATACCAGCAAGAGACGAACAAGAAGAAACTAAACACTTGAGGGTTGACAGTATAGATCCGGATCTGGAATGACTGAATCCTCACAAGTGTTTAGAACCGCTAGACTGGTGGTGTCAAGTAGTCATCCTGTATCCAATATGTGGGAATTCAGCCTGCCAGTAAAGCTCACCTGGACCTCGCAGAGCTAAGAGCAATCTTTCAACAAGGATGGAGGAAATATTTAGAAACAAGTCATAGTTCTATACTCAGAAGTACATAGATGCTCAAAGAGTTAGAAATCTGGGTAATCGGCTACACACATGTAAGTTCACACATGCTGATCATCAGCACCTCTGGTTAGTCTCTCCTATTGCAGTCACTAAAACTAAATTAGTTGAAGGGCAACTCCCAAATGACTGTGAATGTGTGTGTTCTTCTATACATTTAGCTAAGTAGGTTTTATCTAGTTTAATGCCACACAGGATTTAACATCAGGTTACACATTTAGCCTCTGGGGGCAAATAACTGAACACATTTACCAATATAATACAATAACCATTTACAAACAATCCACATTATACGTGACAACACCCTGGACAACTGTGGTTCCAGTCCCTGGAATCAAGAAACAATATACCAAAATGACTCAAACAGCCTTCAACTGGTAAAAGGATAAACAATCTATAGCATGTCCACATGAATGTGTTATGTCCAATGAATGTAGTATGTCCAATGAAATACTGCTTAGCAGTCAAAAGGAATAAACTTTTGATACACCCAACAACATAGATGAAGATCAAATTCACTATGCTAAGTGAAAAAAGCCAGGAACACACACACAAAAGCTACTTACTGTATGATTCCATTTATATGCTGCTCTGGAAAAGGCAAAACCATAGGGATGGAGAACACATCAGTAGTTTCCAGAGTTTAAATTTATAAGGGAGTTGACTACAAAGGGCAAAGGTTGACTACAAAAACAAAAGATAGCACAAAGGAATTTGGGGAGTGGGGTGATGAAAGTGTTCTGTTTCCTACTAGTAATGGTGATTACAGGACTCTATGCATTTGTAAACCTCACAGAATTTTATAACTCCCCCAAAAGTGAATTTTCCTATATGTAAATTTAAAATTACATAAAAAGTGTACAAATTTTTAAATTATTTGTTCTAGTTCTGTGAAAAATACCATTTTTGTTTTGTTTTGTTTTGTTTTGTTTTTTGTGGTACGTGGGCCTCTCACTGTTGTGGCCTCTCCCGTTGCGGAGCACAGGCTCCGGACGCGCAGGCTCAGCGGCCATGGCTTACGGGCACAGCCACTCCGCGGCATGTGGGATCTTCCCGGACCGGGGCACAAACCCGTGTCCCCTGCATCGGCAGGCGGACTCTCAACCACTGCGCCACCAGGGAAGCCCAGCCATTGGTATTTTGATATGGATTGCATTGAATCGTAGATTGCCTTCGGTAGTATGGGCATTTTAACAACATGATTCTTCCAATCCAAGAACATGGTATATCTTTCCATCTGTTTCTGCATTCTTCAATTTCTTTCATCAGCATCTTATAGTTTTCAGAGTACAGGTCTTTTGCCTCCTTAGGGAGGTTTATTCGTAGGTATTTTATTCTTTTTGATGCGATGGTAAACAGGATTGTTTCCTTAATTTCTCTTTCCGATATATCTTTGTTAGTGTATAGAAATGCAACAGAGTTCTGTATATTAATTTTCTATCCTGCAATTTTACTGAATTCATTGATGAGCTCTAGTAGTTTTCTGGTGGTGTCTTTAAGATTTTCTATGTGTAGTATCATGTCATCTGCAAACAGTAACAGTTTTTCTTCATCCTTTCCAATTTGGATTCCTTTTATTTCTTTTTCTCCTTTGATTGCTGTGGCTAGGACTTCCAAACCTACATTGAATAAGAGTGGTGAGAGTGGACTTACTTGTCTTGTTCCTGATCTTAAAGGAGATGCTTTCAACTTTTCACCATTGAGTATAAAGTTAGTTGTGGCTTTGTCATACATGGCCGTTATTATGTTGAGGTGTATTCCCTCTATTCCTGCTTTGTGGAGAGTTTTTATCATAAATGGATGCTGATTTTTTTTTTTGTCACTATATGATAGTTTGCTTTTTCTAGAATTTTATGTAAATGGGATTATACAGCATGAACTCTTTGCTTTTGCCTGGCTTCTTTCACTCAGCTTAGTTTTTTTTTTTGACTTGAATAATATATATATATATTTTTATACAGCAGGTTCTTATTAGTCAACAATTTTATACACATCACTGTATACATGTCAATCCCAATCGGCCAGTTCATCACACCACCATCCCCACACCCCCGTGGTTTTCCCCATTCGGTGTCCCTATGTTTGTTCTCTGCATCTGTGTCTCAAATTCTGCCCTGCAAACTGGTTCATCTGTACCATTTTTCTAGGTTCCACATACATGTGTTAATACATGATATTCGTTTTTCTCTTTCTGACTTACTTCACCCTGTATGACAGTCTCTAGATCCATCCACATCTCAACAAATGACCCAATTTCGTTCCTTTTTATGGCTGAGTAATATTCCATTGTATGTATGTACCACATCTTCTTTATCCATTCACCTGTTGATGGGCATTTAGGTTGCTTTCATGACCTGGCTATTGTAAATAGTGCTGCAGTGAACATTGGGATGCATGTGTCTATTTGAATTATGGTTTTCTCTGGGTATATGGCCAGTAGTGGGATTGCTGAGTCATATGGTAATTCTATTTTTAGCTTTTTAAGGAACCTCCATACTGTTCTCCATAGTGTCTGTATCAATTTACATGCCCACCAACAGTGCAAGAGGGTTCCCTTTTCTCCACACCCTCTCCAACATTTCTTGTTTGTAGATTTTCTGATGATTCCCATTCTAACAGGTGTGAGGTGATACCTCATTGTAATTTTGATTTGCATTTCTCTAATAATTAGTGATGTTGAGCAGCTTCTCATGTGCTTCTTGGCCATAGGTATATCTTCCTTGGAGAAATGTCTATTTAGGTCTTCTGCCCATTTTGGGATTGGGTTGTTTGTTTTTTTAATATTGAGCTGCATGAGCTGTTTATATATTTTGGAGATTAATCCTTTGTCCGTTGATTCATTTGCAAATATTTTCCCCTATTCTGAGGGTTGTCTTTTTGTCTTGTTTATGGTTTCCTTTGTGTAAAAGCTTTGAAGTTTCATTAGGTCTCATTTGTTTATTTTTGTTTTTATTTCCATTATTCTAGGAGGTAGATCAAAAAAGATCTTGCTGTGATTTATATCAAAGAGTGTTCTTCCTAAGTTTTCCTCTAAGAGTTTTATAGTGTCTGGCCTTACATTTAGGTCTCTAATCCATTTTGAGTTTATTTTTGTGTATGGTGTTAGGGAGTGTTCTACTTTCATTCTTTTACATGTAGCTGTCCAGTTTTCCCAGCACCACTTATTGAAGAGACTGTCTTTTCTCCATTGTATATACTTGCCTCTTTGTCATAGATTAGTTGACCATAGGTGCCTGGGTTTACCTCTGGGCTTTCTATCTTGTTCCATTGATCTATGTTTCTGTTTTAGTGCCAGTACCATATTGTCTTGATTACTGTAGCTTTATAGTGTAGTCTGAAGTCAGGGAGTCTGATTCCTCCAGCTCCATTTTTTTTCCTCAAGACTGCTTTGGCTATTCGGGGTCTTTTGTGTCTCCATACAAATTTTAAGATTTTTTGTTCTAGTTCAATTCCTTTAGCATTTGTTGTAGAGCTGGTTTGGTGGTGCTGAATTCTCTTAGCTTTTGCTTGTCTGTAAAGCTTTTGATTTCTCCATCAAATCTGAATGAGATCCTTGCCGGGTGGAGTAATCTTGGTTGTAGATGCTTCCCTTTCATCACTTTAAGTATATCATGCCACTCCCTTCTGACTTGTAGAGTTTCTGTTGAGAAATCAGCTGTTAACCTTATGGGAGTTCCCTTGTATATTATTTGTCATTTTTCCCTTGCTGCTTTTAATAATTTTTCTTTGTCTCTAATTTTTGCCAATTTGATTACTATGTGTCTCGGCGTGTTTCTCCTTGGGTTTATCCTGTATGAGACTCCCTGCACTTCCTGGACTTGGGTGGCTATTTCCTTTCCCATGTTAGGGGAGTTTTCGACTATAATCTCTTCAAATATTTTCTCTGGTCCTTTCTCTCTCTCTTCTCCTTCTGGGACCCCTATAATGCGAATGTTGTTGCATTTAATGTTGTCCCAGAGGTCTCTTAGGCTGTCTTCATTTCTTTTCATTCTTTTTTCTTTAGTCTGTTACACAGCAGTGAATTCCACCATTCTGTCTTCCAGGTCACTTATCCGTTCTTCTGCCTCAGTTATTCTGCTATTGATTCCTTCCAGTGTAGTTTTCATTTCAGTTATTGTATTGTTCATCTCTGTTTGTTCTTAATTCTTCTAGGTCTTTGTTAAACATTTCTTGCATCTTCTCCATCTTTGCCTCCATTCTTTTTCCGAGGTCCTGGATCATCCTCACTACCATTATTCTGAATTCTTTTTCTGGAAAGTTGCCTATCTCCACTTCATTTAGTTGTTTTTCAGGAGTTTTATCTTGTTCCTTCATCTGGTACATAGCCCTCTGCCCTTTCATCTTGACTATCTTTCTGTGAATGTGGTTTTTGTTCCACAGCCTGCAGGATTGTAGTTCTCCTTGCTTCTGCTGTCTGCCTCTGGTGGATGAAGCTATCTAAGAGGCTTATGCAAGTTTCCTGATGGGAGGGACTGGTCGTGGGTAGAGCTGACTGCTGCTCTGGTGGGCGGAGCTCAGTAAAACTTTAATCCACTTGACTGCTAATAGGTGGGGCTGGGTTCCCTGGGTTCCCTGTTGGTTGTTTGGCCTGAGGCAACCCAACACTGGAGCCTACCTGGGCTCTTTGGTGGAGCTAATGGTGGACTCTGGGAGGTCTCACACCAAGGAGTACTTCCCAGAACTTCTGCTGCCAGTGTCCTTGTCCCCACAGTGGGCCACAGCCACCCCCCGCCTGTGCAAGAGACCCCCCAACTCTAGCAGGTAGGTCTGGTTCAGTCTCCCCTGGGGAGTCTCCTTCCTCTGGGTCCCAATGTGCACACCACTTTGTGTGTGCCCTCCAAAAGTGGAGTCTCTGTTTTCCCCAGTTCTGTCGAAGTCCTGCAATCAAATCCCAGTAGCCTTCCAAGTCTGATTCTCTAGGAATTCCTCCTCCCATTGCTGGACCCCCAGGTTGGGAAGCCTGACGTGGGGCTCAGAACCTTCACTCCAGTGGGTGAACTTCTGTGGTATAGGTGTTCTCCAGTCTGTGAGTCACCCACCCAGCAGTTATGGGACTTGATTTTACTGTGATTGCACCCCTCCTACCATCTCACTGTGGCTTCTCCTTTGTCCTTGGACGTGGGGTATCTTTTCTGGTGAGTTCCAGTGTCCTTCTGTCGATGATTGTCCAGCAGTTAGTTGTGATCCTGGTGCTCCCCCAAGAGGGAGTGAGAGACGTACTTCTGGATGCTGAATTTCATCAAAAGTTTCTTCTGCATCTATTGAGATGATCATATGGTTTTTAATCTTCTATTTGTTAATGTGGTATATCACATTGATTGATTTGTGGATATTGAAAAATCCTTGCATCTCTGGGATAAATCCCACTTGATCATGATGTATGATCCTTTTAATGTATTGTTGGATTCAGTTTGCTAGTATTTTGTTGAGGATTTTTGCATCTATGTTCATCAGTGATATTGGCCTGTAATTTTCTTTTTTTGTGATATCTTTGCCTGGTTTGGTATCAGGGTGATGCTGGCCTTAAAGAGTGAGTTTGCTACCTGAGGAGACAAAAGAACTGTATGCAGAAAACTGTAAGGCACTGATGAAATAAATTAAAGACGATACAAACAGATGGAGAGATATACCATGTTCTTGGATTGGAAGAATCAACATTGTGAAAATGACTATACTACCCAAAGCAATCTACAGATTCAACGCAATCCCTATCAAACTACCAATGGCATTTTTCACAGAACTAGAACAAGAAATTTCACAATTTGTATGGAAACACAAAAGACCCCAAATAGCCAAAGCAATCTTCAGAAAGAAAAACAGAGCTGGAGGAATCAGGCTCCTGGACTTCAGACTATACTACAAAGCTACAGTAATCAAGACACTATGGTACTGGTACAAAAACAGAAATAGATCAATGGAACAGGATAGAAAGCCCAGAGATAAACCACGTACCTACGGTCACCTTATTTTTGATAAAAGAGGCAAGAATATACAATGGAGAAAGGACAGCCTCTTCAATAAGTGGTGCTGGGAAAACTGGACAGCTACATGTAAAAGAATGAAATTAGAACACTCCCTAACACCATATACAAAAATAAACTCAAAATGGATTAAAGACCTAAATGTAAGGCCAGACACTATAAAACTCTTAGAGGAAAACATAGGCAGAACACTCTATGACATAAATCACAGCAAGATCCTTTTTGACTCACCTCTTAGAGAAATGGAAATAAAAGCAAAAATAAACAAATGGGACCTAATGAAACTTCAAAGCTTTTGCACAGCAAAAGAAACCATAAACAAGATGAAAAGACCACCCTCAGAATGGGAGAATATATTTGCAAATGAAGCAACTGACAAAGGATTAATCTCCAAAATTTACAAGCAATTCATGTAGCTCAATATCAAAAAAAACAAAAAAACCAATCCAAAACTGGGCAGAAGACCTAAATAGACATTTCTCCAAAGAAGATATACAGATTGCCAACAAACACGTGAAAGGATGCTCAACATCACTAATCATTAGAGAAATGCAGATCAAAACTACAGTGAGGTATCACCTCACACCAGTCTGAATGGCCATCATCAAAAAATCTACAAACAAGAAATGCTGGAGAGGGTGTGGAGAAAAGGGAACCATCTTGTACTGTTGGTGGGAACGTAAATTGATACAGACACTATGGAGAACAGCATGGAGGTTCCTTAAAAAACTAAAAATAGAACTACCATACAACCCAGCAATCCCACTATTGGGCATATACCCTGAGAAAACCGTAATTCAAAAAGTGTCATGTAGCACAATGTTCACTGCAGCTGTATTTACAATAGCCAGGACATGGAAGCAACCTAAGTGTCCATCCACAGATGAATGGATAAAGAAGATGTGGCACATATATACAATGGAATATTACTCAGCCATAAAAAGAAACGAAATTGAGTTATTTGTAGTGAGGTGGATGGACCTAGAGTCTGTCATACAGAGTGAAGTAAGTCAGAAAGAGAAGAACAAATACCATATGCTAACACATATATATGGAATCTAAAAAAAAAAAAAAGGTTCTGAAGAACCTAGGGCAGGACAGGAATAAAGACGCAGACATAGAGAATGGTCTTGAGGACACAGGGAGGGGGAAGGGTAAGCTGGAACGAAGTAAAAGCGTGGCATGGATATATATACACTACCAAATGTAAAATAGATAGCTAGTGGGAAGCAGCCACATAGCACAGGGAGATCAGCTCGGTGCTTTTTGACCACCTAGAGGGGTGGGGTAGGGAGGGTGGGAGGGATGCAAGCGGGAGGAGATATGAGGATATATGTATGTGTATAGCTGATTCACTTTGTTATAAAGCAGAAACTAACACACCATTGTAAAGCAATTATATTTGAATCAAGTTGTTAAAAAATAATAAAAAATTAGAAGTTAAAGAAAAAAAAGAGTGAGTTTGTAAGTGTTCCTTCCTCTGCAATTTTTTTGAGATAGTTTGAGAAGGGTAGGTGTTAACTCTTCATTAAATGTTTGATAGAATTCACTCGTGAAGCCATATGGTCATGGACTTTTGCTTATTGGGAGTTTTAAAATTATTGATTCAATTTTATTACTGGTAATTGATCTGTAATAAAATAGAAGAAAAGCAATAAAATAGAGGAAAATAGAAGAAATATTTTCTATTTCTTCCTGGTTCAGTCTTGGAAGATTGTACCTTTCTAAGGATTTGTCCATTTCTTCCAGATTGTCCATTTTATTGGCATATAGTTGTTTGTAGTAGTCTCTTATGATCCTTTGTATTTCCGTGGTGTCAGTTGTAACTTCTTTTTCATTTCTGATTTTATTGATTTGGGTCCTCTCCCTTTTTTTCCTTGATGAGTCTGGCTAATGGTTTATCAATTTTGTTTATCTTTTCAAAGAACCAGCCTTTAGTTTCATTGATTTTTTTTTTTTTTTAGTCTCTATTTCATTTTTTCTGCTCTGATCTTTATGATTTCTTTCCTTCTTCTAACTTTGGGTTTTGTTTGTTCTTCCTTCTCTAGTTCTTTAGGTGTGAGGTTAGGTTGTTTATTTGATATTTTTCTTGTGTCCTGAGGTAAGCTTTTATCACTATAAACTTCCCTCTTAGAACTGCTTTTGCTGTGTCCCATAGGTTTTGGATCATTGTGTTTTTGTCATCATTTGTCTCTAGGTATTTTTTTATTTCCCCTTTGATTACTTCAGTGATCCATTGGTTGTTTAGTAGCATATTGTTTATCCTCCACGTGTTCGTGTTCTTTGCAGTTTTTTCTTGTAGTGATTGAAAATAAGGAAACACAAAAGACCCTGAATAGCCAAAACAATCATAAGAAAGAAGAACAGAGCTGGAGGAATCACACTCCCTGACTTCAGACTATACTACAAAGCTACAGTAATCAAATCAGCATGGTACTGTGACAAAAACAGACACACAGATCAATGGAACAGGATAAAAAGCCCAGAAATACACCCACACACTTATGGTCAATTAATCTATGACAAAGGAAGGAAGAATAAACAACGGAGGAAAGGCAGTCTGCTCAATAAGTGGTTCTGGGAAAACTGGACAGCTAAAGTACATGTAAAAGAATGAAATTAGAATATTCTCTAATATCATATACAAAAACACACTCAAAATGCATTAAAGACCTAAATGTAAGACCAGATACTATAAAACTCCTAGAGGAAAACATAGGCAGAACACCCTTTGACAATCACAGCAATATTTTTTTGGATCTGTCTCCTAAACTAAACAAAATAAAAGCAAAAATAAACGAACAGGACCTAATAAACTTAAAAGCTTTTGCACAGCAAAGGAAACCGTTAACAAAACGATAAGACAACCTACTGAATGGGAGACAACATTTGCAAATGATATGACCAATAAGGGATTAATATCCAACATATATAAACAGGTCATACAACTCAACATCAAAAAACCAAACAACCCAATTCAAAAATGGGCAGAAGAATTGAATAGAGACATTTTTCCAAAGAGGAAATGCAGATGATCAACAGGCACATGAAAAGATGCTCAACATCACTAATTATCAAGGAATGCAAATCAAAACCACCATGAGAGGGACTTCACTGGTGGCACAGTGGTTAAGAATCCACCTGCCAATGCAGGGGACACAGGTTCGAGCCCTGGTCCAGGAAGATCCCACATGCCGCGGCGCAACTAAGCCCGTGTGCCACAACTACTGATGCCCATGCACCTAGAGCCCATGCTCTGCAACAAGAGAAGCCACCACAGTGAGAAGCCCACACACCACAACAAAGAGTAGTCCCTGTTCACTGCAACTAGAGAAAGCCTGTGCACAGCAACAAAGACCAAATACAGCCAAAAATAAATAAACAAACTAATTAATTAATTAATTATTTTTTTTAAAGTCTGGGAGTTAAAACTTCATCAGGGACCAAAATTAAAAAAAAAACAAAAACAGGGCTTCCCTGGTGGCGCAGTGGTTGAGAGTCCACCTGCCGATGCAGGGGACTCGGGTTCGAGCCCTGGTCTGGGAAGACCCCACAGGCCGCGGAGTGGCTGGGCCCGTGAGCCATGGCCGCTGAGCCTGCACGTCCGGAGCCTGTGCTCTGCGGCGGGAGAGGCCACAACGGTGAGAGGCCCGTGTACCGCAAAAAAAAAAAAACAAAAACAAAAAAACAACACCATGAGATATCACCTCATGCCTGTCTATCATCAGTGGCTATCATCAAAAAGAACAGAAGTAACAAATGTTGGCAAGGATGGGGAGAAAATGGAACCCTTGTACACTGTTGATGGGAATGTAAATTGGTACAGCCACTATGGAAAACATTATGGAGGTTTCTCAAAAAACTAAAAATAGAACTACCATATGACCCAGCAATTCCACACCTGGGTATAGATCTGAAATAAAAAAACAAAAACAAAAAACACTAATTCAAAAAGATACATGCATCCCAACGTTCAGAGCAGCATTATTTACAATAGCCAAGATATGGAAACAACCTAAGTGTCCATCAACAGATGAGTGGATTGAGAAGATGTGGTATATGTATACAATGGAATACTACTTAGCCATCAAAAAGTACAAAATTTTGCCATTTGCAGCAACATGGATGGACTTGGAGGGCACTATGCTAAATGAAATAAGTCAGACAGAGGACGACAAATACTGTATGACATCACATATGTGGAATCTAAAAAAATATAACCAACTAGTGAATATAACGAAAAAGCAGACTCACAGATAAAGAGAAAAAACTAGTAGTTACCATAGAAGGGGGACAATATAGGGACGGGGGAGTGGGAGGTAAAAACTATTGAGTGTAAGATAGGCTCAAGGATGTCTATTGTACAACATGGGGAATATAGCCAATATTTTGTAATAACTGTAAATGGAAAGTAACCTTTAAAAATTGTATAAAAATTAAAATTTTTTAAATTATATAAAATGTGTAAAAGCTTCAGTACTTTTCATGTATTCAGAGAGAATTGTCTTTTGAATAGTCCTGTTGAAAAGCCTTCCCATATTTCTCTATGTCCCCTCATCCTTCTAATTCTTCTTTTTTTTTTTTTTTTAAGGGAAATAAACATTACTCATAGAGCAAAAACCCCTATGGTTAAAGGATCCCTCTCCCCCCAGGGGTAACCTCCATCCCGAAATTGGCATGCATCCTTCCCTGACATGTTTTTATACTTTTACGATGTAGCTATGTACCAACAACTTTTGTGTTTGCAGAGCTTTTTAAAAGAGATTAACATTACATTAATATCACATTTCATTTGCAATTTGTTTTTTTCATCCAACATTGCTTTCAAAACAATCCGTTCATTTTTAACTGTTGTAGAGTATTTCATTGTAGGAATATGCCAGTATATTAATTCATTGTAGTCCAGACAGATATTTATGTTGTTTCCACAGTCCATGTTACACTGTACCACATCTATCTGTTATATCTCTTCTCCCTGCAAGATCATGAGCAACTCTAGGACAGAAAACTTCCAGAATTCCTGTTCCTCTCCCTAACTTCCAGTACACCTGAGAATCACGGTGCACATAATGTGCTTTGCATGTAAGACGATGCTGTGTACCTGGCATGGAATAAGCACTCCGTAAAAATGTGTTCAATGAATAAATGCTGACAAGATATTATTTCATCTTGTGCTCTGTACTTACCTCTCCACAGTGTTAGATTTGAGGGGGAAGTGACTCAGTTTTCACTAGAAATTCGTGTCGAAGTAGACATCTATGAAACAAAGTCACTTCACAATTATCCTGCTTTCGCATTAGAGGATCTCAAAGCACTACATGAACCGCATTTCCTCCAGTGACACTTTTCCCTTCAATGTGCCTCAAGGTCAGTTCAGAGCAGTATTCAAAGCCTGAATACCCTTTACCGGTGGCTGGCTGGCTGGCTGTAAAAGACCGGTAAATCAGAGTCTGGATGTAAGTAAACAGTAACAACCTACTACTCCCAGGTCTTGTTTTTTCTTCGAAGATTTGGTTTTTCTTTTCATGGGTCTTGTTTGCGCTCTAAGCGCTCAGCTGTGCCACTGGAGGCGCTGACTTTAAATGGCACACCTCAGCAGGCCTTGCGCCCCCAAGCCCTCTCCTCCACGCGCCCGCTTCTCACTCTCCCTGATTCCACTAAGCAGCTCTAACGCTGTTTGATCTCACCTCCAATTCTTTGCGGTTTAAGGAGCTGTGTAGCCTTGATGCACAAGACAAATACGCACTGTAGCTCTGGACTTACAGAATCATCTATCATTCTGCCTTTGGATATAACCAGTACATTGTGTGTTTCACAGAAATTAATCTGGTGCTTAGGAGGAGAAAGGCATTTCAAAATCAGTCTGCGTGCAGAACCTTCCTGCAGACCCTGCAGAGGCATTTTCAACGCCTTTCGTCCCGCCCCGGCTCAGCAAGTCTCAAACTTGACCTTCGAGAGGATTTCAAGGGTAGTGCTTTCCTCCCTTTCCCTCGTAGGCCTCCTTCTGGGAAACAGCTGCCCGGGACCAGAGCTCTGAGAACCGCCCGTCTAGGCGCTGGGACACGGCAGGGAAACCAGAGGAGGGGCGGGCGGGAGGTGGGGACGGGACTGAGTTGGGGGAGGAGGGCGTTGGGGGGCAGGAGAAGATGGAGGGAGGAGGAAGATCATCTGCATATGCATGAGGCACCCAGCACTGCCCTCTTCCCCGGCAGCTGCTCGGGGGCGGGCGGGAGCGGAGGAGGGAGGGGGTGGAGAGGGGAAGAATGAGGCGGGGGCGGGGCGGCAAGAGTAGCGGCTGAGGCGGACTCAGGTTTGGAGAACGGAAGAGGTGATTTGCATGGAGCCTGGTGATTGGCTGTGGGCTGGAGGTTGGGCCTGAGAGGCGGCTCCTGAATGGTTTAACGGACAAATTACAGGATTCATTTGGCTACAGAAAAGCCGGAGAGGGCCAGGTCTGCGCAATATGAAGCCTGGCCGCGAGGGGGCGAGATGTCCCATCTTTGTTCTAGTTAAAGGCTCCTTTTCTCTCCTCCCCACAAGCCCTCCGCCCATCCGTGTCCCCACCCCCCACACACACAGACACGCAGAAAGTGCAGAGAAATCCTGTGATCCAGTCAACTGGCTCTGCCCCGTCTATTAAGAAAGATGAAAACTCCTTTCTCTTCCATCCCCTTCATGGGAGACCACTTTTCATTTCAGACTATCACAGCAATAAATATTCCTCAAGGAATAAAAAAGGCACTTCGCCAAAAGATAAGAGAATATATATGAAACGGGTGGATTATAGAGACAGACAATTCATGTAGGCAGGGGAATAGGCACACGTATGTAAATATGCACATAATCACCCTCAGAACACAAAACATGGAGGGGGGCAGAGACATACAGGAGAGAACACACATCACTCACAAGGTGCTCACAGGTTGTACACACTCTCCCATACACCCACTGACCAGCACACCACACACACACACACACACACACAGACACGGACCTCAGAAAAGGCATCCAAGTGAATTCACATGCAGTGGAAAGGCTGCCGACAAAATATGAGAATTTAAATGGCTCATCCCCTCCCCCTCCAAAAAATACTCAAGCGGAATGATTCTATTTGCATAATACTAATATACACAGGACGCAGACACAGGCAACAACAAAAAAAGGCTCCATTTGAGGCACACACCAGAGAATGCGTGTACACACGCGCGCGCGCACGCACACGCCCGCGCAACTGTGGGCGGGACACACCCACAGCCTGTGTCCTCCGCCCACGGGCACAAGCAGAAGACAGATGCCATCAACAGCGCTCAGTACAGTTTTCCAGAAAACACTAACGCGAGAAAAACGTAAGAAACCCACCCTGCTCAGCCACAGAAGCACCATTAGTGAACCCAGGTTTTCTAAATACACACACACACACATACACGCTTGTCAGACGAGAGTTGGGTTCAAAGAAATAGTGGATGCACAATAGATAACAGAGCTAGAGCATGTCATCGGGTTAAACAATACTTTGAAATTACTTCAGCCTGAGATGGCTTTCTGGGATGCTCCTGAAAAATCATACCTAAGAAAAATCAAACATTTTCATTTATTCTGCTTTTCCTTTATTCTCCTTTCCTTCTTATTTTTAAGACAGAATAGGAGAATCCCCCTTCCGCAAAGGAGGATAGCCCCTGTTTTTGTTTTGCGAGCTCCTGAGCTCTGCCGTTGATTTCCCTGGGAGGAGAGTGCTAGGGAGCTGTCCTCTCCGCAGCCTCCCAGCCAGACAGCACCACAAAAGGCATTATTACACATTCCAAATAACAAGAGCTGTCTATATATTTACAAATCTGTTCAAATATTTAACCTCTTAACTTGCTAAATATCCCCTCTTCTCCCTTTCTCTCTTGCGCTCTCCCCTCTCTCTCTCTTCCTTTTCCTTTCTCTTTCTAAACAGGCTGGAGACGGGGAAGTGCCCTTCTGGGGTCCAAAATGTAGCCAGGGGTGCTGGGCTTTACCTGACCCTCTATGAATGCCAATTTCGTTTCCAGGAAATTGCTCCTTTGCCTGCCAAAAGATCAGGTTCGAACCACCAGAGCTACCCTTTCTAAAGGACAAGTTTTGATGTTGCCTCTCAGTTTTTAAACTGCCGCCAAAAGACAACTCCTAAATAGGAGGGATTTTCCTGACCCTTTAGAGTTGCCAGTGCCTCCAATCTGGGAAGTTTTCCTCTACACTGTACCTCAAACCCATCGAGGAACTGGTTAGTAGAGGGGCAACTTGTATAATCCAGAACCTTCTAAAGACAGCCAGGGAGTTTCAACAGTATTTGGTGACCCAACCAAGGCCAGGGTTTAGGCACATGCCTCTTGCAGGAACCAAACTGGAATGCCACCGTTGAGAATTTCTTACTGCCCAAATCTTTCTTCATGGGGCTGATAAACTCACTCTGAGGGCCAATGCAGAATGTAAAGTTGTATAGTAGTGGGCCTTTAATGCAGCATAAACCTTAGATTAAACCAAAATCCAGGTGTTCTCACTTTGATGCATAAAGGGAAAAGAAAAGTTGTGTGTGAGCTCAGCGGGAAAGGAGCAGGCGACCCGCTGGGGCAGGGACGCTGCTCACGCCCTACCCTCCAGGCAGGTGACCTGCGTAGACTTGCCTTTGAAGGACCCACAAGTACCCTTACTCTGGAGTGTTCCGGCTTCATCCAGGACCCTGCTGTGACACAATTTAAAGTGCCCTAAGGGAGCTTCTCCGCGCCATTCTGGGGTTTTCTTTTCGTAAAAACAAAGAATTGCAAGGAAAATCCGGTGCCTTTAAAGTTGACAGCGAAAGGACCACTTCCTCTGGGCACATTTCCTCTGGCCTCAAATAACTTTTTTATGTATTTTGTTTGTATGGGGGTAATGCAAAAAGTGAAAGTGCAGTTTGGCGAGATAATGAGATGTATGTCTCCATGTCAGATTTGTTCGGTTGACCATATTTCAACTTCACCATCTTCAGACGTCTGTTCACCTTTGAGGCGCCCTACCCACCAGTGGCCAGAGAGCACCTTAGACAAACCAGGCTTCACCTCGGACCCTAAGCCCTCAGCGGACTCAAGCTGGGGATACACCTCTGAGTGGTCCAAGAATTCCTTGCCCTGGGTATCTGCCAGTCGCTGACTCTCCCAAAAAGCTGAAACGCGCCTGCCTGCGCAGTAATGACCTTTGCTCGCTGCTGTCACGGCTGGCACGCCGAGCCAGGGGCACTCAGGGCCACCCAGGGCTTTGGCAAGGGGAAGGCGGAGGGAGGGAGAAACTAAGGTGTACTTTTGTTTTAAAGAAGTTTGCTGAAAATTTTTACAAATGCTAAATAAGAGAAGGAGAAGGCTGAGTTTTGCTCTTTTTGTTTTGTTTTGTTTCTGATAAGTATGCTTACCCTTTGTGCCATGCCAAACCCGGAGGAAAACGTTGGCACTGCATTATTATGCTGTGTATTCTGTAAAATGCCATCTATTTGCATGATCATGAGATGGTCAGGACATTTCTCCCCTATTGCACAAACCCCTTAGGAAAACTGTGGGCAGTTTAAGAGTTTTCTAGTTTTACCCTGATTGGAAAAGATATTCATCCAGAGACATTATCTAAATCTGCGAAAGAATGAGGGCTGCTTGTTATGCGTCCTTCATCTCCAGTAACGTGTGCCACCCAATTAGAAGCAATTTAAGCAATCAAGGCCGTTATGAGAGAAAGGGGTGTTAAAAATAGGTTTTCTATAGCCTCAGCACTCTAATTCGTAAGAAAATCTAAAATTACATATGTATCATTTCTTTATATGAAATAAATATATAATTCCAGTGTCTCCTGTTCGCTCTTTTTTCTTCCATGGTCCCTCCCCCAGCGCCTGCCTTCCTTTTGGAAATTCATAACAGAAGCGAAATGTAAAGCTCCGATGAAGAAAAGGGACTAGGGTTCCTAAAAAGTCTTTCTGAGACCAAAAGAGAGGATCTGGTTGGGTCTTGGCCCAGACTTTCCCCGGGCTCCTTGCTATTGTGGCGCCCTTGGTAGTGGTTGCTCTCTGACTTCCAATCCGTGGTGAGCGGAAAAATCCCAGAAGTAATGCCCAGAGCGGAGGGACCCCACTCCTGGAATCGAGCTATATGACCCCAGGGCTCCCGGGGGTCAAGGGCTGGCCGACGGAGACGGTGCGCTCTGGTCACTCGAGGCAAATCAGGATAGATGCTGACACACGCGTACATCTTGGGCGTTAGGGGTGCAGAAAAAGGGCAAAGAGGGTGTGTTGGGATAAAGAAGGTAAATAAAACAGGTACATGTTTCCAAACAGAACGGGAAAAGTAGAAATCAAAAAAGTAAATCAAAACAAAAGATAGACCGCAAAGCAATGTCCTCTAGCAGACACAAGAATGCAGAACTAGGGTGTGCCACTTCCCACGCATTTCCCGCTTTCCCACCGGGCCTGCGCGGGAGGAGGGGGTCCCGGACCAGGGGCAGGTGCGGGAGTGGCTGACTCTCGCGCCTCTTCCCCACCCCCGCCGAACCTGGCCCTCCCAGCACTTCGATTTGAGAGGCAGTTTTATCCTCCCCAGCTCTCCCCAGAGAGCTTTAGAGAGCCAGAGAGAGCGGGTCAGGAAACGGACCGAAGCGAAGCTGTCAGAACTTCCAGGAAGCGAAGGGCCAGTCCCCGTGCTTCCTGCAGGCAACGGGTCCGCAGTTTTTTATACCTTTGGCCACGCGGGCCCTAGTTCTCTGCAGCGAGTTGTGCTCAAAGCCAAACGTCTAGGACCTGAACCCTGAAAGCCCTGGCAGGGTGTGGGGGGCGGAGAGGAGTAGCACCCTGAGCCTAGCTCTGGGCCCAGAGTGGCAGGAGGTCGCCCCTGCACTCACGAGCGTACAACAGCTGTCTCCAGAGGGCTGAAGGCCTCCAGAGTGGGAATTAATCACGTGGTAGTAACACCCTTCAGAACCCAGTCTTCTGGAAGGAGCTTAAGGTCAAAACAACATTCCCTTTCCAAAACTTCTAAGGGTAGAACATGAGTGAAATGCGGACGGTTCTTGTCTCAGAGGTGCCACTGTTTTCCAAAACAATAGAAGTTCCAGAGGAGGCAGCGATGCCTTAACAGGACAAGCTGAGGATCAATGTCTGGGTTTGTCAGAGTGTGAGCCACAGACCAACTACCACAAAAGCAGAGGCAGACGCTAGGGCCCCTCTCCACCCGCGGGCGATTCTTCACAGAAGGTTCTCATACACAGCTATGAAACTACTGCAATATTAAAATCCTTCATAACAGCACCTAATTTATTTCCTATTTGTTCTGCTTGTTGGTATCTGTTTCATGAACTGAAACCATTTGATTTTTAGCAAATTGATCAATTTAATAATTCAGAAATTATTTCTATTTTCAAATAATCTTCTCTGGAAAGTAATGATGAAATTTTTTCCTTGAATTTAAAGCTTCATGAAAATTTCTTTGAAAAAATAAATATACTCTATTTCTACATAATTGAATTAGAAATAGGTGACATTTTAAAATATACAGATATTAAGAATATTTATGCTAATGAGGTTTTCTGATTTGATAAATATAGTTACAAGCATTTCTTCATTTAATTCTTCCTTTTGCTACCTAATGCCCTAATATGTTAGGGTAGAAATCAGAATAGATATTATTGACAAGTAATGGTACCCTTTAAAAAGTTAAATTTGTCCTTTAAATCTACTCTTTTCATATACCAGTTTGAAAGTTTAGTACACACATACACTTATATGCATAAAATATAATATAGCATTTTCTCTGCTATAAACTAGCTGGGTGAACTTGATGAAGTCTTTTGTCCTTACTGGGTCTTGGCTTTGTTAATTTTGGGAGATTGAACTAAATAATCTACAGTTCAAAAACTGTAGAGTTTATGAAATATTTTACTTCAATATATTTTGCAGTTATATAAAATTATAGGACAATATTAATATCAAAATAAATATTTTCCTATTTTATACAAATAGTCTATATTTAAACTGCTACTCTATGTAATACTCTATGTTTTAACTGTCTAAGAGAACTTTCTAACCTGATCCATCACCCCTAACAGTCTAAGGGTCCATGAATGTACAGGAAGGATCATAAAGAATTTTGTATCTTTATGCATATATCTACACTTCTGTAAATGAGGTCATAACTTTCACTAAATCCCCAAAGTGATTCATGATTCTAAAAAGTTTAAGAACAAGTGATCTATACTGGAAGTATTTATGAACAAAAACACAACAACCACCCCAGCAATCCTTGCATATGCCTTCCTTTGCATGTACGAAAGGGTTGGTTCTTAAAGTAATTTAAGGGCACCAAATGTTATGTGAACTTCTACAATAGCACCTGATCTAGTTGTGGAAATGAAGATCTCAGGAATGGTGTTATCTATAAGAATTGTATGCCCCTAAAAAGAGCTTAAATTTTTCCTCCAGCTATTGAAGTTAGTGAATTAATACCTTTGATAATTTTACAACTTTCTCTGGAAGACAGCTAGTTTATTTCAGCAATTATGAGAATTAGAAACTATGCAGAGAATGTGGTCTCTGAGCCTGTCCTTGAAATTTCTTTTTGTCCAACAATAAAGAATTTTTTCTCAGTTCTTTTCCTCCTCTCCCCCCATCCCTCCTCTATTCCCAATATCCAGTCCACATTTAGGACCATTTTTCCAGACTGACATGAGCTTATTTAGTCTGAGCAACATTTTCAGGGCTCATCAGCAGCAAATTACACCAACAAATTTTTTTTTTTTTCAGTTTGGCCCCAAGTCTATGAAATTAATTTCTATGTCAACCATTACAACACTTCCCTTGGAAATATCAGTGACTGCACAAGCCACAGACAGATCAAGTGTAGGTGCTCCATCATCTGAATGGGGTTGGGTTATGTTTTCAATTGGAACAAGGTATTAAGTGATTAAACTGTGCCAGCAGACATAGCACTTTTATCAAGCCCTTTTCTTTCCAAGCAGGCATAGGGATAGTCAATCTCTGGCCCTGAAAGTCTCCAAGGAAAACTTGGAATGCTTCAGGAAATCATGTTTGCAATTAAAGCACGGGCATTTTTCTCCTCATCACAGAATAAAAGCTGAATACCATTTTTGAAACTTTAACTTTTTTTTTTTTAATTTCAATAAGCTGCTTAAGATCCTCCTATTCATTGACAGGATTTTTGGCACCATTCTGCTGCACTAGTTCACAACCATTTAATTGCTAAATGTTAACAGATTACAAGTGACTTAACAGAGGCACATTCAGAATTCCAGACATCATTATCTTAATTCCTACCACAGCCATATTCACACAAGACAGAAGATTAAATACCAATTTGGGCACCATATTTTGCCTGCCCTTTTGTTGACAGAGGTAGAACGCTGGTATGTCTTCACCTTATTTCCATCAGCATACCTGGCACAAGGCTCAGAGAATAAGTGAATTAGTAAATGAATGAATGAATATGCAGGCTACGGACTTCCCTGGTGGCGCAGCGGTTAAGAATCTGCCTGCCACTGCAGGGGACATGGGTTTGAGCCCGGGTCAGGGAAAATCCCTCATGCTGCGGAGCAACTAAGCCCATGTGCCACAACTACTGAGCCCATGTGCCACAACTACTGAAGCCAGCAAGCCCAGAGCCCATGCTCTGCAACAAGAGAAGCCACCGCAATGAGAAGCCCACGCACCACAACAGAGAGTAGCCCCGCTGGCTGCAACTAGAGAAAGCCCGTGTGCAGCAACAAAGACCCAACGCAGCCAAAAAAAAAAAAAAAAAAATACAGGATACCTAATGTCTATTTGACTACTTGGAACCATAGGAGAAGTGGCAGTTTTTTAGTGATTCCTATAATGGGTCCTTTATTATAAGTGCTCTTACATGAAAAATACAAAACGAACACAACAAAATACTAAATACGTATCATAAATCTGAAATAAAATTGTTAAGCTCTTCATTATCATAAAATTCTTTTTAAGTCTTCCAACTGATGGAAATGGGGTAAGTAAAATCTAAACTTCCTTGGGAAGATCAGGAGGTTATAGTGTCAGGCATTGTTCTTAGCGCTTTGTGTGGATTATCTCATTCCATCTCCCGGGAAAACCTCTGAGATATGGACTATTATGACCATTTTACAGGTGAGGAAATTGAAGCCCAGAGCGGTGAACTTACTGCTCAGCATCGTATGATGCTGACGACTGGTCTATGCTGGAGCCAAGATTCAAATAGAGGAGTTTGATTACAGAGACAGAGCTCTTAACCATTAGATGGTACCTAACACAAAACAGTGTTAAATTGATGCTCATATAATTTGTTGAAAGAAATATACAAACATGAGAACTAAATAAATACTCAGAAAAATAGCAGGTACTTGCTTCCAAGAATCCAAGGATTACACTTATATTGCTAATGGCAAATAGGTAGATAGGTAGGTAGGTAGGTAGGTAGACAGGCAGCATAGCATAGACTGGAGAGTCAGGTGAGCTGGGTTCACATCCTATACCCCCCATCCTCCCCACAGCATGTGGGATCTTAGTTACCCCCAGTGACTGAATCCATGCCCCCTGCAGTGGAAGTTCAGAGTCCTAACCATTGGACCACCAGGGAATACCCTGGATTCACATCCTTAACTCCCCATTTTTTGACTGTGAGACCTTGGGCCAGTTATCTAACTTCTCTGAGCCTCACTTCTTCAACTGTAAATTGGCATTAAAAATACTAAGCCCACGGAATTGTAATGAATAAACATAATGGATACAAAGTACTTGATATGAGTATATAATAAATGTCAGTTATTATTATGTAGACATAAAGACTGAATTGTATCCTAATTGCAGCTCTATTTTGAAAATTGAAATGACAATATTCAGTTAGGTTAGGCTCCTCTAGCTACTTCTACAATATCCCATGTTTTTTTACATTCTGATATTTTCATAGAATGTTACACTTAATATCTTCTGTTACACTTAACATGAAACCAAACAGTTATGTTCTTTGTATGTCAGAGATAAATTTGCAAACAATCTCCCTGCCTCCTACTAAAAGTACTATCTTGGAAGTGTTAAGAATATCTCATCTGGAAGAGGCCTGAAATATAAGGAAGATTTGTGCAAGGGCATGAAGGAGCTTGAAAGGAAAGTAGACAGTCTTCTTAATCTGGTCATTAATTTTCCTGTAAGAAGAGCTCTCTCTGCCCCTTATTTATTTTTTTATTATATTTATTTAATTATACAATATTTACTTATTTTATTTTTTATTTATTTATTTTTTTGCCATATGGCAGGGCTCGTGGGATCTTAGTTCCCTGACCAGGGATTGAACCCGGGCCCTTGGCAGTGAAAGTGCCGAGTCCTCACCACTGGACCACCAGGGAATTCCCATAATATTTTAAATTTTTAATCAAAGTAAAGCATATGCATGGTTTTAAAAAATAGTATAGAATGACTTAAAATGAAAAGCCACAGTCTCCTGCACTAATTTTCTCTACTTCCATTATAGCCCCTCATAAAGAATAACTTTAAATATTTTAAGCTCTTTCTGGTTGTTCTTTTGCCAGTGATTACCACCATATTGTTAAATGTTTATACATCTACCATGGGAAATGCAAATATAGGTTACTATCCCACACCTTTTCCCAATATAGTTTCATCACTATTTTTTAGTTTCTACATTGTTTGCCTTTTAAATTCTAAATAATACATTTTCACCTGTATTTCTTGATACAACCTCAGACAATATCCTTTGATTTCACACTTTAGCTCTCCTCCCATCTTTCACCACCCAATTAGCATTCTTTGTATTTACCTTAACAAAACTGATGACATTACATTCTGCTTTTTTAATTCATAAAATTAAGTTTATGAACATTCTTTTTTTTTTTGCGGTACGCGGGCCTCTCATTGTTGTGGCCTCTCCCATTGCGGAGCACAGGCTCCGGACGTGCAGGCCCAGCGGCCATGGCTCACGGGCCCAGCCGCTCTGCGGCATGTGGGATCTTCCCGGACCGGGGCACGAACCCGTGTCCCCTGCATCAGAAGGCGGACTCTCAACCGCTGCGCCACCAGGGAAGCCTTGATAATCACATTTTTAAATAGCAAGAACACTAACTTGATCTATAATTTCTTTTTCATAGCATCCTATTCTTTTATGGATGCATTATGTTTTCTAATCTTTCCAGGGTATGAATTAGAATTTTTAAGGGTTTTTTTGTGGCTGTTCTTCCTGAATTATCTGTTTCCTTCAGAATGTTGCCATCTCCCTGCCTGTTTCTCTTTTTTTTTAATGACTGGTTTTCTTGGCCTTTGTCACTTATATTGCTGGCTTTTCTCAAATGATTAGAGATACTTGTTTCTGTTTATTACTAGGAAATAGTAAAATGGCTCACTGGTAGCTCTCTGAACACTGGTAGAATCCTTTTTACTAGCAGTTTAATAAATGAAATGTGATTGGGCAGCTGGCCATTTTATTGAAGAACACACTCTTGCCATAATTCAAAGGCCTTGTTCTGGGGTGTCACTGCCTGCACTTTGACAATTTCTCTTGTGGAGGCTCTTCATTGTATTTGCATGAGAAAGGTATAATTTCCTGTACTCTATACACTGGGGTGGGAGCTTTGATGGTATATATAATCAATTAAATGCCTGTTTTTAGTCACACATCTCACCTCCATCCTCCCTCACACCTGCAGTTTCTGAGTTCTGAGCCTTCCAGGGTTCCACAGGGCAGACTGGCCCCGTCTTTGCCTGATTCACTTCAGCATATATCCTAGGTAGTGGATGCTTCTTTCCTGGTACATCAGTTGCCACTCCTCCATCTGTTTTTCAGATTCTAGAACGTTTCAAAATCTCTCTTTTGCTATTAGACTCTTATGTTTTTTAGTTTATACTTTTAAAGATGATTTTCTATAATTTATTAATGTTTTAGGAGGGTCAGACTGCCATACTGAGTCAGAAGCTTATGTTTAAAAATTTAAAAGCTTTTTTATATTGCTTATACTTATTTCATACTACACCTGATTTATTGCTTTTTATTGGCAGTTTCTATTTAATCATGAACCCGAGTTTAATTTACAGTATAAATTGGAAAGAAAGTTAGTTCTAAGACACAATCTCTGATGATTTAAATGACCAAACATAACTCTTTCTTTTTCAAATTTATGCTTCATAATATAAAATGGATATGAAATGTTTATTTCTAGGGGGTCCTATGTTAGTGTTAAGAGCCTAGAAAAGACAATGTTGGATTTATTGAAATTTAGTTATACCACACATATTTCAAAAGCTACTTAAAGAAACTAGAAAATCCTACTTGTAGCAAAAGCATACACACCAACAGTTGGCATTCCATTACTAGACAGATATAAGTTTGCTTATCAACAAACAGAGAATACTGGATCCTTCCTCAAAAGTAACTTCAGTACCATGACAATGGTCACAGCAGTTTACTTGATACTACAAATGACACACATTCTTTGACCCTCATTCACTTATTCACTTTATAGATCAGCTCCACAGGGATTGTGGTCACATCTATTTTTCACTTGTGCATCTCCAGTGCCTAGCATAGCTCTTGCACATTGTGGTCAATTGATAAACATGCATCAAGTAAACGCTGAATGAACTATGTATCCAGATGAGATCCTAAAACTGACAATCCGTTTTGGGAAATTAGATGTATTAAGATGTAATAGGAATAAGAGTCTGCAGTGTGTGATATATGTTATAGGGGTCACCTAAGCAAGTGCAATAATAGGCATTCAAAGTAGGGAAAGATTGCTTTAAGCCAGGGTGATTGCAATATCAAGCAGAAAATGAGGGATAGGGTTTTGATAGGTAGAAATAAGAAGGGAAGAGCTTTACATGGAATAAAGGGTTTAAGTCAAAATAATATCTAGCTTATAAAATGTTTGTAGTCATTCAATATATTTAACTTAAAAAACAAAAGCCTGGCTTACAGAATTCAAAAGTAATAGTTTCATAAAGAAGCACTGAATACAGATCAGATTTTCTTTCTTAGATCAAAGTTACTGAATCGACATTTAGACATAATCATCTTGGTATATAAAACCACATTCTTGAGGCAAGGTTAAAGAGCTTCATACCACATCTGCTTGGCTTTGGGGCTGAATTAAAATATACTACTAATTCAATATGCAAATGTTCCTTATAGTTTTTTGTCTGCTTTTGAAAGAAGGACAAAATCTCTCATTCCTGATTATTTTACTAAGTTTTGGCAGTTTCAATTTGTAGCTCTTAAATTTTCTTAATGAAAACAGAATGCCTGGATATTTTAATATTTGTTTACAAATATCCAGGTGCTTGCACGTTAATCATATAAAACAGAGTGGATCAGGCAGAACTAAATGAATCTGGCTGAAATTCCTCAACCAAGCACTGCCCACAACAGACTATGACGTTCAGCTGGGTGGGTGCACACACTTGCAACAGTATTTATTATCTGGGGCCCATCTGGAGCAGAGTTGGGAGTCACCATCAATTTTGATTTTCTGATAAGAGAAAGCACATCTCAAAAAAGCTATATTCTAACATGTTAAGTCCTCTCCTAAAAGGGGTACATCATACTTTTAAATAAAATGAATGATCAACAGTGTGGTGGTAAAAAGCATACTGGTGAGATAAGTCTTGAAAATGTGGACTCTAACCTCAGCTCTGGCAAGAATCACCTAGGTGAGGTAACCAAGATTTTTCAAGCACTCTTAATGTTACCAACTACTCACATACTAGAGAGCTACTAAAGGCCACCCTCCCCCCATCCCACTGCTGAACTGGTTATGCCTTGGAACTGACTTCTCTGCATTTAGTTTTGTCCCGATTTAAGATTACCTTCTCCTTAATGAACTAGCTGAGTTCTATCAATACAACTCTAGCTCTAAAGAAATTAAATGTTGTCCCATTTACAGCCATCACATGGAGAAGTCATGTACTTTTCAGGACATCTCAGCTGTGTAAATCCATTTTAAAAGGCAGAGTTATACACGTGCTTTAGCGGAACCCCACATTACAAGTCAACATCTAAAGCACCTGGTCATTTTAAATTTCAAAGATTATGCCTATTTTTCCTATTTTACATAAGCAGGGCTTACTGTTGCTCTAAGCATGTAAATCAAAGTCCAGCAAAATAGTGTAAGCTAATGGCGAAGCAGAAAAGTATCATTAAAACCTGCTATTACAAAGTTACTCTCAAAAGTACCAACTATTTAAACATTAGTCTCCGTGCGTCTCAAAGGGACTAAAAAGGTCATCTTCTCATCTTTCAGTGTCTCAACCACCTTGCCCACTCTTATCCCACTTATTTTCCACTCCACGTATACCTACACCCATTCAGACACTAGTATTCCAGTAGTTTTTTAGACCAACAGTTTATATTTCCGGCAAAGCCATAAAACAACAGAAGGCTGCTCTGGAGTTTGCAGCACTGCCAAAATGACACCCATGTGTGAGCTCTTCTTTTGTGGCATGCAAGTCTCCAGAACAGAGGCTCTGCTACTGTTAGCAATGCAGTATCTCTGGGGGGAACACTCAGAGCCCCCAAGTGTAAAGGAGCTACACCTGGGAAGATTATGAGAGCATTTGGAGGCTGTGCATAGTACTAAAAGCTCTGCCGAATTGTTCCACTGCAGCTGTAGTCAGCAACAAATTGAAGCACTTTATAAAATTTGTAGCTCTTCAATAATTTTGAATCACTTTAAAGTGCTCATGCTCCAAACCATAAAGTCTTTCTTAACCATTGCAAGCTTATGAAAGGCACATCATCAAAATGACAGTAATCAACTCCTTCAATTTTAGGTGTGAAATTGTTCTATGTTTTTTCTCCTTGTTTTCGTTGTTCACCAAGTGCCAAAAGAAAAAAAAAAATGGTCATAAGGACACAATGTAAAAAGTCTCCATTTTTCAACAGCACCAAGTAATCAAAATTCTAAGAAGTTCTCAGATTAAGAAATATTCAATTTTAGGTAAGATCCCTAAGGGGGGAGAAAGAGAGACAGAGAGAGAATTATATCTGTCCAGGATCCTAAATGAACAGAAAGAGGCAATTCACAGGTACAAAGAAGACTGTTGATGCAAGTTTTGGGGAATGCCCTTGAAATAACATGCTCCATTTGTCAGGGAAAGTAAGAGGTGGGATGACAAAGGAAATGGATTACGCACTTTATAGTGTATGAGTTTCTTTTTGAGTTAAAATAAATTTCCTATGGCTTAAACCACCAACTGAAGAACACTAAAACTCACATTGATGCAATTTTCTAGTTTGCTTTTGTCTTTAAATTATTGAATTGATCCCATTCAGATTACGTCCTTCTAGATAATGGATTATATCAGCCCTGGTTCAAACTTGTTCACTACCAAACCAAGTAAATCCACACATTACTTTCTAAGTGAAGGTGTTGCACCAGACTAGTGTAATAATGTCTTCCATTTCCTGGGACAGCTAGAAATTATCTTAGAAACATTCTATGTCCAGTTTCAGCACAACTCAAATTTAGTTCACTTGAAAGCATGCATTAAAATGAACATATCCTTACAAATATGAGGTTGCAGTGACACATCACTTCTGCTCACTACTCTAGCTCACCCTAGTTGGCAGAACTAGTCACATGGCCCTGCCTAACTTCCAGAGAGCTGGGAAGTATGGGAGAGCACTTACATATTTGAGAAGCAGTAAATATCTCTGCCATGGGTTCTACCCAAAACAGAGCAGATGTACCCAACTAATTTTTTAAATCATACCAAGTTTTTATACAGAGCTTACTCTCAAGTCTAAGATGACCTTTTTTTTTTTTTTCAAACATAACATTTGTTGAACCTTATTTTTCCTTCCTTTATTTATATAGTTGGTGGAACTAGGAGCAGATTTTTTCTCATCTAAACAAGAGCTCAAATTCATAAGGGCAAAACACAAGCAAGCTTTTATTCTTTTGAGTCCCGGTGTGCAATGGACTATGTCCTTCCCCAATTTTACGTAGAAATCCTAACTCCCAATGTGATAGGAGGTGGGGCTTTCGGGAGGTGGTGATTAGGTCCTGAGAGTGGAACCCTCATGAATCGGATTAGTGCCCTTATAAAAAAGATCCCAGAGAGCTCTCTTGTCCCTTTCCTCCCAAGTGTGTGCTAGGACACAACTCAAAGACAGCTGTTTGCAACACAATGTGGGCATTCTGATCTCAGACTACCAGCCTCCAGAACCATGAGAAATAAATTTCTGTTGTTTATATATGGCCACCCAGTCTATGGCATTCTGTTATAGCAGCCCAAACAAACTAAGACACAGTGGGAAAGAAACAGATCTCTAGCTGAAGGGTCTGGCTTCTTCCCACTGCAGGTCAGCTGGTGTTCACACCACTGGTAAGAAAGGGGGATGAGCTTGTTCCACAGCCTGTGGAGCCTGAGAGAACATGATCCTTCCTTGTCTAATCAGGGAAAGAGTACTGCCTTCAGCACATCAGCAGGTATGACAGGCTTGGGCCACCAAGGAAAGAGGGCCCTCAAACCTTCTCTATTTACAAGCCTGCTGAGTATAGCTCTGGCTCTTAACTAGAAGTTGATTTGCCCAAACCCAAGTAATCTACCACTGCTATGAAAATATATAGCTAACAAGCCAATAACACATATTATATATACAGTATTGGGGCCTTAATTTAAACTAATAACCCAGTTGCTTCAGACAGCTTTGTATTTATGACTTGACATATTTCAATTAATTTAAGAGACATTTCAACAACAGAAGAAAACCTCTTTTCAAAGCAGCGTTTGGATTTGGGCCTCCGAACCCCCCAAAAAATCAACAGCCAACATTTACCAACCCAAAAGCATGTAATTTTTTTTGATCAAAAATAACATTGATTTGACAAGGCTAACACACTTGAGTAGAACAGACTGATGTAGTAAAACTGTTCCATGTAAGTGAGTTTTCATGTGAATTAGTGTGAACCTAAGAATGTAGTGGGAAACAGCTACTATACAAGTTGCAAAGAGCTCCAGGGGTTCTCAACTACGGGAAGGGTGCCTTCCTAGGAGGCAGCTAGAAACGTATAGGAGTTCTTTGTTTTTTGCTCTTCAGTTATCCCAAGTTTTTCTTTTTAGCAGGGGACCTTCAGTGGCAATAGTGAGTGGGGAGTCAGGGATACCAAATATCTTGCAGTGTGTGGACAATCCTACAATAAAGCATTTCCTGCCAAAAGTACTGGCTAAACAAATGCAAAAACTTAGGATAAAAGAAATCAAGCATGGACTCTTTTATATTCTTCTTCCAATGAAGCAGAACTCTATCACATACCCAGAGAAATGCAGATTAGTCTTGAAAAAGATAAAATGCATCAAGAGATTGGAGAAATGTGAGACAAAAGTTAATAACATCTTAAGTTAGTTTTTATTCAGACATTTAAAAAGTAATCTTTGATCCCCTCCTCTTCTCGAATGCGAAGCATTAGGTGGGCTGAGCAAGACAGACATCCATGCTGGGAAGAGGGGGCTCTGCCATTGTCAGTATATATCAAAAATAAATGAAAATAAATATACTTGCATTTGTGTACATGTACGTTTTCGTGTCTGTGTGTGTGCACGCACTCATACTCCTATATTCCATAGCTCTATCCATTGTCCACTGAGAGGGCTTGGGAACGACGACAATCCAAAAGCAATAAACACAACTAAATGCTCATCTCATGGTTTCTAAATACCATTCCCCACCAAAATAAACCAGGATTTCTTAGAGAAATGATTGATGCCAGAGTAGGGAAAGTATGAGTCTGGTATATCTTGCTGCGCCAGAGTGTAAGGGAGCTCAAAGAATGATGGGGACGTGTCAAAGGTCAGAGAAGCCAGCTTGAAGAAACTTTCACTGGCAACATCTGGAACAATGAGTATCAAAATATGTAACAGAGGGCTTCCCTGGTGGCGCAGTGGTTGAGAGTCCGCCTGCCGATGCAGGGGACACGGGTTCGTGCCCCGGTCCGGGAAGATCCCATATGCCGTGGAGCGGCTGGGCCCGTGAGCCATGGCCGTTGAGCCTGCGCGTCTGGAGCCTGTGCTCCGCAACGGGAGAGGCCACAACAGTGAGAGGCCCGCACACCGCAAAAAAAAAAAAAATGTAACAGATAATGAGTGGCTCACTTAATAAACATGAGTCCATATGATTTAAATAATTAACGAATTATAAGTTTGGTGAGGACCAGGATATTTACAATGTTTCAAGGTACCTCTCCACAAAATACTTATTAATTACAAAAGGATAAAAACATCTTTACAGTGGCAGATATCACCTTAAGGGATTACAGAGAAAATCATCAGGAACTATGTGTCAGCTGATAGGCAAGGCTCCACTTTTCTCATAATCCTGCCAAAGTTGAATAACCTGAATTTACTCATAAGGAAACATCAGACAAATCCAAACTGAAGGTCCTTATATAACCTAACTGGCGAATGATCTTCAAAATGGTTAAGGCCATGAAAGCTAAGAAAAGATTAAGGAGCTATTTCAGACTAAAGGGCATGACAACTAAACTCAGTGGATGATTCTGCACTGGATTACATACAGGACATCATTGGGACAAGGGGCAAAACTGACTGTGGTCTAAAGTTTAGATAGAAGTCACATATCAATATCAAATTCCTGATTTTGATGGTTGTATTATTATATAGGAGAATGTCTTTGGCAAAGAAACACTAAAGTATTAGTGAGTGAGGGGGCATTTTATGAGCAATTTACTACGAAATAGTTCAGCAAATTAAAAACAAAACAAAACAAAACATGCCCTTTGTTCTGTACTCAAAACTGTGATGTAAATTTAAGAGTCTCAAAATAACTAACAGTAATAACAATCTTTCTTTTTTAAAGGGTTAGTTATAAATCAGGCTATTTGCTAAGTCCTAGGAATAATACAGGAGCAGGAAAAAAACCCTCAGTTCCCGCCACTTAGTGCTTATAGTCTGGCAGGGAAAGCAAGAGTTGAACAAGTAATTATAAGTGCAAGAGAGGAAGCTGTTCAACTGTAGAGACTGAAGGAAGGTCCCCCCAAGAAGGTGATCTTTATGCTAAGAATATAATGATGTACAGGATTAGCTGGGTGATGGGTGAAATGTGTACTGTGGGGCATGAAAATTTTGGACTTTGGCAACAGGCACCACTGGTATGATATAGCTGTGTAAAAATCACCAGACATGCAGTGAAACTGATTATTTACAATGTTCACCATCAATACCAAAGGACTTTAAAGTGCAGAAACCAATAATTTAAGCTCTTCAATAAATGATTAAAATGAATTTGAGATATGATTATTGTTTAACAATAATGTAACAATAATGTGTAAAGAGTAGATTAAATTTTAAAAGAAAAATATGCTATAACATCTTGATTTTAAATAGCTCCTGCCCGCAAAGGAATTCAACATATTTTCACTTATTAGTCAAATTTTAAGCATTATTGTTAGGGAGTGGTTTATCTATACTATTTTATACTTGGGGAAACTGAGGCAAATGACTTTCTCAAATTCATATCATTTATCAGTTGTAGGGCCAGGACTATGTCCTTAATTTTTAAACTCCCACTCTAATGCTTTTTTAAATTACTTGCATTGAAAATATATCAGCCATGTTATCATGGCATGAAAAAGAAGAAAATATTTTATACTCTTTTCATCATAGAACCAAATATATTTACAAACTAAGAATAGTGCTGAGTACTCAGTACAAATATAGAATTACTTTAATCAATGTCAATTTGATTATTTTCTCCACTATAAGCCTCACTCTCTTCTGTCCCAGCTCTTTTCTTTTTGATGACTATTCTAGAGAATTTCAGACTTTTCCCTTTGCAACTCATTCTCAAACAGAAATGAGCTCCTTCTTCAATGATTCTTAACCTATTTTTAGCCACAGATCTCTTTGAGAATTTGACAAAAGTTATGAACTACTTTCTCCTCAAAATGTTCACACACAGAAACATTTGCATGAAATTTTAAGGAGCTTGCTGAGCACTCTCCCTTCTCAAGGTCATTCATGTACCTCAGATCATGTGTCAGTCACTGATTATTTCAACTTTATTTTCATGACAACCCTGCATGGAAGGTATTGTTATCTTCATAATACAGAAGAGGAAACTGGGCCATATGAAGCGGTATAGCTGGAACTGGAATCAATGTGTCTTTCCTTCCCTAGGTCCTTTCACCTACATATTCTTACCTACAAAATAGGCCTCAAAACTCACCCAACTAAATCTAAAGTCTTACATTCAGCCTTCACCCATCAAATGAGCTTCCTCCACATGCCAAATATTTTAACCATTCTGCCACTCATCTGAGAAAAATCAAGTCTAGGAAAGCTGCCAAACCTCTCAAGAGGCTTACCAGAATTATTATTTTAATGGTTATCCTCATGCCACGTGGTCTCTGGAGGCTGCTTCCTAAAAACCAGTCTAACTTCTAGGGTCCCGGGAAGCTAGTTTTAAAAGCTGCCCAGTGAGGAAGGTTCCTTTGTCCACAGCTTCCATTTATAACTACCACGCTGACGATAACTAGGGATATGGCTTCGCTTGGCTTTCTAAGTACTCAGTCTCCTCCTTCTGACCTGTTAATCTCCTTGGTGACAAAGTGCCCTCATCTCTAGAACCATTCCTGCACCTCTCATCCTCTCTCAGTATTAAACAAAGAAGGAACTATATGGCAGTCAGGCAGCATTTTGGAATAATTGGCTACACATAACTGAAACTCAAGTAGGTGCAAACACTACTTCAACCAGGCAGTTACTTTTTAAAAATTTGTATGTGTAAATGTGAAATAAAAATGTTACCTTCTTGTACTTCTGTGCTTTAACAGGCAGAGAGACAAATTATTGTTGTTTGATTGATTGCCTACTAGAACAGAAGAGTGAATGAGCTGAAGTCCCATAGATGAATTTAACATGGGTAGATTCAGGTTTTGTGGATCCTGAAGCATAAACAATTTGGGGGACTTTAAGAAAAATACATAATTATGTATAAAAAATTAGGTTAAAAAGTGAAGTTACTGGGAATGAAAAATCACATCAAATCACAATTATTACAACCTTGAAAATAACACAAATGTCAAAAAATCCAGAAAAATAACGTAATATTTTTATTAGGTGACATACCTCTGGCCCATCTCATGACATGATGCTGGATGAGTCAGCATAGTGGGAGTTAGGCATATTCTAGAAGTCAGCCCTATACTTTGATGGCCAGCAATAATTATACATGGAAGTGACAGAAAGCCACATAAACATACCCCACTAAACCTGAAGGACACGTATCTGTAATTCAGCTCCCCCTTTAATGGATGTCCCAGACACTCCAACACCATCCAACCTCAGGAACAGTATAACAAGGGGAAGTCTGAGTTTGAGCCAACCATCTTAAACAACTGCATTATTTTGCAGAGAATGTTAACTTTGGAAGAAATACAGGAAAACAAGCTGCTACAACTTGCATTTTGTCTATTAGAAAATAATTGTCTTCATTTCAGACCATCACATGACCTTTGCCTTGGCAATGAATGTAGAAAGACACTCTGCTGTTAGATTGCCCCTCTCTCCTCTGCAGGACAGAAGTCATCCCTTTCCCTACTGTCCCTAATCTGAATCCCAAACCTAGGCTCCATTATCTTTGTCTCTGGACAAATGTATGCCCTATACATTTAGTGTTTTCTGCTTTTTCATTAGCAACTACAAAGATAAAGAGATTTATTGACTTTTCTCATGGAAATAGAACCAAAAATCCTAAAATTTATATGGAACCACAGGACTCCTTTTCTTTCCTTTTTTTTTTTTTTTTCTTTTTGGCTACTTGGCACAGCATGTGGGGGAATCTTACTTCCCCAACCTGGGATGGAACCTGCGCCCCCTGCAGTGGAAGTGTGGAGTCTTAACCACTGGGACCACTAGGGAAGTCCCTGAAAGACCCCTTTTCTGAGAAAAAAAAAAAGAACAAAGCTGGAGGTATCATACTCCTTGATTTCAACAAAAGAGCATGGTATTGGCAGAAAGATGGACACACAGATCAATGGAACAAAATCGAGAGCCCAGAAATAAACCCACATATATACAGTCCATTAATTTAGGGCAAAGGAGCAAAGAAGATACAATGGAGAAAGGATAGTCTCTTCAATAAATGGTAATGGAAAAACTGGACAGCCACATAAAAAAGAATGAAACTACACCACTATCTTACACAACACACTAAAATTAACTCAAAATGGTCTAAGACCTGAAACCATAAAAATACTAGACTAAAACATAGGCAGTATGCTCTTTGATATCAGTCTCAGCAATATCTATTTGGATATGTCTCCTCAGACAAGGGAAACAAAAGCAAAAATAAACATATGGGACTACATCAAATTAAAAAGGTTCGGCACAGCAAAGGAAACCATGAACAAAGTGAAAAACAACCTACTGAATGACAAGATATTTGCAAATCATGTATCTGATAAGAGCTTAATATCCAAAATATATACAGAACTGATACAACTCAACAACAAAAAACAAACAACCCAATTAAAAAATGGCCAGAGGATCTGAAGAGACATTTTTCCAGAGAAGACATACAAATGGCCAAACACATACATGAAAAGATGTTCATCATCATCAGAGAAATGAAAATCAAAACCACAAGGAGATACCACCTCACACCAGTTAGAATGACTATGATCAAAAAGGCAAGAAATAACAAGTGTTGGAGAGGATGTGGAGAAGAGGAAACCAACATACACTGTTGGTGGGAATGTAAATTGGTGCAGCTACTATGGAAAACAGTATGGAGATTCCTCAAGAAATTAAGAATATAACTACCGTATAATACAGCTATTCCACTTCTGGGTTTTTAACCAAAGAATACAAAAACACTAATTTGAAAGATATATACACGCCTATGATCATCACAGTGTTATTAACAACAGCCAAGATATGGACAAGCCTAAGTGCCCATTGATGGGTGAATAAAGAAGATGTGGTATATAAATATGGGGTACTACTCAGCCGTAAGAAAAGATGAAATCTTGCCATTCGTGACAACATGCCTGAAACTTGAGGGTATTGTGCTAAGTAAAACAAGTCAGACAGAGTAAGACAAACACTGTATTAATTCACTCATATGTGGACTAATAATAAAAAATAAACAAACCAAAAAAAACAAAAATAAACACAGATACAGAGAACAGAGTAGTGATTACCAGCAGGGAAAGGGTGTCAGGGGAGAGTGAAATGGTTAAAGGGGGTCCACTGTATGGTGGCAGATGGAAACTAAACTTTCAGTGATGAGCATGCTGTAGTATATACAGAAGTTGAAATAAAATGTTGTACAAATGAAACTTACATAATGTTATAAGCCAATGTTACCTCAATTTAAAAATAAATAAAAATAAAATAAATAAAATTGATAAATTAGGGAAAAAAAGTTTAAGGAGAGGGATTCTGAGATAGACCATCTCTTCTTTCCTCTTCATTTATAAGCATTTCTGCTCAAAGCAAATTGATAATTCATATTCCCAGACTTCTAAAATAGTTTAAACAGTATTTCATATTGTTATCCCCATCTGTGATTCTAGAATATATCTTTTCCTTTCAATATTATGCCAACTGCTAAGTTTGAGGCTTCCGCCTTGATTGCTCTTAACATTAAGAGTATTGATAATTCTTAACATCTTGATTTTCTTAATATTTAGCAATTTAGCCACACAAACTCCAACTTTCAAAGCAGCTTTTGTCCTTCATGAAGTTTTCCCTAAAAACCAAACTTACATTAATCCTTAACAAAGCACTTACCATCCTATATGGCAATCATGTCTCTCAACTAGATTAGGAGCCACTTCAAGGCAAAGAATGTCTTGTTCACATTTACCTGCACATCACACATTACAGTGGCAAACAGTAACCACTAAATGTTTGCCGGGTAAACTAATGCACATCTGACTGAAGGATACACATCACTAAAACATACACTTAGTTTATAGAGGTATGACTATCAATGAGAACACTTGAAATCTTTCCTTGCTTTTTTAATTTGCTATTGCCACACAAGGTAATAGCAGTTGTAGTAGTTGATGGAGGTTTAAATTATTTTCAGATAACCTCAAAATATTAGTCAGTGGAACTTCCAACTCTTGTAATCTAAGAAGAAAAAAACCCCAGCTCACTACACCCTAAAACCCAGACTAAAAACCCATGATTAACATTTTTGGGGTTTCATTATGGAGAGTTTTCTACCACTCACCTTCTGAATCCATTGCCCCGAGATGCCACACTCTCTAGGGCCTTCATTTCCTACCTCACTGATGAGTTGATAAGAGCTCTTTTCTTGGATTCTGAACTTTGGAAGATCCTGGCATTTCCTTTCACTGCTGGATGCCAGATGAGGTTGCAGGAACTCTTTGCTTTTATTTGGTTCTTCTGCTTTTATTTCCTTTGCTCAAGAGCACCAGAAAGTACCAGAAACCTATATAGACTCTTAAAAATATGTAGGGGTAGATGTAAGATAAACACCATAAAGCAGTAGTATTTTGGCTGCTCTACTCAGGAGGAGGAGCAAACTTCTGTAAGAGTTTTCAGGAACTGAACTGGTAAAGTCTATGGCTCTCAGACTCTTACTTCAGGGACTAATAAACTTTTTATTGTGGTAGTATAATAGTAGACCAAATCTGCTATCAGTATCGTTTCAAAGCAAAAGATATTTTAACATCTCAAACTCTAGAAACAATCTTAAGATAAATAATAGTCCTTTAAATTGTATCAACTTAGCTTCATGAAAAACAGATTACATCGTCCATTACATTCAGAAACCCAACTATGAGCTCTGTGCTTACCCCCTTGGCATTAATGGAGTCTAATATTTACGTATTTTAAAACATTTAAATTTTAGAGCAATTTTAGATTTACAGAAACATTTCAAAGATAGTACAGAGAGCTCTACATACCTTATAACCAGTTGCTCCTATTATTAACAACTTACATTAGTATGGTACATTTCTCACAATTAATGAATCAATACCATACAGTGTTATTACCTAAAGTCTAGACTTTGTTCAGATTTTCTTAGTTTTTACCTAACGTCCTTTTTCTTTTCCAGGATACCAACTAGGATACCACATTTCATTTATTCATTATGTCTCTTTAGTCTTCTCTTGGCTCTAACAGTTTCTCAAAATTTCCTTGGTTTTGATATTCTTGAAAGTTCTGAGACATAATGGTTAGGTATTTTGCAGAAGAATCCTCATTTGGGATTTTTGTGATGGTCTTCTCATGATTAGACTAACGTTAGGGATTTTAGGAAGAAATGCCAAGAGGTATACATGCCATTCTCATCACATTAAGGATACATACTACTAACTTATTGTTGACGCTAACCTTGATCACTAGGCTAAGGTGATGTTTATCTGGTTTCTCCACTGACAAGTTAGCTTTTTTCCCCTTTCCATACAGTAGTCTTTGTAAGGAAATCACTTTGCATGTATTACTACTCATTACTCTGCTGAGTAGTATTGCATTGTACAAATATACCAATGTGTTTATCTATTCTACTATTGATGGATACCTGGGCTGTTTCTAGTTGGGGCTATTATGATTAAAGCTGCTATGAATTTTCTTATCAAGTTTTTTTGTGAGTGTGTTATTTCTCTTGGGTAAACACTTAAGTGTAGAATTGCTGGGCTGCTGGGTAGCTGTGTTTTTAGTTTTATAAAACGCTGCCAGAACTTTTTATAAAGTGTTTGTATCATTTCCAATGTGGCTGCACCACAAAGTATCAATATGAAAGTTCCAGTTGCTTCATATTCTTGTGACCATTTAGTGGTGTCAGAGTTTTAAATTTTAATCATTTCAGTAGATACATTCTGGTATCTCGTGGTTTTTTAATTAGTATTTCCCTAATGACAAGTGATGTTAAGTGACACATCTTTTAAAATAATATATGAATGGAAGGCTGTCTCTGAACAGACTCTTGGTGGGGTAGAAAAAGTCCCCAGTAAAAGACTAAAACTTAGAAGCTGGGGCTTTTCACTTCCAGCCAAGGTGAAGTTAACAGAGAGCAGATGCACTTTTTAATTTTACAGAACTAAAAAACTGAACAAAATACATGAAACAACAGTTTTCAGATACTGAACAGGGAGCACAGGACAGTGATTCCTGAGGGAAAAAAAAATTATGAGGTGAATTCTGCTCCAGCTTACTGACTGAAGAGTTCAAGCCACAGCTCTGGGGGGGAAAAACCCCAAAAAAGCCCCCAAAAAACAAAACCTTAAACTGAGCCCAGTTGTCTCCCTGAGTTGTGAGAACCCGGTGAGGCAACTAGAAATCATAGAAGAGTATCAGAAAGGAGAGCTGTAAAGAGAGTGAGCTCTAGAGATTGGCAGAGTTCCTTTACATCTTCAGCTGAGTTCTGATCAATAGATGCATTTGAGGAAATCACGCAATGTTGGGGGAAGAATCACCAGAAAGGAACAGGCACAAAAATCCTTAGGACTCAAAGAGGGGTAGGGATAGTTCCTGTTCCCACCAGCCAAAGTGAGAAAACTTTGCAACACATGGGGCATTGGTGGAATACTCAGAAGAGTATTTCCTCAGTAACGGGTAAAAATTAACACTAAATTAAAAGCTGCTCTCATTTTAAAAGCAAGCCTCAAAGAGTCAAAACTGTCTCCTAGGTTTCCAAGTAACTTAGCCACATTCCAGAACAAAGCTCAGAAATATTTAAAGAAATACAAAAATATCCAGTACCCAACAAGGCAAATTTCAGTGTCTGGCTTCTAGCTCAAGATTTTCAGGAATGCAAACAAGCAAGAAAATATGAACCACAATGAGAAGAAAAATCAATCAACAGGCACAAGTTCCAAAGTGATACAGAAGATGACATTAATAGACACAGACACTGAGTTAACTGTTATAAATATATTCTATATGTTCAAGAAACTACAGTATAAACATGTTAAGGAGAGACATGGAGAAAATAAAAATGACCCAAATTGAACCTTTAGAGATAAAAAATACACTGGATGAGTTAAATACCATATTAGACACTGAAAAAAAAAGAAAAAAAAAAAAGTAGTGAACTTCAAGACATAGCAATAAAAACTATCCAAAATGAAACAGAGGGGGGAAAAAGAACTAGAGAAAAACGAACAGGGTATCAATGAGTCGTGGGACAAATTCAACTTTTTTTTAATAACAGACAAAAAAATTTTTATTGTTCTGCAAGCCAGTTAAGTAAGTACAAACACCATACTTCCAAATTCTCAAGTAAAGTGACAAGACCAGAGAGTGGTCTTCCATTAAAATGCTAAAACTGAAATCTACTACTTCTGCCAAGAACTTTAATATTCTCAAGCAGGATCAATACTTTAAAAGGCAAAGAAAACTATTATCAAATTTACTGCATATGTCTGATCATATAATTGAAAAGCCTTTTGTGGCTGACCCAGGTAGTACTATTAATATTTTATGTAACCATCCTAACTTTTAAAGATCTAACACTCTTTTCTTTCAACACTTTCTTCTGCAGAAAAAGCTATCAAAAAAATTATTGTAAAATCCAACAGTGCATCGCAACTGTGTTTCTACTTCTTTCCTCAGGATGGAAAAATTAGTGAGTCTTTAACTTGACCTGAGATAAAAACCTAGTGATCTAAGAACCTCAATGAACTCAGTGCAATAAATATAAGAAACTGTAATAAGGACTATCATATTAAAATTGCTAGAGATTAAGCACTTTTCCATGTGCTTTTTTGTTAACTGTGAAGTATCTATATTTCTTGCCCATCCTTTGTTTTGTTTTTTTTTAGTCGTTCTTCATTTACCTTGAACATTAGTCCATTGTCTCACATTTTGCAAATATTTTATCAAACTATGACATGTTTATTTTCTTAACAGGTTTTCTGATGAGCAGAAACTTAATTTCTTTGAAATTTTATTTGGGCTGGCCAAAAATTTGTTTCGGTTTTTCCATTAACATCTTACAGAAAACCCGAACAAACTTTTTGGCCAGCCCCAACAGCATTAAAATAAACTTTCTGTTTAAAATTGTTTGTGTCCTAAGAAACTTTTGCCTACCCCTAAAATTATCAAACTATTCTCTTATGACTTCCTCTAAAAACTTCCTTATAAAACTTTATAGTTTTAGCTTTTACAATGAAAAATATGGTCCCTCTTGAATTAATTTTTGTGTGTAGTATGAGATAGGGATTGAGGTTTATTTTTCTAAATGTGGATACCCAATTACTCTAGTGCCAATAGTTGAAATGACTGTTTTCCCCACTGTTGCAATGTTGCTCTTTTAAGATTTTACTATTAAATTTAAAAAACTGTTATTAAAATTTTTTAAATAAAATTTTGTTTTTTTCTATAATTCAATTCTTTCTCTGATGTAGCTATTCCGTTTCAACAGACAATTAAGTTGACAGACTATCAAGTTGACAGACTATCAACTTTAGACATCAGCCACTTATCCAAAACAGGTACACAGACCATCGACTATAATGATGGAAATTTAAATACGTGGAAAAAAATTACATTTCACGCTCTAAGGAATTGTTAAAAATAGAAAAGACAGAATGAGCTTACACATATAGGGTAAACAAAACACTACTACAATGATTCCTGTATCTTATCATTGCTACTTATTCAAAGTAGCCCTACTAACATAGTTTCATTTGTTTATTAGTCTTTTGGAATTTCCTATTCATAAGTACAAATTGTTTCACTGTAGAATTACAGAAAGAAAATACATTCCAAACAAACTAAATAGATTTTAAAGCTAATTTTTGTATAGAGCACTATTTTAGAAATATATATCTCCCTCACATTTAATACTTCAGCAATGGGTACTTAATATATTCAAACTGTGCACTATATATATTTAAATTTTCGATAAGATGTTATTAATCCAAATTCGTCCTCAGCTATGCTACTCTTTGCATAATTACATTTGTGTAACAGATTATCTGACAGGTAAAGAACTATGGGTAAAATCTGTCCGCCATATACATATTGTCTGCCAAATGGACATATCTTCAACTCTTTTGCAACCCTTTGAGTCTTTAAAAGTTCTACTGAAATAAAATATAAAAATGTCCAAATTAAGTTAAAAAGCACTCGACAGAAAAACTACAAAAAGGAGACTCAAGAGATTATACTTATTGCATATTTTAGTTCATTAGTAAACAAGCAGCATTTAATTCAATGGCTATAATCCTTCCTATACAATGCACCAACTGAAAAGGGGAATATACAATATTGTCCATTTCTTAAAACATTTCTTTAGTGACCTCACACTTAGCAAAGTCCAAGTAATCGGGGTGTTTTGCTGACCAACGAACCACAGTGATATAAGAAGAAACCCTATGATGGTACTCATTTTCTTCAAAACATTATTCAGAAATCATCTTCTCAGTGAGGCTTTCCCTCAATGCTCCATTTAAAATTTTATCCCTACCCTCCAACTTCATTTTCCCCCTTCCCTGATGCCCCCCCATCCCCTGCCTATTAGATCTTATCACTATCTAACCTATCCCACATGTGATTCATATTCATCATTGTTTAGTGCCTGCATTTGCCCACTAGACTCTAAGCTCCTGGAGAGCAGGGATTTTGATATGTTGTTTACTGCTGTATGTAGGGCAGTTTCTGGAATATTATAGGCACTCAATACATATTTATTAAACAAATAATTGAGTACAAACCAAAATACTCCCGGAGGAAATGTTCTTTGTAAAGTCATTCTCAACTAACAATAAATAAATGTCCTCTAACTAACATGATCTGTAACCATTCCTGAAGCCAAAAACAGCTATTCATTTTTCTCATGCTAACATAAACAGAAATAAATATCAGATTTGGAAATGTATAGCCGTACATTTAATGTAAACTATTTTATTTACATGTGATAAACCTGAGGTCAATAGTGATGGTAATTCAGTTTTGTTTAATTAGTATCAGTTAACTCCTAGTAAGTGCAAAAAAACAGCTAATTGCAGGAAGAAATGGGATGAGAAGAAACGCTTCCTGATTCTTAGATCAACATTCTTGCCAGAAAATTGTGCTGCTACTTCATTTATAAAATGGGTAGCCTTTTGCCAAATGGGAAAAAGGAGGGGAGTAGCTACGTACAGGGAGTTATAAGGAAAAGGAAAAAAGAAAAAAACAACAATAGGATAGAAAAATACAAACTCTCTGAATCATTAAAGATAGGCCCTTCCAATGTAATCTGCTGTAGCTAAAAAGGAGTTCAATGGTAACAAAATAGGATCATATGAACAGGCTATATCTGGTTTTCCTTTTTCTTAGGTACAAAATAAGTAAAGTGTTTACCACTTTAAAGAAGGGAAAGGTTACTAACACAACATTGTAAATCAACTATACTCCAATGAAAATTTTAAAAAAGAAGGGAAAGGTTGACATTAGCTCTTTGATCATCCTTAATGCCCATGTCAGAGTTTTCAGGGCGTATAACCAGCTCATCTATAAACTCAGGGTATAGACATAACGCGACAAATGGGAATTAAAAGATGAGATTGTATGACTATTTGAGACACTGAGTTCAAGCTCTAGGATCATAATCTGATTCTTTAAGCCACCTAAAGCTCTGTGAAGACAAAGGATGATCCACATTCAAAAATCACTTAGTTTTATTTTGCTGAATAGAGCCATATACCACGACAGACCATTTTCAATTATGTGATGGCTCAGAAACTGTGTATGAATTCAGAGAATGTTGAGACCCCATGCTTTACAATACTGAGAAGTTAATCTTTCATTTGAAAGAATAAATCTATCCAGTGAAGTTCCAATTACAGATTTCATAATGAATTCTACTTATTGCTTCCTGGACCTATCAATTCCATTAATAGATGAATATCTCTTCTGAATCAAAACTCAAGAAGAAATGTCACTATTTTACCAATGATATTTATATTAGAAACAGTAAGACAATGAGCCCACACTGCATGGATGCACTGGTCATTTATGCATAACAACTGAAGTTCTGGGGAAAATACCAAAGATAATCAAAATGCATGCGGTATTAAGATAAAATTATATGCTTTTCATTTCAGACAAATCAATGGGAGTAGGAAGGAGAATAAGCTCTAATTTTTATAGTGCAATGGGCGGGGGTGGGGAGGGCTGGAACCAACAAGTTGTCAAGCAATATTCTATAGATCATAGTAAAAGCAAGATTTTACAGGTTCCTAGTTGACTTGGCAAAAATATAAAATAAAAATAACTGACTTCTGAAGCATTTATACTGACTAAAGCCCAATATAAAAAACAAAAGATTTCTACTGGCCTAATTTGGGGTATTCAAAAATATTATTTGCAATCATTTTGCAACATATACATGTATCAAAAATCATTATGTTGTACACCTAAAACTAATACAACATTATATATCAATTATATCTCAATTTAAAAAATATTACTTGGTTTACATAAAGTACAAACCCTTTTGCACTTAACATAATTCTTGGTACAAACACAACATGCTTAAATAAACCAGTTAGTAGTTGTAACTATCATTCTCTCAAAATTTGCTTTAAAAGGCTAAAAAAACCTAAACCAACTCATCACTTCAGTTAACAAGCAGTTTGTGTAAGTTCATAATATACTTAGGGAGAATTCAAGTTTAAAAAGAGTCAATCAACAGTATTTCAAAAATACGTTATTCCATCCAATAATGAATTCTATTCCTTTCCCTCCATATTACTCCACTATACAATCACTGAAAATCAAAATAATAACTTTAATTATAACTTTCACAGTATAGCTTTTTAATAAGAATGGTAATAAATACCAGGTGAGATTTTTTGCAACTCCAACATGTAAGAACTTTCATAAACAAAATAAATGTCATACTTCACTGTAATCTTGTTATAAGATACTTATTTTAGTGATGCTGATATCTCAAGATATATTTGGAATGCTGCTTTTGGAAATGCACATGGACTATCATTCTATATTATATTCACAATTCATTTCAACCAGAGTTTTATCCAACTTAAGCATTTACTTTATCACTCAGTCTTATTTAAAATATCATCTATTTTCAAAATATTTAACCTACACCAAAAGACAGGAACTTGCTGTACTGAGATTATTCAAATGAATATGAACCACAAGTCTTCAAAGTAATTCCAAAAGAAGAGTTTCAAAATTGCTTTCAATAGTGACAATAGCACTGAAACATAATACATAGCCTCTCAAGACAGTTATATGAAAGAATATTTACCAGTAAATTCTATTCTTTTGGAAAAAAAACCCAACAAAACAAAACTGTTTATCTCTTATATTCATTCCCTATGGAAAAAAGCATCCCAAAAATTTACTTTTTTTCCCCATTTCATTTGAATTTTTCATTCGAATTACTTTAATTTCTGCCCTATAAAGTAAAAACACTACAAATAAAATAAATAAAAAATAAAATACAAACACTACAAATTAAAACAAGTCCTATTTAACATAGGTTTAAATAATACTGGTAAATCTATCAAAAGGTTCTAATTATTTTTAAATGACAGAAAAAGAATTTTAATTTGGCAGCAACCACCTAAGTATTTATAAAATCAGAAGTATTCTCACACATAGGCAATACAAATAAATCGCTTGCTCAGATGAATTTTCAAAATGTATTTTAATCTCGTTCCAGAAAGAAAGAAAATTTCTAGATACAAATACATCTCATTCAATCACATTTTAAAATACATTCAGCAACTTAAAATATTATAAGAACCCAATATTTTCATCTTTTATAATCTCAATATATTATATATTTAATATATAATATATATGTACAATACATACAGGTAGTCAGCAGGATTACAAAGTAATTTTTTAAAAGTTTGATCAATATTGATAAATATCTTTAGACTATTAAAAAGAACTATATTTAGGATCATAGAATAAAATAAAATATGGGCAGTCCAAACCTAATAGCAAGGCTGCAAATGTTCATGTAGCCAATTATTTTAAAAGATCCCTCAAGTTGGCTAGAATGCATTTTAAAACAATATTCTTGCTACTCTCAAGCAGCAGTACTTGTAGATATTAAGCATGTACAACTCCATTAAATTTAAAATTACTATGCAGCTTTCTTTACTGTAATATACAGTAGCTATTCTTTTCTGTTGGATTTTGCTGTTGTTGCTGTTTGAAGAGTGACTCACATAGTACCAACAGAAGTGACTTTAGCTCCTTTCCCTCCTCTAAAGCATGGCTCAGTTTGAAGATTGTTCTATAGGCAGCCATTATGAATATTAACAGTACCTTAATACCATTAAGAGCAACCAATCAATAACTGGAGTCATATGAGAAGTTTCAAAGACTGATGGAGGTTTCTGTAAACCAAGGTCATCAGAAGTATTACACTTGTAGATAGCTCTCTCACATCGATTAATACAAGGAGTTAAAATTCCAACGCCACAGTATAGCAGTTAACAATCTATTCTATAATTTTAAATATTAATACCATTAATCCACCCTGAGAATACAGAGGAAGTATTTGAAACAAGATATTCTGATATGGTTTTCCTTCCTTTGTATTTGCTTTCTTCTGGTTTTTGTCAGACCTTCAAGGTACGAGTATCTGAATTCAGAGTGACTTCGATATCCTTTTTTGTTAACTGAGATTCACGCCACAGTGAGATACTGGTGATAGAAAAGCCCAAAAAGGCTTGTAGAAAAGAGACAAGCAGCAATCCACCAGGTCAGAAAAGACAGAAGTCCTCGAAAAAGCAGAGGAGTGAAAATGTTTTTTAAGCTGCTCAGTGCCACTGTTATTTGTGTAACAGTTACCTTCATCTTCCTATCAGCAGATGGTAATTCAGAGTAAACAGAATTGGAGGGTGGACTATTATCCACTGGCAAGGTAGTGATAGATTCTGGATAAATCCCCCAGGAATGATTACCTAGAAAATTCAAGACGCAAATAAAATGTGAAAAGTAATTCCAAAGCTCCTTATTTAGAAAAAATAAATAAATTCTTTAACTTATATTTGAAATTAAGAACAAAAAGTTTAGTGGCACAACAAATAATTCAATGTTGAAAATAAAGTAAAATAATAATCTTTCTACACACCTGGGGAAAATTCACTTAACTTGACCAGATTATAATCTAACCTTATCAGTAAAGGTGCACATAAAAGCTAAAATCTAATTTACTTTTAATTAACTGCACTAAAATCTGGTAAAATAACAAAAACAGTTTTTTTTCTTGTATAATCCATGAATCAACTACCTCTAATGGAGTGACAGGGACAGACTCTGTAACTTCTGAGAATCTTTTCTACCTCTAGAATATCAGAATAAATTCTTTCTCAGAAACTCTCTCTGATGTCAATGTGAGAGATTATTAATAGCTTCCAGAAATATTCTTATCATATACTTTCCTATTTTGGATAGAATATGAGTCACATAATTTACAACTGAGCTACTCTTTTATGTTCCATAGATTTCTGAAGGACATTTACATCTATCACAGTTCTACTAAAGCATCTATAAGCCCACCCAATAATGCTTTTAGTTCCTTTGGCTTCTAAAACCCCAACACTGGCAGACTGCCTGACCTAAGCAAAGAAATGATCAATACAACAATAGATTCTTGAGTAACACCACAGATGGGCTGGATTGCTTAGTGAACAGACTTACAGAAGAACTTTGTTCTGCCACTGAGAAATCTTTACTCTATCAACGTAAGTTATCTGAAGCAGAACTCACCAAAGCGTTCTGTAATTCATAAATTTACAAGTACCTTGTAATAATTTAAATGTTATGCACTAACAAAATCTTAAATCACTCTCTTACAACATAAAATATTAAGATGAAAAGTGCCCACTCCAGTTACTCAGAATTAACCTTTAGCAAACAATTCTTTTAACATTATAAAACGATATGGGCCTGAAGTTTCAAAATCAAGATGATCAATCAATGAATCAACTTCCACAGATTAAAATTTCGTATGTTTCCTCTTAAAATTTTTAAAGAGAAAAACAATTTTAAGAGGATTATTTCTTTGTAGGTAACAAAAAGCATTATTAACTATAGGTAGAAAGTAAAGCAACAAGTTTCCCACTTGTCAGGGTATGCCTACCTAGAGTTTTCAAAAGCAGGGTTGTGTGAAGCAGCATGACCAGAGGAGCCACATACTGCAGTGCAATGACACAAAGGTAATAAAAGACTCGAGCGACCTGCAACCAACAACATTCTTAAGTTTCTAACACGGTTGACATGTTATGAATGAATTAAACTTTCATATAATTGTCAAACTGAATTGCTTAAGAGATGAATAATCCTTTCATGGGAAGAAAGCTAAATGGTAATAAATTTGTACTTCATTATAAATGCCACCAGACTGACTTCAGAAAGGCTCAGTTCGAAGGTTCTTTAAAATGTGAAAATATTAAAATAAATTCCTTAAAAATATTTCTTAAGTGATTAATACAAACTGGAGAAACAAAACCACTAAAATTCAAATTGCTTATATTCACTTACTATTTCACATATAAAACAAAATGCTAAAATCTCTAAATACAGACACCTAAAATATCAAACTAAATAACAATAACAGTCATATATGAGCATAAATAAAAACATTAATCCCCATTTATATTCGACTGAGGTAAAACTACAAAGTATGAAAATACATGAAAGGTAAGACATAAAAAAAGTTGTTTGAATCTTGATAGACACTTCTTACAATGAAATTTCGAGATTAAAAAACAGAGGACCCAACACCACATTTCTTCAAAAAGACACGATCAGGTTATAGGTCCAGTCCATTATAATGGTGGATGGATTCCTAGCACCTTCCTTCTCTGGAATCCCCATTAAGTTAAATTTTATGCTTCAGGTTCAAGTACTTGGAATAATGTTAAAAGGAATACATTTAGTCACTAAAACTAATATTTCCTACTCTTTAAGTCATAAAGGCTATACAATATATTGTGATGTCTTTCAAATCAATTACATTTAGTCACTAAAACTAATATTTCCTACTCTTTAAGTCATAAAGGCTATACAATATATTGTGATGTCTTTCAAATCAATTAGGGGAGTCCCCTTTACCAAAAGTAGATATACCACAGCTTTGCAACCCAAACTGTATGATACTTAATGTATTTAAGGCAAGAAGGGGAATTGAGATCCTTTCTTCACCTAGCACCAAAATCAGATCAAAGTCTCTGACATGTCAGTTTAAGATTATCTCATCTATTTATAGTCATTTACAACTCAGTATCTGCTATTTTTCATTTTGACTGCAGTATAAAACTTACCATTTTCTGAAGCTCAACCGTGCTTATTCGCCCTGCTTCTTTCTTCATCTGATCCACACATTTCTGGGCTAAGTTTAAGTAAGCTTGCAGGTGACTACGCATCATGGCCAACCGCAAAGCACACAGCAGGATTATTAACCAGAGTCGCAGAGTATCGAACGTAGCTTCTGTCATTCTACAGATCAAAAAGTTGATATGGTGCTCTCAAAGACCAAAATATGCTAGCATGCTAGTTATATGTGTTAATGTTCATCATTTAAGATATAGGGAAATCTAGACTTAGCTACAGATGGAGATATAAAAAGTATCCCACTCTACCACAGACTTACCTGCATGATACTTTCACTTGCTTAACAGATAAATGTATCATGAAATAAAACAGTACGAGATAAATCTAGCAGAAAAAAGTAGAGCAACACTTGGGATTCTTTTCTCTAACTACGCTCCTCCATGGGGGGAAAAACGGCTATAAAACGAAAAGGGAAGTTGGGTGCTCTTAAACTGGAGACTATGAGAAAGAAGGAAGGAAACCAGAGGAGCTTGCCTGTGGAACTATCAAGTTATCAACCCATCTATTTCTGGCTAGAGTTTTGTTTGGTTATATAAATACCTGAGTAGGATCTTTCACTCTGCTGAATTCCTGATTGGGATCAAGAATTCTGATATACTGACAAAATCAGATGTTCCCTAAAGGACTTTAGAAAGAAGAGGTAAATTCTGATGTCCTTTTGGGGTCCACAGTTTCTGCTTTGATAAAAGATAACATTGTAATTTGAAAATAATGCCTACCCCATGCCTGACTCTATTCAAAGCTCTAGCACACATCAGGCACTTAATATGTGACTGTTGAAATGTGTGGAGTGATCTGCCAGACAGGATCTGGAATTTATAGGCGTCTCCCCCAAATTCTTAAGACCATGAGGGTAGTATGGATGGCTATAAGGAAGACCAAGTGGAAAAGATAAAAAACCTTACAACACTTTGCTCCAAAATAGGCTCCATTATCACCCCTTCCTTCTGTCCAGTGTAAGCACCTAGGAAAGGGACTAAAACTACAATATAGAAGTTGCCTGTGGAAATAAAGTTGAAGAACAGTACAGGAAACAGAAAAGGCAGAGAAGATGTGCAAGTGTATAGTTTGGTTTGAACTATTTATGAAGTGGAGGGAAAATAGGGATGGAACAAAGGCTTTATTTTATTATGTATGTTCTCTTTTGGTTTCCTTTTTACAAGGTCATGAGTAAACATGGACATAAAGCTCCAATAGAGATGTACTGTTGGTTAGGAAGCATAAAGGCATAACTTTTTTTTTTTTTTTTTTGCGGTACGCGGGCCTCTCACTGTTGCGGCCTCTCCCGTTGCGGAGCACAGGCTCCGGACGCGCAGGCTCAGCGGCCATGCTCACAGGCCCAGCCGCTCCGTGGCATGTGGGATCTTCCCGGACCGGGGCACGAACCCGTGTCCCCTGCATCGGCAGGCGGACTCTCAACCACTGCGCCACCAGGGAAGCCCAAGGCATAACTTTTTATCAATACATTTACACTGTAATGAACAATGAGATTAAGATATCAGTCATGTGAGACTGACAGTACACAAAAGTCAAGACCATCCACAGCCTTGAACCTTTCCAGGGGCTTACAAACACTACTGTGCTCCCTGGTGTGGTACAACCAGGAGGCTTGACTGGCAGTATTCTGAAGACAGCTATTATGCATGCTTTGAGGGAGACAGATAACAGAAATGAAGCGAATGGTATAAGGCAGTGAATCAAAACATATCTGCTCTGTTTATGAGAGTTCAGGATTTAGATAACAGTCCCTAATTAAATAGTACTGCTAACTCAGGTTATTTAACCAACTTCATAAGGATTTGGTAAGTTGAAATGATGGGACAAAATATACAGGTAAAGAACAGGCAGAAGAAATTTCTCCAAATTCCTGAAGCCATTCTAGGGTTCACCATATATGTTCTCTTCTGGTTTTCTTCTCACAAGGTTACACACATATGGACTCTGCTTGCTCACATTTTATTTTTTTGATGCCCAAGCAGAACACATGGGTGGATGAGTTTAAATATATTTCCAGATTGAAACTGCATTCTATCCATTTTTGCTTCTGACTACAAATAAAGGCCTTTGACAAACCATTTAATCCACGTGACAGACGAAGAACCTGGGATGACGGGCAGCCATTTTTTCTCAATCTAACATGGACTTTGGAGTTTAAACAAAAATTAAAAATCACCTGTCTAATCACTTAATGTAGTGATCTGACAAATAAAAAAAGAATAAAATGGAGCAGAGATATGACTGTAATTCTGTTTCATTTATGAAGGTCAGGAAAGGGAATGGGACAAAGGAAATAAAGCTATAGGAAGAGGACTCTAGGTCTTCATGTGCAACAAAATTTTTCCTGTAATTTAACATACCAAGGGGAAAATTCCTTTTTCCTACTTCCTTTAAGCATAGTATTCACTACTAATCTGTACATAGTTTTGTAGGCTACAAGTGGGGAAATGAATATTGGTATAACTACTAAATGCTTTACATACACCAGATCTGGCTGAATAACCTTAGCCAAATTATTTAACCTCTGAGTCTGTTATTTCATCTATAAAATGGAATGAGAACAGAGATCATAAATAGAGAATTACTATAAGAATGAATGAGATAAAATATGTAAAATATCAATACCCAGCATAATAACTGGTATATGTCACAAATGCTAGTTTCCTTGTTTTCGTAATTAAACTAAGGCAAATATAAAATCAGAAAACATAATTACAGAAGTATAAAATCCAACTTCCATGATCAAACTTCAAGGAAGGACTAGGAATGCTTTCAGCATCAAAGATGTGGGTTAAAAGTTTATCTGAGATTTGGTCTGGAACCCTACGATCCTTAGGATTACTTTTAAATACTCAGTGAACCTGTCAAGTTAAAATTACCATTAAAGCTTACTTGCGTGGGGGAAAAAATGTTATGACTTCAATGTATACTTTCTTAGTTCAATAAGATTAGGTGTTAAAAAAAAAAAATCATGGTCATCACCGATTCTACACTTCAAGACAAATTTGTACCAGGATCTAAAAGAAATACATAATATAAAATGCATACTGTGGAATCATTGACTAGTCAAGATTTTCTATTTTAATTTTGATGAGGCAAAGCAGTGAAAGGAACATTTATTAAGCACTTACTTCCAGATGGTTGCATTACATGTGGTCTTTCATTTAATTCCAATGATAACCTTGTGAGGTGGATACTATTATCTTCATTTTCCAGACGGGGAAACAGAGGTTCAGTGAAGTAAAATAATCTCCCTCAAGTGACAGCTTTAGTGAGGATCAGAACTGGGGTTTGAACCAGCTCTGCCTGAATCTTTTTATTACTCTAACATAGTTCCATAAGGCTAATGAGTTAACATATCAAGTATAGTTATTAATGCCTTTTAATAAATTATTTCTATGTTACCTTCTTCTGTTAAAATACAGTTGTCTAATTGGGGAAATACAACCTAATATTTGATAACAATGTTAAGGTTTTATTTTTAATTTTAATAGCTATGATGATGATATTGTCATGTAGAAAAATATCCTTATTTTTTAGAGATGCATACTAAAGTTCTTAGGGGTAAAAATGTTATGCCTCTAATTTACTTGAAAAACTACTTCATCAAAAAACAAAGCAAAAAACAGTGAAGCAAATATGGAAAATGTTAACAACTCTTAAGGGGCTAAATATATGAATTTCCATTTATACTACTCATTTTTTCCTCCATAATTTTCACAATTAAGAAAAAAGTAAGAGAAATGTAGTGTCTTAAAAAAAGCAGAAAAACTTACAACTGTACAAGATAATATTAGTGCAGAGTAACAATCATCCAAAACCATTAATGAAGATCACAAAAGGTAAAATGATGACCTATAGTTTCTATTTTGTAATATATTTTTAAACATTTCTATTAATGTTTTAAAAATAGTGTCCTAATGTTATCATTAAAAAATGTGAACATAGTAAATAACATTTTAGAAAAGTTTTGATTATATAATGAAATAAAAATTAGCCCCCAAATACCCATACTTACAAAGGGACACTTTCTTTACCCAATGGTGGGTTCATAATGTAGTCTTTGGTGATTGGTTTTACCCAGAGCAGAACCATAAATAAAGGTGCCAAGAAGTTGATATGAAGTAATGTTCTGAAAGTATGTAAGAAATAAACATAAAAATCCAGAAACAAAATACACTAATAAACTACAGAACCTTGGGACTTAAAAAATGAAGGTAGGAACTTATTTTCAGTATTCTATATTAAGGTACTATTGTCACCATTATTTTATATTTATCACTACTACTTAACACTGATTTGAGCCCTTGTAAAAATACCTCATTATTTTAATTGTTCAGAAGAGAACATTCAGATTGAGGAACGTTAAATGACTTGCTCATGGCAATATTACAGGTTAGAAGGAGATCTAGCACTAAAATCTAAATCTGTTCACTCCTATTCTAGTGTTCTTTAACAATCTCCTACTGTATCCCTGACTTAATACACTGGTACTTAAATGATTCTCTAACTTTGCACAATCAATGAATCCAATGGATTTTCAGTATAGGAGTCATCTTTTGATACTTTTCAGTCCAGCTAAAACAAAGTACATTCTCATTATTTACAAGTAAGAGACAGTGATTAGCAAGGTCCATAATACTAGAAGGCATATGGCAGACGGAAGCTACTGCAGCAACTTACTTATAAATGAGGAAACTTTCAATATGTAATGAACATGTAAAAGGTCTTAACATTGTTAAAATCATAAATGACTCACATTTTTATTTCTTCCTGAAGCATTATGAACATACCTGAAATTAATTTCCCTATCCTATAAAAACCAAGGAAATTTATATTTCTCCTACAAGGCAAAATACCCAATACAGCAAAAGGTTTCAGGTGTGAGATGTAATGTCATTGTTAATTGTTGTCCCAAGTTTGTATCCTACAGAGATAGATGACTGGTAAAGACTGTCCTTATTTCAGAAAGACAAAATTCTTCAGACTATTTTATTACCATGTACTGCTTTTATTACCAACCATGCTGGGGGAGCTAAACTGGAGGGTTTAAAATACACACACACACACACACTTTAAAATACCACTACAGTGCAAGTGATAGTGATTTATGTGAGCAAATGGCCAGATCAGGAAACCATGAACACCTGACAGGGAGAGGTGGCACTCTGGTTCTAAGCTCTGGCACTAAAACAAGTACTACTGCCTGGCCATGGGGGTAAAGAGAATGCTGTTCTTTGTGCCAGTCATGCAAACTAGCTTCCCACGCCCTGTATCCGGGCAGGTAGGGGTGTGTGTGTGTGTGTGTGTGTGTGTGTGTGTGTGTGTGTGTGTGTGTGTGTGTGTGTGTGTGTGTGTGTGTGTGTGTGTGTGTGTGTGTGTGTGTGTGTGTGTGTGTGTGTGTGTGTGGCGCGGGGGGTGTGGGGTTGGGGAGTTTGCAATACACTGAAAATAAAACTCCAAATTCCCAAAGGGAAAAATCTTAAGAAGCCACATTTTACTGAGAAGGAAACTAAAATGTGCCCCCATCCCCAACCCCAAACCACCACTAAATGCTTTCAATGTTTTTATAAAGTGATTCTTTCATCCCACAGCCTGGGTAAACCATCGGGTGCAGGGGAAGAAAGCAGCAGTATTAGGTATGCAGTGTTGCTAGGGAACACTCTAGTATCAAGGAGCAGCCCACAGCGGTTTCAGTAGCTGGTGGAGGGCTCCCCTCCACCCACTCTTTCAGCTTATTTAAATCATAACACTGGGGTTAGTGGACTGAAGTGTGTGTGTAGAGAGGAGGGGGAGAATCAGGTTTTGTTTTAAAAGGAGCCATTAGAGAGACCGATGGTGGGAGAAAGGCAGGATGTAGCCAACAGCATGCTGAGTAAAAGGAGTGGAAAAAAGGGATGAAGGAGTGTGTACTGGGAGGTGAGAATAAATAAATACACACACAAAGCAAATAAAGAAAAATGGAGGTAAGGAAAAACACAAAAAAACTTTCAAAATTAAAATAAAGGAAAATGACATAGGTAAGAGATAAGAATGTGAAAAGACTAGAGAATCAGCATCATTAAATATCGGCTTTTAAAGAGCAGAAATGTTAGGAAATATGATTACTCAGAGAAACTTAATGACTATAAATACATATATCAAAATGGAATATTCTCAACTTAGGCTTCTACTGCAAAACAAAAAGAGGACTTGGAAATTTGGATCTGGATATGAAATGAAGATAAAAATCTGTCACTCTGCCAAGGTGTCCACACCAACAACAACAAAAAATCTGTGACAACCACAAATAAGATAGTAAATGGGCTCTGAACAATATGCAGAGATTCGAATACGATTTCTCCATTTGAAAACTAAAATAGTAATCTATGATATTTAACACTGTATGGTATTAGCCATCCCGAACTAAAATAATCTTGCAAACAGATCAATAATATAAGGAAAACAAACATTCCTTATGTATACAGATTTACTTTCAAAACATTTTTAAATAAAATACTTTAAATAAAAAATATTAAATTATTTAAATAAAATTATTTATATGAAATTTAAGTAAGTATTTTTAACTTAAAAATTCTGATTTAAAGAAATTTCCATAGATCCTTAGATCAGTGGCAGAGATTACAATATCATAAACATTCATCTCTGAGTTCAAAAGAACTAACATAAATACTGATATTTCCATTTTAACAGATAAAAGAGAAATTTAATAATTTAGTGGGGTTTTTTTTACATAGGACTTAAAATTTAGAAGTGAATGAAAGAAGCTTGCTTATAGTAGAAAGAGGAAGAAGTGTGACATCAAATGATTATTAATTTTCAATACAATAATTTATGATTTCATTACAATAATATACCTTCATTAAGATGAAAAACATATATTTATCTGCATGTGCTTATGTACATTTTCCGCTTACTGTGTAATTTTTTCTGTTGCCAAATTCAGGGCATCCAGATGCATTTGAGCCAGCCGTAATCCAGGAAATGTCAAAAAAGCCCCAATGAGCGAACAGAAAATAGCCAGGAAAAATTTGAAAGTAAGTTTTGAAACAGGACCCCTAAAAATAAAATTTTTAAAAAAGCTGATAAACTTCTGAAGTTAACTTTCTAGAAATTTCCGTTCTTCTAATCAATTACTTTACAAACCACAATAATAACAGTAATACAAACAAAGTAAACTCCTACAGAAAGACTGCTCTTATTCAATCATCCATAAAGGATTTTGATGAAGTATAAAGTAAATCAGACATCTCTTAAGGCACAGTTTTAACAATCTAACCTACATGTTCAACGTAGAAAATAACATGTGATTCATAAATTTCATTTAATCTCTAGTAGAAGAGGAATTAAGTTAAATAAGAGCAAATTCAAATGAGAATTCTATAAAAGATACTTTATACAAATGTAAAAAACATGAGTAAGAATATTGCTAAAAAAGAGACAGTCCTACTTAAAAAAGAACTCCTTTCACTGATTAAAAACAAAGAACCACTTATAGTAAATGCTATTTTACCAAAAATGGAAAAAATTAAATCCGAATAATAATTAAAAACTTACTGAGATTCTAAACCTTGCTTTTCGAGAAACTGCATCGCACTGTCTGAAAAATTTGTAAACCCTGTAGGGGGAAAAAATTTACTCTTATCATAGGGGTAAAACACAGAATCTTTGGAAATAAAATGCTAGAAAACAGAACATCTTAAATTTTGAAATGATGAGCATAGCTCTTTCATGTGCTAATTAGTATGTCATAATGCAATAAAATTTAGTTATTAGGAGAAATAGTCTTTGAAAACATCCCTTTGATATTTGTACATTCCATGAGTATGCATAAAATTTGCATTAAAATTTGCATCTTTATCTGTGTGCATCTTTATCTAACATTAGCATTGGTGAAACTTATTTAACTTTAAGGAAAAAATGGGGAGGGAACAGCATTTTTGGAAAAAGGTAGCAAAAGCTTAGCTAAAAAAAAAAACAAAAAAAAAATCTTAAGAATAATAAAGGTTAATTATTTAGAACATTACAGAACATACGCCTCAAACCTAATTTTAAAAACTTAACAAATATGAAATTCTTACCTGTTTCAAGTCCAAATTCCAGATAGTTTTCTGTTACAATCAAGACTGCCATTGCTTTCACAAAGAAAAAAAATCCAAAGGTAACACAGACTGATCTTTCACCACCATCTTCTACTTTAAAATAGTGTGTAGTTAATGAAAATAGAACTTTGCTGCAGAAGGAAAAGTTCAGGAAAAACCACAAATAACTTTGTGGAACTTAAACACAACCATCTTTACAGGGCCTGAACTCCAATAAAATTTGACTACAACATTCATTTTGATGCTACAACATGCTTAACTACAAAGTGCTGTTTGGAAGTAAGTGAAAAACTAATGAAAATCTGAATAGTCTTCCAGAAAATAAGACATAAAAACAAAGCAAACCTAAGTGAAGTTTATAACATTTTTAAATTAATAAAAAGTGTACATACACATACTAAGCTGTAATTAGGGAAAGAATGTATTTCTACTTTAACTCAAATTTACTTGGAGGTTATTACAATAATTTTATGAAATAGGTTCTCAGTGAAACTATTATGAAATAGTTCTCAGAAAAGCCAAGGTACCAGTTATCTTAGGGAACTACCTTTTATTGTGTATATTTGTCAAGTAGTTTATATTTAGAATTAAACACACATCATAGGAATCATCTGTAAATCATCCACTAATTCAAAATTTGAGAATTACTAATAGCCAATGTGTAAGCTGTGGCACAAAAACTAAATAAGCATCTGGGATCAGCGTTTCACAGTATGATAAAACAAAATACTTTAAACAAGTTCCTGCTGAGTACTCAAAAACAACCAAAGGTTCAACATGCTCACCTATTTTTAAATATTTAAATTTTATATGAAAGTACTAAAGAGACTATTTTATCTGAGCCTTTCCCTCCTTAGTAATTAATCAAATCAAGAGCAAATCAGTGGATGATCCATAGCTAGAATCCAGATTTCCATTATACCAAATTGTTCTCCTTGAAAGCATAAACCCACCAAACAAAATAAGGTGCTTGGCCAAAAAAATCTAGAAAAGCAACTTTTACATTAATTATATATCAAGCATAGGAAATAACAGCAGTTGTCATTTAGTACTTGCCAAGTGCTAAGCATTACCAATTAACTCATTTCATCCTTACATTAGCCAACTATTATCATTACTTTGCCAGATTTTAAAAAACTATGGCACAGATAGGTTAAATAGCTTGCTCAAGATCACACAGCTAGATCAGAGGCAGTTGGGATTTAAATCTAGGCAGTCTGGATCCAGAGTATGTTCAGCTAACAACTTAGTATGCTGCCTCTAAGATACTGTATACAGCACCTAAGCTATGTGGTAGTTAGCAGCAACACATGAAATCATTTTCAAAATAGAGCTGCCTTGACAGAAGTAAATGGTTCATTCAAACATCCTCACAATCAGAAGTATTCTTTTCTTTTTGCGGTACGCGGGCCTCTCACTGTTGTGGCCTCTCCCGTTGCGGAGCAACAGGCTCCGGACGCGCAGGCTCAGCGGCCATGGCTCACGGGCGCAGCCGCTCCGCGGCATGTGGGATCTTCCCGGACCGGGGCACGAACCCGTGTCCCCTGCATCGGCAGGTGGACTCTCAACCACTGCGCCACCAGGGAAGCCCAGAAGTATTCTTATTAAGGAATGGATGGGCAAGGATAAGGACGCTCGTCCTTGCTCTTTAAAAGGAAGATGTCCTTTGCTGCCTATTTAAAATATGCTAATATAGTTATTACCCAGTCTCTATTAAGATCCTACCTAGGATACTGGATATTAATGTAGAGTCCCAGCTGCTCTAAAGCTTACGGACACCTACCCTAAGTAAGCCAACATGAAGGTAATACAGACAGATGACTTTCTTGCATCTTTCAAATGCAACTTGAAATAAATCTCTACTAGAATGTGAACTCCATATCAAGGATTCTTGTCTCTTGCGCACTGCTTAGTTAGAGCACCAAAAGAAGTGCCTGGCACATAGTAGGTACTCAAAACAATCAGTGAACAAATTTTGCCATAGAAATAATGTTTTACATGGTAGTTTAGGTAACCTGAAACTATTAATTCTATGCTTTAACAGTAAATAGACCTTTTGAAGAATGAGATAAAAACAATTCTTTCTCTGGGATAAGATACTCAAAGTAAAAAAATAATATAGAAAAAGTTTTAATCTAAGATCTGTTTTTATCAGTGGTAATAACAAAAATACAAATTATTTACCACTCAGGGTTATAGATTTAAAGAATGTTCTAAGTTTTATAAAGGCTTAGCCTTTGTTTTCTTAAGGCTTATTTAGAAGATAGTTCCCTCTTTTAAATGTCAAAAAATAAAATGAAGTATAAGAATAGCTCATTTTTATCCACCTATTCCTGGGGCAACGAGGCCCTCAGAAGTGTGTGATGGGAAGTGTCTTTATTAACCTCCTTTAGTCAAGCACCTCATTTTTCAATGAGTATCATCCCCCTTCCTGACTTTCACTGTTCTCACCTCAATTAATCCCACTCTAGCTAATCTCCCTTTCACACAAACCTCTCTGCTCTTTCTCAAATTCCATGATTTAAGATAAATACTTGCTAAAATTTATTTTCCTAATTACTTACTAGCAATAGAATTATTTTCTTTGGAAAAAATGTGGTCTTGTGTGCTAATTATAGATCAAATGAACTTTCGTGGGCTAATCCGAAAGGAGATGCCATTTATAGCATTATTTCTCTAAAAAGAAGATTATTTTATTTCCAAGCATTTCAGAATACAATCTACATGCAAGGTGAAGGTACAATCTAAAAATTGCTGTATTAGGAATTTATTTCAACTTAATATATTTCTTTACAGACTACTATAATATTACTTATAATGCTACATTCTATAAATTAAGTAGCTGATTTCCTTTTAAGACAAACAAAACCAGATCATGAAAAGCTAGATGATACCCTATTAACTTTTTGATTAAAAAGACCTCTGCATGAAAAAAAAAAAAAAGACCTCTGCATGTTTTCATATTTGCTATAACAAATACATGCTTTAGGATCCATATAACCAGAAATACTATAGAACTTAGGCATACACCTGAAGACATTTACCAGGCATGTTACTTTCATTCTAAACGTCTTCTTAAATCAACTATACGCCAGTGAAAATTTTTAAAAAATCAATACCTTTGTTATTACGTTTAGAGAGAACTATCTTTTTTAAGAGATTTGGAAATTAAAAATTCATATAGTTGGGGCTTCCCTGGTGACACAGTGGTTAAGAATCCGCCTGCCAATGCAGGGGACACGGGTTCGAGCCCTGGCCCGGGAAGATCCCACATGCCATGGAGCAACTAAGCCCATGCGCCACAACTACTGAGCCTGTGCTCTAGAGCCCACAAGCCACAACTACTGAGCCCACGAGCCTAGAGCCCATCCTCCTCAACAAGAGAAGCCACCACAATGAGAAGCCTGCGCACCACAACGAAGAGTAGCCCCCGCTCGCTGCAACCAGAGAAAGCCCGCGCACAGCAACGAAGACCCAACACAGCCAAAAATAAATTAAATTTTAAAAAATCCATATAGTTGAAAAAAATAAAAATGAATGTCTTCTTATATTCACCATAACTCAGGTTACATAGTCAAGTATTTGAACAAATTACTTCTTTTTTAATTAAGCTTTTTATTGGAGTATAGTTGATTTACAATGTGTGACTTTCAGGTGTACAGCAAAGTGAGTTATACATATACATATATCCACTCTTTTTTAGATTCTATTCCCATATAGGTCATTACAGAGTACTGAATAGAGTTCCCTGTGCTATGCAGTAGGTTCTTATTAACAAATTACTGCTCTAATGTAAAAATTAAAACTAATAAACATGGAAATGCCACTGGTTTACATTATCTCCTCCACCAAATATTCAGCACCCTGACACAAGGTTATCTTGCTCAATTTAACTCTGCAGCACTCTGGTTATAGAGTACTGCAATACACAGATATCTGAAACTCTACTGAAGTAAAAGAGCTAATCCACATAATAATAGATGTCAGTTTTTCTATGATATTGAACATCAGGGGAAAAGGGAAGCTAAATTATTTTACAACAAGGGAAATAAATCCTCAATTCTTATATATCTGTAAAACCAACAATCTTTGCAAATTATAGTAAGAATTTAAAGAGTGATATTTACACTCCAGTTCTTACTTTGTAATGAAGAATTTTGTGGTATTTCCATGTCTTATTCCTTCGAAATTCTTTCTAAAATCACCTAACATTATTGTTCAAGTTTTCCCTAAACATAGTTGTCAATCCTCTTCCTATTTTGGCTAACAACTACTAAATCATTTATAAGCAATAAGACTATACTACATCACTGCAGAAGTTGGCATGATTTTGTTATATTAAGCTTAAGTAGGGCTGTCAAATTGATAGGATGTCAATTTCAATTAAAATGATTGATGGGGGTTTAACAAAGCACATTTAGTTTCCATGTCATTTTAAGATGTGATGTGAATTTTTTAAACTTTTCTATAACTTAATCATTGCATATATCCTACCACTATTTTCTCCTCCTTCTCTGTAAGAATATCATTTATTTCAGACTTTTTGCATTTATGCTCTCACATCAAAGACACTGGTAGTCTACAGTTGCTTAAAGTAAAAAGACTTTACAGGGAAAAAAACTGGGAAGACTATGTATCCAGGTCAGAACTCTGACAGTAATCAACAGGCTCCAGCTAGGGGAGATAAAGGCAGGACCTGCCCCACCATCAGCGCACACCCATCCCATTAACCTGGGTGAAGATATATTGTTTGTAATGAAAGATGCCTCTGAGAGGAGTCAGCTGTGTGTGCAGGTAGAAAAAAAAAAAAGGTTACAAAGCATAACTCTAAACCATCTTGCATAAACTAAGCTCTTGGAAGGGTTTTCTAATTAACCAAAGTAATAAACACATTGTAGTTTAAATTTACATTACGAATGATTTTTTTAGTAGTTCAATTAATAAAGAAAAACTACAAAGTTAAGACTTCCCTGGTTAATCTTCTGAACTTCTCCTTATAGGAGAGAACAGCATTATAAGAGTCTATAATACAATTATTTTTAAAATTATGTAATTTTAAAAGCATAACCTAATTATATTTATGATTAATAAGTGATATTAATCACTTCAGTAAGAGTTAAGCCAGGTTAAGTGTAAACAATACAAAAGCAAATAACAAAGAAAAAAATCTGATTTTTAAATAAAGAGGACTACTGGAGCTTTTCCCCATGCAAATAGTAGCTTTTCTTATAATGAAGTAGAGTACCAAGTTTTCTAAGACAGCAAGTTAAGAACAATTTTACAAGTCTTAAAAGAAACTTCATCTAACTTTCAACACTCAAGATGCAGTTTTATGAAACACGAAACACTGTTTTAAGAGTGGTGATGAGATTCTAGAATACAGATGCTCAAACTTTTCTCTCCAGGATATTCTGAATCCCATGCTCCTTACTCATCTATCTCTTCTCTGAAACTTAAAAATAAAAGAAACAAAGCTAGTGGTTCATTTTACTACTATCAAACACTACAGGTCCATCTCTTTCTTGGCATTCTAACGAAGAGCTTACATATTAGGAGATAACAAGGAAAAAGGAAAAAGATTTAAAAACAAAACATAAAAACTCCAAAACCACAAATGAAACGCTTTTGAGATTTAGCTATGATCTCTCTCATTGCCTGAGGGCCCCAAGCCCAGGTTGGAAAAGCACTGCTTCATTTTTACTGAAAATGGATACTAGCGTCTATAAAGATACAATTTCCAACTCCTTCACTTACACTAAAAAGCAAAATAACACCTTTAGCCAAAAGTGATATCAAATGACCAAAATGAAATTTCTCAAAGATTATACCTACTGCCAAATTTTGTTACCACAGATTTATTAAATAAATTACAAAATATGTCAACACTAAAGGAAAAAAAAAACAAAATTAGATGCAACCAAACCCAGGTTATAATGCCTACATCTTGAATTCATACTGAAGAGTAGATAAATCTTAAAACCAACTACTTATTGAGCTCTATGTTGGAACAAAACCTTCCCATAACCCACAGTGTAAACACACAAACAATATTCTGATATGTAATACTATGATCTAGCTACGCCCATATGTTCAAACTTTCATTCAATAGTCCCCAAACCTCCACTTAAATCAGAACAGTGTATTTACCGTTGCCTAAATGTAACAGTTATACTGTCTTGGATCATAACTTATTACCTGAACTACCCTCTTCCCTTCCCTCTACCTAATCAAAGGCTCAGCTCAAGCTCCACATCCTTCCCGAAGCTTACCATTTACCTCTTCTGCCCAGACCATTCCCTTCCTCTTTTGAACTCGCAGCACTTACTACTATAACTCACTTGCCAAGTATACAAGCTACCTTGAACTGTAGAGTGACACAGATATAAGAAAGCAGAAAGGGTGATGAAATGATCAATCCAGGAGGCACAATATCCGACTAACAAAAGTGAGAGGGAGAAACAGAACAGGGGATGGGAGGATTACAGAAGGGAAAAAACTATCAGAGACATAGTACAAGATAATTTCCAAACTTGAAGTTTCCAAATTAAAAGAGCCTACCAAAAGCCCAGCACAAAGAATGAAAAAAGATTCTCAAAAAGGCACATGATCATAAACCTTCAAAAACCAGACAAATAAAGAGAAGACTGTAAAACCCTTCTGAAAAGAAAAATAAAGCAAAACAAGTCATATGCAAAAGATTAAACATCATGACACTGTACTTCTTAACAGCAACTTTTGACACTGAGGACAATGGAGCAATGTCTGCAAAATTACGAAGAAAAATACTGACAACCCAGAATTCACTATTCAACCAAAATATCAATTAAATAAATGAGAGTAGAGAATTAAGACACTTTCAAAACTGCAAAGTCTAAAACTGGTTACCTCACATGCGCAAAAAGCTCCACCAAAACATTTGAACAAACCAAGGAATAGAAAAACACTGATTCCTAGAAATGGCAAATTAAACTTGGGAGAAAGGCAAAGGGAATTCCTAGGATGACAACAAAAATAAGTCCCAGGATGACAGTTGTGTAGCAAGCCAAAAGTTCAACCAGTTCAGATAAAAGCCAGAGAACAGAGGTCTTTAGGAAGGGTTTCTCTATGGGGGTGGGGGGTGGGACGGAAGAGGAACTAATACAAATTATAAGTGACGTTGTGAAATAACTATTTTGAAAAGCTAGTGGAATTAATAATAAACACACAGAAAAGTAAGTAAATTTAAAAAAGTATTAATTAATGAAAAAACTGCAAAAGAAGATATAATACTTTATAATGCTCACATATGAACAATATTTATACAGGTATAATAATCAGAGGGCTTCCCTGGTGGCGCAGTGGTTAAGAATCCGCCTGCCAATGCAGGGGACACGGGTTCGAGCCCTGGCCCGGAAAGATCCCACATGGCGCGGAGCAACTAAGCCCGTGCGCCACAACTACTGAGCCTGTGCTCTAGAGCCTGCGCTCTAGAGCCTGTGCGCCACAATTACTGAAGCCCGAGCACCTAGAGCCCGTGCTCCGCAATAAGAGAAGCCACTGCAATGAGAAGCCCGTGCACCGCAACAGAGTAGCCCCCACTCGCCGCAACTAGAGAAAGAAACAGCAACGAAGACCCAATGCAGCCAAGATAAATAAATAAAATAAATACATTTTTAAAAATCACTGATTTCAGCAAAAATTGTAAAGTAACTATATTAAGAACATAAAAAAGAGAAAACACAGAGGATGACAGTTTAAGAAAAATCCTCAACTATTACAAGTGATGAATTAAGTGTCAGTAGTATAAGCATTATACTTAGAAATATGAAAAAAATTTTAAAGCCTGAATAAACAGCTAAAACAGGACCAGAAGAAGTGGCAAGAAGGTAAGGGACTCTTGGTTTTTAATACAACAGTTTTAGAACTTTTTGTCTATATAAACAATGTATATATAGTATTTAATAAAAGTTAACATTTTGGAAGATTCAATCTAGATTTTAATAAAATCTTGATCTACAATGTACCCCCACTCTGGAAGAAAGTACATTATGTCCTAGAGTTTAACAGAACCTAAACTACACACAAATTCACAGTGTAAAACACATATGCACTGAGATTATTTCCATGTCCTATGAGTTAAAATAGTAAAATGTTAATGATGATTAACATTAACCAACTGTTAGAAAAGCTTCCCATGCTTGTTAAACACTATGATCATAAAAACCTTAAGATTTCAATACAGTCTAAGTCTTTCACTGGCAAAGATGTGACATACATACACCCAGGACAGAACACAACAAGTATTTGATCTATTTTATAGAGAAGTAAATAGGCAGCTTTTCTAACAGCTATACATTCCCTACAAAATAAGAAAAAAATCTGAGTATTTTCCAGCAACAACCCTTAACAGTTCATTCCTGGTCAAGAAGAAACTGGCCAAGAGTTACACAAAGATTTGCTGAACCAACTGAAGTCTATTCTCGGATTTTATTTTGTAGATGTTTCATTATGTTTCAATTCAAAACTCAGCTGCTTATCCTACCAAATTTTTAGAGCAATGTGTATTTTATTCAATTAATATATAACAGACCCAAACAGTAGTACATGGTAGTAGACTAAACAAAAATCTCCTAAAAAGAAGACAGACTTTTGTTAGCATTAGACATATCAGAATATAAATCTGGCTTTTTTTTTTTAAAGAGACAGGAGAAATAACTACATTATGGTGCCACATTTAGTTCCTCACTAACAACTGTGGTAACTTTCTTTTGAGATCACTTATAGAGACTTTCTGTACTAGCTAAGAGATTAACAAAGTTTCTGGTTGAGATATTTATCAAATTTCTCGAATACTTATATAACAGATTGTTTCTAAATAAGGAAGAAACATCCTTTTATTCTCTAATCCCATGAGTATGCTTATTAACAATAAGTTATTCATATAGAAAAATAAATAATAAACTACACATGAAATACTATAGAAATGGCTTTCAAAATAAAATTTCTCTAAGAGCTATTTCCTTTGATCTGATCTTTCTTCACTAATTGTCCACAATTTCCAAGCAAATTAGATATAGTTATTTTTAACCCTTTTGTACACAAATACAACTCAATAATGTAAATAACATTATAATACCAAAATTAGGCTTCTATCAGTACATGTATAACAAAAAACATGTACTAGGTAAAAATATAACATTTATTTACTTATGACAATGGAAATAATGACCAAGTACCTTCACTTGAGTAAATGCTTCTCCTTACCTTTATCTTGCTATTATTACTTTCATAGATCATCCTGTACATTAGACTTTCATAAAGAATATTATATTAGTAAATATTCAAAACTATAAATGCAAAACCATTGATGCAAATAGTCATTTTCTTTTCCTTTAATAATTTTCCCCCTTGTTAATTAACCCCTCAGTCCTAGCTAAACGGGCCACCTGCTTTGGTGCTAGCTTATTTTGCTTTATATTATAAAATCTCAACCCCTGAAATAAAGAGAATGTTAGGGAGGGAATATATTTTTTTCTGCCATGTGGCTGACATTTTTAATGTTCTAATTTAATGTCAATGTATTTCACAACTGGAATTAGCCCAAAATTTATAGATACAAAAATTACAACAGAAAATAAAAATCAAGGACAGGTAGGAAGATTTACACGGTAGGAAGTATTTTAAATATATTTATCTTTGAGCTGGAGATAAGAGCTTTGAAATAGTGAACAGGCTTAATTTTTAGTTCTAAAAATGGCAAATTTCCCTCAACTAGGATAACAACTTTAATAACATATACGTGTCAAAGCACTACGACGTTTTAACATAATTTATACTTACATTGCTTTAAAGACCCAATTCTCATATTAAGAAAATGTCTTCTACACTGTAACATCTTGAAATTATTCAAAGATATTTTATAAATACTCTTTTGAGAAGGAAAGAAATACAAAGAAATCGTATTCTGATAAGAAATGTTGCCAATTTTTTTGCCAATATACATATCTAGTGTATAGTAACCTAAGGAATAAACACAGAGGTTTCACAGACGTTTTTCAAAAATTTTTCACAAAATGTATAATTACCTTTTTAAAATACATCACGTTTCCACTCAACTAAGCAATTTCCATGTAAACTGCAAGTTTTCTAATATGTGAAAAATTATATTGTTTTTGTGACCACTAACAAAAAAAAATAAAACCCTAACTTTTTTCCTATTCAAATGATTAAGCCTAACACATCTAGTTTTCCATAAGAAAAGGCAAATGAAATACTCAAAACATTAAACTTGGCATTCTTAAACTTTGCTGAAGAGAAACCTAGAAACTATACCAAGAATCTGCTACAGAATGGACACTAAAAACAATAAAGTAATTCTTATGAGTTACCAAATAAAATCCTTGTCAAAATAATCTGATCCTGTCGTCAAATGTTAAAAAAACAAAACAAAATTTGGGTAATTTTTAACTAAAACATTTTTTCATGTTTTCTTGGAGGTGAAGGTTCGATTACTTTATTTTAGTTAAAATTCTCCCAGATATAAGCCAAAAACTACTATGCAACTTTAAAATCCATCCCACACAACAGCTTACAGCCAGCCTCAACCTAACCAGGTTATGGAAAGAAATGATGGCCAAAGATTTTTGAAAGCATAAAAACAAAGGCTTTATTAAAAAATAAAAGCAAACAAAAAACTACTAATTAATCTTCTGATTAAAATAGAGCAAAACAATCAAACTTACACTTACATTTTTAGATTCAGAAGGAAAATTATCATTTCCTAGCTAAAAGAAAAAAAAAGTCATACTTAACTATATATTAATAAACAGAAAAAGTCCTATCTCCCATGTAAGTTCTCTATGTAACGCTAGGTTTCTGACCTGAAAGGTGAATAATCTGACAGCACTAATGTCACAGAAGATCTCCAAAAGTTTGTTAAAGAATCAAGTTTTGACACAACACGCTATGTACAAATTTTCAAGACAAAAAAAGTACCTTTGCTCAAATTCAATAGCTTTGACTCTGTTCCTTTCTTACTAGGAAACATGATATCTTATGCAGTTCACTTCAGGGTTTAGTGTTTCGTTTTTCTTATTAATCTAAAGCAGAACATTTTTGTAAAGAATACAGTAATTTAGAATCGTTTAAGGAATTCAGAAGAGGTGACTAAGTTGCACTACTTTGCTGTAGTTGTCTATTTCTTAGAGCAAACAAATACAGCATTTAATTTGTAGACCTTTAATTTACAAGTCTACATATAGAACTGAATATTTAACACAGAAAACCTTAGAATTTATTTCAATTTAAACCATTCACAACTTTTTGCTTTGTATAAAATTTGCATGTCTGGCAACCAAGACAAATTAAAATTTTAAAACATAGCCTTAAAAACATACATAATAGGGTTTTGTACCTTAAACCATCCACATTGTAAAATACAAGCACTGTGGAAATGTGACTAATGATCCAGTCCTTTAACCAAATATAATAGGACTACTGAGAAGCTTTATCATTCTTTGTAGAATAGCTTTCTTCTCACTCAAATTCACGTAATTGACTCAATATTACTCTACGATACAGCTTATTCATAAGAAAAGGTTCTTTTTTAAAAGAAATCCATCAATTGTAGAATATTTTAATTTTTAAAAGTTTTACTTCCACCAAAGGATCTCTGGATTTTTTGCAAGCACCGTTTTTACCTTTTTACTTTTCTTTATTCATAAATAAAAATTACATGCTTCATATTAGGAAATCAGTAGACATTTCTCCAGTGACTCTAAGACGTTATGGGCCATCATACAGGAAAGACAATTACTACAACCTCTCCATCCTCATTATAAGGCTTTCTTTACCCCTTACCTTCTACATACCATGTAACTTGGCATAAGTGGAACCGGAACACACAGACTTGGACAAATAGGTGGTTAGAATTACAAATGGGCAAGAGAGTAGAGCTGAGAATTTCTATGGGTTTAGGAGTAAGACTGGAAGCAGGAATCATAGCTTAGATGCATGTACAACTCAGTTGAAGCAGAAAGCAGAGCTGATGACAAGGGATGATGGGTCAGTTTTAGGTTCCAGGGTTCAAGATTTTAGTGTCACATGTTTTAAAAAATCATTCTTGTGCTTTTAAAACTTTCAAGATTATGTAAAAATTATAACTGTTGTCCGACACAAGAATGTCAAATAAAACTGATGGGGGGGAAAAAATGACCACAAAAATAAAACCATTTTCTTCCTCACTTTGAAGTGAACCAATTATTTACGTTATATGTGTCTAATTTGGGGACCACTTTAACAAAGGACATTTCATCAGTAACAACTGCAGAGAATTTCTGAGTCAACTGATGTATGTGTGACTCTGGAATTAAGTGGAGCCATTGTCCTATGTAATCAATGGAGACATGTGTTTGACTAATAAGTAGGCACATACAATAAGAAAATAAAGAGAAGCCAGACAGAGGTCACTGCACCTAGACTGTTCATAGGGTGTGAAAGGCATACCAGATATGTTATAACTAAGATAAAAGATAGGCTATTAACAGACTCTTCCTTGGTGTTCATCTGGATATCTGGCATTTAATCCTGGTTTCCTGCACGCCATTGAAGGCAGCAGGTCATTTTCTCACATGCTACAAGTTCGAAAGAAAATCATACACACAATTCTACTTTCCTTCTTCTTCTCTACCCCCTTTGTGGAGGGTCAAAGTTGGCAGAAAATAGCTTGGATTATAAAGCCCTTCACCAGTTTCTGTCTTCTCTGGGATGGAGAGACAGCCAGCTACTAGATTCCCGCAGGGATGCTATTGTTTGGTGCCTTTCACGAGTGTGCTACTTAAAACTAAGCAGAGCCAGTTCAGTGCTGAAGACTGTTTGGGACCTCTGCTCTCATATTATTAGGCATTACTGAGTGAAATGAAAGATAAAAATTTATTCACATAAACAATAATTTGAGTAGTTATTAAGAAGTACGTTTTTCTAATTTCTCTGGTAAGTAGGTATTAAGGGCTGTATCACATTAAATAAAACTGGGTATCAAGATACACGTTTCTACACAAATACATCATAGCTACAAACCATGAAGAGAATGAAGCAAAAATGAGAATATTCCATAATAAACAATATTTCAGAGAACATAAATACTCAAAGTATGAAAAAAGTAGCAAGACATACATTCAGCTAGTGCTAATTATCAAGTTAAAATATTTTTAGTGTGTTTCATATGACGATGTCTAGGGATGGTCTTTATTCTGACTGATATTTTCATATATTTAATACTATAGAACTAAGTAGTAATATTTTAAATACTTGAATTTAATCTGCTCTTTAATCTGCTCTTGAATAAGTACAACACTGAATATCTGGGGATATTTCTCAACTGACACGCATGATCAGTATTTCTACCCAGTACAATATAAACCTTGTGAAGACATCAACTCTTAAGGCTTTGTTCTGGCTCTTCTACTCTAAATTATACCTAAATCAATCCAAAAAAGTCAGTAGAGAGATAGCACAGTGGTGTCGAATGTCAAATCATATCATGTATTTTAAATGGTATCCACTAACAGCTTTTTTTTTTTTTTTTGCGGTACGCGGGTCTCTCACTGTTGTGGCCTCTCCTGTTGCGGAGCACAGGCTCCGGACGCGCAGGCTCAGTGGCCATGGCTCACGGGCCCAGCCGCTCCGCGGCATGTGGGATCTTCCTGGACCAGGGCACGAACCCGTGTCCCCTGCATCGGCAGGCGGACTCTCAACCACTGCGCCACCAGGGAAGCCCCACTAACAGCTTTAAAAGACTGTTCAGCAGTCTCTGGTTGAAAATAAAAGATATAAGATATGTATTAATTCTGCTTACTCCCAAAATCTGACTAAATAAACTACACAGGAAGGAAAGTAAAACTCCTCAAAGCAAAGAATAGGAAAAGAGATGACAGTAGAAAAAAATTTTCAACAAATTTTGGAAGACATGAAATAGATGAACAAGCAGTAACTGATTTAGGTTTCAGTTTTCTCTACTATGCTGGATCTACAGGGTGAGGAACCCAGTGAGAAGAAAGCCAATTAATTCATAACACATGATACAAACAAAAGTCAGGAATTGGAGACAGCAGGTACCTCTGAAGGTAGGGTTGCAAAATGTATGAAAACAAGATGATTGGCTGAATGTCTGTATTAGTGTGATTAGACTTCCCAGATCTTCTGTCTTGCCTAATTATAGAGATTTGATGATGGCTTTTCCCCAATTCTGGCAAAACCCAGAAGAATTAATTTTTAAAGATATTAAACCAGAGAAGATTGGGCTTGGGGGTATTATGTAAAACTCAGGGTGACAATGAAGAGCTGAAAACAAACGGTAGGGGGAGGACTCAGACATGCAGTTAAATTAACGCCTGCACAATGAATGTTGAGTCTCAGAGCCTTCTTCCCCAATCAGCTCTCTTAACACTGGTTGTCAGACTTAGATCCTGCAGATGGGAGAATGGACAATTCTTCTCTGGAGAAAACGATAGGCCCAACAACCAGCAGACACTGATATTTAGAGGTTCCCGAAGAATACTTCCAGGTCTCTATTCAATCATCCACTAAAAAGTCTACCAATCAACAAGCTCCAGCCACGTGCACAAAACTTCCAGTTTTTAACCCCTCCTTCTTGAATATAAACAGGTACTCAAAGACCACAAGACATTCAAGAACAATCTTTAACACAGTAGAGACTGAAACAAAAAAGGGGGAGGAGGGAGACTCAGAAAATAAACAATGCAAGGCGCAAATTTAAACTTAAAAGCCATTAATATTCTTAAAAATAAAAAGATATTACACATCCATGATACAAGAGTGCTATGAAAATGGAACTTTTAAAAGAAAAAGTCTTAAAAAATGACATAAAAATTCAACAGAAGGCTTAAAAGAGAAAACTGAGAAAAATCAAGAAAATAGTGCAAAATAAATGGAAAGGGGAGATAAAAATTAAAGAATCATTCAAAGATATCCAACATCTCACTAACCAGAGTTCCTAAAAACGAAGATAAAAAACAGAGAATCTTACCAAAAAGATAATATAATACTTCTGAATAGAAATAGCATATTGAGCATATCCACTTAATATTTGCCTCTCCCTAATTCCCACCAAAATGACAGTAAAGGAATTTGTTTTTAAGTACAGAAATACAGTGAATAGGAAGAGAAAAAGCAGTAAAAATCTGAAGCAAAAAGCAGGCAGATAAGTGGTAAATGACTAAAGAGAATTAGGAAGCTCAATCAGAAAGTCAAGAATGCAACCTGCAGAACTCTGAGAAAGGATAAAGAACTGGTCAGATACCAAGTAATGATCTACATTGGGGTGAAAGTGAGAATATGTGTGTTGGAACAGGAGATAGTAAAACTAAGTACCTACTAAAGGGATAGTAAAACTAAGTACTTACTAAAAGGAAGTACTTTTAAAAAGTAACCAGTTCAAACTGTCCCCTCCTAAAAGAAGACTGGAGATTTATGCTTTGGAGAGGTTAAAAAAGATGATCTCTGGCCTATCAAGATTATCCAACAACTTGCCTCACCATATGCTCAGAGCTTCCATTCATCCTTTTAGTGCCTCACACTTAAATATAAACAGGCAAATATCGATCACCGGATCTCTCTAAGTCTTTAATATGAAAGACAGTGACCAAACCAAAGAAACTAAATCAACTCAGAGCAAAAAGATACTTGGTGGAAGGAAAACTTTTACAAAATCTATCAATATCTCAAATATACATGAGAAGATAATGTAATCTTAAAACAAGTATGGGACTTCCCTGATGGTGCAGTGGTTAAGAATCCGCCTGCCAATGCAGGGGACACGGGTTAAAGCCCTGGTCCAGGAACATCCCACATGCCGCGGAGCAACGAAGCCCATGTGCCACAACTACTGAGCCTGCACTCTAGAGCCCGTGAGCCAGAACTACTGAGCCCACATGCCACAACTACTGAAGCCCGCATGCCTAGAGCCTGTGCTCTGCAACAAGAGAAGCCACTGCAATGAGAAGTCTGTGCACCACAACGAAGAGTAGCCCCTGCTCGCCGCAACTAGAGAAAGCCCGCACGCAGCAATGAAGACCCAACACAACCAAAAATAAATAAATAAATATATATATATTTTTTAAAAAAGTATGATCCCGTGAGGGGTGGGGGATAGAAACAGAAGAAAAAGAAGACTTGAAAATTAAAAATTATAGCAGAAATTAAAAACAAAAATTCAATTAAAGGGTTGGAAAGGTTGGAAAAAACTCCTAGAAAATTAAAATATAAAAATATAAACATTTTTTGAGAGACAGAAGATAAGCACCTTAGAGAACCAGTCTAGGAAATCTGATATCTGAACAATAAGCATTCAGAAACACAGAAAATGAAGAAAAGGAAATCACAAATAAAATAATTCAAGAAATATTTCTAGAAGTCAAGAATATGAGTTTCCAGATTGGTGAAGTCCCAGCACAATGGATGAAAACAGATCCTCAACAGAAGGCGTATCTTCATAAAATTTCAACATACCAGGTAGCCAAAGAAAAAACAGTAAAGATTCCATAGAGGGGGAAAATATTGGACATATGAAAAATCAGAAATCAGAAAGGCAACTGGAATCCTTGAAGAGCAAGAATGGAACTTCAAAGACAGAAAAATAATGCCTTCAAAACTATAAAGAGAATGATGTAAAACCTGGAATTGCATTCTCAATCAAAGGATCGATTAATTTTCAGGCAGGGTAAAAATATTTTCAGGTGCGTGAAGTCACAAAAAATGCATTTCCCACACAACCTTTCTGAAGATAATACTGAAGGATACGCTCCACCAAAATGAGAAAGTAAACCAAGTAAGAGGCAGACATGGAATATAAGAAAAAGAGTCCCAGTCTGAGACATGTAAAGAGAATCCCTAAGAAGATAATAACTGATGCTTCCAGGGGAATAGCTGTGCATCAGTTGGGAAACTTAACCAATCCAGAACAGGGCCTATCTGAGGGCTCCCGAAGAACTCTCTCCAGGAAGATGAAACTGACATATCACCTGATGCTTCTGAACATACTGAGCTTGCAGTTGAATTAACAATATGTACAAAGAAAACAATGCAAATGAAAAGGCAAGTATTTATCTGTGAATAGCATTTACATGATCATAACATAAATAATGAATATTTCCTTAAAATATGACATTACTATAGTCAGAAGATAAGGTGAATGGGAAATGATCAATGGTAGGTGACAACCCAGGCAGATGTGCTAAATCCTCATTTCCAGAGTGAAATGACAACAATATTTAAAGCCTAAAATTAAAATCAGGCAGTGGCCTTGTATGCATATGGAAATATGGATATAAACATCAAACAGAAAGGAGCTAGAAAAAGTTGCCTCCGGACAGGTGGAAATTTAAGAAAGAATGTTTAATTTCAATAAAAAAATTTTTAAAATATAACAAAAATATTGCCCAGTATTAAAGGAAATGAGTTTCCAGTTGAAAAGCTAAACCTAGAACTTAACACAATTAATGATGAAGTTTCAGAATACCGTAAGGATTCCGGTGAAAGAGAAAAAGCTTCTGGAGGGTGAATGTGAGTGGGGGGAGGGGAGGCATATGCCAAGAGCAAGACGGCATCCAATTGCCCAAGAGCCCTCAAAACTCTGAGGAAAAACTATTTCTTTCTTAGAATTTGTACTGAGCCAAAATATAAACTGAATATGGGGAAAAAAATAAAGATAACTCAGGCATGCAAGATTCCCAAAAATAAAAAATATACCACACTTTCTAAAGACACTATAGGAGAATGCACTCTGCCAAAACAAGAGAGTAAACCAAAGAAGAGGAGATGATGTTATCCAAAAAGGGGCACAGGGAATTCTTGGGAAGATAGTGAAGGAAATCCCAGGATAACAGATACACAGGAAGCTGAGAGAACTGAGGGCTCTAGGAGGATATTTCCATGGAAAAGCAGAATAGAAATGATGCTATCTGGCAGCCACTATGGAAAACAGTATGGAGGTTCCTCAAAAAACTAGAACTACCATATGAACCAGTAATTCCACTCCTGGATATACATCCAGAAAAAACAAAGACACTAATTCAAAAAGATAAGCACATCTCACTGTTCATAGCAGCACTATCTACAGTAGCCGAGCTATGGAAGCAATCCAAATGCCTATCAACAGACAAATGGATAAAGAAGATGTAGTATACATATATACATACAAATACATATACACACACACAAAATGGAGCATTACTTGGTCAAAAAAAGAATGAAGCTCTGACATTTGCAGCACTGTGGACGGACCTAAAGAATATTATGCTTAGTGAAATGAGTTAGACAGAGAAAGACAAATACTGTATGACATCACGTATATGTGGAATCTAAAAAATAATACAAAAAGGGAATTCCCTCGCAGTCCAGTGGTTAGGACTCCGAGTTTCCACTGCAGGGGGCGTGGGTTCGATCCCTGGTCGGGGAACTAAGATCCTGCATGTCGAGCAGCATGACCAAAAAAAACAAAAACAAAAACAAAAACAAAAACCAATGAATGTATTATGTAAAACAGAAACAGACTCACACATATAGAAAACTAGTGGTTACCAAAGGGGAGAAGGAAGGGAGGAGGAGCAAATTACAGGTATGGGATTAAGAAATACAAACTACTATGTATAAAATAGATAAGCAATAAGGATATACTGTATAGCACAGGAATGGAGTATAACCTGTAAAAAATGCTGTACATCTGAAACTAATAGAATACTGTAGATCTACTATACCTCAATTTAAAAAAAAAAGAAAGAAATGATGTATCTGAACTACTGAGGTTTAGAATTCTGTAGGAGAGTTTAGCTTCGATACAAGAAGAATAGAAAATTGTTCAAGGAGGGTAATGATACTACAATGCTTAACTATCAATAATATTTTCATAGGTGTAACTAAAACCAACTACTGATTTAAGTAAAAAGCTGTCTCCTTAGTATTTGGAAAGAAAAGAAGGAAAGGAAAAGGAAGGGGGAGAAAGATGCAATAATACCTAAAATTAAAGAAATACCATTATCACGTAAGATTTAGACATATGGAAGGAAATCTCAAAAGAAATACCTAAAAGAGGTAAAAGTGGCTCCTCTGTGACATGAGTCAGACAGGAAAGGGAAGGCAGAGAACTGGTATCTTTCCTTGTATTTCACTTTTGAAACTATTTACCTCTATTTTGAAAATTTTTTTCAACTAAATAAAGAGGATTTCAACAAAGAAAAATTCTCTAATGATCTAAAATCCTTTTTAAATCACAGACGAGATCTAATGGTGTTAGCTGTAAAAGGAAAACAAATTCATAAATTAATATTAATGATGTTTTGAAGGATACATTGCAAAAGACAAAACAAGCAGGCACCAGACTAAGCTGATATTCATTTCCTGTGTGGGCTTCATAAAATTGTAGTAGACTTCAGTTACTAGATACACAACTGTAGCAGCCACTGTGAAATCCACCAGCCACTGATATTCTGGAAAGTAATGCAATGCTGAAAAATAAAGGTGTAAGAAAGAAAGCTTTACTTAACCTTTCATAAACAGCTTAGGAGGATTTATCTATAATTAACTTCAAACATGTTAGATTTTATTCTGTTTGATGATTTGCAATGTAAGGTTTGCAAATACGAGAATCTAAAAATGCAGGAAATAGATCAAGAATGTTGGCATCCAAAACTAAATTTTAATACCTCATAAATTAAATAATTAAAATAAACCTGAAATGATTACCAAAAATTATTTAAATTGTTGTTAAAAATAAATGATTGAAAAATGAGTTGGTATTTTTTAACTACTCAGCTTCTACAGAAATTATAAATCACGATTTTTTTAAAAGAATCTGAGCTATAATATTTTAGCTTTAGAATACAACTTGATGTAGAATACTACAGGTTTATTTATATTCATTTCTGTGAAGCAAGAGAGTTGAACACTATGTCACATTTATTAACCATACTAACGGAGGATTAGTAATTTTGTGAGTTACTGCAGATTAAAATAATAAATTAAATAAATGTACTTTTTCTTCTCTCTTCTACTCCTACAAGAAAAGCTGATGAAATGCCTGTCAATTTTCCATATAGCCATACTACTTCAACAAACTATTCACTGACATTAAAATTAGCATTGTCTGAAAGTAAGTATAATTCCATCCCCTTTTCTTCTCAAATATGCTGGTTTACTTCTGCCAGGGAGCAGTCTAAAATATCAACATCATTTTGTAGAAGGCCTCCTAAAAACGTGGAAATATATCACATACTAAAATAGCATTTCCTACATTCTCACTGGCACATAATAAAATGATCTACATTGCTTTGGAAAAATTTTAGTTGTAAAATGTAACACCTGAGGATATTCTGAAATCAGAATTTACAGAAAAAATGTTTTAAAAATAAAATACCACTCAAAATAAGACTTATTTAAAATATCAAAACAAACTAACCAAACTTACATTTCTATGAGGACAGCAAAAATTCCAAATCCTTTTATAATTGGGTAAATTATTTGTTTGCTTCAACTTAATTTAACAACACTTAATTTGCCTTCAAGTTATTTTAACTGCTTTAGCTTTTTTGCTGTATTACACCTAATAGCTTCTGAACATCACTCTGAAAGATATACCCTACAGTGATTGCAAATTCCTACTCTGTAGACCTCCCTCCTCCCCTCTAAAGTCACTCAGTGGAGTTTTTAAATAACTTTCTGGAAGGATAGCAGAGAAATGGATGGAACAGACAGACAAATATCTGTTTAACTAAAAGTTTTCAGTTTTTATTAACAAAAGTTAAAGTAAATGTTCTAATTCTCCATGCCTGCCCGCACTCACACAGGCTTCCCTCAGGGAACTCATTCACAGCAAACAGCCAAGTGACATTCAAATGTTCTTACATTCTTTAAGAGGTTCTTGTAATAGAGAGCTAATACAAATTGAGAGACTATAAGATAGTTATTGGGATATCAATAATATATACATTCAACAAAAGAACAAATTATATATTCTTGGCTATACATTTAACTCAAGTATTATATTCTTCTTTCTGTATTCAATAATGTAATTATATACATGCTTCTCATAGAATATTGGAATACAAAAAAAACTGAGAGTTCATCAATCCCAGTGGTTTGCACTAACCTTCTGAGAGTCCCTAAAGTTCAGGCAGAAAACCTTCTACTTTTACCTAAACACTGACACAGAGCATGCAATCATGGATGATTACATAAATATAAATAAAAATCTCTCTGTTATTCTGATTAACTACAATGATCTTAATGTTATGTGACCAGTTGTTTAACTAGTACCATTTGCAGTTAGTTCTCAAAATTGTAAAAGTAAAACAAAATACTGAATAAGCTGAAACCACATTACCCCTAACTTCAATTTTTTATTTAAATAGCCTAATTCTCACTAAATGGCTCTACCACATTCAGTGTGTAACCCTGGTCAAGTTATTTAACTCCTCTATCTAATGAGCTAAAAAAAAAGTCAATAACAGTTACATACCTCATAGAACTGTGAGGGCAAGTTTATACAAATAAAGTACTTATAACAATGTCTGATAAGTACTCAATTTAAACTATTATTAAGGTTAATTAGCTGATAACTATTCAATAAACATTAATTAGTAAAAATAACAAAAAATTGTCTTAGAAATCAGGAAACGTGTATAAGTATTCTTGTACAAGTAAGCACACATATAGGATTAATAAAACAAATGGGACAACTAATCAGAAAGTTCAAGTGTTTTACATGTTTTAAATTTTGCATGAAAAATATTTAAAAAGAAAAAAGAGGATGACATAATCAGTCTCAACAGTCTGAATGACACCAGACAACTGATTTATATTGTTCCTCACTGACATTTTCTAGGACACCCTTTCCATATATATACATACAATCTTTGTAAATGTAGAATCGATTTTCAAATGTATTGAAGCCACCTTGTATCACAAAATAATTCTTTATGAGATGCTTAAATGAATCTATTAAGGTTTTTCTGAGGTGGTATCATTTAACCCAAGAAGGACCAAATTACATAATGATACATTACACAACATTACCAAAATTACTTTTTTAAATGTGTTATTTTAATTCCTCACTTATCATGTAAACCATTAGTTCTCAAACCTGGTCAAAAAAAATCAGAACCACGTGGAACATTTTAAAAAATACAAATTCCCAGAAGCCAGTCTAGATTTACTGAATCTCCAAGGGTAGGTATGGGGGTATCTTTATTTTTAAAGAACTGCTTAGGTGATTCTGACATTCAGCCAGGTTTGAAAACTAGTGTTCTAAACAATATCACCTTAGATGCCTTTCTCTTCTAGGATCTGGATAATTTCATATAAATTTCATTTTAAATTTAAAGTCATTATAGTTATTATACAATTATAAACACTGATATACAGGGAAAAAATTGAATGACTTATTCAGAGATATCCAATGGGTAAAAATAAATCTTGAATAAAGTTTTCTATTCCTAATTCCTAATCTAATTCATCATACTAAAACCACTTTCCTTTCCACTAAATGCAGCATAAAGTTGAACTGTTGTAAATACAGGTAGTTTAATACAAACATACAAATGCATTTCTGCAAGCAACACTATAAAACAAGTAAACTGGTATAGATGACAATTTAGAATAGAATTTGAGATACTGAAAACTGACTGTAATCTCAACATAAACAAAAACTGTGTAACAAACTTGTGTAAGACAGCCTCTTCTAAAAAATGGGAAAAATAAGGCTTACTACAAGTTAGGTGGATAGAAAGACAAATTCAATTCAGATGAAGTCATTCTGAGCTTCTAAAGCTCTGAGAAAGATTTCAATCTATATAATGGACTTAATGATTAGGAAAACAAACAAAAAAATCTAACAACAATAGATAAAGTACTTTCACTAGCATAATATAAAACTGAGATTTACAGAACACTTTACCCAGATTTCCCTTACCTAAAGTATCCACTTCTGTAACTGACTTTGTTTCTAGATGGAGATCAATATCCTTTGGAATGGTTAGTGGCTTACTTTCAATGTGACCATTATATTTCCTATAAAAATCAGACAAGTGACACAGAAAACAAGTTACCCTCACTGTTATTCAAGTGTTTGTATCAAACTAACTACAAATGAGGTTATAAATTTCACAGTGAAAAAGAAGAACTTCTAATATTTCATCAAAAAGGACGTAAGGCACTCAAAAGTAGTTTTTAAAAGGGGAACTACAAAATATGGATGTAAATTATTATGAGAATATACAGATTACCAATGAAAGAGTTACCTAAACTAGTGACAGAAGCAAAACCTTGATTGCTAGCTTAGCACTGCACCCCATTTTTTCTGCTCTCTCTTCTGTAGATTTAAAGACAGCCTTAACATCTCTTTCCTTAGGCACAAGAGTAAAAGGAAATGAAGACAAAATGCATTTCACTTTGAAATTATACACGTACACACACACATACATATAAACAGACCTGTAGGTATAAACAAGTCAGAGCTGAAAAAATATATTAAGATTTATGTGCATGAGAAATCCTGAAATGTGAAAGGCTAGCTCAGAGTTGCTTTTACTAAGAATCATGGATGGAGGAAAACAACAGAATTCTTCAGGTGCATGTGTATTATTTCCAAATTTAATTTTTAAACACAATCAAACATAAATCAAAAGCAATAAACTTTCAGTAACAATAATTATAATAACAAGAAACAATTTCGCATTTGTTCTTGTTTAAGTATAAACTGGGAAAACCTCAGTAAAAATTTTAATTCACGTCAATAAATCAAATAATAATTATTGCTACTAAAACAGAATAGTGTTGTTAGTGCATCTTTCTGTAAACGTAAAGCATTTTCAACATATAAAAATTATTGTAAAAATAACAAAATTATTGACAAGGCATATAATAAGAATTTAAATGTTTATAGAATAAATACTGTACTACATAACTAAGTTTTACAAATGTTGACTATGGTAGCTGTGAAAAGGCAAATGTGGAATAGTTAAAAAGAAACACAGAAACTAAAAACTGACCTGGATTAAAATCCTGACTCCTAATAGTTAAGTGAACTTGAACAACTCATTTAACTTCTTTGATCAACAGCTTCCTCATTAGTAAAACATAAATTAAATTACAGTGACTATTTAGGGTTACTGTGTGGATTAAATAAGACTGTGTAAAAGTGTTTTGAAAATTATAATATTAGGCAGAAATATTTTATTAAAAAACATAACCACTGGAATACAGAGAAGGAGGATTTGCACTTAATATTCCAATGAGCTTCACGGTATATTTGTAATGATAAGTGAAAAAGAAAATGGTAGCAAGATCAGAAAAGACAGTCTTTTCAAACTTCCAATTTCATGTCAAATAATCATTAATCTTCAAAGAATTTTTTTTAGCATCCATAAATCCATTAGCCCACATTAATAGAATTTTTATGATATACATGAGGAATTTGGTGACAATATGTTGTCACTGACATTTTATAATATATTATAATCACAGAATCAGAGCCTAAGAAGTCCTCCCCAGCTAAGGAAACTAAGGCCCATTTAGAGAGGCTAACTAACATGCACTTTCCTTGAAAATTCAATATAAATAAGGATACAAAATTTTAAAGCTGGAAGAATCTTTCACAGCTACTATGTTTGGTCCTTCTACTTCACAGATTAGGCTGCTGTGGTCTATTCAGTGAGGTTTATTAGCAGGCAGTTTTCTTCAGAAACTTTAAGTATAATATTCAAGAGCCTAATGGGACCTAAGAAGTTAATACTGTCCACCCCTTTTATTTAAAAAATGAGAAAACAGAGGTAAAAAGCAAATGAATTTGCCCAGTATCTGAGTGGTAGCAAAATCTGGAAAAGAACCCAGACCAACTGGTATCTTTAAATGAGTTGTAAAGACATGGGTTACAGGTCTCCCCTATTCAATCCCCCACTAACAATTCTTAAGTAAAATAGTCACTTTTGTGCTTATATATTAGATTAATACACATTGGGTGCTCTTAAAGGGTGATTCAATATTATTTTAGATCATGGATTTTGATCTCAGATTTACCAACTGTTTATAGCATAATCTGTAAATGTTCCTTTAATCAAAGTAGCAAAATATATTTACATAAATTCTATTAAATATTTGACACCTTACAAGCTTGACAGTATAACTTACCTATCTTTTCTGCTTTTCCCTTTTTGCTGCTTTCCTGCAAGAATTCTTAATTCTTCTTCTGTAGGATGTTGATACCATCGCAAACTAAGAAAAAAGTAATTCTTTTAAATAAAGAATTAAGATCACCAGAATTATTCACTTATTCTACAAATATTCGAGTTTCCTAATTGTGAAGACACTGCAGGGAAATATCAGGTGAAAAACTCTAATCTGAAACAGATACTACTGCTTAAGTCTTAAAAGGTTTAGATTCAAATCCAGCAACCACTTACCAGCACTTACTAGATGCCAGACCCTGCAATGTTGTTTGTAGGTATTTTTCTTACAACTGACAGTGTATTAACATATATTAAGATCAAATTGGCTTACTTTAACAAACCCTGCAGGCAAGCTGACAGAAGCACATTAGAATTCTCCACCCATTACACAGAAGGAATTGTTACTTGTCTTAAAAAGAGAGTCCTTTGAATGCCCTCAAAACTACAAAGTAGTCTTTGCTTTCCTTTTCTTTCTTTCCTCCCTTTAATTTAGTTGGAGAATTCGCGAACTTTATGTGTATAAGGATTCAAGTGAATTGCTGTATTTACAAAACCCTTTACTCTTGGCTATAGCTAATCCTCTTCAGTTAGGGCTCCAAAAACAACTGACTGTATTTATTACCCCCACCAGCCAGTCAAAACAGCCAAACAAGTTATTGTTATTCCTTCCCAAGCCCCCACCTGGTCATTCTCAATTTCCTGTCTCACGTGAACTTTCTGCCGGCCACCTAAATTTGATATTTGGGTTTTACCTTCAATATGCTCTTTCCACATATTATCATTAATTTGGTTCTTTAACTCTTAAAATTCTAAACTTGCCTACTTCCCTGAAAGGACCTTAGTTCAGCGCATCTTCCTCTCTAGCTCTGACTATGGCAAACCTCCCCTTCCTTTCCCCTGGACTAAAGGCATTCTGATCCCACCTTTATTTATTTTTTCGTAATGCAAATCCTATCAAGGTATATATGCCTGCGTAAATCCTTTCCAAGACTCCTCACAGAGTAAAGCAGTGAGTAAGGCAGTTAGGCAAGGACTCTGACCAAGGTCCTGCTGTTATTAAAAAGAAACAAGACACCTAGTATTGATAGATCTTTCAAGTTTTCAACCACAAAAATCTAGATTTTTAAAGTGAAATACCCCAATTTTTAAAAAGTGCTACCGCTGATTTGCTGTTTTAAAAATACTGCTGAACTGGCAATTTGAGTAATAACTGGATATTTAATGATGTAAAGAAATTATTGTTAAAAATTTTTTGTTGTAATAATGGGATTATAGTAATTTTTAAAAAGCTCATATATTTTAGAGATATACACTGAAATATCTACAAATGAAATAATAATAATATTTGCTACAAAATAATGTTGGGGGGAAGCAGAGATGAAGGGGAGCATAGATGAAACAACCTGGCTACCAGCTATTGTGATGAATACACAGGAGCTTATTATATTTGTTATATATTCATGATATTATTCTGTCTATATTCGTTGTATACGTTTAAATGTTTGCATTAAAGCTAAAACACACATTACAAGGCCAAATATAGAGTTTGTGACCTCCTATTTTCACAGCCTTTTACAATCTGACTACTGTCTGCTTCACCAGACTCACCTTCAAGAATTCTCCTTTTGTACATGACATTCTACCTAGACTAAATGACCTTTATTCCACAAATTCTTTCATCCCTTGGCATTTCTGCATATATTCTTCTCTCTGCTTGTGAACACCTATGCTACTACTGGCAAACTCCTAATTTACCTTTGATGGTTTATAAGGCAGTCTCTCTGTGGTATAATAAAGAATATACCTGGTCATTGTCCCCATTTCTTGGCACAGTTTAAAAAGCCCTTGAAATTTTCTGAGTGATAAACGAGTCTTTGTTATGCTAATGTGGGGACTCAGGGGGGACCTCTAGATAGCTTCTGGAAGGGAGGCAGGTCACCAGAAATACCAACCACATGATTAGAGTTGGAACTCTCATCCAGCTGACCTCCAAGAAGAGGAAGGGGGTTGAAGATTAAGTTCAATCACATGGCCATTGATTAAAAATCATGCCTATGTAATGAAACTCCATAAAATCTCTGGACACCGAAGCTCAGAGGAGCTTCCTAGCTGTTAAACACATTAAAGTGCCTGAAGGGTGACATGCCCTGATTCCACAGGGACAGGACATGAAAACTACTCCTTCCTAAATGCCATCCGATGTGTAATCTTTAAAATAAAACTGTAATCACTGCACTTTCCTGAGTTCTAGTTGTTATACAGAATTATTGAACCTGAGGGGGTCATGGGAACACCCTAATTGGTAGCCAGTAGCTGGTTGTCAGAGTATGGCCCAGGGATCCAAAGAACTTGCAGCTGGCATCTGAAGCCTGGGCATTCTTATGGAGGACTTTGCCTTTAACCTGTGGGATCTGTGCTAACTCCAGATAGTTAGTGTCAAAATTGATTTGCAATTGGTATCAGACCGGTTAGGTTAAAATGGAATATTCCCCTAGCTGACAGATTCTTGGAGTGAAGATTTTATGACTTACTTGTTTTTGTATACTTCAAAACTAGTACAGTGACTGGCATATAGTAAGTGCTCAAAAAGGATCAATGAATGAATTCAGTTTTCCTCTTAGTTTAAGGGTTTTAAAATAAAAAATATATATCCCAACCCAAAATTCCCTAAACTATACTTAACACGGGTAAGGAGGCACTTCCTGAAATTTCGATTGAAGTCCAGAATTTTAACTTACAGTCGATTCTTGTTATTCGCGGTAGTTATGTTCTATAAAGTCGCCGCGAACACTGAACCATTGTTCCTAGGGGAAATACAGGGTTAGGTTCCCACGAGCCTCTGGTCACAACATCTTCATCAATCAATCAATACACACCCTTGTTTTATGTGTGTTTCTGTTTAAAGTACCTTATTTAATATATACTGTTGAGTCACTAGTATTAAATTCATGGCCAACAGTAATAAAACTCATGCATGAGCAAAGCTTTTCTAATAACTGTAATCATAAGTATAGTATTTTCCTGATTTCTGTGAATATTTCTAGTGAATTCTCTCTATAAGGCACATCACAGCCTTCTTGTGCTTAGGAACACTAGATATCAAGCACTTCAGCACTACATGTGGGGGCCATTTTAAACAGCGAAGTCACCAACAAAAAGCAAAATGATGAAAAACATGGCACTAAATAGACCACAAAAAGGATACGTGTTTACAATATGAGAGGTACAACAAGAAGGCCTCAGCTAGGAACCTGGGCCTCAGCTGGGAACAGGCCACTCAAATTTTTTACCACTCTGTATATGTCTATAAATGACCTTGAAAGCACCACAAGTATGGGTTTTGGGGTTACAAATAAATTTTAGCAAGTAGGCAAATCACAAGTAGAGAATCTACAAATAATGAGGATTGACTGTATAACATTTAGGAGAACACATAAGCAATAACTCATTTATAAAGACTAAAATTAGTTGTTTATTTCTTTGAGAAATAATTATCAGTGAAAGACTCTTAGTACTATAGGAAAACTTAAGTTACATTTAGAGTCCTGTAATAATAAAATATTATAAGACCCTTACATTTTCTAGGACCCACTTTCTTTTAAAATATTCTCAAACTTGTTTAATCTTATTTTGTGAATCCATTTTTCTAAAATGAACTGCATTTATTATGTTCAGGTCATCTTCATTAGTAACAATTACTGTTCAAAGCTAGAATCTAAAAGTACTGAGTGATCTCAGGGACACTTCCAGTCTGTTACTCATCTATCTATCTATCTACCCATTCATCCATCCACCCATTGATCTATCAGACATTTATGGAGCCCACTACGGTCAAGTACTCTGCCAGGCAAGTACTCTGCCAGGTAACGGAGATATAATCACCCATAACAAAGCCAAAGTCCCTGATTTCTTGATGTTTATATTTCAGTTGGGGCAGAATTTAACCAATGTTTAAAAAGACAAACATCATATACTGGATACTACACAAAAGAATCAAATACTTAGTGAGAATGAGAGACAAGCCTTAAGGTATTAGGTTACAAAACCTCTCTGAGATGACATTTGCCCAGCAAACTAAAGAATAAGAATAGAGTGCGAGAGCATTCCAGGCAGAGAAGAGTATGTCCAAAAGTACAAAAGCATGAAACAACTCAGAACAATGCAGTAACCAAAAGGGCAAGGAGGCAGTAGCACCATGTACAAGGAGAAACACATGAGGGAGGCTGAAGAGATATAACAGGGAACAGGTCATGCAAAGCCTCTTGGGTCCATACGGAGTGTAGATTTTATGCTAAAATAATGGTTTCAAAGCAAGAGAAATAACTTGATTTACATTTTAAGATTTCTTTTACTGCTCTGTGAATTAGAACAAGGCAAGAATAGCACGGAAATATATTTCAGAATCAACAGTGCTTGTAAGGTAAGGAATGGAAAGAAAGCATGGAATGAAGGATAATATTTACACTTCTGATTTGAGGAAGATGGTGGCACATTTTCTGACATGGAGTAGAGCAGGAAGAAATCAAGAATTTAAACATGCTGAGTTTTTAAGTACCTATGAGACATGAAGTGAAAATATCAAGAGGGCTACTGTATATTAGAATCAAGAGCTCACAGATAACCTGGGGCTATTACATAATTGTGGTATTTAAATCCACAGGCATGAATAAGGTCACCTAAGGGGAAAATAAAACATGGTAGAAGGCTAAATAGTTAATAAGGAAGTGGGAAAATCGAGTTCATGACAAGTATGTAACAAATTCAGCGTTGATGGAAAACAGGGAAATAGGCCCAAAACTAAGGAATAGATATGGGAGGGGCTTTGTTTTTTAAGAAGGAAGGGAGGCAGGGTTGCGACTCTTATTTGTTGTTGCTATTATTTTTAATGGGAGACCTTAAAAAAAAAAAAAGTGTGCTAACAGGAATAATCCAACGGAAAGGAAGCAATTAATGGCAAAGAAGAGAGGAAAGGGCCAAAGAAAAAAAGTCAGGGTGAAGGTTAGAGGGAATGGGATATAGATCACAAATGCTGGAGTTAGGTCTTGATAGCAGGATACCTCCTCCATAGGCCAAAATTAAAATATATAAACATTAAAAAAAAAACAAAGAGAGGCTGCACGTGTAACTAGGGTTGTGGGTGTGATGGCATGAAGATGAGAGCGACAGGCTCCAGTTTCAAGAGCTTAGAGTGAGGCTGAGGCAGGCATGTATAAATGAAGAGAGGATTTGGGTTGAAAAAGCTGTCTGAGAAGTGGAACACACAAAGACTGCCAGGTAGCATGTAGTAGCCATCTAAGGACATGGATTCAAAGTAAAACCTAAAGGTACAGTTGCACAATTTTCTTCAACAGTCAATGCTTCATACACAGTTTGATTTCATATCATATGATTCCCATCTACTATACTTTAAGTTCTGGTCTCAATTTTTGGTCTTTTCCTTGCAAAATGACTTGCAATCTGCTTGCCCCTGATGCACTAGGCCTTTCAAATATGGGCTTAGAAGACAGATATAAAAGTTTATCAGTCTTAGATTCGATGTTAAATAACGGTTACAAAACCACAATTAGAGAAAAATGCTTTATGTTAAGCAAAAGAAGCATGATGTAAAATTACACATGAAATAATCACATCCATGAGGGAAAAATATGAATAGAAAAAATTAGACGGAAATACAACAAAATTTACACAGAGATTGTCTTTAGCTGAGAGGAATATAGTTTGCTACCTCTTATTTTTCCTTTTTATCAATTTACCATCTTTTTCTACATCATAGGCATGTATTGTGTTAGTAATAGAAAAAAATTTAAAAACAGTAAGTATTAATAGAATCTCACTACAAAACTGAACCTCTTACATTTAAGTTAAATTGTGTTTTATGACATTTGCTTTGGCTATTTTCACTTATATTCAGACTGTCAACAGTGTCTCAGATAACAAAGCCAACTTGGTGTTATACTCCACTAAATCACTGAAATAATTTTTCAATAATTTTCTTGCATAAACCTCTTACATAAAGTAATATCAGGCTACAACCTTTCTTACTAAGGCAGTTCAAGAGCACTGAAAAAACATATACCAGAAAATACAGAATGTACTGACCTAGATTCTTTAAAAAAAATTTAAGCAGCGATGTCATTTCAAGCAAACTACTTAAAAATTTTTCAGAAGTAAAAATTTCAGAAATTTAAAATGAAAATCTGAACATGAACAAATATGGAAAAGCTTAGTATTGAGAGAAAGCTAAAAAAAAGTTAACACATAAATAATCATACAAAACTCTTTCACAACATAGGCCACAACATAGTTTTAGTCTCCATTCTAAATCTCTAAATAATAATTTAGAAGTGAGAAAAAAAAAAACTAAGGGAAAACAAACACCACCTAAAACCTAGAAAACCTTTCAGTACAAGTAACTAAAATATCATTTATTATACATATACATTCTCTTGTTATTTATTGGAAACTTTACTAGAATATCATGACATTCTGGAGCTGGAAGTTAAGACAGCTAAGGGAGGAAAGCAAGGACTCAGGCATTCCTTAAGGGCAGTAGCTTAAGGTTTAAACCTTTCCCTTAGGTCATAGGTCCCACCTACTGTGCATTTGAATAGTAGGTTTCTCTCACCAAAGGGAATTTGCAAATTCTTGGATCAGGCAACAGGCAAAAAGAGTTAAGAGCAATTGAATAGGGTGTTTTCACACCTTCTTTACCCAATATAGGATGAGACAAAATCAGAATAAATCCAACCGTAATATATTTTGAGTCAGGGACATATGAAGGGAAGTAGCTGACCAACGTGAGAGCCTAGGGGAATAAAGGGGTAGAGAAAAATGCATAAGGTTTGAGCTGAACAATCAGGAAAATGGAAAGCAGGTTCAGCAAGGAAGCTATAAGGGAGAAAAAGCAAAATCCTACTCCTCATGCAAAACCCACTATTCGAATGTAACCTATCACTTACCTCTCCATGAAAAGAGGGGCCAAGCAAACTTCAAAACAAAAACGAACTTTAATTACATTAGAAAGTAGAGAATACTCTGGCTACAAATCAGTGGTATGCTGGACATGATAAAGAACTAACGTCTTTAGGCAATCTGAGCAATGGTTAGAACGAATGTTCCTTGCGTTAGGGAAAGCAATTCACAGTAAAGGTAAAGAGAAACCAACTTTCCACAATTTTTCTTTCCTTTGGGGAGGAAGGAGGGAGTAGAGCAACCTAAGGGCACTAGACTCTTCGCACCTGAGTTTTTCAAGGTCAGTAATACTTGCTCACAGGTTATGGCAAGAAAAATTTTGCTACTTAAATTCTCGTTAAAGCAGGAATGCCTCAACTGTCTGATAGTTATATAAAAAGGCATGTAAAACAAGGAGAACTAATAACATTTTCTAAAAGAAAAACATTTGTCTATTAAAAAACTGGAAGAATGCAATACAAAATAATTATAATTTAGTAATGTGGAATAAATTTAATCTCAAATGGTGAGGAGAGGTATAATTTTAAAAGATGATATTTCTTAAACTCTTCTTCACACTTAGCATGATTTTGGTAATCAGAAAAATGCTGATGTGCCTTTTAACTTAGAATAAATGGTGACTGTAATCCTAGAGAAGCCAGAAGAATAAGTAAAGAGTAAGTAAGTAAAGAGAAACCATATACTCCTTATAACCTGAGGATATCTTCTAGAAGGCTAAGCACAGCTAGGGAAAAAAGGTAGAAAAAAGAAAACCTTCAATAAATTACTCTATAAACTGCCAGCAGAAGTCACAGTGGTTGTAGAAAAGTTCAACTCCACCAAATTCAAACCTTGGTTCAAGTATGTCTGTTCCAGGACAAGGGTCTGGAATTTGATGAGCAGCCATAAATCAAATAATTACTAGACTATGAATCAGACTTCCAGGGTAAAAGGCCTGGATCTGTTTCATTTTTCAGTACGTAAACAGGAGTAAAGCTAAAATTTTCTCATCTGTAAAAATGGAGACATGGGCTTCCCTGGTGGCACAGTGGTTGAGAGTCCACCTGCCGATGCAGGGGACACGGGTTTGTTTCCCGGTCCAGGAAGATCCCACATGCCGTGGAGCGGCTGGGCCCGTGAGCCATGGCCGCTGAGCCTGCGCGTCTGGAGCCTGTGCTCTGCAACGGGAGAGGCCACAACAGTGAGAGGCCCGCATACCGCAAAAAAAAAAAAAAAAAAAAGTGGAGACAATATCACCTACAGCAAAGAAGGACTAGGCACTTACCAATCCTGCTTTTACTTCCTAGGTACAATGAAAAGTGTATTTCCCAACCTGTTGTGCACTTTGGCCTGAACCAGTCATAGGGCTCCAGACTATGTAATGTGGGCAAAAATGATATATCTACTTCTAAGCTTGGCCCCTAGAATCTCCTGAAAAATCCATAGCCCACTCTCTCTCTACTTGCCAACCAGCACAGCATCTAACAGGACTCCAAGCAGCAGAAGGAACAGAGGAGCCACAAGACAGAAGAAGCCTAGAATCCCTAAGTAACCACCTGAAGGATAGCTGAATCCTTGAATCATCATTTTGTGAAGGATCTACACAGAGAGCTGCCTGACTGACCCCTCTCAGGTACCCCCATTTGACCCTGAATCCTGTCTGAGGAACTGAGTGAGAAACTATTATTAAGTTCAGACACCAAGATTTCTGAGGTCATAACATATCCCAATACACCTCCTTCTTCCAAGTTCAGAGTGTAGAGATCCAAATGAGATAACAGAAATAAAAATTTTATCAGTACAAAGTTCTATAACACTGTAAAGGTAATATTAATGGAATTAAACCAGGCTAAAGACTATGCATTATTTTTTTGAAAACTAGATATCTACAATACTAATTACAATATATAAATGTTATTTAACAAGAGCTAGAAAACTAGTCAATTTTTAACATGAAAAATCAGCAGGTTAATTTATAAGCAAAAACTGCTAATTCCTTCAAGGTACTGACTTCTTCAGGAAATTGGCAGGCTTACTCATTAAGTCAACATAAGTCAAACAGGTGCCACTTCACACCTTCCATTCTAAAAGAGACAGAGGTTGATGAGAGATATGGACAGAAACTAATTTACATGATAAAAAGGGAAGCCATAACTTTTAAGGAAAATATGAATACTTACAATTTGAAGATATACTGGTGGAATAAATATTAAGTCGACAGATACCGAAACTAAAAAGAAGTTTCTTCTGTCATACCCATGATTAACCTATCGTGGTATCTACACATCTATTCACTTGAATAGTTCTATTAAATAGCTATTCAATATAGTCACTCCCAAACCATCCTACACTATTCATAATTTTAAAAGTCCTCATAAGCCTCTCCCTTTAAATTTCTTCAAGTATTTTAGAGCCGATAATCTCAGAAGGCCCTCAGTTCTTTCTCCTTCAACTCAGCCACATCATATGGTTTAAAATGCAAACTGTCGTTTCTGATCAATAATATTTTTACATAAGAAATTTAGCAGAGATTTTAGATTTTCTTAGTATTAAAACAGTATCATTTCATCACAAAAGGTTGGCAAAACAATAATTATCCCAAAATGATAAAATCAATCTTGTTATTCAGCAGAGTTAGGCAACAACATTGAGCAATATAGCTTCATGACCTAAAAATTTCAAAATTAATATTAAAGAAAAATAGATGATCTTAAGAACACAGAGCAAAACAAACAAAAACAGAAAGGAAATGAAACTAACTACAGCAGAAGAGTAACTATTACTAGAAAATCCTGATTGGTATCCTTGGAACCGGATTTGGAATTAGAGACAGCATTAATTACCACTAAAGTTAATCTATTTATAAAAGCAAATCAAGATCACGAAAAACATCAACTTCACGTTTATTTTTGAAGGTTGAGCGCCTCTTCAAATTAGCAATATATATACTTATGACACATACTTGTCAAATGAGTAAAGATTTTAAATATATTGTTCCAATATTAACAAAGAGAATCAGTTTTCAAGCTCTGAAGTTTTAGTTTTATAGAAACAAATGCGATGCAGATTATGTGAGAAAGTAGAAGTTGCCTATAGACTAAAAAGGCACATGACTGCAAAGATCTTTAAAGCCGAAAGAGACCTGGAAGTCTCCCTGGAGACTCATCATAAACAAAATCTAGAAATGTGCAATTCTTAGTAGAAAACAAGCTACCTTAATATGTATTTTACTTAGTTTATTAATTCAGATTCCTTTTATTTAGAATTAATGGTATTTGCCCAGCAGATGTTCACCCTTTCATGATCTACGAAAAAGGTTTTTTTTTTTTGTTTTTTTTTTTTGCGGTACGCGGGCCTCTCACTGTTGTGGCCTCTCCCGCTGCGGAGCACAGGCTCCGAACGTGCAGGCTCAGCGGCCATGGCTCACGGGTCCAGCCGCTCCACGGCATGTGGGATCCTCCCGGACGGGGGCACGAACCCGTGTCCCCTGCATCGGCAGGCGGACTCTCAACCACTGCGCCACCAGGGAAGCCCCGAAAAAGGGTTTTTGCTAAGCAAAAAAAAGGAAGCAAGATTGCACAGGGCATAAACGCACATAGTTAAAAACTAGTCACAGATGATTTACTTTTTTCACTTATAAATAGCTTTGATGAAGCTTTTATTTAACTTTACTAAAACTTTAGTCATTATTTACTTTGCTAATAAAATACACATTTTTAAACTGCTGTTCTCTCACACATTCCACACACGTGTGTGCCTATAAGTATTCAAAAAAACTTTTTAAGCGGTCTAAATAATATTTTCCTATTTAAACACTGATATGGAAAAAGTATAAAGCATTAGAGAAGAAGAATATACTTGAAACTAGAAAACAAATTTAAGCTTTATGGATAGAATTGCTTATTATTGGTCTTGCAATATATGAAATCATTACGAGGATTATAGCTATCCATTGCTTTCTAACTTCAAACGGTCTAATAAACAAAAGAAAACTGATATACAAATCAATAATAGAATTTGGTTATTTATTAGAGACAATTAATTGGAGTAAAACTATAGTCATGGTACCAAATCTATAATTTACCTTTCAGAATTATACAAGATTGTGGCATGTATTTCTGTATGCAGAGTTTTACTGCTTTTGCCTCACTACACCTCCTATATTTAACTTCTTTACTTTTGATTTTATTCTTTTATTGTACAAATTTCAGCAAGGTAACTTACCTCCTCTGCAGAAGGAGGGGACAGTAGTAAGCTTAAAGTGCAGTAAACAAAATTAAAATCCTACAAAACAACTTCATCGCCTCCTTACTAAATTAAAGTTTAAAATTATTTTCAGTAAAAAAAGGGCCCCTAATTCTCATAATAAACTCTCAAGTAAGTCACCAATAATAGGATATGTGCTTTGAATCACTTTTTCCAACAATGGTAAAAATATTTAAGCACTTCGATTTATAGTCTCTTCCTCTTGTTGACCAACTTTTATTAAAGGTAACTAGAAAAGTCATGTGATAGTTCCAGTGGCCATGGACAGAAAGGGATAGAGAAGGAAGGGACTAAATTCTTGACCATGACCCAATTACCTTTGCACTAAACAGATAAACTACTAATATCTCAAGTAAGAGAAATAAGGAAGCTAGATTTTCCTCATTATTTTCTTTTTTCATGTTTTTAGAAAACTGGAATTAGCACTTAACTTCTAGGAAGTTAATCAGCCTGGTAAACTAAACAAAGATTTGAAAGTGCCAGTCAGAATCAGCCTATCCTTGCCTTACCTGCCATTACAGAGTAGCCATCGAGCAAGAGAATAGTGAGGTATAATCTTCTGCATGACACTGGCCATCACCATGGTAACAACCAGCTGTATACCTATCACACCCTGTGTAAAGAAACAAACAAACAAGTTTAACAATGAACGAATTTAGATTTGAGGACATTGCTGAAAAGCTTTCTATACATTTTGAAAATTATACTTTAAGAAAGATGGATTTACTACCAAAATACATATTATTCTGCCATTTAGGTATTCAAGACCACATATGTTTAAATTTAAAATACATGATCCCCTCTCATAATCCTCTACAAGTTAAAGTAGCATACACATTCAAAATCTATTCCCAAGAAACGTTCTCCATTACTAAAGTGTACCAAAATGAAGTGAAAAATGGTGATTTTGTTTTTTTCATCCTTCTCCAAAGTTACTCTATTCAACACACTTAAAGCACTACCTTGGCTAGGTCTAAAAGCAGTATGCATTTTTTTAAATTCTAGGGTGGTAGTGAATGACTAAAGAGCATTAACTATAGTAAGTGTGATGGAAGAACTGGCCTGAAAGTCACTAGAAAAAAAATTTTAATTAATACTGTCATCACCAACTTCCAGTGGGTGGGCCTTCAACAAGGTCCAAAAATGCCCGTAGTTTGCTCTCATCAATCCCTCTCTTGTTCTCCGTAATACCTAATTCAAACCTTCTCCCATCTCCTCACACCTCCAACTTCCCTCAAACTTTTTTTAAAAATTCTTTTTATTGAAGTATAGTTGATTTACAATCACAGCAAAGTGATTCAGTTATACATACATACATATATACACACACATATATTCTTTTTCATATTCTTTTCCATTATAGGTTATTTCAAGATATTGAATATAGTTCCCTGTGCTATACAATAGGACCTTGTTATTTAGCTATTTTATATATAGTAACTTGTATCTGCTAATCCCTAACTCCTAATTTATCCCCCCCACCAAACTTCTAACTCTCTACTCAGTAGAGAACATCTTCCAGTTCACAGAGAGAAAAACAACAGCATCAAATGAGAACTCTCACTTGCCATGGACAAGCTCACAATCACTTGCATCTGCACCCTTCTTCCACACCCTCTAGACATAACAGAGCATCTTCAGTATAAAGCAAATCCCTCTATCTATGCTTCAGAGCAAATCCTCTCATTGATTTTCAGGAAACTTAATCAATGAATAGCTTCCCTCCTGTATCTTCCTTAATCTCTTCTCTATTTAAATCCTTCCTATCAGCATTTTAACACCTTTCACCTTTCTAAAAAATACCAATAATTTTCTCTTATTCTACAGCCCTCCCCTTCTTCAAATACGTAGCCACTTTGCAAAAGACTTGTTTTCACTGTTTCTATGTTCTCATATGCCCACACAGTTCCCATCTGACTTCTGCTTCGGCCCATTCCATTAAAACACCTACAATCACAATCACTTCACCTTGCCAAATTATCCTTCCTTATCTTAAATCTCAGCATAATCCCAACAAGGTCTACCAAATCCCTTGCTTTACTCCCACCTAGATGACCATTTCTTTATACTCCTCTTTGTTGGCTCTTCCTCTATCTAAGCAGTCCAAAAATAAAGTTGAATTCCTTCCTCAATACCAAACAAGTGCATTTTAAAAAATGTTAAAATGTTTTTTAAAAAGTAGTATAGTTTATCTGGTTTAAGAGCATGGACTCTGGACCCAAACTGCCTGGGACAGAATCTGCCATCTACTGGCTGCATGCCTTCTGGACAGGTTATTCAAACATTCTGTACCTCTATTTCCTCTTCTATAAAATGAAGCTAATAATTCAACCTACCTACTAATCAAGCTGTGGTTAGTAATTGTGCCTGTTACAGAGTAAGCAGTCAATATGAATTAGTACTATTGTCATTATTACCACTACTATTATGGGATAATTTTTTTTAATTTCAAAAATACAAGAGACTTTGCAAAAAATAACCAATGTTACTTCTATAAAAAATAAATTTAAAAAACAAAATAAATGGAATCATACCATAAAAAATGACATGTCTCCTAAGTGATAAAAGAACACAAAAAAATTTTGCAAACATCAGGTTTCATCAACTGTTCAATAGGTTGTACACCACTGTAACAAATGCACTATCATGATGTGGGATGTTGATAGTGGGGGAGGTTGCGCACATGCCAGGACAGGGGATACGGAACCCTCTATACCTTCTGATCAGTTCTGCTACAAACCTAAAACTGCTCCAACAATATGAGATTTTAAGAAAAATCAAATCAAATTTATTCACAGAGAAACAATATAAATAATGTCAAAAGACTAACTGGGAAAAGCTATGTAAATCATATCACAAAGGGATAATCCACTTGTTAGATATTATATAGAGTTCTTATAAATCAATTAGTAAAAGAACAAATGCCTAATTTAAAAAGAGAACAAAAATGTACTTACTGTTCTTTAAAAAAGTAAAATGGCTCTTAAACAGGACTGTTTTTAAAATGCCTTTGAAACCTGCCTCAACTCTGGTTTCACTGTGGATATTTTAATGCCTTAAATTCTATCAATTGGGTTAAGATTCAGACCACTTTTACATTCACCTAACATCAAAGGTTACATTTTTACCTTTTTCTTTCACATTTCCTATCACTTGAATTTACTATCCTATTTTCTATGTAGATTGTGATAGAAGTTCTGCAATCTCCATACAATGAATGCCGCTACAAAGAACTCTTTCAGGCAGAACAAGGCCAAGAAATACATTAGCAAGTAGGTCAGAAGGTTAGTCTATTTGAGATTATAGACTTAAAAGCAAAAGATAATTTTTTAGCCAGGGAAAGTTTTGTGGACAAAGTGAACCTCAATCTAGCCTTGAAAGAAATGTGATAGTATCACAGTATCTTCAAGGTCATCTAGTACAATCTCTCATAAACATATATAACAATTTATTAAAGTGTAAACTCCTTAATAGCAGAAATCATATCTTAGTCACACCTAATAAATGTTACAGGTATTAAATGGCATTTCAGAAAGACTGATCTGGAAGATATATATATATGATGGACTGTGATGAACTGGGAAAAAGAGGCATCTTGCCAAACTCTCTCCTCTTACTCCAAATCACTAAGCATAAACTGCTGATAAACCCACTACTGAAGAATGTAAACCATGTGAAGGCAAAAACAAACAAAAATCAGCAAATTGGACTGACTAGAATTAAGAATAGCAACTAGGCTTCTGCAATGATCCAGACCAGAAATGATGACGCTTTAAATTACTGTGGTTATCTCTGGTACTCAGAAGAAAAATGCATTCTAAGGATATTGTTGAAGAATTCAGAGACTGATGGTATATTGAGGCAAAGGAGGAACTAAAGAGATCAACCCCAAGAAAGGCAAACTCATTCTCAATGTTGTAGTTAATGTTTGACTAAAAAACATTCAATGGAAAAGTGTAACTTCACTCCATTCATTTACCTTACTATGCCATTTCCATCTTTTTAAATGAAAATACTTTCTCAAAACCTCATCTATATACTGGGTTAAATATATTGTATAATAGAAGTTTTCTTCCAACTTTCTAATAGAAGTCAATAAATCTTTCTGAGAATGAATCAGCTGTTAGGTGACCATATATGTGGTACTGAAAGAAAATATGTTGCTTTTTTCCCAATACAAGAATCTACCTAATTTTTTGGAGAAGTAATTTTTAAATTATATGGAATATATGTCCCCAAAGTTATTCCTTTTCATACATATTTAGAAAAGAGTCCTTGGAATATATCTTCAAAATCGCAACCATTTTATAGAATTATATGTTATCAATTTAATATATTATTAATACTAAACTTAGATCAACTTTTGAGACATTACTATACAATTGACAATTACAGTGTTCATGCCAGGGATTAACATATTAAAAACTCAATTCATTAACTAAGAGACACAATCATTTGAAATTTAAAAACAAGGCATTTAAATAACCTGCCCTCACTGACCAATTTAAATGTCTATGTATGTCTAAGTTTATACAAAACAGAATTTTTGAAATGTTTAAAAACCAAATTTCCTGAATATTTTTCATTATTTTTAATTAAAAGATAATGCTTAGGGGCTTCCCTGGTGGGGCAGTGGTTGAGTGTCCGCCTGCCGATGCAGGGGACACAGGTTCGTGCCCCGGTCCAGGAAGATCCCACATGCCGCGGAGCGGCTGGGCCCGTGAGCCATGGCTGCTGAGCCTGCGTCCGGAGCCTGTGCTCCGCAACGGGAGAGGCCACAACAGTGAGAGGCCCGCGTACGGCAACAACAACAACAAAAAAAAAGATAATGCTTAAGTAAATTTAAGCATAAACAAACATAAATTTCATAACAAAAAACTATTAAACTGGGTAGATATGCGCTGAAACGATAAAGTCCATCATGGCTGAACTCTCAAACACACAACCATATGGGTCATTGACCCAAGTGGCCTTAATGGTTTTATTAGGGCCTCAAAACAATAACTTGACCAAAGAGATGGTTTCTGTCTGGATTCATTGCCCCTAGGCCCCAATTCTCTTGATAACTGGAACTGGGGAAAGTCAATTATGAAATAGCTCATAAGCACCCAAGAAGGGCGAAACACTGGGGCAACTTAGGTTTCAACCTTTCCACATCTATTAACCTGAGGCCATGAAGAGCAAGAAAAAGTTATTTGCCTTTAGTCTACAGAAGAATGATTTCAATTTTTGTTAGTAATCGTTTCTGGGTAGGTTAAAAAAATTCTTACCAAGGAAAATTAAACAATTCTCCAAGAAATAAAATATATCAAACAGCAGTATTTTACCTTGCTTGACAATAAAACTCCCCAAACCTAAAAACAAACATCTTGCAATTTTTTTTAAGATTTTTTTTTGATGTGGACCATTTTTAAAGTCTTTATTGAATTTGTTACAATATTGCTTCTGTTTTATGTTTTGGTTTTTTGGCCGCAAGACATGTGGGATCTTAGCTCCCCGACCAGGGATCAAACACAGAAGTCCCAGCAATTTTAAAATTCAAACTTGGAACAATATTATGTCAACCTCAGCGGAGTTGACATTTTATTTTGTTTCATTAAACTAGCTCTGCTGCTGACAACAGACTGAAACAAAGTATACATTGTTTAGCATCAGAAGGCAAATCAGCATACATACTTGGGACTCACACCACCCAAAGGGTTTTAATTATCACCCCCCTTGAATAAGTAAGAAGGGAAAAAAAAGAAAGAGGCTGTTACCCAATGACGTTGCTATTTTCGGTTTCTTAACTTTTTACATATTTTAGTGATAGCTAGACATGTTGAAACAGACTTCTTAGAGATGCTCAAATGATTTATACTACAAAGAAGGGGTGAACTTTGTTATTTCAATCTAGATTCACATAAAACCTAGAATTCACACACTGAGCAGTTAAGCAAACCATCTCTGTACAATTTACAAATGAAGAAGTCAGGGTCCAAACAGCGAAGACCACAGAACTACTCAGTCACAGACTTATCCAGAACCCAGACCCCTAATTTCCAACCGAATGCACTAAGTTATTTCAGTGCATTCAATGAACATTTATCAAGTAACACACTTCAGGCACTGAACCACCTGCACACAATAGGGAGAAACAGCACAGTCCCTGACATCAATGAGCAACCAGTCCACTAACAGAGTAAATGGACCCTTACAATACAAAGTTATGAGACAACAGGCAGAAGATTCTATGAGAACACAGCAAGAGAGAAGAGAGAGAGAGAGTACTGAGGGCAAAAAGCTGTGAAAGGGGATTGTGGAAAGTAAAGCATGAGTCAAGACTCGGTGGAATCAGCTTGATAAACTATCAGTGATATCTGCTTCCCATAGGATGACAGTAGTCCAAAACCAGATACTAAAGCACAAAACTTACAGGTTTAGAATTTAGCCTGGAAACAATAAGGAAACCCATGAAAAGTAATATGACCAGATCAGTATTTAAGAAAAGTTGCTCTGGATACCATGTAAAGACTGGATGAGGGATAACCCAGCAGCACTAAGACAACTGCCCAGGTATGAAAGGAGGAACTGCACTAAAGGTAGCAGCAGTACTGCAGGAAGGAGAGGTGCAGCCTCTCTTACGTTGGTGATAAGAACTATATAGAATCACTATATATTATAGTGACAAATGAGTTAGGGTCTTGGCCAAACAATGTTAAAAATCTATAAATTCAAACTATGTCACTACAGAAATTATTTATTTATATCTATAAATGAGAAAAGCAAACAAAAATTTAATTAACAAATATAGGCTGTCTGCCTAACATACATCCAATATCTTACTGGCTATTATTAGAAACTTGGCAAAGGACTTCTGTGTTTCACTGACTATTATAACCCAAATACTCAGAGCAATGACATTTAGAATAATTCAACGTACATAGTAGGGTTGAAAGAATGAATGACACTACTACAAAACAATCTGTCTTAACAGAACTTAAAATCCAAGATTATCATATTAGGTAACAACAAATATTATTAAGACAATGTTGGAGCACAAAACTGCATAGTACTATGAACAACAGTTACAAAAATTCAAAAAATTGAATACAAAAGTTTCATAGAGTGGATGAGTAAACTGAAATCAAGGAAGGGACTTCCAGGCTAAATGACAAATGTGAACAGAGTAACCATGGGACAGCAAAAAGCTTACCTCAACCAAAGCAGACTTTAATATATGACAAAGAATCGTGAGAAATCAGATGAAGACAGAATTTCAGATTGTTAAGAGTCTTTAAAACCAAGAGGAGGCATCGAGCTGAGGCGTCTATAAAGATCACCTTGGAAGGCTTTTTAAACAGTCAGGGGTAGGAGAATAAAATAATGCAAGTAACATATAATGAAAATTAGACACAGCAATATATTGAGCAATTAAAGAGAAAACCTAAGACTAAGGTAGAAACAGTTGAAACTAGGAAGGAAAGAACAAAACTAAAACTTGGTCAGTAGAAAACCAATCAGACTTTTGAGTGCGACTGACCACGAAGGAAAACAACTATAGAATAAAACAGGAATGTCTCAAAGGTTATTTCAGGATGTTTTAGTTTCAGTGACTGGCAGAATCCTAAAGCCACTGACAGAAAAGTTGTAGGCTGAAGGGAACTCAAGGAAGTGGACTAACAACCCTACCACAGGCCTCCCACCTTGGCTGTATCCTCAGCCATTCAGAACACACACAGAACATGTTTCTCTGGTACAACCAATTCTACATCAGGCAGACTGGCAATAATCAGATTTGTAAGAGTTCTAACAACTAATATACAGTGAAACATAAGCTATCAAGTGAATCAGATGCTCAAGTTCACTAAGTGCTCCACTCCATTACTGTCTTAATGATACACTGGAAGTCAAATTATAAACAGGCTGCTTGGTACGTAGTGATTCAGAGCAAAAGGCATCATTGAGGGATATTTCATTCACGTAGCAATGAAGTCTGAAGAAATACACAAAACAGCCCTCTAGAGTATAAAATACTCCAACACTAAATAGTTCTGGATAAGTATGTCCAATTCTGGCTATTCAAACTGCTTTTCTAGACTTTCAAACGACAAAACTACTTTCCAATCCTATTTCTTTAGGCGAAAACCTATCTAAAATTTTCTCTATCTTTTGACATGCAAATACCATTGATTTGGCTACAATCTAGTCTACCTTAGGTCTTGCAAACAATCCACATCTAAGATCAAGGTGAGAGGACAACTTATTTCTTCCATCACGTGTTGATTTTATCAAACTCTTAAAATGTTAACCACCCCTCATGCCACCTACAAATAACATGTGATAAGTGGTATGGTAGAGGTCAGTGCCCAGTGTCATGGGAGCATTCCAAGAAAGGGAGTGATTAAGTCTACATTAGAGAACTGGGAAAGACTTGTCCACAGAGGTGACATCTAAACCAATGTCACAAGGTTAAAGTAGTATCCCAATGTCAGACAGGAAAAGAATACAAGTTTAGACAGGTACACCTATTTGTACCAAGAATGTAAATGGCATGAGCTGAAATAATGAGCAGTTCCACACAGCTAGATTTTGGTATGGGTTGCCCAAAATGGACTCTTCTGCAGGTACTCAGAAATAAGTCAAGGATCCTAAGCCTGGAAGTAAATAAACCAAATATATTTTGGAAGGATAACTCTGCCACTACAGTGGAAAAATCAAGTGGAGGGAGGGTAAAAGTAATTGGAAGCAAAGAGCTAGATTAGATATCTGCTGAAATAGTCCAACCAACACCATAAAAGCCTAAACTAAAACAGCTTCAAAAACAAGAGCAAAATTAAGAACATTTTTTAGAGGGAAAAAAAGGAATTAGGCATGAGGTTAATAATTATCTCTGCAAGAAAAGTATCAATAGGTAAAGATTAAACTTAAGTGATTACGTAAAGATAAAATGAGAATAATGGCCATAATTATTCCTTGGAAAAATTAAGCACTAAGAGGAAAATATGACAGTTACAAGAAAGGTTCACATATAAAAATATACATTTGTAAGGGGGAAAATATACATATTTAAGGCAAAAGGGAAGGAACCAATATAAGGGGGCTGCTAAATATTCTAAAAAGGAGTTAACTGTGGGTATTGCTTATGAATCAGAAATAGAGGAGACTGAAGGCCTAAGTTGAAAGTAAAACTTTATGAGACCTTGTTCTACTGAACAGAAGCACAAAAGGTATAGAGACGTATTAAATTGAAAAACTGAGGTCTTCAAAGGTTACATAACTTGGCTGGGGTGGGATAAGGAAAAACTAGGTCAAGACTTTTGATGCCCTGCTTTCCACTGGATATAGTCATTTTGGAAAACTCATTACATATCATTTCAAAGTCCTCAGATCATTCCCTAAAAACCATGATGGGGTGGAGAGTTGATCTGTAAACCAAAAGAGGGGAGGGGCAGCAAGTCGTGAGAATTTTGACATAAAAGTTAATGGAAGAATTGAATGAATAATTGCCAAGCAACTACAAGTCTGCATGACTCAGTAGCTCAGGTACAACATCAGAGAAATGAAAGATGTGGAGTTACAGGTTAAATCTGCAGGATAATTAAGTAGCTGGTCAAGAGAGCCAAAGAAATGACCAAAGTGGACAAAGTTTGAGAGATCTTGAAAAATAACCACATCCAGGTCAAGATCTTGGCAATATGACTGAGAGGATGTCCAGAAACTTAAGAAAGGTCTGATGAACTTATACATGTAGATGACTGACAAACCCAAGCTGCATTTTTAAAAACAATTACTTCCAGTAAGTTCTTTAATAGAATTGAGGGCTATCTAAATTTCACCCAGAAGAGAAATTCTTCCACATAATGCCAAAGCAGATAAAAGCATACAACAATCATGAATAGGCAGGGAGAATTCCTCCCCACAGACCATCCCTAGAATCCCACGGTTCATTATACAGGCTATCAATGGCCTTTATCTGGTTTTATATCATAGCTCCAGCCCTTACAGACACAGTAAACAGACCTGAAAATAAGGAGGCCTTTGCTAAACAAATGAAATGAAAATAAAAGGTTTTGGTAGGAAAGCAGTTAAAGAATATGAATAAAGTCTATTGATATTTAACAGACATATTGATTGAACCATATGAAATCAGATATTTGTTTTGACCTACAAAACAGCAATTTCATATGGTTCAAACTGTTACTACAAATAGAATTATATACACATAATATATAGAAGGTAAATTGACAGAAAGGGAATTGGAAAACACAATTACCAACAACTATGATTTGAACTCAAACGACATGGGTTTTCAAATTTAAATGTTTACAGAATTAGTCTGGTTTGCCAACATCGATGTTTTGCACCACAAAATTTAATTTCTTTAGAGTAAAAAGTACAAGCAGAAATTTTTATTGTTTCCGAATTCAGAATAAGAAATTTAACGTACTTTAAAACTAAGGTCCAAAACCACAAACCTTCAATAAAATGCCTTGGTTCCCCCTAAATCTCTTAATTAGACCTACAACTTAGTAGAATGCATGAATTTGACATAACTATATTCAGTAATAGCAGCTCCACATTTTCTGCTGAAGATGATGATAGAAAGCCGTTTTTCAGAATTTGATTAACCTCTGAAAAAAACTTTAGATATTTTTCTTATGATATAAATTGATAAGGCAAAGTGGGAGACCAACAAGAAATAGAGTGCAAAGGGGCTTCCCTGGTGGCACAGTGGTTGAGAGTCCGCCTGCCGATGCAGGGCACACGGGTTCGTGCCCCTGTCCGGGAAGATCCCACATGCCGCGGAGGGGCTAGGCCCGTGAGCCGTGGCCGCTGAGCCTGCGCGGCCGGAGCCTGTGCTCCGCAACAGGAGAGGCCACAACAGTGAGAGGCCCGCGTACCAGGGGGGTGGGGGGGGAAGAAATAGAGTGCAAGGATCAAGATGCTTTTTCCCAAGAATACGGGACACTCTAATTAAATATAATTCATAAACCATTTTATTAATTTCAACATCATATGTGTTGAAATTAATACTTGTTTATTTTATTTTTTTATAAATTTATTTATTTTATTTATTTATTTTGGCCTGCGTTGGGTCTTCATTGCTGCAAGCGGCTTTCTCTAGTTGCATTGAGCGGGGGCTACTCTTCGCTGCGGCATGCAGGCTTTTCATTGTGGTGGCTTCTCTTGTTGTGGAGCACGGGCTCTAGGTGCGCTGGCTTCAGTACTTGTGGCACGTGGGCTCAGTAGTTGTGGCTCACGGGCTCTAGAGCTAGGCTCAGTAGTTGTGGCTCGCGGGCTTAGCTGCTCCGCGGCACGTGGGATCTTCCCAGACCAGGGTTTGAATCCGTGTCCCCTGCATTGGCAGGCAGATTCTTAGCCACTGTGCCACCAGGGAAGTCCCTAGTTGTTTATTGTAAAAGATAATTTTCCAGTTATAGTAGGTTGAATAAATTATGCAATATCTTATGTGAAGCAATACCATACAGTCATTAAAATGTTGACGAAAACTTAAATATTTTTAAAGATGTTAACAAGCTACTTTATCTCTAAGCAAAACAGGCATAAATGTTTTATTATAATACTGATAAGTAACAAACAAAAGGTTTAATGTAAGACATCCCTAAATTCTGCCACTCTTCCTTAACTGTAAGAGTATTTTCTGACAATATAAAAAATTTCCCTACATATCTATACTCAAAAAAGCTATTAGTCAAAACTAATAAATTTATATTTGACATTTACAAATCATCTTGCTTGTTCTAACCAATTCCTCCTCATTCCTCAACATTCATTTCCTCTATAAAACCTTCCTGGCTACTAAAAAACATATGCATAATTCCAAAACAGACTTTATCATGCTGAGCTGTAATTTAAGGGTCTCTCCCCCACTAGAACTGTGCTTAACTCATTTCTTAGCCCCAACCCCATTCCCAGGAAAGTGCCTTGCAAGGCAGGCTTTCATTACAAGTCGAATATTTACTTTTTAGATGAAACAAAAGGATAAAACATACATTTGCCCACTGTTCTTCACTATATTCAGTTTCCTATACATGCCAAACACTGAACTTTATTCACAATAAAGAAGAAAACAATTCACTTTAAGACTGAAAGACAATATATCATGCACTCTGCATACCTCAGAGTTAAGAGTTGTAGCCATTTTAGGGGTGGGATAGAGAGGGTGGAAGGGAGGGAGAAGCAAGAGGAAAGAGATATGGGGATATATGTATAGCTGAATCACTTTGTTATAAAGCAGAAACTAACACACCATTGTAAAGCAATTATACTCCAATAAAGATGTTAAAAAAAAAACGCAAAGAGTTGTAGCTATTTTTACAAGATAAATCCTCTCAATTTAATGCAGTAAATATTGCAAATACTTTCAAACTTTGGTAAGTGTGCTAATAAAGCTTTATTAAACAATTCAAAATAAAAATTTCAGCTTATCTCTAAATTTTAAGCCAAATACAAAAGCCAAGAAAACTTAATGTGCACCCCAATATTAACTGTTAGAAAAATGCATTCACTGTTAATATTTTAATATGTTGAGTAATCAAACACTAGAATCGAGGTAGTTCTGTCACTAACTAGCATTAGTACAGCAACCAGAGAAGCCCTCTCTAGGACTCATTCCTTATCTACAAAATGACAGGAGTTGGCAAATGATCTCCAAAATCTTAAAAAAGCCTACTGATGATGACTGTAATACTTTAATTAAATAAACAACAGATTGTTGGCATTCACATATTTCCCATTTCTTAAGCCACCATCAAAGCCTGTGATATGTGGTTATTGCTAATGGGAATGAATAATTATCACTTCCTCATAAGAATTAAATGAGCTAATATTTATAGGAGACCTGCATAGAAATCAGAGCTCCAAGTTAATGTAAAGGAGTACACCTAGCCCACTGCCCAGCATTCTTACCTCAAATAGTGGTTTGCAGGAATTTCTCTTAGATTTGTGAACGCCAGAGGTTCTACAGTCCTTTTTTTTTTTTTTTAAACTTAGCTACTTGGCCAATTCTCTTATTAAATGATTCATTTTCTTTATGATTTGAAAAAATTTTTAGTGACTATCAAGAGAAAGAACTATGATGACCATAACTACTTCTGACAGTAATGATTGAGAAACTATTAAAGTCAAGAATAAGTACTCAATAAATGTTAGCTGAAATCAAATTAAAAAAATAGTTTTAAAGAACTAATGTCTCAGTTAAAGTTACTACTTACACTACAATGAATTTTACCGAAGCTTTCTTATCTGTCCCTCCTGACTGGAATATATATTTCGTTGGCAATTCTAATTGCAGTTATCCAGATTCTTTTCAAATTCATTTTTGGCTTAAAAATTGGACTAGGAAGGGCTTCCCTGGTGGCGCAGTGGTTGAGAGTCCGCCTGCCGATGTGGGGGACACGGGTTCGTGCCCCAGTCCGGGAAGATCCCACATGCCGCGGAGCGGCTGGGTCCGTGAGCCATGGCTGCTGGGCCTGCGCGTCCGGGGCCTGTGCTCCTCAATGCGAGAGGCCACAGCGGTGAGAGGCCCAAGTACCGCAAAAAAAAAAAAAAAAAAAAGAAAAATGGCCATAGCCTTAGCAGTGCCTTATCTGTGACATTAACTGATGGCAGTCTACTATCATATATTTATAATATGGAGCTTGTTGAAGTTCCTACTTCCTAAGTAATTTCTACTGTTGGAGAAAAGTCTCCCTTTCTCTAACCAATGTCCCTTAGTATTTCCATCTCATCTCTTCTTCACAATCCAAACCTCTCTACTTCCAAGAATTTATTGCAAAGATTCATCATTATCATCTAGCACTTCTATTTTTTTCCCTAAAGGATCTTTATAATAAATATCTAGCTAGATAGATAGATAATTAGTTCATGGTCTGTCAGAAGTTACATGGGGAGATAACTTTTACAAATTCTTCTAGCAGTAAAAACCTTTACTAGAGTGTGCTGAATGTCTGGGAGGGAAGGCAAAATACTCTACAAGACCACATTCTTCTTTGCAACTCAGGGAGGGAACAAAGTTCTAGTTGCAAGCAATAGGTAATCCAAGTGAAAAGAAAAGGAGCAAGCCAATCCTGAGAGCCCTCAGGAAAAGAAATGGGCTGTGAGACAGGCTTGGAACAAATGTGACACACTACATGCTTAAGCTGATAAGAAATTCCAATTCACCACAGGTCCTCATCCCCAGTTCTCTAATTGCTCCACACTTCATCAGTGTTACTAGTTCAACCCCAGGCCTAAGGGAAATTAATGCTTTGGCGTGAAGGAGTGCCAGTTAAGGTAAAAGGAATATGACAGAATCCTTATTGTGACTTACTGCAGCAGTGTCAGATGTATTTAGCATCTGAGTTAGAAATGCCAATCATTAGCGCTACACATGACAGTAATAATTAATTTCTCTAATACCATGAGATGTGATACTAGGTAGTAACTAAGTTGGGAAGGATTTTCTAGAAATATAATCACTAATTATAATATTACTTCTATAGGAAAATGTTTTTGAAATTCAATCCTTTCGTAAGTTAAAACTTATCAAAGATAAACAATAAGATTGGCACAACAGTATAGTGGCCAAACAGCCTGATTTAGAAGTCAAATTCCACCACCAATAGATGTGATTTTGGATGAATTACTCTAATGTCGCTGTGCTTCCATTTCCACATCTGTAAAACAGAGGTTAAAAAAAAAAAGGAGGTAAAATACGGAGATTAAAAAACAAAATAGTAGGAAGTTAAAAAAAAAAACCCAAGACTGAATAACTTTATAAGTATTTAGTTAATATAAGTAGAGTAGATAAATATTAACTTTAAATAAATGCAGCTATTATTGCTATTGAGGAAAAGTAACACTCAATTTCTTATCTACCTGACATATTTCCACTTACCCTTAAAGACCTAGTCCTTTGTGAAATCCTTAAACTCCATACAAATTGAATATTCCCTCCTTTGTTCCCTCAATGTACATTTAACTAAAAGTACATCAATAATATTCACAAAATCACACATCCAGAATCACAGAACCTTGAAACAAACTATGCAGGTCATCTAGTTCTGGTTCAAGCAGACTTTCAATACCATATATTTATTGTATTCTTCCCAAAGTCATTTTTAAAGATACGCATGTTTAAGCAGTCGGTTTTTGTAACATCTTACAATTTTTAAAAAATAAATAAAACACTATAGTCAGATATTAAAATCCTGAGCTTCAACATCAAAGTATCAAAGGTGAAATTATTTCAGGTTTTCCTAAATCTTTGTTTATGGTCAAAACACAAAAGATATTTAATTTACTTTAACAAAAGAATTACTAAGTCTGTTTAATGTAAGTAAAGATACAATGTAAAATCAGAATACTTTGAGTGAATAAGTTATATTCTCCCAAGATCTGTAATAACTTAAAAGACTAAAAATATGTGGCATAAAAAATGTAATCTATTCAGTAAAATATAATATCATCTACTAATATACGATTTTAAAACACACATTTCTATTATTTTTCTGTTCACTGCATGGAAAGATGATAATACATGGCTTTATTGAAAGATTCCCACTATAGTTAAAGAAACTATGAGCTTTGTGCCTGACACTATAACACTTTTTTAGGGTGCAGTTCATAAACACATATTCAAAGATACCAGGTATACAGGCTGAATACATATATGAACTCAAATCTATTTCAATGTCACCTCCTCATTGTGGCTTTCCCTGAATGCCCTATCTAAAATAACCACCCCAATCATTTCCTTAACTCTGTTCTACCTTTCCTTATTGTATTCACCGTGACTGAAAAATATTATGTCTCATTTGATTATTGTCAGACTTTCTCAATAAAACATAAGGTCCATAAAGACAGGAATGTCTCTGTTTTATAAACAGTTATATTTCTGTTGCCAAGAACAGTACATGACATACAGATACTGCTTAACAGACAATGAATGAATGATTGAACAAATACTTTTCAAGTAAGAGCATGATTTTTAAGTGTTTGGTGAAACAAAAGACATAATCATTTCAGTTAAAAACAAGAGAATGTTCATCTCACCAGGACTTTAAAAAAATTTTTTTTTTCTGTAACTCAAGGGTAGGTGGTACAGAAAGAGTAGGAGGGCAGTGTACAAAACGGGTTTATTTCTTCAAAGTTCCTTTGGGGCAAGTTGGTGTTCATTCTTGACTTAGTAACATGGGAAAACCATGGCACAATAGTAAGAAAATAATAAATTCTCTCTTAAAAAATGAACACTTTAGAATATGTTCTGATTTTCTAAAATCAACTGTATTTGCTTTAAGCTTCTATCCCAGAGCAAACAAACGAATTAATTATCTAAAAAGTGGACAGAGCCCAAAGTATAAACCAGTCTTAAGAATCAACCTTGGGGCTTCCCTGGTGGCGCAGTGGTTGAGAGTCCGCCTGCTGATGCAGAGGACGCGGGTTCGTGCCCTGGTCCAGGAAGATCCCATATGCCACGGAGCGGCTGGGCCCGTGAACCATGGCCGCTGAGCCTGCGCGTCCGGAGCCTGTGCTCCGCAACGGGAGAGGCCACAACAGTGAGAGGCCTGCGTACCACAAAAAAAAAAAAAAAAAAGAATCAACCTTGAATCAACCAAATGCTAACCAACAGAACAGTCTCTACGATTATTTGAACTAAGCCTCTTTTGGAAAGAATTAGTAAAGAAGTGGAAGAAAAGTCAGAGAACTGAGAAGAGGCCCAAATCTCCGCCACTATGTGGCAAACTGATGAAACTTGACCAGAATCCATCCTTCAAACTGCACATTCTGGGCCATAAAACATTTAACAAATTAAAAGGATAGAAAACATACATTGTCTGCCCTCAGACCACAATGGGATTAAACTAGAAATCAGTAACAGAAAATAATTGGAATATCCCAAAATACATGGAGACTAAATAACACAGGGGTCACAGAGGAAATCTCAAGAGAAATTAAAAACATTAATTTCTATGAACTAAATGAAAATGAAAACACAACTAATCAAATTTTATGGGATACAGCAAAAGCAGTGATTAGAGGGAAATTTACAGCATTGAATGCATATATTAGAAGAGATCTTAAATCAATCACCTAAGGCTCCACCTTACAAAACAAGAAAAAGAGCAAACTAAATCCAAAGTAAGCAAAAGCAAAGAAATAACGTGAATTATTTTTAATGAAATTGAAAAGAGGAAACCAACAGAGAAAAATCAATAAAACCAAAAGCTGGTTCTTTGAAAAGATCAATAAAATCAATAAGCCTCTAGACAAGCCAAGTAAGAAAAAAAGAGAGGACATAAATTACTAATATCAGAAATGACAGAGGAGATATCACTACAGATCCATGGACATTAAAAGGATAATAAAGAAGCACTATGAACAAGTTTATGCCCACAGATTTTATAACCTGGATGAAATTAACCAATTTCTGAAAAATACAATTTGCCAAAACTGACACAAGAAATAGACAATCTGAATAGGCCTATATCTACTAAAGAAATTGAGCCAATAATTAATAACCTTCCAAAACAAAAAGCACCAGGCCCAGTAGGGTGGACTGGTGAATTCTACCAAACATTTAAGGAAGAAATTATACCAAGTCTCTACAATCTCTTTCAGAGGACAGAAGCAGAGGGAATACTTCCTAACTCATTCTATGAGGACAGCATTACCCTACTACCAAAACCAGGCAAAGGCATTACAAGAAAAACAAAAACTACAGACCAGTATCTGTCATGAACATAGATGCAAAAAGCCTAAACAAAATACCAGCAAATCAAATTCAACAGAATTATACACCACAACAAACTGGAATTTATTCCAGGTATTTGAGGCTAGTTCAACACTCAAAAATCAATTAAAGTAATCCACCACATCAACAAACCACACATCTGATTATCACTCAGCACAAAAACCTCAATATCTCCATCAAAGTTTCTAATGTCTGCATTAGAGTTCCTTCAAAGTGCTTTAAGGACCACGAGTTTCAGTCTTAACTGTAAAACTCATTAAAAATTAAATTCTCAGACTCCACCCCCCAATAATGGAGACCAGATAAGCATTTTTATCAAGCATCACAGGTGAATCCTATGTGAACTTAAGTTGAGAACTAGTGTCCTAATACACTTTTCAAAACTCAGTTGAAGTCACCTATTACATGACTCCCCCCCATTAGAATTAATTTCTTTTCTCTGTACTATTCTTTGAACACATTACATGTATTTCTCTTGTAACTTATACCACATTATCTCTTCCCAACAGCCCTCCCCATTCCCCAAGAAGAAAACTTTCTCATTAACTCTGATTAAGGCAGAGGTTCACAACCTTTTTTTCACAACTAACACACCACAGCACAATCCCACAGTAAAAGTTACTAGAGGATATTACATAGATAAAATAAGCCATGCGATTCCTACAATTCCAGGACTTAGCTCTAATCTACTTTTCTCCCACAAATCAGCCTAAATGGTGTAAAGATCTATTTGATTAAAGTTGGTCTATAACTTTCAAAAAGATAATAGCTTTATTCCTTTAGTAAATTTTCTATGGACTATCCATTCTCACAACATGAAAGCAAAAAAATTAAGAGTGAATACTCAGTATTCTTGGTCTGGATCATGAGTTTATATCGACTAAAACAAAAATAAAATCAAGGTGTAAAATAAAAAAGACTTTGCTTTCCATTCCATAATTGTATTTAAAACAGTAGTAAATTACTTGACCAAACATATTGACAAAGATTCCAAGTATTACCAACCTGATATATTAAAAAATGAAAAGGTGAATGATTTAAAAAAAAAAAAATCAAACTTGAGGATAGGGGGACAGGACAGTGGAAATCAGACTAAATTTTACTTAATCAGAAACTTTCTGAAAATTCTGAAAAAAAGTCCTGGGTGAAGTCACAAAATCATAAATATTAGAGTTAAAAGGTGTTTTAATTCCTATCAAGTTCCACTTCTCTTATCTAGAAGGAAATTGGAATTCTTATCTATGTTGAGTGATTTTGCCCAATTCATATAATAATGGGCAGAATCTGGGTTTTCTGACTTCTGTGCCCTTTTCATTATATCATTAGGACCAAGCAGTGCACAAGACCTCAATTCAACTAAGCTGAATCCTAAACAAATTCAACCCTTGTTCACGTCATATAATAGCTAAACCCTTTCCTTTGAAGGATTCCAGGCAATGACCACACTTGCATATACAGACATTATCAATTTCATAGTTGGGGAAGGTAAAGCTGCAAGCTTAGTAATTAACTCAGAACTATAAGCAATAACAAAATGGAGAGTAAACTATCTGGCTCCTGGTGACATTCTCCAGGTGACATTCTCTTAAGTGGCATTTTGATAAACATCATGAGTTTACCTTAGCTTAAAACAAAACTACCTTTTTTTGAGCTGGCAGGGGGAGAGAGGTTCTACTTCTATTACTACAGAATACTGACAACAAGTTCACATTCAGCTTCTTTGTGACAATTGTAAATTTAAAGTTTTTAATTACACCCTATCTTCAACTTTTCAGACCAAGATATCAAATACTAAGCTGAAATTTAAGAACTGGAGATTTGGGTTATAGTCCAGACTGTGCCAAACTATCACTACTTTAGGTAAATCACTGCCTATTTCTAGACGTCAGATCCTTCCCTCTATTAAATTGGGGTTGGGGGGAGGGGGGGAGGTGGTTACGGTAGTTATTATCTTCGGTGCCTTCCAGTTCTACTGTTCCTTATCTTTGTCTAATTTCATTGATACAAAAGGAGGAAAAAAAAAACTGTTAATGATTACAAATTGTACCATTCACTGAGGTTTAAAGAAACACACACACACACACACACACACACACACACACACACACACACACACCGGTGCCCGAGTCAGAGGTTAGCTGGTAGAGAGCACCAGGAACCACATTATTTTGAAATTCTTTTGTTTCACAGTCAGTTAAGTTTCTATAAATCATTCAAAAGTCAATCACCATACACAGCAGCTGAACAATGTCAACATTTGATCCTGAAAAAATATGGCAAACTCCAAATTCCAAGACAGAATGTCTTCAGATGAGGATTTGAAATCTTTTATATAGTCAAGTAACTGACAATTTTGAACATTACCAAACCCCTGTGATATTGGGAATCAGCAAAGGTTAAGAAATCCTCCCATTGCCACCCTTCTGTGATCTGTAAATGGCTTACTGCAAAGAACCAACAGTCCCCATAGGACTTAGGTGAGCACCCACCCACCTTGTTTACCTATAACAAGGGCAGACATAGCACCTGCAAATTCCCATTCTTTGCTTCAAAACTGACTAGTTGAACTGCTTGTCCCCATAGAGCAACCGGAACAAAATATTACCCAAATTCCAAGATCTCTTCCCCTAGGTTCCTGAACTTTGGCCCACACTCAGTCTGAAACAGGATATAACCCCCCAACAGTTTTTCCTCAGAACAGGTTTGCGTTGGGGTAAAACTTTCTCTGATTTACAGTCCAATCGTACTACCCTTTCATCTCACTTCCCCACACCCAGTTCTTTCTAGCCTTGTTTCCTCCTGCCCATAAAAGAGAAGCTCTTTTTCCTAATCCTTGAGACTCTAGCAGATCTTATGGTCAGGGCACTCTCCCTACTCCAATAGTTCCGTCGTCCACGCCCTTGCTATTCCTTTCGAATACAGACCCTGCTTATTAAGTGCAGATTTTTTATTTGACACCTTTTCCAACTCCACAAGGGCTGAGTTTGAAAGACAAACTGACTTTGCCGTTTCTTTACTTTGCCCTTTCTCTAAGTGACAGGTGGTAATCCTTTACAAGAAGGGAATGTACTGTGTCCACCTGGAAAGGCTATAGGCATTTATAAGATCTGAACTTCTTTGCCATTGCCCTACAGCTGAGAGTAAAGGGAGGAGATCATCAACCAGGCAAGGTCAACTCTGGGACCACCTGGCCCACGGCCATACACAGTAAATGGGCCATGAACATTCTGACTACCTATTCCATACTCCTGAACAGATCTCGCGGTTGGGCAGGACAGATGCTGCTTCCTCTAGGGCCCCGGCGCCCCGGGGCAGGTGGTAGGTCCTGTCCTACCGCTCACCCCATTGCTCCCGCCCGCTCCATCCTCAGCTGGGCACCCGACCGGCTCCCTTCACAGGACTGATCTCCCGGCCCCTTCCTCCCGACTGTTGTTATTCCAGCCCTCACAGGAAGACTCACCATGGCGCCAAGGACAGGTCGTGGACCAGACGCCCAGGAGTCGCCGGGGCCGTCCAGGACCTACCCTCACCACTCTACAGCCGGGATCCACTCGACACCGCGAGAGAGAAGATCTTCCGGCTCTGCCGGAAGTTCAGCCTGAGCGGGACAGGAAGTCCCTCCCCTCTGCTGAACGCCGGCGACCCCACGCCACGCAGAGGTGAGGCTACGCAGGACGTCCTTCATTGCCACTTCCGTGAGCGCTAGGTTAGAGGCTGGGGGAGGTGCTGACCTTGAGAGCGCACGCGGGAGGCGCAGGCGCAGCACAGGTAGGAAGGTGGGCGGGAGGCGCGCCACTGTCGCGCCTGTGAGGATCCAGAGGTGGGTTGGGTTGTGTTGGCAAGAGCGCACCCTCTCTCTACAAGGTGATAGAGATAAAGGTTGGTGAATGAGGTGGGAGCCGACTCAAGATCCAGCGGATTTCTTACGGGAGAAAACCACAGTTAAGCCCCGCTCTTGCTGAGACAACACTGAAATTGCCTCAGCTCAGCCACGCCCTTTCTCTTTTTACCTTCTCGTTTTTCTAGCTGCCTTTTCTTGGAGACTTTCCTTACAGACCTGTCCCTCTGTCGTCTCTGCTCCCTGCTTTAGTGGCTCTTCCAGCTCTATCCTTCCTCAGGGCAGTGGAATTTGTTCGTGAGAAGTTTCTTCATTACAGGTACCAGCTAAAGCCAGAAGGACATCTACCAAGAGCAGAGAAACCGGCAAGAGAATTCTGCCTATTTAATACATTCCAGTATGGACGGTTTCCATTTAGATTAAAAAGTATATGTCATCAGATAGAAAAAAGTCAAACTCCCGTATACCTTCTAATGTGCTGTTTTGTTTTGTTTTTTCCAAAAGACAACTCCCATATACCCTCAAAATGTTGTGTTGTTTTCTGTACCTATAAACTCTCTCTTTTATTTGGTTATACATAGTACTAATGGCAGGCTTGAAGTGCATATACAGAGTACCTTTAACCCAGAAATTCATCTCACAATTTAGGGATCCTTGCTTAAGTCTCAACTGTATCTGCAATTTCATCTGTGGGATCTCTTTGTGCCATAGGGTCTAGTTTTGTCGTAAAGCTGGAATTGGAATGGGAAACTAGGAAGCTTCAGAAGAACTTAAGAAAATTGGGTTGGCAGGGGTGGTTAGAGATGTTAAGTTTCACCTTCCTTACCAAAGTACCTGAAGAGCACAGATACCCAAGCTATAAATGGTCGAAAGATCCTGAGAATCAGAGTTCCCAGCCATCTAAAAGAAGCATGCGTAGGGCAGTTACTCTATATTAGTTTTCACTTTAAATTTTATTGGGAGATGCATAGTGTGACAGTTAAAAAAAGATGTAAGAATCATAAGTACTAACATTGGAAACAGCTGGAGGTGGAGTGGGGCTGGGAAATATTTTGTGAAACAGATCCTGCTGAGGTTGAATCCAGAACTTCGCTGAGGGCTCCTTCCACTTCTGCTGTATGGAAGAAGGTTGGAAATTGACAAGCCCCAGGGCACTGCAGATGGTAACTGGGAGAGAGGAATTGGAGTCTGTCAGCAGGTGTGTCTGTGGAAAGCAGCTGCGATCCTTGAGGAAGAAAAAGTGGAGAAAAAGTGGCTATAAGTCTGTCAGTGACAACACATCCTGCTAAGTCTTACTCTCCTTTCTGACACTGTGGGTCTTACATCTGCCCTAGACCTGGCAGCCTCATTGAGGTTCACAAAGCATCTCCTATGTGGCAGTAAGACTGAAATTATTAGGTTGGAATCCATTCCTGCCAGAGTAAACGAAAGGAAATCACAGTGTTTATTATCTGCTGATCATTTTAAATAGATCATGGGGTTCTATGTTCCTTATTTGGTATATGGCAAGTTGATAAATAACTCTTGGTTAATATCCTCTAATGTTTCTGTTACAGTGTGAAAAATCTGTTATAAGTAATTTTTTTAAGATTAAAATAAATGCATGTTTTAAAGCTGCAACCTCCCAGTCTTTTTTTTAATTCCACAGAGTAATTATAATGTTGTGTAAGGTTACATGCCTTGAAGTAGAGGAATTTACCTATTTCCATTACTTAAAATAGATGAGAGTCTTAGACAAAGGTACAAAAAAAGGGGAAACTAATAAAAGGGGGGAAAAGACGTGGATGATGGAGATTAAGAAGAAATTTGGTTGTTTTTGTGAAGGGAGTTAGGAGTCAAATCTTTGATTTAAAAAAATCTTGGTTGCTCACTATTCAGGCTTTGTGATGAGTTGTCCTGAGTGAGAACTGTTCCCTAGTACTTAAGAACACTAACAAATAGTTACCTCGTCCTTCAGGGCCTCCACCTATCTGGAACGTTTTCAACCATTAAGACCTATCACTTTTTTTTTTTTTTTTGACCTATCACTTTTTTGAAGTCTAGCTCCATATTCTTTGCAAAATGTTTTCCAGATTAGCTCCCCTAATAAATTTCCACTGCTTTTTCTTACTTTAGTAAATATAATAACTTAGGCTTTCTTGTGCAGTGCCTTTGTAATCCCCCCACCTCTGCGCAATATATATTGTTTTCCTAATTAGACATAAATGCCTGGGACCTTCTTGTGTTGCCCACCCTCTTCCCCTTGAGAAATACCATTTAAAGGAATGTTGTGGACAAAAATCACTTCAGTTAAACTGCCCTTAAAATAATTTATGGACAAAAATGTTAGCCGTAGGAATACTTATCATCATAAAAAATTAGGAAAAATCTTTAACAATTAGAGATTGGTCAAATTCTATCATATATACTTAGTGGAATATTATCTAGCTATTTTTTAAAAGCCATTAAACTGGTCTTTCTAATGGAAAATGTGACCAGTATGATTGCTTTGACGTGAAAAAACTAAGTATAGAACAAAGAGTAAAAAAGGAAGTAACAAAAATATATCAATCATCGTTACTGGAATTACCACTCTAAAACAACCTTTCTGTAAGGGGGTAATTTTTTATTTTATTTTTTTTTACTTAGGAGTAGATGAAAGGAGCTTTTTTTCCCCAAAAAAAATTATGCTTTGTAACATCCACCTATATTACTCTCACCTTTCTAATTTGGGAAAGACATACAAACACGCATGTTCTTCAGAAGTGTATTGCAACTTTTTGATAGTTCAGTAGCCTCCCTCTGAAACTTTTCTCTGTTGTTATTATAGTTATATCTAGGACTGTACTACATATCTGACTGGTGGAAAAACTCCTGCAAATTTTACACAAATTATACAGTGCACATTTTCAAGGATTACTAATGTACATAAATGAGATCTTGATATCGTTTGATACCTTTTGGTATCAGGAAGGTCTTTAAACAGCCACCACCGAGAGCAATAAAACCGTTAGAAAAGTTTAAAACCTAAGTTAGCTTTATTCATTCTTTAAGTATTTGAGTATCTACTCTGTCCTAGTCACTGTTCTATACTTGGGGAAACTGTGATAAATAGAGCAGGCATGGTCCCTACTACATTTTAGTGGTAACAGACCATAAATAAATAAACAAGAAAAATATTAGTAATAGCGCTAGGCAGAGAATTAACGTAGATGAATATTTTAGATTAGGTCACTAAGGAAAACTTCTAAAAGAGTGTTTTTATTTAAACTGCTATTTGACAGGAGAATCCAGCTTTGCAGAAATTGGGGAAACCGTTGCTTGCAGAGGGGACAAAAATGCAAAACCCTGAGGCATGAACTATCTTGGAATATTTTGGGAACGAAAAAAAGGCCTGCCTTGTTGGAGCATAGTGACTACAAGAAGAGGAAGTTTGGGGGTAGGAAAGAGCTAAATTATGGTTGCATTGAAAGCCAGGAAAGGGTTTAGATTTTATTCTAAGTGTTGTGGAAAAAGCATCTTAACCTGAGGAGTTATATGCAAGAATATATTTTTAAAATCTACTTTAATGATATTTTTGTAATTGAAATGTTTAGTTGACACACATGTAACACAATTACTAATATACATGGACATAAATCTATCATATTACAGTAAGTCCCCTACATACAAACCTTCAAGTTGTGAACTTTCAAAGATGCGACCATGCATTCACATGTCCAGTCACATGTTAGTTCACGTGTCTGGCTTACATTGTCATTTGTGTGCATCCTCTACAAGTGGTTGTGCTTTTGTGTACTTTACTGTACAGTACTATATAGCTACCCAGACATCGCTGGATTGTTTTTTCAAGAGAAAAAACGATAGAATTGAATCTAGCAATGAACCAGAACTGTGCCATCAACGTCAGGCATGAGTGAAATTGCAGCTTGCCCTCTGTCTCCTATTGCCAATGATCCTTTAGCTCTACCATCTCCCACCTCCTCTCCCTCCTCCAGTCAGTAACTCTTCTTGCCTGTTCACTCAATGCCAGCCCCTGTATGCCGCTGTTGTACTGTACTACTGTACTTTTCAAGGTACTGTACTGTAAGATTAAAAATCTTTTCTTTATTTTTTGTTTGTTTTTTATGTATTATTTGTGTGAAAAGTATTATAAATCTATTACAGTACAGTAATGTATAGACAATTGTGTTCATTGGGCACCCTGGCTAACTTTATTGGATTTAATGAATAAATTGGACTTAGGAATGTGCTCTCGGAACGGAACTCGTTCATATGTAGGGGACTTACTGTATTTGCTGTTTGTCCCATCTCTCCTATGTTCAGTTTCTCCTTTTTTGCCTTCTTTTAGATTGATTATTTTTAATCCATTTCTTCTACCCCATAAGCTTGACAGTTATGTATTATTTAGAAATTTATATTATACTCTTCCTGGACAATGTAAGGACCTGAGAACACATCAACTTAATTTACTGCCCCACTGCATGTTATATATATTGTGTTTACTTAATATATACTTCCTAATTCCTTAAGACATTATTATTTTTATACAATTAATGTGTGTTTATATTTACTCAAACATTTACTTCGTCTGTTGTACTTTATGATTCCTTGAGTTTCTAAGCTTCTATCTGGGATCTTATTTCTTCTTCCTGAAGAACATCCTCCAGTATTTCCTTTGTAGATGGCTGCTGGTAACAAATTCAGTTTTTGTATCCTGAAACTACTTATTTTACCTTCATTTTCAAAGAACATTTTTGCTAAATTAGTAGCTATTGTATTTTATCATTCTGAGGATACATTCCATTGCTTTTGGCTTCCATTTTTTTTTTGAGAAAAAATGTTGGTTTTATTTTTGCCCCCTTAATCTGTTTTTTCCTTTGGCTGTTTATAAGATGTCCATAGTAAAATTGAAGCAGTTTTATTATGATGTAACTAAACGTTGTTTTCTTTGTTTTTTTTTTAATTTGTTTTCTTTTTGAGGTTTGTAATGCTTCTTGCATCTGGGATCTCATGTCTTACTCTGTTTTGGAAAGTTCTCAGCTCTTATCAGTTATTGTTTCTGCCCCACTCTCTGCCCTCTCCTCTCCTGGTATGCCACTTAAATGAATATTCAGTCATTTCAATTTATCCCTTATGTTCCATTTATTTGTCTCTGTATGGTTCATTCTGGATAATTCTTACCTTTCAGTTCACTCTCTTCTCTTTAATAGTCTCTAATCTCCTGTGAAACTTATCTGTTGAAGCATTTATTTCAGTTATGTTTTTGGTTGTTATCAGTTCAAGCATTTCTGTTTGGTTCTGTTTTATAGTTTCCAGTTAGCTATCCAGTTATCTGTCTCATCCTGATCTTTTATCTTTTCAAACATATTAAGCATAACTACTTTAAAACGCGTGTCTAGGGGCTTCCCTGGTGGCGCAGTGGTTGAGAGTCCACCTGCCGATGCAGGGGATGTGGGTTCATGCCCCGGTCCGGGAAGATCCCACATGCCGTGGAGTGGCTGGGCCCGTGAGCCATGGCCGCTGAGCCTGCACGTCCGGAGCCTGTGCTCCACATCGGGAGAGGCCACAACAGTGAGAGGCCCGCGTACCGCAAAAGAAAAAAAAGTGTCTAGTAGCTGTGGGGTCTGCTGTTGTCTGAAGCGTCCTTGTTTCTTTGTTGTGTTTGTTGTTTATCATATTATCTTACTTTTATGAATTTTTTGTTTATATTATATTATTTTTATTTATAAAATTTTTGTTAATTTATGTTATGTTATTTTTGATTGAATGCCAGAACTGGTATATGAAATTATACTTTGAGGTCTAAAATGATGATAGAAAGGATTTATGTCTCCTGGCAGGGGCTCTGGGCACTAGTAATCCAAAATCACCTTAATCTGGTCAGTGGCTGAGATGACTGGAAGTTCTACTTCTAGTTCAAACTTTTTCCTAAGGTATAGACCTTTGAGATCTCAACTTGAAGCCTGTAGAGTTAACAAAGGCAGGCTCTGAACTCCAGTTTTTGTCTTTTTGACTCACTGAGTAAGTCAGATGGTCTGTTCAGCTTCTCAGCTATCTTCTTCTCAGGAATCAGCAGGTAACCCCAGAAAAAAGCTATAGTAAATGCTGGGTTCAACAACTCTGGGTTTTTCTTCTTCTGGATTTTCTACTGCCTCATTGGCTCTCTCTGATGCCTTCAGATGTTTGTTTTATATTTTGTCTAGCTTTTCTAGTTCTCAGAAGAAGGAGCACAGGCATACCTTGGAGGTATTGTGGGTTCAGTTCCAGACCACTGCAAGAAAGCAAATATCACAATGAGTCACATAAATTTTTTTGTTTCCCAGTGATTTAAAAGTTATGTTTACACTGTACTGTATTCTATTAAGTGTGAAATAGCATTGTCTAAAAAAAAGTACACTCCTTAATTTAAAAATAGTCTATTGCTAAAAAATGCTAACCTTCATCTGAGCCTTCAGTGAGTTGTAATCTTTTATCCGGTGGAGAGTTTGAAATACTTTGAGAATTACCAAATGTGACACAGAGACATCAAGTGAGCAAATGCTTTTGGAAAAATGGTGCCAATAGACTTGCTCAATGCCGCATTGCCACAAACTTTCAATTTGTAAAAAACACAATATCTGTGAAGCACAATAAAGTGAAGCACAATAAAATGAAGTATGTCTGTACTGAAATACAGATTTAGAAATGGATTCACTCTTATAAGGGATATTGATTTAAGACAGATGACATTGTAGGCCAATGGGAAAAGCAAGAGCATTTCAATAAATGGTACTGGATATCCATATGGAAGAAAGTTAAATTGGACCTCCCTAGTTAACACCATACAGAAAAGTCAGTTCCAGGTGAATTAAAGATTTAAATGTGAAAGGAAAACCTATTAAAACTTCAGAAGACAAGATAGTGAGATATCTTTATGCTCTTATAGTAGGTAAAACCTATAAAAAGAAAGAATTACATTCAAATACATTTTTTAAATCTCTGTTCAAAAGATATCATAAGCCCTTGGAGTAATAGTTGATTTCATTTAGGTACAGGAAATGTACACAATGAGCCTGGAACATTTTGTTGTGCAGTTTAGCAAGGAAGCTGTCATAGGCTACTAGGATCATGTCAAATGGAGTCAGGAGCCAACTGAAAAGCATTCCTCTGGCCAAAGATGGAACACTTGGAGTATCAATAAGGACACACAGGTTCACAGAAATTCTGAAATCCCCTTGAGCACAAACTGGGACATACCAAATGCAATGGATTGGAACATCTGAAATTATCAAATGTCCTTATATTCATGAGTTCTTAATGATAATAAAACTAACAAAAAGCATCTAATTGATCAACACTGAAGGATGTTCTGGAATCATTATTTTGAAAACCAGTTTCTAAAAAGGTAATTATTTGTCCTGTCTTTCCTATATGAACTGTACCACAGGTAAGTAAATGAGGGGAAGTTTTTTATATAAATGTATTAATAAATGAAGAATGAATGATACAATTAGAAAATTTTAAGATTCCTAATGAATAAATAGGTTTATTCATTGTATATCAACAGCTGCTAACATGACAAATAAGGAAACTTTATATGCCTCTTAATGGAAAAACACACCATCACCTATTAAAAACTTGTGCCAAAAAAACTGAACCTGATATTAGGAAATACAGAGAATGTGTTAAACACAGTGGCTGTGCAATCAGAAATTTTTCATCTATGGAAATCATGGGACAAATTAACTTCAACAAATATGTTGCAGGAGGGAGAGAAGATGGAAACAAATGTAGATTAAAAAGAGACTCACCTAAAAGACACATGAAGCAATGTGTGAACTTGTATTAGTTATTTATTGCTGTATAACAAATTGCCCCAAGACTTAATTTAACAGCTTAAAACTAAAAATACTTACCTCTTACAGTTCCTGAGGGTCAGAATCCAGGTGTGGTTCAGCTAGGTCTCATGGCCCAGGGTCTCATGAGTTTGCAGTCAAGCTATTGGCTGGACTGCAGTCTTCTGAACACTTGACCTGGTCAGAGAGGATTCACCTCCAAGATGGTTCATTCACAGGGCTACCTGCATGTCCTCACAACATGGCACCTGGCCTTCCCCAGAGAAATTGATCCAAGAAAGAGACAAGCTAAAATTACACAAAGTGATGCATTACTTGTCCTGTATTCTCTTAATCCCACAGATCATCCCTGATAAGAGTGTGGGAGGAAATTATGCAAAAGCATGAATATCAGGAACCTGGCTACCACAATTTGACCTCCAAAGAGTCACATTCTTCCAGTATGCCAAATATACTCATCCTCCACCTGAGCACCCCCAAACTTTCATGCCATTACAGCATTAACTCAAAGTCTAGAAATGTAAATCAATTCTAGGTGTAGATGAGGACTTGTGTGTGTACTTCCTTAAGCACAGTTCTTTAAATAGAGTTCCTCTTGATCTGAAGAGCTGTATACTGAAGACACACAGTATCTGCCTCCACACACTTAATTTAAAATAGGGCAACCACTATGGATGTGTGTTTAAAAGGAGGGAAATGAGGTACACAAGTTCACAGAAATTCTGAAATCCACCTAGGAACAGGTTGGCAGTTTCTTCATTAAGATTCAAGGCCTGAGAGTAAATCTCCAGGTCTAACTCTACTTTAGTCACTTGGATCCACCCACTGAGTCATCCTTCATTTTCCACATTTACAGCTAGGTACTTGTCTCTGCCTATAGAAGCTTAGATATCCAAAAGCCTCTTTTGATTTGGTGCTCTGTCCCTTTCAGTTCTGGCGGGCAAACAACAAACTAATATAATCCTCTTTTAAAAGTCTCTTTTAAAACATTATATTCTGCTCATATAATTCTTTTATAAACTTTGTGGATCTCCTCTGAATTTTATTTGAGTTCACGCCATTAGACAAAGCAATACCCATAAATATCTTCCATATAAACGCTTCTCTACATTGGGCTTTTGATGCAGCACACCCTTAAAATTCTTAGAACCTATCACTTGAGAAGTTTCATCAGGTACATCCTTTATGTCTGAATAAAAATACTCTGAAGCACCATGCTAGAGCTTTCTGAGGTCTTAAAGGGCTTTAAAACTACATCCTCAACTTCATATTTTCCTGTTAGTGCTTTGCATTTGTTCTTTCTTTTTTAAATAAATAAATTTATTTATTTATTTTTGGCTGCATTGTGTCTGTTGCTACGCATGGGCTTTCTCTAGTTGTGGTGAGCGGGGGCTACTCTTTGTTGTGGTGCACGGGCTTCTCATTTCAGTGGCTTCTCTTGTTGCAGAGCACGGGCTCTAGGTGTGCGGGCTTCAGTAGTTGTGGCTCGTGGGCTCTAGAGCACAGGCTCAGTAGTTATGGCGCATGGGCTTACTTGCTCCATGGCATGTGGGATCTTCCCAGACCAGGGCTCAAACCTCTGTCCCCTGCATTGGCAGGCAGCTTCTTAACCACTGCGCCACCAGTGAAGTCCCTGTATTTGTTCTTGTTCTGAGCCATTTACTAATTTTAACATCATCTGTCACCTAGAGAGACTGGGAATCTTCAAATCCCAAAAGTTCTGTCTCCTTTTTGTTTAACAGTTCTTGCTTTAACATCTCTTCCCTCTCACATTTTACTATAAGCAACAATGAGAAACCAGGTGACATCTTTAACATTATTCTGGCTGGACATTGCCTTAACTAGATCACCCAGTTACTTCATTAGGCATATTCTCTACTTTGCACATAATTGCAGGTGACAAATTTGCTAAACTATTGCCACTTTCCTCTAATTTCCAATAAGACTTTAAATCTGTAAGACCTCATCTGCAGCCTCCTCAAAGTTATCATGCATCTACAAACACTCTCCTCCAAGTCCTTCCAGCTTCTGCCCACTGCACTTTTTTTTTTTTTTTTTGGCGGCACTGTGCAGCATGCAGGATCTTTGCTCCCCCAACCAGGGATTGAACCCACACCCCTTACAGTAGAAACCCAGAGTCTTAACTGCTGGACCACCAGGGAAGTCCCAGTCGCTCTTAAGTTTTAGGTTTTTGTTATGTCAGCACCCCACTTCCAGGTGCCAAAATCTTTATTAGTTTTATATTGCTTTATAACTAACTATCCCCAAAACATAATTTTTAAAATAACAAACATTTCTAACTCATGCAGTATCTGAGGGTCAGAAATCGAGGAGTAGATTAGCTGAGTAGTTCTGGCTCACAGTCTCCTGTGAAGTAACAGTCAAAGCTGTCAGCTGGGGCAACAATAATTTAATGACATAACTAGTGCTAGAGGATCCACTTCCAAGATGGCTTATACACATTGGCAGGATGCCTCAGTTCTTCATTAGCTATCTGGCACAATACCTCAGTTTCTCACCATATGCCTCTCCAGAGAGCTGCCTGCCTCCCCCTTAAGCAAGTAATCCAAGAGAAAGAGACAGAAGCTACCACGCCTTTTATGTCTTTTTTGATCTCCCCTCAAAAGTGGCATACATTACACAGATATGTGACCCACAGGTTGATCACAGGTATATCCGGAGAAAAGCATGGTCTGAGAGGACACATACACCCCAGTGTTCATTGCAGCACTGTTTACAATAGCCAAGACATGGAAGCAACCTAAATGTCCATCGACAGAGGAATGGATAAAGAAGATGTGGTATATATATACAATGGGATATTACTCAGCCATAAAAAAGAATGAAATAATGCCATTTTCAGCAACATGGATGGACCTAGAGATTGTCATACTGAGTGAATTAAGTCAGATAGATAAAGAGAAATATCATGTGATATCGCTTCTGTGCAGAATCTGAAAAGAAATACAAATGAACTTATTTACAAAACAGAAACAGACTCACAGACTTAGAGAATGGATTTATGGTTACCTGGGAGTGAAGGGTAGAGAGAAGCAATAGTTAGGAAGTTTGGGATTGACGTGTACACACTGCTATATTTTAAAAGGATAACCAGAGATAGCCTCATCCACCACAGGGCAGACAGCAGAAGCAAGAAGAACTACAATCCTGCAGCCTGTGGAACAAAAACCACATTCACAGAAAGATAGACAAGATGAAAGGGAGAGGGCTATATACCAGATGAAGGAACAAGATAAAACCCCAGAAAAACAACTAAATGAAGGGGAGATAGGCAAGCTTCCAGAAAAAGAATTCAGAATAATGACAGTGAAGATGATCCAGGACCTCAGAAAAAGAATGGAGGCAAAGATGGGGAAGATGCAAGAAATATTTAACAAAGACCTAGAAGAATTAAACAAAAAACAAGCAGAGATGAACAATAAAATAACTGAAATGAAAAATACACTAGAGGGAATCAATAGCAGAATAACTGAGGCAGAAGAACGGATAAGTGACCCAGAAGACAGAATGGTGGAATTCACTGCTGTGGAACAGAAGAAATAAAAAAGAATGAAAAGAAATGAAGACAGCCTAAGAGGCCTCTGGGACAACATTAAATGCAACAACATTCGCATTATAGGGGTCCCAGAAGGAGAAGAGAGAGAGAAAGGACCAGAGAAAATATTTGAAGAGATTATAGTTGAAAATTTCCCTAACATGGGAAACGAAATAGCCACCCAAGTCCAGGAAGAGCAAAGAGTCCTATACAGGATACACCCAAGGAGAAACACGCCAAGACATATAGTAATCAAATTGGGAAAAATTAAAGATAAGGAAAATATTGAAAGCAGCAAGGGAAAAATGACAAATAACATACAAGGGAACTCCCATAAAGTTAACAGCTGATGTGTCAGCAGAAACACTACAAGCCAGAAAGTAGTGGCATGACATATTTAAAGTGATGAAAGGGAAGAATCTACAACCAAGATTATGCTACCCGGCAAGGATCTCATTCAGATTCGATGGAGAAATCAAAAGCTTTACAGACAAGCAAAAGCTAAGAGAATTCAGCACCACCAAACCAGTGCTACAACAGATGCTAAAGGAACTTCTCTAAGTGGGAAACACAAGAGAAGTAAAGGACCTACAAAAACATACCCAAAACAATTAAGAAAATGGTAATAAGAACATATATAGCAATAATTACCTTAAATGTGAATGGATTAAATGCTCCAACCAAAAGACACAGGCTCACTGAATGGACACAGAAACAAGACCCATATATATGCTGCTACAAGAGACCCACTTCAGACCTAGGGACACATACACACTGCAAGTGAGGGGATGGAAAAAGATATACCATGAAAATGGAAATCAAAAGAAAGCTTGAGTAGCAATACTCATATCAGATAAAATAGACTTTGAAATAAAGAATGTTACAAGAGACAAGGAAGGACACTACATAATGATAAAGAGATCAATCCAAGAAGAATATATAACAATTATAAATGTATATGCACCCAACATAGGAGCACCTCAATACATAAGGCAAATGCTAACAGCTCTAAAAGAGGAAATCGAGGGTAACACAATAATACTGGGGGACTTTAACACCTCACTTACATGAATGGACAGATCATCCAAACAGAAAATTAATAAGGAAAGACAAGCTTTAAATGACACAATAGACCAGATAGATTTAATTGATATTTATAGGACATTCCATGCAAAAACAGCAGATTACACTTTCTTCTCAAGTATGCAGGGGACATTCTCCAGGATAGATCACATCTTGGGTCACAAATCAAGCCTCAGTAAATTTAAGAAAATTGAAATCATATCAAGCATCTTTTCCGACCACAATGCTATGAGATTAGAAATCAATTACAGGGAAAAAAATGTAAAAAACACAAACACATGGAGGCTAAACAATACGTTACTAAATAACCAAGAGATCACTGAAGAAATCAAAGAGGAAATAAAAAAATACCTAGAGAGAAATGACAATGAAAACAGGACGATCCAAAATCTATGGGATGCAGCAAAAGCAGTTCTAAGAGGGAAATTTATAGCAGTACAATCCTACCTCAAGAAACAAGAAAAATCTCAAATAAACAATCTAACCTTACACCTAAAGGAACCAGAGAAAGAAGAAAACACAAAACCCAAAGTTAGTAGAATGAAAGAAATCATAAAGATCAGAGCAGATGTAAATGAAATAGAAACAAAGAAAACAGTTGCAAAGATCAATAAAACTAAAAGCTGGTTCTATGAGAAGATAAGCAGTATTGATAAAACATTAGCCAGACTCATCAAGAAAAAGAGGGAGAGAACTCAAATCAATAAAATTAGAAGTGAAAAAGGAGTAGTTACAACAGACACCACAGAAATACAAAGCATCCTAAGAGACTACTACAAGCAACTCTATGCCAATAAAATGGACAACCTGGAAGAAATGGACAAATTCTTACCAAGACTGAACCAGGAAGAAATAGAAAATAAGAACAGACCAATCACAAGTAATTAAATTGAAACTGTGATGTTAAATCTTCCAACAAACCAAAGTCCAGGACCAGATGGCTTCACAGGTGAATTCTATCAAACATTTAGAGAAGAGCTAACACCCATCCTTCTCAAACTCTTCCAAAAAATTGCAGAGGAAGGAACACTCCCAAACTCATTCTATGAGGCCACCATCACCCTGATACTAAAACCAGACAAAGATATCACAAAAAAAGAAAATTACAGACCAATATCACTCATGAATATAGTTGCAAATATCCTCAACAAGGGCTTCCCTGGTGGCACAGTGGTTGAGAGCCCGCCTGCCGATGCAGGGGACATGGGTTCGCGCCCCGGTCCAGGAAGATCCCACATGCCACGGAGCTGCTAGGCCCATGAGCCATGGCCGCTGAGCCTGCGTGTCCGGAGCCTGTGCTCCGCAATGGGAGAGGCCACAACAGTGAGAGGCCCGTGTACCAAAAAAAAAAAATTCCTCAACAAAATACTAGCAAACAGAATCCAACAACACATTAAAAGGATCATACACCATGACCAAGTGGGATTTATCCCAGGGATGCAAGGATTCTTCAGTATACACATATCAATCAATGTGATACACCATATTAACAAATTGAAGAATAAAAACCATATGATCATCTCAATAGAGGCAGAAAAAGCTTTTGAAAAAATTCAACACCGATTTATGATAAAAACTCTCCAGAAAGTGGGCATAGAGGGAAACTACCTAAAGGCCATATATGACAAACCCACAGCAGACATCATTCTCAATGGTGAAAAACTGAAAGCATTTCCTCTAAGATCAGGAACAAGACAAGAATGTCCACTCTCACCACTATTATTCAACATAGTTTTCAAAGTCCTGGCCACGGCAATCCAAGAAGAAAAAGAAATAAAAGGAATACAAATTGGAAAAGAAGTAAAACTGTCACTGTTTGCAGATGACATGATACTATACATAGAGAATCCTAAAGATACCACCAGAAAACTACTAGAGCTAATCAATGAATGGGGTAAAGTTGCAGGATACAAAATTAATGCACAGAAATCTCTTCCATTCCTATACACTAATGATGAAAAATCTGAAAGAGAAATTAAGAAAATGCTCCCATTTACCATTGCAACAAAAGGAATAAAATACCTAGGGATAACCCTACCTAGGGACACAAAAGACCTGTATGCAGAAAACTCTAAAACACTGATGAAAGAAATTAAAGATGATACAAACAGATGAAGAGATATACTATGTTCTTGGATTGGAAGAATCAATATTGTGAAAATGACTATACTACCCAAAGCAATCTACAGATTCAATGCAATCCCTATCAAATTACCAATGGCATTTTTTACAGAACTAGAACAAAAACTCTTAAAATTTCTATGGAGACACAAACGACCCCGAATAGCCAAAGCAGTCTTGAGGGAAAAAAACGGAGCTGGAGGAATCAGGTTCCCGGACTTCAGACTATACTACAAAGCCATAGTAATCAAGACAATATTGTACTGGCACACAAACAGAAATATAGATCAATGGAACAGGATAGAAAGCCCAGAGATAAACCCACACACATATGGTCAACTAATCTATGACAAAGGAGGCAAGGATATACAATGGAGAAAAGACAGTCTCTTCAATAAGTGGTGCTGGGAAAACTGGACAGCTACATGTAAAAGAATGAAAGTAGAACACTCCCTAACACCATACACAAAAATAAACTCAAAATGGATTAGAGCCCTAAATGTAAGACCAGACACTATCAAACTCTTAGAGGTTAACACAGGAAGAACACTGTTTGACATAAATTGCAGCAAGATCTTTTTTGATCCACCTCCTAGAGAAATGGAAATAAAAACAAAAATAAACAAATGAGACCTAATGAAACTTAAAAGCTTTTGCACAGCAAAGGAAACTACAAACAAGACGAAAAGACAACCCTCAGAGTGGGAGAAAATATTGGCAAACGAATCAATGGACAAAGGATTAATCTCCAAAATATGTAAACAGCTCATGCAGCTCAATACTAAAAAAACAAACAACCCAATCCAAAAATGGGCAGAAGACCTAATAGACATTTCTCCAAAGAAGATATACAGATGGGCAAGAAGCACGTGAGAAGCTGCTCAACATAACTAATTATTAGAGAAATGCAAATCAGAACTACAATGAGGTATCACCTCACACCAGTTAGAATGGGTATCATCAGAAAGTCTACAAACAACAAATGCTGGAGAGGGTGTGGAGTAAAGGGAACCCTCTTGAACTGTGGATGGGAATGTAAATTGATATAGCCACTATGGAGAACAGTATGGAGGTTCCTTAAAAAGCTAAAAGTAGAATTACCATATGACCCAGCAATCCCACTACTGGGCATATACCCAGAGAAAACCATAATTCAAAAAAAACACATGCACCCCAATGTTCATTGCAGCACTATTTACAATAGCCAGGACATGGAAGCAACCTTAATGCCCATCAACAGACGAATGGATAAAGAAGATGTGGTACATATATACAATGGAATATTACTCAGCCATAAAAAGGAATGAAATTGGGTCATTTGTAGAGACGTGGATGTATCTAGAGACTGTCATACAGAGTAAAGTAAGTCGGAGGGCTTCCCTGGTGGCACCGTGGTTGAGAGTTCGCCTGCCAATGCAGGAGACACGGGTTCGTGCCCTGGTCTGGGAAGATCCCACATGCCGCGGAGCGGCTGGGCCCGTGAGCCATGGCCGCTGAGCCTGCGCATCCGGAGCCTGTGCTCCACAACGGGAGAGATCACAGCAGTGAGAGGCCCGTGTACCACAAAAAAAAAAAAAAAAAAAAGTAAGTCGGAAAGAGATAAACAAATAGCATATATTAACACATATATGTGGAACCTAGAAAAATGGTACAGATGAACCAGTTTGCAGGGCAGAAATAGAGACACAGATGTAGAGAACAAATGTATGGACACAAAGGGGGGAAAGTGGCAGGGGTGGTGGTAGTGGTGGGATGAATTGAGAGATTGGGATTGACATATATACACTAATATGTATAAAATGGAAAACTAATAAGAACCTGCTGTATAAAAAAAATAAATAATATTCAAAAATTCAAAAAATATATAAAGAAAAAAAAAATAAAAAGGATAACCAGCAAGGATCTACTGTATAGCACAGGGAACTCTGCTCAATGTTATGTGGCAGCCTGGATGGGAGGGGAGTCTGGGGGAGAATGGGTGCATGTATATATATGGTTGAGTCACTTTGCTGTGCACCTGAAACTATCACAACATTGTTAATCAGCTATACTCCAATATAAAATTAAAAGTTTAAAAAAATGCTTGATATGACTTATCAACAATGTGAATGTCAAAAAAAACATTAAAAAAAAGGTGACATACCATTACACAGATATGTGACCCACAGGTTGATCACACATAGGAGATTACACAAGCGTGTAAATACCAGGGAGTAGGAATCATTGGGTACCATTTTGGAGGCCTGCTACCACAAGACTTTATCTGGATCATGATTCAAACTTTAAAACACACACACACGCTTAAGATGATTGGAAATTTGGATGCTTATTGAATATTTGATGATATTGGGGAAGTATTGTAAATTTTTTTGTGTGTTTATAATAGTAATTTTTAAAGATCCCTATTTTTTAGAGATGCATATTGAAATATTTAGAGATGTAATGATATAATGTCTGGGATATACTTTAAAATACTAAGAGATGGAGAAAGTGAGTGGTAGTATAAATGAAGCTGAATTGGTTATGTGTTGATAATCCTGAAGCTGGGTGATAGGTAAATCAGAGCTCATTATTCTATTCTGCATATTTTTATACTTTAATGTATGTTTAAAATTTTCCATAATAAAAAGTAAAAAAAAGAAAAAAGACATCATAAGGAGAGTAGAAGACAAGATACAAACTGGGAGATCTTTACAACCCATATTATTGGCAAAGGGATTAATACTTGTAATAATAATTGTGTAAAGAATTACTACAATTTAAATATTTTTAAAAATAGATAATGCTCTTAACTACCACACTATAAATAGGTAATTCATAATCACCTATTACCTATAAATAGGTAATTCATAGGTAATAGGTAATTCATAATTCATAAAGGAGGAAACCCGAAGAGATGTTCAACCACATGCTGAATATCATTTCACACCCACCACATAAGCAAAAATTTTTAAGTCTGACAATATCACCAGAACACTTATATGTTACTGGTTGGAGTATAAACTGATATATCCATTTGGAAAACAATTTGGCATTATCTAGTAAACTTGAAGTTGCATGTCTCTTATGGCCCAGGAGAAATGTGTATCAGGATACATGAGAAAGAAAATTCCTAATAGTATTATTCATAACAGTAAAAATTGGAAACAACCCAACTGTCTATCAACAGTAGAGTGGTTAAATATATTACATATACTCATACAGTAGAATACAACAGTGGGAAAAATGAATCACAAATCCATGGACATGGATGAATCTCTAACAACACTGAGCAGAAAAGCAATTCACAAAAGAACAGTACAGTAGGATTTCACTTCTATAAATTAAAGAACCAGTAAAAGTAAAACAATATTTTGTTTAAGAGACCAAACATAAGAAGTAAATCTATAAAGCAACAGGATGGTAACCACAAAATCAAGATAGTGATCTTCTCTAGCTGCAGAAAGAAGGGAATGGACTAAGGCAGGGGAACACAAGAAACATAAAAGTAGTGTGATTATATGTGTTAATTTAGTCAGAACAGTCCTGGTTTGCCTATATCCCTGGTGTAATAACTAATAGCACTCTCTTTCACTCTCAGAAGTGTCCTAGTTTGGATAGTAAATTATATGTTCATCCTTTTTAAAGTATCTTTTTTCCCTTTAACAGGATGGAAGGCCTATGGATCTTCACTGTATAATTCTTCCTTACATCACACATGTATTTTAAAAATATCCATTTGAAAATAGCCAATATTTTATAATGTAATTTTAAATTTTAGACAGTGACAACGTGGTTAAAAAAAAGAAAATCTGTATGTAGAATAAATGTAAATAGGATTTGAATGAAACCCTTATCATCTGGGTATATGTAGAGATAAATAACGTACTATATGCCTGGCATTGTGTTAAGCCATTTACAGATATTACTTCATCTTCATAGCAAGATTTTTGGGTAGGTATTATAATATTATCTCCATTTTACACATGAAGAATCTGAGGCACAAAATGTATGTGTAACGTAGCCAAAGTCATACCATGACAGAGCAGAATTTGAACCTAAGCAATGTGACACCAGACTACATGCTCTTAACGTAATGCCAGAATCCATAATAGATATTCTTAATCATTTTTTGTGCTACAGATCCCTTTGGCAGTCTGGTGAAGCCTATAAAGCTCTTTTTAGAATCATGTTTTTAAATGCATAAAATATGCATAGGATCATGAATGAAACCAATTATACTAAAATACAGTAATCAAGTTATTCAACAAAAGTGTGCTGTACATGTGCTTCTTTATTAATGCGTTGAAAAACAAAATCTAGCAGAGGGTCGAATAATATCTATAATTTTAAAGTAGTGAACACTAATTATATCTTGAGATTTCTACAACTATAGTAATGTGATGGGAAAATATTTGTGATTTTTATTGGTGAAAAAGTCAGCGGTACTTCAGTAACACTGGTTTGTTGCCTATGTTCACAATTGAAAGAAATGCTAAATTTCACTTAGAGGTTAGCAAAAATTAGGTTATAATATTTTTTTCATAGAAATTCACAGCCCTCTGTTTTGTGACCTTAATTCATAGACTTCCTAACATATGTTTTACTTCAGAGAGGTCATATTCCCCAGCCTATCTTCCACTTTCTGGTTTGGGATTATGCTCAAAATGAGATACACAAACTAGTTTACTAGAAATAAAAAATATTTCTCCATGTGATAGACTTGAGTGGGGAATGAGAAACAGGAATGTGTTAGAATGACTAGGTGTACACACAGACAATGGGAAGCTTGGAACTGCTTTAGAGTGTTTTATTTAAGAGGTTTAAAACTGGTTCCAAACATGTACTGTCACATGCAATTATTCATAAAAGAATTCATTATTGATACCACAATACCCTACAGTATACTATTTGTCAATACATGTAGCAATGCAACAATCAAAAAAGAAAATTCAAATAGCTGGACACCTCCTTAAAGTTTCATTGGGCTAAAAGCAAAACATCTGACAAGTTTTTGATTTGCCTTTCTCATGATTTGATGTCCCAGCAGAGCAACTAGGGAACCTAATTCTGACCAACAAGGAGGAATTGCTTGGCTAATTGGAAGTGACAGAAACCTTGAGAGAAAACAACCACATACCAAGGATAATTATAAGAAGGTAACATGGGCCTTAAAGCATAGTCAAGAAATCTGAAGCTCCCAAATGAGGTGAGACTTGTAAAAAATGCTGAGAGGACAAAGAACGGGCTTTTTAAAATTCTCTTCAAAGGCAGGTGATGAAGGAAGGGAAAAGCCCACTTACAGCTGCTGGTATAAGGTTAGGTCTGAGAGAGAAAACAGAGTCCCTAAATATTATTTTCTTCATTCTCTACAAAGGAAACTTGAGAAGCAGCTTGACATAGTAGAAAGAACTATGTGTATTTGTGGGGTCAGGCAAACTTGGATTTAATTCTCTGTTTCAACACTTAATAGTTATATTACCCTGGGTCTCCTTTTCCCCATCTGTAAAATGGAGATAAGTATATCTTTCTCATAGGATTGTTCTGAGTAGTGGAAGTAACACATTCAAAACACTGAGCCAGGCTCATAGTAGTGACTCAGTAAATAGGAACTTATTAATATTACTCAAAAGAGTAGTATAAATAGTGACAAGAAGCAATACTCTTCCCAAATAGAAGAAGGAATTCTAAGAAGTACCTAACAGTTCCAATTTAGAATCCATCATCTGATATGAATGGCTTATATCACAGGCTTTTGGCAGTGGAGGGGCAGGGAATACAAATGAAACCTGAGAATAGCTGTTCCCATCTTTGAGGAATTATGGGAAACAGAATAGGTGCTAGAACACTAAACATGGGCAAATGTCTGCCTTCAAGGTGAAAAGTGGAAATATAAAACCTGGAATTATTTGGGATGTTTCCTCCCACTGGTGTAATATTCATTTGCCCAGGGAAGGGGAAATTCCAGAAAAAAAAAAGCAACTGAAACAAAGGAGTAGATTGAATTTTCCAAAGTATTCAATGTGAAGACGCAGTCTTGAAAGCTAAGGTGATGAAGAAAGAAGAGGTTTCTTGAATTTCCTCAAAGCTTCAAGAGGTAAAGCTTAAAAGAAGAAGGAAAAAATGGTATCCTTAAGCAAAATGTAGTGGGTTGAATAGTAGCACCCAAAAAGATATGTCTATGTCTCAATCCCTGGAATGTGTGAATGTTACCTTATTTGGAAAAAGGGTCTTTGCAGATGTAATTAAGTTAAGGATCTGGAGGTGAAGAGATCAACCACCCTGGATTGTCTGCTCGGCCATAAATCCAATGACAAGTATCTTTATGTGACAGACTGAAGAGAAGACAGAGAAGAGGAGGTAGTGTGACAACGAGGCTAAGATTGGAGTAATACAGCCACAAGTGAAGGAATACTGACCAGCTCTACCAGACGCTGGGGGAAACAAAAATCAGATTCTCCCCTAGGTCCTCCAAAACTGCGGCCCTGCTGACGCCTTAATTTCAGACTTCTGGCCTCAGAACTGTAAGACAATACATTTCTGTTGTTTTAAGCCACCAGTTTGTGGTAATTTGTTACAGCAGCCCTATGAAGTTAATACACAGATTTTAAAGAGAATTTCAAGATTAGACTTCCCTGGGTTGGAGGGAATGGGGGATTGTGAAATGGATGGTGGAGGGTGAAGAAGGTCTGAGGGACTCCTTGGAGGAAATATGTGAACCAGGGTGGAGTTAGCAAATTACAGACCCCACAGTCTTTGCTTTGACAGAGATTGTTAGAGTTTAGAAGACACCTGACAGGGTTACCATGCACTGCCAGAACCAGAAAGCCATGTGGCAGCCAATCTAATATTCAGAGTTCCCTCAAAGAGTATTTCATATCATCAAAAAGAGTTTCTGTTTCACTGACAAATGATTTTCACTCCCCACTCCCTTGATCTGTAGCAGGAGTAACAGCTGTCTGTATGCCAATAGTTTTTGCAATCCTATCCAAACTACCCATAGGAAAAGGTACTTTTTCATTAGTCCCTGGCAGTCTCAAACACTCAGAAACAGAGAAAAGATCATGGACGACTAAAGGGGTTCCAGTGATATAGAATGGAAATCCATATCATTTGGAAACCCTCCCTTCAATCTTTACTTGATTGGGACTTTAATCATTCAATTGAGAGTCCCTTACACCTCTAACCCTCCACCAGGACTACTTTGATCTTAGGCAAGAATCTAAAAGGAATTATTAAAAGGATGCTCTGGGAGCATCTATAAGAGAAAGCAGTAATCAATCAAATACAGTATGGGTTTACCAACCAGAATCTGTCTAATTTTATTTTCTTCCTGACAGGGATACTAGACCAGTATGCCAATAAAATGCAGTAGACAATATTTATCTGTGCCCAACAGGCATTATTGACACTTTTCATCATTTACTTACAAGTAAATTGGGGAGGAAAAAAGGCTAGATGATAGTACCTTCAGGCAATGACTTAATACGCAACGGGTACTGACTCCTGGAGGGCAGTCAGCCTCTCCAGTGGTTTTTAGGGAAGAACAACGGTCCCTATATGGGTCAACACTGTATTTCACTGACTTGAGAAAACCCATATTTATCAAATTTTTACCTGATTCGAAGTTGGAAAGGGTAGTGGGTTTAACAAACCTTAGAACAGCTTAATGTTGACTCTGGGCTAAATCCTAGATAGCCATAATTAGAATTCAAAAAATTTGGGGAATCTGTAACCATACAAGCAGAATCCAACAAACTAATAGGGATTTTTAAGTTTATTCACTCATTTATATATCATAAATTTAGGGAACATCTATTCTCTGTAAATGTCTATGTTAAGCTTTAGAAAGATGATTAAGGTATTGTCCTTGAATTGCACTAGTTTAAAATATGGTAGGTGAAACAGAAGAAGATAAGATATATTACAGAAGAGATAGATAAACAGAAGATATAATATATATTACAATATAAATGTTCATTGTAAGGCCTTATATTTAGCAAAAAAATTTTTTAATTAACTACATTTAATTGTTTGGGATGGACTGGCATTAGCATATGTAAAACGCCTTTAAGAGTTTGATAAGCTGAACAAAATAATATTTGTTAAGAATATTGAGAGTGGGCTGATATTCTAGCTCATACAAATCGATCTTCTAAAAATTAACAAGGACTTAAACACCCTAAGGAGGAAATACAAATAACCAATAGAGATATAAAAACGTATTTTAAAATTCATTCTCAATTATAAGCAAATCAGGAGAACAAATTTGAAAAAAAAATCAATAAATAGTAGTATTCCATGCTTGCAGAGGTGTGGTGAAATGGACGGATAAACTGCCGGTGTATATTAATAAACATTTTATGTGTATTAAGTGGTAACTGTGGAAAGTTATAGTAAGACAAGTCATACTATGCAATGTAGCTATTTTCTTCTAGGAGTCTACTTTAAGAAATAATCTAAAATATACATAAGGCAGTCCATAACAGCAGTTTTAATAATACTAATAAAAAATTAAGGTGAATAATTTTTTTAAATGTACAACCATATGATGGAATGTATAATCAGAATTATGTGCTTAAAAAGAGGGTATCTGCAATATTATATTACATTGCATTATATATATTATATTTATTATATTATTATTCAACTAGAAGTCTAGGGATCACGACTTTTCACTGTTAACCTTCTTAAATGGTTTGAGTTTTGTGCCATTTGCATTGCAATACATCCAAAAAAGAAACGCAATTTAAAAATAAAAGTATTCAGCATAAAATTTTAAAAATACACTTACGAATATTGTCTAACGATGTAAGGAAATACACTAAGGGAAAAGAAAATTTTATTATTTCCTGTAGAGAATTCATATAACTGGAGAATGTATATAATTCTGGTTGTGTTACAAAAAATATTTTGTTCGGTATTTTTCACCATAAGAAACCTAGGACCAGTTTACATACAAGCAAGAAGGATGGTAAACAAGCTCATCTAAGAATGATTGGAGGAAAATGTGAATGTTTGGCCTGGAGTATATGTGTGAGAGCATGATGGCTGTCTTCAAGTATCTGAAGTACTGTCGTATGGAAAAGGGTCCATACTTCCTCAGGAAAGTCTCAGAGGATGAAACTAGACCCACTGGCAAGAGCTATAGTAAGCCATTTCAGTTCAATGTCAAAACACTTACAGACTTGTTTATTTGTTTATAGGCCATTTCAGCTCAATGTCAGGAAACACTTTCTAATGGAATGGGGCAAGGAATGAGTGAATTTCCAGTCACTTGAAGAATTCAAGCATAAATTGTCACCTACTTGACTGGACATAGAAGAGATTCAAGCATCAGAAGTATGACTTTTGGTATGATTCCAGCTGTGTGAGAAGTCATTTAACCTTTCTGGGACACAGTTCTCTAAAATGGGGAAGTTTGACTAAATTACCTCCATGTTCCTTTTGAGTTTTAAATTGTTTTGATTCTGCATTGGTGTAATTACGTTTGGCTGATTTTTCCAGATTTACTTGATATCAGCCTCTTATCACTTGAAATACATCACACTATACTTGTGAGAATTAATTTAGATGTTTAAAAAAGTATTTGTAAAAATGCAAAACTTTATGTAAGATTTTGTTATAGTTCAACATCATTGGCCATTAGGAAAATGCAAATTAACACCACAATGAAATACCACTACACACTTATTAGAATGGCTAAAATTTAAAAATACTGATAATACCAAGTGCTGACAAGATACGGAGCAACTGTATCTCTCATACTTTGCTGAGGAAAATGTAAAATGGGACAGCCACTATAGAAAATAGTTGGTAGATTTTTATAAAGTTAAATATATACTTATCGTAAAACCCAGGTATCCATCTACTGGATATTTACTCTAGAGAAATGAAAACTTACATTCACTCAAAAATCTGTACATAAATGTTCAAATCAGCTTTATCTGTGATAGGCAAAAATGAAACAACCCAATACCCTCCAATGGATGAATGAATAAACTGTAGTACATCCATAACATGGAATACTACTCAGCAATAAAAAGGAACGAATTTGATACATGCAACAATTTGCATGGGTCTCAAGGCCACTGTGTTGATGAGAAACTAATCTCAAAAAGTTACATATGGTATGATTCCATTTACATAACATTCTCAAAATGGCAAAATTATAGTGATAGAGAAAAAATAAGTGGTGCAAGGAGTTAGGGTTGGGGGGAGGGTATGACTATAAAAGGGTAACATGAGGAAGTTACTTTGGGGTAGTGGAATAATTAATAATTTTATATCCTAATTGTGGTGATCACTACATTAATCTATTACATGCGGTAAAATTTTATAGAACTATACACCAAAAAAAAATTACATTTATCTTCAAGGTTCTGGAAAGCAAGAAAATTTTCATTATTCACTTTTTTGTTTACATTGACTTTTTATGTTTAGCTTTGGACTGTCTTATAATCAATAATATAGAATGTTTTTCATATGAAACTTTTTTATTGAAGAGTGCTGTAGAAATAGGGTGTGAGGTGTATTTACTTAATAGTAATTTTATTCTTTTTCTTTAAAGGAATAAATGGTCAAATGTGAAAATAAATTCAGGTAAAGCTCACTTTTATTGATATTTTATTCTTATTTTTAAATTTTACTATCCCATTTTTAAGGAAGCCTCTGGAAAATATTTTTATATAAATTTTCACAGCTCACTCAAATGTGATCTATATTTTATTTATCATATGACTTAAGAGATTGTCCACACCTTGCCAGGTTCTACTTTAGCTGCTGATTCTATTTATACTGAACTAAATTTACGTCCAATCAAATTGCATAATAAACACAGAAGCTTAAAATTAAATCCTATCCTAGGATAAGATCTACACAGAGTTTGTCCCAAAAGTGAATTTCTCTTATAAGTTGATCCTTACAAATACTAAAATATTAGTGTCTCTCAGACAGTATAATACTGTTCTTGTGGCTAACATTACCAATGCTCAATATTTTCAATTCTCTTTTTTTCTCTGGATATGCAAAAGCTTACATTTCTTAGCTCTACAAGTTAAGCAGCACTGTGTAACTAGTTCTACTAATGAACAGTGACCCGAGGTGATGTGTTACTTCCAGACCAAAGCATTTACAAGTCTGTGCATGATTCACCATGCTGTCTTTCCTGGCACAAAGAACCCTGAGGTATCATTCAGATGGAGTTACCAGAAGAAGGAAGCAATCTGGAATGTTGAGCCACTACATGAAGGGCTGCCCTGGAGAAACTCCTGGACTCTTAGCAGATTTGCCTGAGTAAGAAACTTTTATGTGATAAGCCTCTGAAATTTTGGCATAGTTTATTACTGCAGCATTCCCTAGCCTAACCTGACAAATAGAATCTGTATACTAACTTTGCCTATGTTAAAGGTTTTCATGGCCTTTTGTGTTTTCCATAGTCAGATGATAGTTATATGGTACAGCTTTTCCAATAATATTTAATATAATTAGCATTTTAATTAATAACCTATTCTATTAGTCTCTACCACCAACTTAAGATCTCAAATTTTGAATCTAAATGAACAATATTTTAAATTATATATACCTATATCTCAAACTTACACCCTGTGCTAATCATTACCAACCAATAAAGAAGGATACATTTGTTTATGCAGTATTTTAATTCATTAAATAACCATAGATGTTTCTAGTCACGTTCCCTGGGAAGCAGACCCTGAGATAGAGATTTGCATGCAGGAAAACTTATTAGGGGGTTGTCTTGGAATTAATACTCGTGGTGAAATGCAGGATTGGATAGAGGAGAAGCTGGGCTGTGAAATAGTTATAACAAAGCCTAAACCAACCCTACCCTAAGGGTGGCTCTGAAGCTAGGGTGGCCCTTCAGAAGTGTTCCAAGTTGAGACAAGGGTACTAGGCCCTTGTATACCCATCAATGATCAGTCATTGGATAAAGACTGCTCCCAGGAAGTAGGTGTGACCTTGGGTAAGGCAATTTCTGGATGGAGCTGACATCTTGACAGCTGTGAGCCACAGCATTCCCAGCAGCTGGACAAACAAGTCCTGAAGAGGAATGTGGTGTCAGTGGAATCTACCCCAGTGTCCAGTACACCTGATAATCATGATGAGGCATTATCTATCTGTTGGATGATCACCACCACCATCATCACTATCATATTTACAGACAATTTTACTATGTGCCAGGCACGTCTTAAGTGCTCTGAAACTATTAACTCATGTAATTTCCCAAATAACCCTATAATATAATCTTGAATGCTTTGCCTTCAAAAATGAAAATCAGGGCTTCTCTGGTGGCGCAGTGGTTGAGAGTCCGCCTGCCGATACAGGGGACACGGGTTCGTGCCCTGGTCCGGGAAGATCCCACATGCCGCGGAGCGGCTGGGCCCGTGAGCCATGGCCGCTGAGCCTGCGTGTCCGGAGCCTGTGCTCTGCAACGGGATAGGCCACAACAGTGAGAGGCCTGCGTACCGCAAAAAAAAAAAAAAAAAAAAAAGAAAATCAATATAGGTGTTTTCTGCAACATGCCCCAATCCCAGAAATGCTTTGCTAATGACCATTCAGTAATTTCCATTGTAAGTTACTCTATCTAATATGAGCAGTCCCATTCAGTAACTGTCATTGGCCAAGATAGTTACTCTTTTCATGGGCTGCATCTTCTAAATCATGATGGCATTATGATGTCTCTAATTTACTTTAAAAAAAATTGAGCATGGATAATGTGATATTATGTGTGAATATGTATGTGTGTTAATTTAGGCTACATCATAAGAGCTGTTACTTGCCCTAATTAGGAGCTCACACTCCCAGGTATGGTCAGCTGATATTTAGCCATAAGGCCACAGTCCAGAGGAAGCTACAACAAGTGCTTTAGTCATCCTTATCTTGACCAACACCAGAATTTTGCTAATTAGCATAATAAATATTAGCAATCAGTTTTCATTGGTTAAATTAGTGTTGTTCAAGTTATATGGATTGGCTAATATATTTTAGACATTCCACTTTTGCTGAATAGGGTATAAAAATCTAGCAAGCACCGTAATCTGTATCTTTAGGAAAGGTACCAATATTTGATCCCTAAAATGTCCTGCATCCAGCTATTGTTTCATTGGACTCTGGTTGCCTGAATCCTGTCTCTAAACATTACTGCATCTACCTTAAGTGAACCTTTCATGCATGTTGTAGTCATAGATGGTAGCCAGTCTTCAAACTGATCCTTAATGCCCTTAATACCAATGATTCTTAGTATTTATCCCTTTCTGTAGTTCCCCCACACTGAATAGAGATGACCTGTGTGAATAAGATATTCTGGAAATGAAGACAGTGCCATCCAAGGATAAGTCTTAAAAGATATTGCAGACCCTGCATTTTTCTCTCTTGGATTATCTATTCTGGAGGAAGTCAGCCACCATGCTGTGAAGCTGTTACGGAGAGATCCATGTGGGGAGGAACTCAGGTCTCCTGCTGGTAGTCAACTAACTTGCCAGCTTTGTGAGCGACTCGTCTTAGAAGTAGATTCTCCAGGCCTAGTCAAGCCTTTGGGTAACAACAGCCCCAGCCAACATCTTGACTCATGAGAGACCCTGAACAAAAACTACCCAGCCAATTTGATTTATCCCTAATCTACAGAAACTATGAGGTAATAAATATTTATTGTTACTTTAAGTCACTAGGTTTTGAGGTAATTTGTTATGTAGCAATAGATAGCTAATACATCATAGTACATAAAAGGACAGAGAGCTGGAACTTAATTGAACTTATAGAAGAGATTGTATGAACTGTTGCGTGTAAGCCTCCTTGTTAATTACTTTTTAAAATGTCTGTTTATATGACGGAATTTGGTCTAATACTTGCTTGCACTGTGACTTAGTAAAAAAGCTATGTCAGAGGAACCACCCCCTTCACTTATGTCAAAAATTGGTGGCTACTTTTATCTGTCAAAAAGAACAAAATAGCTGTGCGTGACCAAATTGACTTAGCTAATTTTGCAAGACAGGCCTATTGATTTTTCTGCCTACTACAGCTTGGCTCTATCCATTTCTCTTTATCACCACCATCAGTCCAGTCCAGACTACCTTCATGTCTCACCCTGGACCACTATAACAATCTTCTCACTCATCTAGTCATACCCATTGATCCTCTTCCATCCCACCGTCAATATTAAAGTTAAAGTGATCCTTTTAAAACACAAATCTATTCAAGTAATTCCACCACCACCCCTGCCCTTATTTAAAACCTTTTAGGACTCAGAGAAGATCATAAGGCAAAGACATAACCTAACATAGCCTACCAAACTCCTGCCCGATCTCGTCCTGCCAACCCTTTGAGTGTTGCCTTGAACTCTTCTCACTCTTGCTCTCTTTGATTGCCCGTCACTGGCCTTCCTTCAATTACTAGTACTTTTCCTGTTCCTACTCACAACAGAGAATTTGTATGTGGTGTTTCCTCTGCCTTGAAATCTCTTCCTTTTCCTCTTTGTCTAGTTCAAGTCTGCCTATCCTTCATATCTACTGCATATGTCAGTTCTTCAGCAAAACTTCCCCCAATCTCCCTGATTGACTCTCATACATTCCCATCATACATTCCCTCCTTTGTGTACCTGTCACATTGCAATTTTACATTTGTTTATGTAATTATTTGATTAATGTTTGTGTTTACTGCTATACATTCTCTAAGAGCAGGTACCATATATAGTTTAACTCATTTATGTATGCCCTGGAGCCCAAGAACATACTGCATATTTGATAAATATTTGATTAAAGACTTAATAACTGATTAACTAATTGAATGAACTCAGGTGGGTATAAATGTTGCTTCAGAGCCAGAGTGCCTACATTCAAATTCTGGCAATTCCTAACTATGTAATGTTAAAAAGATTTTACCTCACTGATCTTTAGATTTGTCGTCTGTAAATTGGGAATAATAATTACCTTATAGGGTATTGCAGGGAATAAATGAGTTAATATACATTGAGGGCTTAAAGCCATTCCCAACACATTAAGTGCTATGTATGGCAAGTGCAATTATTATTATTACTGTTATTAACATGCTTAGTCATTTTGTCATGCTAGTTCCTTAGGCCATGGCTACCAGTTCCTTGGATAAGTTCATTCTTTTCTTACAGATAACAAATTCCAAGTGTCTGTGTAAAAACAAGAAGCTATGTAAAAGACACAAACTGAGGGCAGAGCTTATAAATCTTTTTGAGCTGTCCAGTTTTGACTTAGGTATAAGGATACTAATATTAACCCCCTTATCACTGGTGTTTCTTTGGTAATTTCCTATTTATACAAAAAGACAAAGCAGTGCTTAAATGAGAATTTCAAAGAGTTCTATAGCTGTCTTTTACTAGGGCACAGTTCACGCACCAAAAAGAATTGAGCCCACCATCTCTCTGAGGTTTTGCATTGGTTACCTACTTGTAGTTCAAATAATGGCAAGATATTAACATAATATGTAATACTATTGATCTCTTTGGAATTTAGACCTTCTATACTTTGAGGCACTGACTTTAAAATGTTAAAGCTGCAGGTTTGTAACTTTTGAACACCATATGTTATAAACTGTTGAAATGATGTCTCCCTACTTGACAGTGGAAATGTTCATGCTTAGTGCAAAGGCAGCAATGGTTGGATCTTGTTTAGCTGCTAATGCTTCTTATAGAAGTTGTGAATGCTTGCACTTTATTATATTCAGGGTCCCCACCTACAGATAGATCTCTTGTAAGCTGCCATTAATTTGGACAATAGGTCATAAACTGAAGGGTTGTTTTAGGTAAGTATTGCAAATGATGTGTTCTGTTCTTTGTTTACTACCAACCATGAAAAACAACACTGTACTTTCCAGAGAAACTGAGATCACCCAGTCCTTGCAACTTAGGTCATTTTCGTTTGGGAGGGAAAAAAAAAAGAATTCTTTTCAACTCCTTGCCAGTTCCTCCTCGCTTTTTGAGAAGGCGATACCTCTGAAAGAAAATAGATCAAAGATACATGGGGCTAAGGGCAGATCAGATAGCTATACTTTGTAGTCTGTTGAAAACAGAGCTAGCTTTACTGGAAAAGAGATTATGTGTTATAGTTATAAGGAACAGAGGAAAGGTTAGAGGGGTTACTAACCTAAAAAACCAACCCCCAGTCCTCTACCACCTTGTCAGAACTTAAAATTCCACCATTAGAAATTCATTTGTTTGCATTTTAAACAGTAATTCCTTAAAGCAGTTACCTGTGGAAAAAAGTGAATTCTCTATCAATTATTTTTCCTGAAAGTGAATTTTGAAAGCACTGAGACCAAGAGGTAACACTAACTCCTGAAAACTCTGATTTGACTGTAGGACTGCTATGGAGAGAAAAGGTTGGAAGAGTACAGGTTACGTTTGAAGAGAAGCTAGAGGGAAATCTGTGGCCATAGAAAACAGTGATTATAATGTGTGATGACTGTGAGGAGAAAGAGAAAAAAGAAGTGGATTTCTTTTTTGATTTGTTGCTCTGGGCATCTACAATAGAAGAAAGAAAATATATTACTATATGATGAGATACAATGAAAATGACACAGACAAAACAGGAGAGTCATGCCTAGAATGTGAGAGCAACTCAACTTTCTTAAATATCCTGGTCATTTGCTTTTTTATGACCATAATCATGCTAAATTCATTCCCTACTTGTAGAGTAATTAGTATATATTGAGCATCTTGAGAGTAAGACAAAATTTTTAAGTTTTCTGTTTCTGAGAAGCTCTCCATATGTCCTCTCTCCAGTAATTCACTCATCAATGCATAAACTGTTTACCTATTAAACTGAATGTGACAGATTGAGACCCCATCCACTAAAAAGTGAGGAAACACAGGTCCCTTTGTCTTGCAACAAGGAACCAAGGAACATACAAAAAGTAAAGGTAAGATGAATAGATAAGGAAGGAGGCTGGTACAGATTTATACAATTAACTATTATTATGTGCTTAATATTTGCCAGTTGAGCTGGAAAGGAAAAACTATGTGTGAGAAAAATCTATCACCTTGTGATGAGCAAAGAAGTTTTTGGCAGGATGAGAATTTGCTGGTGGGTATAGGGAAGATGGAAACAGTAGGAGCAAAGGAGTTGTCCCAATTTACACTCCATCAGCAATGTACAAGAGTAGTAGTATCTGATTCTGAAAATTTTAGTATGTAGTGGTACCTGATTATGGTTTTAATTTACATTTCCCTCATAAATAATGATACTGAATCTTTTTTCATATGCTTGTTGATAATTTAGATATCTAGATTTATGAAATACATATTCAAGTCTTTTGCCCGTTTTTCAAAAAATTGAGTTCTTTGTCTTATTGATTTATAATGGTGCCTTATATATCTTGGATGTAAGTTTTTTGTCAATAGTCGTTTTATATTTTTCTTTTCCTACTCTGTATATCGTTATCTCATTCTCTTAAAAATGTCTTTTGATAAATGAAAGTTCTTAATTTAATGAAGTCTATTTTATCAGTCTCTTTTTTCATGGTTTGTGCTTTTGTATTTAAGAAAACATTGCCTATCTTAAGGTCATGAAGGTATTTCCCTATGTTTTCTTCTAGAAGTGTCATTGTTTTACCCTTTACATTAGATCTTTGATCTATTTTGAGTTAATATTATGTATAATGTGAGGAAGGGGTCAGGTTAAAATTTTTCCATATAAATATTCAATTGATCCAGAACAGTTTATTCAAAAGATTATCCTTTCCTCCACTGACTTGCACCTTTGTCATAAATCACATAATTCTTAATGTGTGATGATTTCCCCTAACTATTCTATTAAATGTATTATTTGAGTGAACAATACATTCAATTGGTAAGAAAATCAAAACAAATTAATGAAGAAACTAAATTCAAAAAGGTACAAAAATGCAAATGGCGAAGAGCAGAAATAAATGTACCTTCTATTCTGTTCGTCTGTACTGTATTTCTTTCTCCAGAAGCAATGACAAGTGTCAGTGCCCAGATATGCCAACAACTCTGCTTAACTTTCTAGGGTCCTGAATAGAGAAAGCCCTTTATCCCAATGTCCACCCCCTGATTCTAATATAATGACTTCTCTAGGTGATTCTGATATTAAGTTTCTAGGTGGTTCTGATACGAGTTTGTTCCAACATAATTTAAAAGTCTATTTTCCTTTACTCTTTTAAAAAGCATATGATTGGATTTTTTTTTAAAGCCCAATTAGATTAAGACTTTATTTTATTAGGGGGATTCAAGTTACTTATATTTATTGTGACTGTATTTATTCCTGCCATTTTATTTATATTATTTACTACTTTTTTTTTTCTTTTCTGCCTTTTGTGGAACTAATCAAGCCTGATTTTTTTCTTATTTTAGTAGTTTAGAAAGTATACGTCTTATTTTGTATTCTGCTCCTATATATTTAAATTTTAACCTCCATTTTATATATATTTGCTCTTAAAGTGTAGAATTAAGTAGCATCTGTATCCTGCCCTGATCCTGCCCTTCTCCCCCACTTTCTCCTACAACTCAAATAGGGGAAGATCTAATTTTTGTACAGTCCAAAGCTTATACAATTTGGGGGATCCTCTCTAAAATAATTTGAAATTCTAAATTTAAAAATTGGGTAAGAAAGTGAATGTTTATTTAAAATGAGAAAAGAAATCAGAACAAAATATAATTTTTTAAATTTTACAAATCTTTAAAAAATGATAGTTCCACAAACATAACAAAATCCAGAAAATAACAATATTTTTATTAACTGCCTGGGACACTTCTATAATACTTTTTTCCCTACATTTTCTCTTATAATTTTGCATTTCCAATTATTGGAAGCTAATAGAAGCAAATTGTATTCTAGCTGTGTATCTTTCATGCTTGGTCCCTCTGTCCCCCTCACTGTCTACATAACTTCCAGTGCTGTGTACCATGGGACACACTTACATCATGATACATCCCTAGGCTCTGTAGCTTTGCCAGGTGAGTCAGCAAAGTTGGAAGCAGGATTCCTAAGATCTTTCCTACATTGGGGGCACTATGGAAGAAAAGTTAACGGTTCACAAATTGACAGTGAACCACCTAAATATATTCCCCTAAATCCAAATTAAATGATTTTCTCAACTCAACCTCCCCCTATCCAAATCTCCCAAATATCCATAGCTATGCAATACCATCTGTCTTTAAAAGTATAACAAAGAGGAATTGAGAGAAGAAACAAGAAGTGATCAAATGATTATTTTAGCAAATAAAACACTTAAATATTTTCAACTATTTTATATTTTAAGGATTTTAAAAGGATAGGCATATAAATCATATGATCATCTCAATAGATGCAGAAAAAACTTTTGACGAAGTCCAACATCGATTAAGGATAAAAACTCTCAACAAAGTGGGTATAGAGGGAGCATACATCAACATAATAAAGGTCATATATGATAAGCCCACAACTAACATCATACTCAACAGTGAAAAGCTGAAAGTATTTTCTCTAAGATAAGGAACAAACAAGGATGCCCACTCTCATCATATTATTCAATATAGTATTGGAAGTCATAGTCACAGCAATCAGACAAGATAAAGAAATAAAAGGAATCCAAATTGGAAAAGAGGAAGTAAAACTGTCATTGTTTGCAGATGACATGATGTGATGCTATATATGGAAAATCCTAAAGATACCACCAAAAAACTATTAGAACTAATAAATGAATTCAGTAAAGTTGCAGGATACAAAATTAATATACAGAAATCTGTTGCATTTCTATACACTAACAATGAATTATCAGAAAGAGAGATTAAGAAAACAATCCAATTTACAACTGCATCAAAAAGAATAAAATACCTAGGCTAAATCTAAGCAAGGACATAAAAGACTTGTACTTGGAAACTATAAGACATTGATGAAGGAAACTGAAGATGACACAAACAAGTAGAAAGATGTGTCATACTCATAGATTGGAAAAATTAATATTGTTAAAATGACCATACTCACCAGCAATCTACAGATTCAATACAATCCCTATCAAAATACCAATGGCATTTTTCACAGAACTAGAACAAAAAATTCTAAAATTTGTATGGAAACACAAAAGACCTGACTAGCCAAAACAATCTTGAGAAAGAAGAAAACTGGAAATATTATGCTTCCTGATTTCAAGCTATACTACAAAGCTACAGTAACCAAAGCAGTATGGTACTAGCATAAAAACAGGCCCATCGATCAATGGAACAGAATAGAGAGCCTTGAAATAAACCCACACTTTTATTATCAGTTAATCTTTGACAAAGGAGGCACAAATACACAATGGGAAAAGACAGCCTCTTCAATAAATGGTGTTGGGAAAACAGGACAGCTACATGCAATAGAATCAAACAGGACTACTTTCTCACACCATATACAAAAATAAACTCAAATAGATTAAAGGCTTAAATATAAAACCTGAAACCATAAAACTTCTAGAAGAAAACATTGGCAGAGTGCTCTTTGACATCAGGCATAGCAAAATGTTTTTTTAATCTGTCTTCTCAGGCAAGAGAAATTAAAGCAAAAAACAAATGGGACTACATCAAACTAAAAAGCATTTGCACAGAGAAGGAAACTATCAACAAAACAAAAAGGCAGCCTACTGAATGGGAGAAGATATTTGCAAATAGTACATCTGATAAGGGGTTAATATCTAAAATGTACAAAGAATTCATGCAACTCAACATCAAAAAAGCAAGCAACCCAATTCAAAAATGGGCAGAGGACCTGAGTAGACATTTTTCCAAAGAAGACATGCAGATGGACAACAGACACATGAAAAGATGCTCAACGTCACTAACCATCAGGGAAATGCAAATCAAAACCACAATGAATTATCACACCACACATGTGAGAATGGCTATTATCAAAAAGACAACAAATAACAAACGTTGGCAAGGATGTGGAGAAAAGGGAACCCTCATGCACTATTGGTGGGAATATATTGGTATGACCACTATGGAAAACACTATGGCAATTCCTCAAAAAATTAAAAATGGAACTACCATACGATCTAGTGATTCCACTTCCGGGTATTTTTCTGAAGAAAACAAAAACACTAATTAGAAAAGATTCATGCACCCCAATGTTCTTTGGAGCATTATTTACAATAGCCAAGATATTGTAGCAACCTAAGTGCCCATCAATAGATGAATGGATAAAGAAGATGTAGTATATTTGTACAATGGAATACTACTCAACCATATAAAAAATGAAATCTTGTCATTTACAACAATATGGATGGACCAAGAGCATAAAGCATTAAGCCATGCAGCTAACTCTCCTTATACCTTTTCCTGCTGTTTACCTGTAAACTGAAAAAGTTACTGCTATGGTTTGAATATTCGGGTCCCCCCGAAATCTGTATGTTGAAATTCTAACACCGAGAGATGATGGTATTAGGAGATGGGGTTTTGGGGAGGTTGCTTAGGTCATGAGTGTGGAATCCTCATGAATGGGATTAGTGTTTTTATAAAAGAGACCCCACGCAGCTGCTTACCCTCTTCTGTGAGGACACAGAGAGAAGTCACCAGCTATGAGCCAAAAAAGGCCTTCATCAGAATGTGACCATCCTGGCACCTTGATTTTGGATTTCCCAGCCCCCAGAACTGTGAGAAATAAATTTGTGTTGTTTATAGCTCCCCAGTTTGTGATATTTTGTTGTAGTAGCTCAAATGGACTAAGATGGATATTTTCTTTCTTTGTTTTAGGCTCAAATGTTTAATGCTTTCTCAGTTTAGAATTATATTGCTCTACTTTAAAAATGGCTACCATTTATTTTACTTTTTTAGGAAGTGTTCCCTCCTGGTACATTTCCTACAAGAGTTTGTACCTGACAAGGGTTATTTGTTTAAGTGTTTGATAGCATTCACCAATAAAATCATCTGGGCCTAGAGCTTTCTCTGCCAGAAGGTTTTTCAGTGAAAAATTCAATTTCTTCAAGTAAAGCGCTATTCAGATTTTCTGTTTCATTTTTTGTCAGTCAAGTTATATTTTTCAGAGAATTGGTCTATGTCATATAAATTTTTGAATTCATTGGCATAAAGATATTCATCATATTTCCTTATTATCCATTTAATTCTTTAAGATCTGTACTGATACGCCCTCTTTTATTCTTCACACTGACAACTTGTGTTCTCTTTTTTTTTGTCTTCATCAGTCTAGCTAGGAATTTATCACTTTTATTAATCTTTTCAAAGAGCTGTTTTTTTGGCTTTGTTAATTTTTTCTGTAGTTTCCTGTTTCATTACTTCCTGTTCTCATTTTTATTATTTCTCTTTTCCCATTTATTTTGAGTTTACTTTGCTTTTCTTTGTCTAACTTTTTAACTTGGAAATTTAAGTTACCACTTTTATAATTTATTTTCTAACATATGCAGTTAGAACTGTAACTTTCTCCCAGCACTGTTTTAGCTGCATCTCATAAATTTTGATATGTTATATTTTCAGTATCATTCAGTTTGAAATATTTTCTAATTTCCATTGCAATTTCCATTTTTAACCCACTGGACTAGTTAAACATGTAATGTGAATTTCAAATATTTGCATTTGGGGAAATATATCTTATTATTATTGATTTTTAATTTAATTTCATTGTGATTACAGAAGATACTTTTCAAGACTTCAGTCTTTTAAAATTTATTAAGACTTGTTTTATCATATGCTCAACATATGATCTATTTCAGTGAGCATACCATGTGCACATGAAAAGAATGGATATTCTATCAGTCGTTGTATATAGTATTCTATAAGTGTCAGGTCAAGGAAATTGGTAGTATTCAGATCTACATCTTTACTGATTTTTTTCTGGCTGTTCTGTGAATTGCTGGGAGAGGGGTGTTAAATATTCCATGATTAGATTTGTCTATTTCTTCACTTAATTGTCAATTTTTACTTCATGTGCTTTAAAGGTCTTTTATTATGTCTTCTTAGTGAATTGATCCTTTTGTTATTATGAATTATCCCTATCTTTGTTAATTTCCTTTGCCTTGAAGTCTGTTTCATCTGATATTAACATAGCCACTTCAGCCTTCTTTGATTGTTTGCATGGTTTATATAATGTTCCATCTTTTTCCTTTCAACCTAGCCATGTATTTAAAGTAAATTATTTTTTTTGGAGAACATGTAGTTGGGTCTTGCTTTTTTATTATCCATTCTGAAATTTTCTACCTTTTAGCTGGAGTTTTTAACTAATGTATATCTAATGTAACTATTATTCTGTCTCTATTCTTACCACTTTACTGTTTGCTTTCTGTTTGTCCCATTAGCTTTTTGCTCTTCTTTGTCTATTTATCCACAATTTTTAGGCAAACTGAACATTAGTTCTTTAGGCCTATAAGACTGCAAGTTTTTATCTGGTTTTTAGTCACCCAGCATGGCACCAGATGGCCAAAAACCCCATAAAAACAGGAAGTTCACTTAGTGTCATTCACTTTATCAATTAATTTTTCTGATTCACTCCTGTTTTTTATTACTTTTGGTCATATTCCCATGCCTTTAGATAGTTGTTTTTGAGATACTGTCCATATTTTATCACTGTTACCTGTGGAACAGTTTGCTCAATGGTAGCTACTCTCCTTTTGCCAGAGATGGAGGCTAATTTTTAAAGCTTATAACAACTGTTACAATGCCCCTCACTTATACAGTGTCTGATGAATCTAGGTGTTTAAGTGACATCCACCAGTTTGTAGCTATGGCTTCCTGAAATAATTAACTAGTAGAGGCATATGAATGGATCACTGCTAGCTCTGAAATCTACTGTTGGTGGAATCATAAAGAAAAGCTTGCTAGGTGATTTTTGTGTTTGTGAAGTATTTAGAATGTTGGTAAGAAAATGAATAAGCAATATTTTAAGTGTTCACCTTTCGATAGTGGAATTATAAGATGATTTGTTTTCTCCTTCATGTTTTTTAGAATTTTCCAAATCTCTGTAATTGAACTGCTTTATAACTGAAATGAAGATATTAGTTCTTTTTTTACTAAAGGGAATGAAAGAGCACTAACATCTGCTGAGTACCTACTATGAGCTGGGTAGTGCACTAGGCACTGTCCCATTTAAAACTTTTTAGATATTTTTTAAACCAGAGGAAAATATTTTTTTAGTTAACTGTTAAAGTGTGGTTTAAAAGTATATTTATTTTTCATCATAATGATGTCTCTTGGTTGTTTGTTTGTTTTTCAATAGGAGCCTTTCTGTGTCCTGCCCAGGTTAACATTAGTCAGCAAGCTCTAGATACACATCAATATCTGATGTGCAGTATGGGTGAGAAAAACCAATGCTCCTTCAATATCCCCAGGCATTAAATTTAACCTCTGGTAATCTTGGAAAGGGACAACATCCCTGTGTCTTCCTGATATTCTTGAGTTACCTAAACTGTGTGGGATCTTGTCTTTTCTTCTAAGGAGCAATAAAATGTTTCATTTAATTCAGGAGCAATAACACCTTTCATCCAGCCTCATTCAATTTACCAGTTTAATTTTTTCTTCTCATTCTTTCAGAATGCTTAAGCAATAAGAGTATAGTCATAATAGAGCAAGGCTGAACAATATATTGCACATTGTACATGTACTACACATGTAGTACATGTAGCAATGTACTACATGGGCAGAATCAGAGACCAAGCAAACTTCAGCCCTCATTTCCTGAGGACCAAAAGCAGCTCCTATGTTCGTGCCCTAGGACTTACCCTCAGTGCTTTCTAGGTAAAACTGCCTTGGATTCCCTCTCCTAATCAGGAGAAGGTGATTGGATTAAGTCATGTTTCACATGAAGTATTTTGGCCCCTTATTTGAACCAGTCACTACACTTGAGGCAGTTGTAACCAGGACTGCTGTAATGATCTGACAAAAGACCTATTCCTTCAACATTACCAGTCATTAACTCTCCAAGACAAGACGTGACATGCCACAGCCCTCAGAGAGTTCATCCAGTAGGAGCCTCTTCTTGACAAATACAATCCCTTTTCACCTTTGTTCATGACAATTTTATTTCTTTCACAGTGTCAAACTACCAATTTTTCCAAATCAGCACTTCCTAGTTGGACCAAGGGAATTTTTTTCACTTCAAAGAGAGATGCTACTATCTTTTCACTTTTGATTGTATTTTACTTTAATTGGTCTTTCTCAGAATAGTAATTTTAAGTAGATACATATTTAAAATAGCAAAGCTTGATACTAATGCCTGTCATTGTTTTCTCTATCATTATTTTGGCTGCAAATTTTACAGTTTGAAGTATAAAAAGCCTGTTTTAAGCATATGCCCTACTTCATGTTCAGTGTATGCAATACTTATTGCACAGATGTGATGCCAAAATGAATCCAGCAACTGGGATATTTGCCTTAAAGTAAAAGAGAAGCAGGACACTTGGTGTCTACTCTTCAATTCTTAACTTTATTTAAGTAACTTTGCCTACCTAGGAAATTATAAAATAAATTCTCTTGTAAAAATGGGATTACTGGTTCAAAATATCTTTTTCCTCCAGTGGTTAACCCTATACAAAACTATAAAACTGATACCAAAATTAAGAAGCACTTTCCTTTAAAGGTGTGATTCCCCCTGGAGCATCTCTCATTAGCTAGAATCCAGGTTCAACAATCTGAAAACCATTGCAGGGTTATGAACAGAAGTAAAGCGGAATATGGTTCTTTTTCAGTTGATTTAAAATGTAACCAGGCAAACACAGGAAAACTAAACTGAGAGACTCAGGGGAAAAACAGATCACAGAGAATATAATGGCCTAAGAGCAGTCTGAGGTGAGAACCTGCAGATGGTCAGGGAAAAGGCATTCCAAGGCAAGTTCAGGAACTGGATGAATGGAAATGAGGAAAGTGGACTATGCAGTTGCCAGATGATATCCAAAGGCATAAGAGTATGGGCTCTTGTACTGAGCATAGATTTTCTCTCCAGATAAGCCTTCTCTGGAGTGTAGAATAGCAAAGGTCTATGAGATAGAGTTTACCAGGGGTCAGCTTAAGATAAAAAGAATGAGAAAGAAGAAAAAAAACTAAGGAAGGAGTAGTAACTTCAACTCTTGTTCTCTCTTGAAGACTGTCACATTGAATCTAATAGAGGATCATCTGCTTAGTAATTAGAGTTGAATGGATGGGATCTCTAATGAACTGAAGGAGAATGAGTGCTAATCTGAATGATGGGCGGTACCTAAAGCAGTGAGACTAGGAGGAGAAAGGCAATTCCCTGGGGAGACAGAGAATAAGGTTCAGTGGATATAGGAGAGCAAACTCATGGTAGCATTTAAAATTAATTATTGGGACTTCCCTGGTGGTCCAGTGGTTAAGAATCCGCCTTCCAATGCAGGGGACGCAGGTTCAATCCCTGGTCAGGGAACTAAAATCCCACATGCCATGCGGCAACTAAGCCTGCATGCCGCAATTACTGAGCCTGTGCACTCTGGAGCCCGCACACCACAACTAGAGAGAAGCCCACGCACTGCAAAGAAGAGCCCGCGCACCACAACGAAAGACCCGGCATGCCGCAACAAAGATCCTGTGTGCTGCAACTAAGACCCAATGCAGCCAAATAAATAAATAAAATACAAATTTAAAATAAAATAAAATAAATTGTTAATTAATTGACATCAAGGTAACTTTCAGCTATTCAGTTACAGAGGAAACCCACATTTGGAGGTTACAGTTACTTTTCTTCTCTTAAGATATAGTTAGATGTGCTCTACTTCCCCAGTGTATATAATTTTTTAAAATAACAGTCCAGATTATGAACTAGAAAAGTGAGTTATTACCATGTAACAGTTTTGTACTATGGGGTATAATTGTTTACTAACTTGTTCCAAATTCTCTCATTTTTTGTTTCTTTCTCTCTTAATTAGATTTTTCAGTACCTCCAGGGCTGGATAAATATTATGCGTTGCTTAAAAGCCTGACCTCTGAAGGTTGATACAGCAGGTGTGATTCCTAGCTTCTCTTATTCATGTGGCCTTCAGCAAATTATTAACCTCTGTAAGCTTCAGTTGCTTCATATGTAAAATGGGAATAATAAGAATACCTTCCTCATAGGGTTGTACTGAGGAATAAGTAAAGTAAATAAAATGATGTAACATAGGGCTTCCCTGGTGGCGCAGTGGTTGAGAATCTTTCTGGCAATGCAGGGGACACAGGTTTGAGCCCTGGTCTGGGAAGATCCCACATGCCGCGGAGCAACCAGGCCCGTGAGCCACAACTACTGAGCCTGCGCGCCTGGAGCCTGTGCTCCGCAACAAGAGAGGCCACGACAATGAGAGGCCCGCGCACCGCGATGAAGAGTAGCCCCCGCTCGCCACAACTAGAGAAAGCCCTTGCACAGAAACGAAGACCCAACACAGCCATAAATAAATAAATAAATAAATAAAAATGATGTAACATAAATAAAACATTTCCATTTTGTGACAAATAGCACAGCATTTAAGAACTGATTTTCGCGACTTCCCTGGAGGCACAGTGGTCAAGAATCTCCCTGCCAATGCAGGGGACACAGGTTTGAGCCCTGGTCTGGGAAGATCCCACGTGGCGTGGAGCAACTACGCCCATGTGCCACTACTACTGAGCTTGCATTCTACAGCCTGCGAGCCACAACTACTGAGCCCGCGTGCCACAACTACTGAGCCCGCATGCCACAACTACTGAAGCCCGTGTGCCTAGAGCCCGTGCTCCACAACATGAGAAGCCCGCGCACCACAACAAAGAGTAGCCCCCGCAACTGCAGAAAGCACGTGTGCAGCAACGAAGACCCAATGCAGCCAAAAATAAAGTAAATAAATTTAAAAAAAAAAAAAAAAAAAAGAACTGATTTTCACCAGATTTGAGATTATGTCTGGGATGATTTGAGTGAAACTAAAGATTCGAAAATGTGATAATCCCTCAGGGCAGCTGAAACTGAAGCACAATAAGGGGCCCATGTGACTATTCAATGGGAGAGACAAGCCACAGGCAACAGGATGCAAATGGAAGGGAGTAAATAAGCAATGGTTTCTAAGAGACAGTGATTCCAAGCAGTGGATGATTTGCAATTGGCTGCTTCCCACATGGGCAACTCTAGGTGTGGTACTCCAGAGAAAGCAGCAATAGCAAATTATTTCTTTTTATATATTTCTTTTTATGATAATACATTCATAGGAGGGCATGAACATGGGAAAAAGAAGTTACTATGTTAAACAAAAGACAATATTTACTAACCTCCAATAATTGCAAATTCAAAGCCTAAGAGAACTGGATTGGATTATGGTTTCTAAAGAAACTATTGGACCCAGCCACTGAGATTCCTCACCATTCTGTATGCTTCCAGAACCTGCAACCTCCCTCCCTTCTGCCACTTCCCCCATACACACAAGCAATGTGAAAGCAATGCTAGTTTTTAGCTGTGATTAGTAGCTGATTCATACAATAAACTGAAAAGAGCCATTCAAGGAAAAAGAAAAATATATATTATAATAGAAGACATATAACATTCACTCATTCTATAATGTAGTTTCTAAAATATATATGTACTTATATATGATATATATAAAGATATATTATGCATAAATACAGTCACTAGGCAATCACCACACACCACATAAATTGTATATATTATCAAAATCTGGTATACATCATATTTGTATTTAATGCATCTGAATGCTCTAATGATTACTAAATAGAAGCGAGCTGATAAACTGCAAGCTACGTCTAGAAAATTGGTCACTAAGACTGTATTAGAAGTATTCTAGGAATAGAAAACAGAAAACAGTTAAGTCTAATTGTTTGCATAATTGTAGTTAATATTAAATTAAAATGTACCACATGGTTTTTAAACTTTTGATTTAAAATTTCCTGGTTGTAAATGTGAACAATGCCTCCTCTAAATTATTCCTAAAATAAAACTTAACAGCATAAATACTTAATAGCTTAAATAACTATGATAGAGTTCTGTGTTTTATTCCTTTATTTTATTTATCTGGGTCATAAATGAAGGATTTCAATCCTTCATTTGGCATCTTTCAGAAGTACTACATTTATACACATAAAAAAGGAATTATATTTTTATTTCCTTATGTGATTTCAGAAAGTAAACAAACTGGTGATTTTATTAAGCATTTATTAACCTTATAATGATGCATCAGACTTAATGTTAAATATATTGCTTGTATATCCTGAAAATTTTTTTTAAATGGGGAGGAAATAGGCTATTTCTTCAAAGACAGAAGAAATACAGAACTAAGAAATAGGTTAGTCATAAACTTAAGAAGCATTTTTTTTTTGAGGGAGAAGAAAACTAAAACATTTTTCTTCTCCCTCAATTAGAGTTTTTTTTAAAAGATTAGTTACTTGGGGCTAATAATGGGAAGGATTAACAGAGACAATAACAGAGATATGGTTGCTTGATATTATTGCTATGAGATTTCATTCAACCCTGCATGCGTGAGACCTTGCCCTGGCCCTTTAACTCTGCTGCACTCCAAGGTGTGTGGTGGTGTGCAGTGGTAGATAGCTCAGGTGCCATGTGATTGAGGACTTTAAATGTCAGAATACAGAGATTGCCCATAATTTGTCAAGCAGTGAAGAACAACTGAAGATTAAGAGGCAAATAGGGAGAGGGTTATAATTAAAAAATAAATTCTTAGGAAAGGAACTCAATAATTTACCTAGTGTAAAGAACTGGTAACTAAAAGAATGAAGAATTTGAAAGACAGTATCTAACTCAGGCATGTACTAATAATAATCATACAATCTATAATTGGACTTCAGAATGGGATACTAACTGATACGTCAGAGAGTCTTTAAGTTCAAGTGAAATCTTAGAGGCGAGTGGGGGTGGTGGTGATAAGTAGTTTTCAAGTATTTTTAGTAGTGAGCATTTAAATTTAAAAATAAAAAAGAAGCAACCATGTACAACGTTTCACTAAGACCAATGAAAGCAGAACTGCTTTGGTTGACACGGGGATGGGGCACCCAACATGTCTCAGTATGGCCCCCAAGCTTCCCTGAACAATTTTAGGGCATTACTCCATATTCCCTCATCAATGATAAAGCACCCTGGCCTTTATAAAGGTGTGTCCTTAGGTTGTTGCAAATCTCCAAATTAACCAATACCACCGAAATATGTAATTATTCCCACTAACTCCCTGTTAGGCTGCACTCCAAGCAGGCCTGTAAGCCCTGTACTTGCCCAACTTCAAGACTGAAGAAAAAGCCTGGAATCAGCAACAGAGACGTCAGTGGTTTAATGGATGGCGGGGGGGATCTTACATGTCTGAAGCAAGGTCCTGAGCGACACCCCACTGTGTGTGGCACAAGGGCCACAATCTTTGCAGGAGGGGGAGGTTACCAGTAGTAGGGGGAAATGACGTCAGTTTGGCTCATCTGTTACCAGGGAAACTAGCAGAAGGGTACTCCCCTCACCGCCCCTTTGATAAGCTCTCAAGGTGGGGATGTTCTGATCTAAAGATTAGAACAATCACCAGCTGGGGCCTGGGGCAAGTATGTAGGAAGGTCAGTCTTGTGAGGAGGGTGTAGGTGAAGCAGGTACTGGTCGAACAGGGGATGTACGGAAGAGGAGGGCAAGAGAACAGCCATCTTGGGTGGCCTGATCATACACTCCCTCTCACCCAGCATAGCATAATTTTATCAGAGTTACTGCACATAAAGTACGCAGAAAACTACAGAAACATCCTGAAATGACAATGCTGGATAATTCCCTAGGCTCATTGTTACCTATGTAACTTGTTCCGTCACATCAACTTAGCATAATATAACTGTTCAGGAAGAGTTTTTTGCATAATTTTTTATATAATCCCAGTTTTGACTTAATGTTGGATTTAGTATTTCATTTCAAAGTGTGCATAAGCATAACAGAAACTAAATACAACCCACAATTTCATTTTCAGCATTACAAATTATGGAAACATAGTGAATGATTTTGTGAAGTTCATGTTCCAATTCTATATGTACTTTTAAGGTATGATGAAATTTTTGTATTAGTGAAATATCAAAATTGAAAACTTAAGGATGTCCATGATAAAAATACACATACACTCAGATGCAAAAAAAAAAAAAAAAAAAACTAACATAAAGACTTTCTCTAAGGAATTCAAAATGCTTCACAGATGATTCTTTATCATTCATGTTAATGAAGGGCAGATGATCTTCATTTTAGTTAATGGCTGTAATTTTCCACCCTACCAAATTTTTAACTGACCCCACTGCTAAATAATTTAAGCTTAATATGCCATTTCTCCCTTTGCATCATCCTTTGAGGGGAGAGCTAGTGAATAATAAAAACACAAAATTGGACGACAGATCTAAAAAGGGCAAAAAAATTCTGAATGGTTCATAACTTGTATAATCAATAGGTGACTACCCTATTTAATCTCATGATTCTCTTGTGAGCTAGAATGGGAAGATGCAATTTGCTAATAAAGAAACAGGCAAAGAGAATATATTCACTATGCTAATTCCACATGATTTATCCAATGTCACCCTGAACTGAGGCTCAGCATAGAATTGAGTGATTATTGAGATAATCCAAACAGGGCATTGGATTACTAAAGAAGCACATGGATCTCCTTCTCAGAAAATTTAGAAATAGGATTGGTGCTCATGTTCGCTTTGTATAGAGATAATTTTGTTAAAAGATACAATTATTAACTCTGGGGAAAATAATTTCTTTTCAAATAGCGTTAGATATTTCAATTAAAATTTTTGTTTTTCCTTTTAGACTCAGGGTACTATGTTGTGCTGGATAGGTGCTGAAGGGCAGCAACATGCAGACATTACCTTCAAGAGACTTTAAATCTAGGAGAGAGTATAAAATGTATGCCAATAGTTATTGTTTTTTTGTGGTACGCAGGCCTCTCACTGTTGTGGCCTCTCCCGTTGCGGAGCGCAGGCTCCAGACGCGCAGGCTCAGCGGCCATGGCTCACGGGCCCAGCCGCTCTGCGGCATGTGGGATCTTCCCGGACTGGGGCACGAACCCGTGTCCCCTGCATCGGCAGGCGGACTCTCAACCACTGCGCCACTAGGGAAGCCCTGCCAATAGTTATTAAATGCTCACACGCAACATTAGTGCTACAAGAGAGAAACAAAGAGGATGGAGTGATTATGTTCAGCTTGGGATCTGATAAGAGGTTGGGTAGGGGTAGAGATGAAAAAAGACTGGGCATGAATTGATAATTATTGAGCTATTCTAATGGGTACATGGGGCTTCATTACATTATTTTTGTGCATTTATTTTTTTCATAATAAAAAGTGCTTCTTAAAAAGGCTTCATGAATGAAGTGGTATTTGAGGATAGACTTTGACAAAAAGGCACTATTCCATAAACCAAGGAATGTGGGTAGACATAGCAAGATCCTGACATGTAGTTGGAAAAACCCTGGGCTGATTAGATTCATGCTATACTGCTTAGCTAAAGCATAAGGTATATACTGGAGTATAGGAGAATGATATAAAACTAAAAATTATTTTTATTATTGTCTCAATGACTTTGAATATTAAATTGTGACATTTAAAATTATTACAGCAGTTAATATCCGTTGGTGACTTCGCTATGATTTGATTAAAAGTTTTGATTATGCAGGAAATAAAGAGGCTGGAGTGAAGCAGATATGAATCCAAATTCCAGTTAGAAGGATATTACAAAGTTCAGGAGAAGGCTATGCAATCCAGAAAAGAATAGTGACAATAGACATAGAATAGAAAGTCCAAGAAAGAGAGGAGCTCTAGAGGGAGAATATTAGGACAATTGAATCGTGAGGAGAGAGACAGAGAACAGAGATAGTCAAAGATAAATTTTAAATTTTGTTTCCAGTCTGGGTGCAGAGAAGCCAGGTTGGTAGTGTTACCAAACCAAACTTGGATCTGCTTGCCTGCATGCAGTAAAGCCAATCTAGTGACAGCAGGTTGTGGTGGAGGAATGCAGCATTTATTGCAGGGCAACAAGCAAGGAATCCAGGTATCCAGTGCTTAAAATGTCCAAATTCCCTGAAGGATTTCAGGGAAAGGTTTTTAAAGACAGGGTGAGAGAGGGGGGTTGTGGGATGTGTGATCAGCTTGTGGACATTCCTCTGACTGGTTGGTGGTGAGGTAACTGGGAGTCAACATCATCGACCTTCTGGTTTCAATCCATCTGGGGTCTAGTGCTTGTGGGCGGCATATAATTAACTCCTTCCACCTGCTGTGGGTTTCAGTAGCTCTAGATATGGCTCAGAATATTATCTAAAGCCCTTGAGGAGGAACTAAAGGTCCTTAACTTTGTTTAATGGCTAAGCTATTATTATTTTGTCTTGCTTGACTGTTTTCCTTTCTTTCTGCATTTTCTCACTTCTCTGATTAAATTTATTCTTTGAAACTTGGGGAAGGCCTAGGAGGCTAAAGTTGTTCTACAGACAAGAGGCAGGCAGAAGACATGGTGGGAGGATCTGTTCTGGGATGGCCCCATAGGGTCCTGCTCGGTTACAGCAGTATCCAAGTTAGTGAAGAAGACAAGGTAGGTTTTAGGCATCACAAATCTGAAGGGCTAGGAGGAGGACATCTAGATAGAGGTAACCAAAAGATACCCTCTATGTGAGAGGAATGGGAGAAGAGAGAAACTTGGGATTCATACGAACTAACCATTGAAGCATGAAATTACTGGGCAGGTGAGTGAGTAAAGGGACTAAAGACGAGGGCTGAGAACAAAATCTTGGGGAATTAAGGGTTTGGTTTGATACAAAAGAAAAAAAAATGAGCTAAAGACAGAAGAGAACTCAGATGGTAATACTACCAATAACATCTTATATTTCTTCAAGATTGGCTAACAAGAAACAATGCCAAACTTAAATGGTTAAAACAATAAAAAAATATTTCTCACTCAAACAAGAGTTCAACATGGATATTTTTGTGTAGCAGTTCTTTCGTCAGCAGCAATGTAAGGATTCAGACTCCTTTCAGCTTGTGGCTTTGCCCCCCTCTAGGTCCTTGAACTCCTTACCCTTCAGCCAAAAGATGAGGAAAGCACATGGAAAAATCATGGTCAGAAGGTTTTATGGTCAGTCCTGGAAATGATGTGTTTCACTTCTGCCCACATACCATTAACAAAATTCAGTCACCCAGCTACACCAAAATGCAAGATACAACTAGTCAGGAACTGTCACGTCTTATGTTTGTATCATACAGTTATTAGAGGACTGTCATACTTCACTATGTAGTACAGTTTCACAGAAGGCAATAAAGCACAGTGGTTGAATGTATGAACTCTAGAGTTAAAATCACTTGGATTTGTTTCCTGGCTTCACTATTTGTAGCACCAGTGTTACCTAGGATAAATTAATTCACCTCTCTCTACCTCACCTGTAAAATGGTGATAATAACAAAATCTAACCCATAGGTTTGTTAGGAAGATTAAATGAGTTTAATAAATGTAAAGTATTTAAACAGTGCCTGGCATATGTCTGGCATGTAGTAAGTTCTCAGTAAAGATTAGCCATTATTATCATATTAGAACTATCACATTAGGGCTGTAGCAATTTAATGGTGAAGTGGATATTAAATAATGTGAAATGTAGAAAGGTGGTAGCAGAGGCCAGAGAAGAAAAAGCCATCAATTTCTCCGTTAAGCTATATGAATAATTGCAGAAAATTCTGCTTTTTTACAGTTGTTTAGCACCAGCTAAATAGGAGGTGAAAAACACAGGATTTCCGACTCGCAGCAATTTTCAGTTAATATGCTTAGAACTGCAAAATAAATAACCTCTAAGCAAATCAGATGGCATTTCAGTCAAGTTAAATCCTAGAAGGTTCAGATGGGGTCTTTTTCCAAAGGTGTCATATTGAGGTAAGTAAACCATGCCCTGGAGAAAGAGTGCTTATCAATTTGAGATTCGCTTTCTATCCTTCCTTCTCTCAGGACAAAATCTTTTAGTAGGTCACAACCGGAGGACCTGAGTCAGTTCATTTCGCCTGAGCAAGTACTTGACTGTACTTTATGTGTACATTAGTGTAAGCATGAATATTGCCTATGAGCGTTTCTTTATTTTTGGAAGGCTCTCTTCCCTCTCCAGCTTCTATGCTCCCTCCCCACCTCCATTTAAAAATCCTTCCATTTTGCCACTCTTGTGGTTTCTTGGTAAATGTTCAAATATCCTTTTTATAAAACATTTTATTTTAAAATTAAAGCTTTTGCTATGATGTAATTGTAGATACACATGCAGTTGTAAGTAATAATACAGACACCCAGTAACCCTTTACCCACCCAGTTTCCCCCAATAGTAACATGATACTAGTACAATATGGTATAATATAGCACAATATCACAACCAGAATATTGACATTGATACAGTCAAGATACAAAACATTTCCATCAACACAAGGAGCCCTCTTTTGCCCATTTATAACCACACCCACTTCCCACCTACCTCCAGCCCTTCCTCAGTTCCTAGCAATCACTAATTTGTTCTCTATTTTTATAATTTCATCATTTCAAGTATGTCATGTAAATGAAATCATAGATATGCAAACTTTTGTCATTGGCTTTTTTTCACTCAGCATAATTCTCTGGTGATATTATTCCAGGTTATTGAGTGAATCAATAGTTTGCTGCTTTTTATTGCTGAGTAATGTTCCATGGTATGGGTGTACCAGTTTGTCGTGTCATAGACCTGCTAAAGGACATCTGTTGTTTTTTTTTTTTTTTACTAGTTTTTGGCTATTACAAATAAAGCTACTATAAATATTCATATACAGGTTTTTGTGTGAATTTATGTCTTCAGTCCTCTGGGATAAATGCCCAAGAGTATATTTGTTAGGCTGGAAAATATCTGCATGTTTAGATTTTTAAGACCACTATCAAATTATTTTATTATTTTTAAACTAATTAACTATTTTCCAAAATGGCTGTACCACTAATGTATATTTTACATTTCTACCAGCAGTGTATGAGTTATCTAGATTCTCCTCATTCTCACCAACATTCGGCGGTGTCACTATTTTTTTAAGCCATGCTGGTAGGTGTTTAGTGATATTAATTATGTTTTTTTACATTTCCCTAATGGCTAATGATGCTGAGCATCTTTCCATGTGTTTATCTACCATCTGTATATCTTCTCTGATGAACTGTTTCTTCATGTCTTTTACCATTCCCATGCTCTGACTGGATTCCTGCCTTTTTACTGTTGGTCTTGAGAGGTCTTTATATATATATCCTGGATGCAGAATATATTTTGTCGAAGATACACCTATCTTTTGTCAGATATGTGGTTTCAAGTATTTTCTCCCACTCTGTAGCTTCTCTTATCATCCTCTTAACAGAGTCTTTTACAGACCAAAAGTTTAAAACTTTTATCAAATCAAGTTATCAGTCTTTTCTTTTATGAATCATGCTTTTGGTATCAAGCCTAAGAATTTTTTGCCTGGTCCTTGTGTCCCAGAGCTTTTCTCCTGTTTTTTTTTGTAAAAGCTTTATAGTTTTACATTTTACATTTGGTTTTGTGATCCATTTTGAATAAATTTTTGTGTAATGTGTGACATGATTGTCTATCCAAAAGAACTGACAAAAATATTCCTAGAACTAATATTATAGCAAGTTGTCCAGATACAAGGTTAAGAAACAAAAGTCTGTTACTTTTTTATATACCAACAATGAACAAGTGGAATTTGAAATTAAAAGCACAATACAATTTACATTAGCATCCTCCAAAATGAAATACTTAAGTATAAATCTAACAAGATATGAACAAGAGCTGTGTGAGAAAAACTACAAAACTCTGATGAATGAATTCAAAGAACTAAATAAATGGTGAGGTATTTCATGTTCATGGAAAGGGAGACTCAATATTATCAAGATATCAGTTCTTCCCAGCTTGATCAATAGATTCAATGCCATCCCAATCAAAATCCCAGCAAGTTGTTATATGGATATCAACAAACTGATTCTAAAGTTTATATGGAGAGGCAAAAGACCCAGGATAGCTAATATAATATTGAAGAAGAGCAAAATTGGAAGACTGACACTACCCAATTTCAAGATTTTATATAAAGCTACAGTAATCAAATCAGTGTGGTATCAGCCAAATAATAGGTAAATAGATCAATGGAAAAGAATAGATAGCCCAGAAATAGATCTCATAAATGCAGTCAACTTATCTTTGACAAATGAGCAAAGGCAATACAGTGGAGCAAGAATAATGGAAATTTTCATTTTCTAAAATGTGGGCACAGGGTGCTATAGTGCCAGGTCAGGCTCTGGGTGAAAAATAGTGGGAGATTTCCATATATCACCTATGGTGTGTTTCCCTACCTTAAAGACAAGAGGTCCACATCAACCATCAAAAAGCAAACCCCCTTCACACTGGGCAGAAGGTGCTTTCTAGGGAGGACAGTTCTATTTGCAACCTCCTCAAGCTCCACTTCTCCCACACCCATTCCTGAAGATTCACCTCTCTATTTAACTTGATAGGAACTCCAAAAGAAGAGTTGGGAGGGCTCAGAAGTTTAAAGTGGATGTCAATTTATATCTGGATATGTTAAAGATGAGGTCAACCAGGAAGAGTCATGGCAAGAGAATAACACATAGTTGCCTCGTATTACCCAAGCATAAACGACATTTATCATAGTAAGATACTCAGGCAGCAGGATCAAGGTACTTCTTTGACCAGCAGATCCACATTAGTAAAGAGACTTTAAATATCCAGAAAGTTGGATAAAAATTATACACATCAGCCAGCCCTCCAACTTAATATTTAACACAATGGATCCAAGAACAACCAGATAGACAATGAGGAGAAGACTGGACTAGATAGATTTTTCCTAATTTATAAATGCATAGAAATAAAAATGAGGCCTATGAAAATTTTCTGCAATGTCAAATTCAAATATCGCTTTTATGATACAAATGGACAGCACAGTTTTGAAGAACATTTACTACAGGAAATTTTTTAAAGCTTTTCCCTGTATTTCCCCAAATCCAGGAAGATTTAGCTTCTATGAATCAGGAAGTAAAAGATGAGACAACAGACTGGGATAAAAGGGGAGTTGGCTGGGAACAAAGTGAAAGATCAGAAAGAAACAAAAAAATGCATCTGCAGAATTGAAGACATTGTCATAAGTAATAAATTGCAGATTTAGAAAAATGTTCTGGCAATAAGGAAGCTATACTAGGGTAACTACTATAATAAAAAAAGGAAAAATTAAACTATGAAAGAGAAGATCATAGAAATAGAATGCAGAGGACAAATGAAAGAGAAGTGACACTTCAGACCTAATAGAAGAAAACTTCTGGTCTGAAGAAAGACTGATATATATAGACTGAGCAGTCTCATCTTAATGAAAAGACATCACGATAAAAAGAGACTCCTCTTTAAATATACTCCCATGACATTAGGTAGGGAATTGCAAGCAAGAGGAAAGATCCTAAAGGCTTTAGGAAAAATTAAACAGATTTCCTATCCTAGAATAAGAATTGAGCTTGTCTTAGACACCTTATAATAAACAAAATAAACATCTCGTAATAAACTAGAGCAAAACAGAACACCATCCACAGTTTTCAGGAAGAAAAAATGACTGAGGCTCAAGAATTTCATACAAAAACAAATTTGTGTGTGAAGGCAGTAGAAATACGTCTCAGTTATGAAAGGCCTTAGGACATATGCCACTCATCTGTTCTCCTTAAATAAACTGAGATAAAATAAACAAATAAACTGATAAAAAAATAAAAGACATATTTCAGCTAAATGAGAGACAAGGCAAATATAAAACTTAATAATGGCATTGAAGGATTAGTTGTAAACATCAGAGACAATGAAATATAGAATTAATGAAAAGTTTTTTAAATGATTTCAAAACAAGAAGCAAAGATCACTTTTAAAAAAGGACGTATGGTATAAAAACATTTAAGAATAACCCGGATGTTGGGTGGATAGGGTATTAATTTCTTTGTATTACACATTATACTTTCTTTGATACAGTAATCAATAAGGAAACATGAATTTATTTATTTAATATGATGGTAATCATTAGTAGAATGATAAAAATGGATATTATCAACATTGCTAGAATAATTAGGTATATTTTAGTTTTCATAAGATAAAACTAAGAATCAATAGAAATATCAAAGAAGCATAAAAACAAAATCAGGGCTTCCCTGGTGGCGCAGTGGTTGAGAGTCCGCCTGCCGATGCAGAGGACACGGGTTCGTGCCCCAGTCTGGGAAGATCCCACATGCCGCGGAGCGGCTGGGCCCATGAGCCATGGCCGCTGAGCCTGCGCATCTGGAGCCTGTACACCACGACGGGAGAGGCCACAGCAGTGAGAGGCCCGCGTACCGCAAAAAAAAAAAATCAAAAGGACATGTTAACATGTACAAAGATGTCAGCTATGATGGTAACAATCAATGGGTTAAAATTTTCAACTAAAATACATAAATATTCTCAGATTGAGTCAAAATACAAAGTCAATTATGTGCTCTTTACAAGGAATCACACTGTCAAACAAAATAAGAATGTTTTAAGGTAAAATAATACTATGTCAGACAAAGTAAAAAAAAAAAAAAAAGGACAAAAGAAAAACAAAAGCAGATATTATATTATTAATGCTGGTCAGAGTAGAACCCAAGGTAAGGAAAGAGCACTAAAGAGGGAAAGATTGATTATTTTGTTTTTATAAAGGATAACTCTATAACACACATAAGTAGTTGTGTATATAACCTATCATCAAAATGTATAAAGAACTATAAAATAGATAATAAAAATTCTATTAGTATTTGATATGTTGAGTTGGTAAAACATTAATAAGTTTATATGGTATCTGAACAGCACAGTTTTTAAAGTTTAATTGTTACATATATATGTATATTTTTAACTCTGTACCCCATCAACAGAGGATAAATATTTTTCAAGAATTCATGGGGAGACAGCTTCAAGATGGCAGAAGAGTAAGACGTGGAGATCACCTTCCTCCCCACAAATACATCAGAAATAATCTACATATGGAACAACTCCTACAGAACACCTACTGAACACTGGCCTCAGACCTCCCAAAAGCAAGAAACTCCCCACGTACCTGGGTAGGGCAAAAGAAAAAAGAAAAAACAGAGACAAAAGAATAGAGACGGGACCCGCACCAGTGGGAGGGAGCTGTGAAGGAGGAAAGGTTTCTACACACTAGGAAGCCCCTTCGCGGGTGGAGACTGTGGGTGGCGGAGGGGGGAAGCTTCAGAGCCGCGGAGGAGAGCACAGCAACAGGGGTGCGGAGGGCAAAGCGGGGAGACTCCCGCACAGAGGACTGGTGCCGACCAGCACTCACCAGCCCGAGAGGCTTGTCTGCTCACCCGCCGGGATGGGTGGGGGCTGGGAGCTGAGGCTCGGGCTTCGGAGGTCGGATCCCAGGGAGAGGACCGGGATTCCTGCGTGAACACAGCCTGAAGAGGGCTAGTGCGCCACAGCTAGCCGGGAGGGAGTCCGGGAAAAAGTCTGGAGCTGCCGAAGAGGCAAGAGACTTTTTCTTGCCTCTTTGTTTCCTGGTGCACGAGGAGAGGGGATTCAGAGCGCTGCTTAAAGGAGCTCCAGAGATGGGCACGAGCCGCAGCTATCAGCGCAGACCCCAGAGAGGGTAATGAGATGCTAAGGCTGCTCCTGCAGCCACCAAGAAGCCTGTGTGCAAGCACCGGTCACTATCCACACCTCGCCTCCCAGAAGCCTGTGCAGCCCGCCACTGCCAGGGTCCCGTGATCCAAGGGACAACCTCCCCGGGAGAACACACGGCATGCCGCAGGTTGGTGCAATGGCACGCCGGCCTCTGCCACTGCAGGCTCACCCTGCATTCCGTACCCCTCCCTGCCCCCAGCCTGAGTGAACCAGAGCCCCCAAATCAGCTGCTTCTTTAACCCCGTCCTGTCTGGGTGGGAACAGATGGCCTCAGGCGACCTACACGTAAGAGACGGGGCCAAATCCAAAGCTGAACCCCAGGAGCTGTGCGAACAAAGAAGAGAAAGGGAAATCTCTCCCAGCAGCCTCACGAGCAGCAGATTAACTCTCCACAATCAACCTGATGTACCCTGCATCTGTGGAATACCTCAATAGACAACAAATCATCCCAAGTTGAGGACGTGGACTTTGGGATATATACTTTTTTTCCCTTTTTCTCTTTTTGTGAGTGTGTATGCTTCCGTGTGTTATTTTGTCTGTATAGCTTTGCTTTTACCATTTGTCCTAGTGTTCTGTCTGTCCGTTTGCTCTTTGTTTTTTAGTACAGTTTTTAGTGCTTTTTATCATTGGTGGATTATTTTTTTTGGTTTGGTTGCTCTCTTCTTTTTTCTTTCTCTTTTTTTAAATTACTTTTCAAAAAAATTTTAATAATTATTTTTTATTTTAATAACTTTTTAATTTAATTTAATCTTCTTCTTTCTTTCTTCTTTTTTTTCTCCCTTTTATTCTGAGCCGTGCGGATGACAGACTCTCAGAGCTCCAGCCAGGCGCCAGGGCTGTGCCTCTGAGGTGGGAAAGCCAAGTTCAGGACACTGGTCCACAAGAGACTTCCCAGTTACATGTAATATCAAACAGTGAAAATCTCCCAGAGATCTCCATCTCAATGCCAAGACCCAGCTCCACTCAATGACCAGCAAGCTACAGTGCTGCACACCCTATGCCAAACAACTAGCAAGACAGGAACAAAACACCATCCATTAGCAGAGACGCTGCCTAAAATCATAATAAGGCCACAGACACCCCAAAACACACCACCAAACGTGGACCTGCCCACCAGAAAGACAAGATCCAGCCTCATCCACCAGAACACAGGCACTAGTCCCCTCCACCAGGAAGCCTACAGAACCCACTGAACCAACCTTAGCCATTGGGGACAGACAACAAAAACTACAGGAAATACCAACCTGCACCCTGTGAAAAGAAGACCCCAAACACAGTAAGTTAAGCAAAATGAGAAGACAGAGAAACACACAGCAGATGAAGGAGCAAGATAAAAACCCACCAGACCTAACAAATGAAGAGGAAATAGGCAGTCTACCTGAAAAAAATTCAGAATAATGATAGTAAACATGATCCAAAATCTTGGAAATAGAAGGGAGAAAATACAAGAAACGTTTAACAAGGACCTAGAAGAACTAAAGAGCAAACAAACAGTGATGAACAACACAATAAATGAAATTTAAAATTCTCTAGAAGGCATCAATAGCAGAATAACTGAGGCAGAAGAACGGATAAGTGACCAGGAAGATAAAATAGTGGAAATAACTACTGCAGAGCAGAATAAAGAAAAAAGAATGAAAAGAACTGAGGACAGTCTCAGAGGCCACTGGGACAACATTAAACGCACCAACATTCGAATTATAGGGGTTCCAGAAGAAGAAGAGAAAAAGAAAGGGACAGAGAAAATATTTGAAGAGATTATAGTTGCAAACTTCCCTAATATGGGAAAGGAAATAGTTAATCAAGTCCGGGAAGCACAGGGAGTCCCATACAGGATAAATCCAAGGAGAAACACGCCAAGACACATATTGATCAACTATCAAAAATTAAATACAAAGAAAAAATATTAAAAGCAGCAAGGGAAAAACAACAAATAACACACAAGGGAATCCCCATAAGGTTAACAGCTGATCTTTCAGCAGAAACTCTGCAAGCCAGAAGGGAGTGGCAGGACATATTTAAAGGGATAAAGGAGAAAAACCTACAACCAAGATTACTCTACCCAGCAAGGATCTCATTGAGGTTTGACAGAGAAATTAAAACCTTTACAGACAAACAAAAGCTAAGAGAATTCTGCACCACCAAACCAGCTTTACAACAAATGCTAAAGGAACTTCTCTAGGCAGGAAACAAGAGAAGGAAAAGACCTACAATAACAAACCCAAAACAATTAAGAAAATGGTAATAAGAACATACATATCTATAATTACCTTAAATGTAAATGGATTAAATGTTCCAACCAAAAGACATAGACTGGCTGAATGGATACAAAAACAAGACCCATATATATGCTGTCTACAAGAGACCTACTTCAGACCTAGGGACACATACAGACTGAAAGTGAGGGGATGGAAAAAGATATTCCATGCAAATAGAAATCAAAACAAAGCTGAAGTAGCAATTCTCATATCACACAAAATAGACTTTAAAACAAAAACTATTACAAGAGACAAAGAAGGACACTACATAATGATCAAGGGATCAATCCAAGAAGAAGACATAACAATTGTAAATATTTATGCACCGAACATGGGAGCACCTCAATACATAAGGCAAATACTAACAGCCATAAAAGAGGAAATCGACAGTAACACAATCAGAGTAGGGGACTTTAACACCCCACTATGACCAATGGACAGATCATCCAAAATGAAAATAAATAAGGGAACACAAGCTTTAAATGATACATTAAAAAAGATGGACTTAATTGATATTTATAGGACATTCCATCCAAAAACAACAGAATACACATTTTTCTCAAGTGCTCATGGAACATTCTCCAGAATAGATCATATCTTGGGTCACAAATCAAGCCTTGGTAAATTTAAGAAAATTGAGGGCTTCCCTGGTGGGGCTTCCCTGGTGGAGCAGTGGTGGGAGTCCACCTACCGATGCAGGGGACACGGGTTCGTGCCCCAGTCCGGGAAGATCCCTCATGCCACAGAGCGGCTGGGCCCATGAGCCATGGCCGCTGGGCCTGCACGTCAGGAGCCTGTGCTCTGCAACAGGAGAGGCCACAGTGGTGAGAGGCCCGTGTACCGTAAAAAAAAATAAAGAAAATTGAAATCGTATCAAGTATCTTTTCCGACCACAATGCTATGAGAATAGATATCAATTACAGGAAAAAATCTGTAAAAAATACAGACACATGGAGGCTAAACAATACACTACTTAATAATGAAGAGATCACCGAAGAAATCAAAAAATACCTAGAAACAAATGGCAATGAAAACACAACAACCCAAAACCTATGGGATGCAGCAAAAGCAGTTCTAAGAGGAAAGTTTATAGCAATACAATCCTACCTTAAGAAACAAGAAACATCTCAAATAAACAACCTAACCTTACACCTAAAGCAATTAGAGAAAGAAGAACAAAAAAACCCGAAAGTTAGCAGAAGGAAAGAAATCATAAAGAACAGAGCAGAAATAAATGAAAAAGAAATGAAGGAAACAATAGCAAAGATCAATAAAACTAAAAGCTGGTTCTTTGACAAGATAAACAAAATTGATAAACCATTAGCCAGACTCATCAATAAAAAAAGGGAGAAGACTCAAATCAATAGAATTAGAAATGAAAAAGGAGAAGTAACAACTGACACTGCAGAAATACAAAGGATCATGAGACATTACTACAAGCAACTCTATGCCAATAAAATGGACAACCTGGAAGAAATGGACAAATTCTTAGAAATGCACAACCTTCTGAGGCTAAACCAGGAAGAAATAGAAAATATGAACAGACGAATCACAAGCACTGAAATGGAAACTGTGATTAAAAATCTTCCAACAAACAAAAGTCCAGGACCTGATGGTTTCTCAGGTGAATTCTATCAAACATTTAGAGAAGAGCTAACACCTATCCTTCTCAAACTCTTCCAAAATATAGCAGAGGGAGGAACACTCCCAAACTCATTCTACGAGCCCACCATCACCCTGATACCAAAACCAGACAAAGATGTCACAAAGAAAGAAAACTACAGGCCAATATCACTGATGAACATAGATGCAAAAATCCTCAACAAAATACTAGAAAACAGAATCAACAGCGCATTAAAAGGATCATCCTCCATGATCAAGTGCGGTTTATCCCAGGAATGCAAGGATTCTTCAATATACGCAAATCAATCAATGTGATAAACAATAATAACAAATTGAAGGAGAAAACACACATGATCATCTCAATAGATGCAGAGAAAGCTTTCGACAAACATCAACACGCATTTATGATAAAAGCCCTCCAGAAAGTAGGCATAGAGGGAACTTTCCTCAACATAATAAAGGCCATATATGACAAACCCACAGCCAACATCATCCTTAATGGTGAAAAACTGAAACATTTCCTCTAAGATCAGGAACAAGACAAGGTTGCCCACTCTCAGCACTATTATTCAACATAGTTTTGGAAGTTTTAGCCACAGCAATCAGAGATGAAAAAGAAATAAAAGGAATCCAAGTCGGAAATGAAGAAGTAAAGCTGTCACTGTTTGCAGATGACATGATACTACACATAGAGAATCCTAAAGATTCTACCAGAGAACAACTGTAGCTAATCAATGAATTTGGTAAAGTAGCAGGCTACAAAATTAATGCACAGAAATCTCTTGCATTCCTATACACTAATGATGAAAACTCTGAAAGTGAAATTAAGAAAACACCCATTTACCATTGCAACAAAAAGAATAAAATATCTAGGTATAAACTTACCTTAGGAGACAAAAGACCTGTATGCAGAAAATTATAAGATACTGATGAAAGACATTAAAGATGATACAAACAGATGGAGAGATATACCATGTTCTTGTATTGGAAGAATCAACATTGTGGAAATGACTATACTACCCAAAGCAATCTACAGATTCAATGCAATCCCTATCAAAGTCCCTATCAAACTGCCACTGGCATTTTTCACAGAACTAGAACAAAAAATTTCACAATTATGTATGGAAATACAATAGACCCCGAATAGCCAAAGCAATCTTCAGAAAGAAAAATGGAGCTGGAGGAATCAGGCTTCCTGACTTCAGATTATACTACAAAGCTACAGTAATCAAGACAGTATGGTACTGGCACAAAAACAGAAATATAGATCAGTGGAACAGGGTAGAAAGCCCAGAAATAAACCCACACACATATGGTCACCTTATCTTGATAAAGGAGGCAGGAATGTACAGTGGAGAAAAGACAGCCTCTTCAGTAAGTGGTGTTGGGAAAACTGGACAGCTACATGTAAAAGAATGAAATTAGAACACTCCCTAACACCATACACAAAAATAAACTCAAAATGGATTAAAGACCTAAATGTAATGCCAGACACTATCAAACTCTAAGAAGGAAACATAGGCAGAACACTCTGTGACATAAATTACAGCAAGATCCTTTTTGACCCACCTCCTAGAGAAATGGAAATAAAAACAAAAATAAACAAATGGGACCTAATGAAACTTAAAAGCTTTTGCACAGCAAAGGAAACCATAAACAAGACGAAAAGACAACCCTCAGAATGGGAGAGAATATTTGCAAATGAAGCAGCTGACAAAGGATTAATCTCCAAAATTTACAAGCAGCTCATGCAGCTCAATATCAAAAAAACAAACAACCGAATCCAAAACTGGGCAGAAGACCTAAACAGACATTTCTCCAAAGAAGATATACAGATTGCCAACAAACACATAAAGGAATGCTCAACATCATTAATCATTAGAGAAATGCAAATCAAAACTACAATGAGATATCATCTCACACTGGTCAGAATGGCCATCATCAAAAATCTACAAACAATAAATGCTGGGGAGGGTGTGGAGAAAAGGGAACCCTCTTGCACTGTTGGTGGGAATGTAAATTGATACAGCTACTATGGAGAATAGTATGGAGGTTCCTTAAAAAACTAAAAATAGAACTACCATACGACCCTGCAATCCCACTACTGGGCATATACCCTGAGAAAACCATAATTCAAAAAGAGTCATGAACCAAAATGTTAATTGCAGCTCTATTTACAATAGCCAGGACATGTAAACAGCCTGAGTGTCCATCAACAGATGAATGGATAAAGAAGATGTGGCACATATATACAATGGAATATTACTCAGCCATAAAAAGAAATGAAATTATTTGTAGTGAGGTGGATGGACCTAGAGTCTGTCATAGAGAGTGAAGTAAGTCAGAAAGAGGAAAACAAATACCATATGCTAACACATATATATGGAACCTAAAAAAAAAAAAAATGGTCATGAAGAACCTATGGGCAAGACGGGAGTAAAGAAACAGAACTACTAGAGAATGGACTTGAGGACACAGGGAGGGGGAAGGGTAAGCTGGGACAAAGTGAGAGAGTGGCATGTACATATATGCACTACAAAACGTAAAATAGATAGCTAGTGGGAAGCAGCCACGTTGAACAGGGAGATCAGCTTGGTGCTTTGTGATCACCTAGAGGGGTGGGATAGGGAGGGTGGGAGGGAGGGAGATGCAAGAGGGAAGAGATGTGGGGACATATGTATATGTATAACTGATTCACTTTGTTATAAAGCAGAAACTAAGATGTTAAAAAAAAAAGGATTCATGGAATTTCATACAAGTTGATTATAAATAAGACCACAAGAAAACACCGATAATTTTAAAAAGTGAAAATTAAACATATCTCATTCTTTTACTATAAAGCAATAAAATTTTAGATTAACAGATGATTAAACAAACAAACACTTGGACATATGAAATCTTATAAATAATTACTGGATTAAAGTTATCAAAAGTACAATTATAAAATATTTTTAAAATAAATATAAATTTTCTGTTCTTCGAATTTATCTATAGGCTTGAAATTTTTCATAATAAAGTTTGGAAAGCTACAATGTGAGAACTGTATAAATTTGAGTTTGTCTCCTTCTGCTCTCTTTGCCCTGAACTGGATGAAGGAAAGCCCTTCATGGACAACTTTAGCATTTGTCATGATGAGAACAACTTCCACAGTGAATACTACCCAGAGGAATTGTGTGCTTTGAAATAATTTGGGAGATCACTCCTGGTGGCACTTTGGAGATTTGTTTTTTAACTAATTTATGCTTATAAAGTATGGCCTTTAAGAGCATGTGGCCATTCAAACCATTTATATATGCTTTAACACAATCACAATAGAGTTATTCATGGGGTTATTTGAAGTCTGGTGGTATAATCCTCTCATATGATAGTGTGCTTTTGTGAGTTAAAAGTCAACATTAAAAAGTCTCATGGAATTAATTTAGGTTCTGTATGATTTATCACTCAGCTGGTTATTGTAGACTATACTGTCATGAGAGGAGGAGGGTTAAGTGGGAAGAAAAATGCCAGGGTTCTCCTTTTAAATAGAATTAAAATCTTAAATCTTTAGGACTATTCTGCTTGGAAGAACATGTACCCTTTGGTGTGAATTCAGGATTTAAATGCTAAATTCAAAAGATCAGGACAACTTGACTTTTTTTATTTTTAGATGTGAGAACAAATGGTAAAACTGTGTCAGAATATTAACAGGTGAGTACTCTC